>NC_092503.1:53327438-54527438 GCF_047511675.1 Marmota flaviventris | reverse complement strand
TTATATCATATATAAATATTTACTTTGATCATCTTACCATTATGTATTTTATTTTTATCCATGTAGATGATGCAGACCTGGCTCACTCATTTGAAAGACTGTGCAAGATTGAGCTATGTGCATGATCCACATTTTTTTTGCCCACTCGACCATTGCATGGGCTGGGATGTAGTGCAGTGGTACAGCTCTTTCGTAGTGTGCATGAGGCCCTGGCTTCAATCCCCAGCACAGCAAAAAATCCAAAAAAAAAAACAAAAACAAAAACAAAAACAAAAAAAACCCCAATATATATACTTTACCACTGCAGGTCAGGTAGCTTGTTCCTACCTGAAAGAAGCAATCTTTTGTTCTTCCTGAGCCTGTGTGTCACTTGGGGACTTCTAGACACACAGAAGCTGCCAGGTGCTCGTCAGACGTAGGCTATGCATTAACCTTACCATGTGTGGTCAAATTGTTCTGTCTAGTGTTCATATCATCTTATGCTCCATTCACAGTGGAGGAAAGTTTTCGTTTCTCCATTCTCACCAGCTTTCGATATTGTCATTTTTTTTCAAATCCCCATTCTAATAGGGGTGAAATATCATCTGTTTTAATTAATATCTCCTTGACTACTAAAGAGGTCGAATACATCTTCATGTATCTACAGATATCTTTAAATATACTCTTCTGTTAATTGTTCGATCATATCCTTTGCCCCCAGCCCTCCTCTTTATTTTATTTTATTTTTTTGGTCAGAAATGCCCCAGGATGCAGCTGTTTTCTTCAAACCCATGTTTGTCTTTCTGTTTTGATTTTAGTGTCACATATCATTAATAATTTTTTTCTAAATTATTTAGCTCAATTTATTACTTTTCCATGATGATTTTAGCTTTTGTCTTGTTCAAGAGATCCTGCCCTTACTGGAGGTCATGCAAATATTTTTTTTGTAGTTCTGTTTAAATGTTGACCGCTTTCCCTTAATACATCTGAAATTAATTTTTGTTCACACAGTGAATGACACATGAATCTAATTTTCCTTTTGAAAATATTATTAGCCGGAAGTCCCGGTGCCATTTATTATTTATTAGTCCCTCTGATTCATAATGTTACCCCTGTCATGTTCCAAGTTCCTTCTTCTATGTCAGTTTTTCTAAGTTTTTCAGAGAATCTGACCCATTGATCTACTTATCCACATGCTGATATCGGAGTATCTTGATTACTGTGATTTTTCCATAGTCTTGATATCTGTTAGGGTGGAGACCTTTCTCTTTGCACTGTTTCAAAATTATTTTGGTTACTCTTGGGCTTATTGTTCTTCTTAAATGGATTTTTCTGATATGCTTATGAAGGTCAGTGAAAAAATTCCCCAGGCAATAGAATTTATTAAATGCATAGTATAAATTTAGAAAAACCGGTACTGATACATTGCTGTCTTCTCCTCTATGAACAGGGTGTTTCTCTCCGTTTTTGTTGGTTTTCTTTATACCTTTCAATGAAGTTTTAGAGCTTTCCCTATAAAAGTCTTTCACATATTTTGTTATATTTATTTCTAGGTACCTTAGAGTTTTAAAAAGAATAGTGTTGTAAATGGCATATCTTTTTATTTCATCCTCACTCCTGAAGGATAGTTTAACTCTTAGAGAACTCTAACAATTATTTCCGTCCAACCTTTGGATATGATTTCCCTTAAAGGACTAGGAATAGAAGAAAAATGCCTTAATCTAAAACAGGGCATTTACCAACACTCTAAACAAACATTGTCGTTCATGGTGAAAAGGCTAAAAGCATCTCATTTAAAATCAGAAACAAACAAAGGAAATATATTCAAATGCAATTTTATCCTAATTACAAGAACAAGCAGAAAATGTAATTTTAAAAAACACAACATATAGCTAAATTTATTAAATCAATCATGGGACTGGGGTTGTGGCTCAATGGTAGGTAGAGCACCTGCCTAGCATGTGTGAGGCATTGGGTTCAATTCTCAGCATCGCACATAAATAAATGAATGAAATAAAGATCCATCAACAACTAAAAAAATATTTAAAAAAATCAATCTTTTTTAATTGATTTAAATCTGAGTCTCAGCCTTTAATTTAGTCCATTTACATTATTGCTATTACACACTGTGATGGATTTATTCTTTAATCTTATTTTGTGCATTCTGTTTATTTTTTTCCTTTTCTGTCGTCTAAGCAACTGATCAATGTTGTGCTTTAAGTGATTATATTTCTATGTTTTCATAGTTATTTTAAAATTTAACAAGCCTCCTGTTCAGTAATCTTGAAGGTTAAACAATACCCTTTGCTGTCCTTTCAAACAAAATAAGGACCTTAGGGTGTGTTATTACTAAGCATCCTTCTCTTCTTTGACAAGCTATTGTTTCTAGTATTTCAGTTCCACTTCTAATAACTTTATTAGTGTTTTTGTCACTATGGTTTCATTTGGTCAATGCTTTAGATGTGTTTATACACTTATCAACATTTTTACTCTCCATTGCCTCTTTTTAGAACATTTTTATTGAGCTGAGTGTGGTGGGCGGCCCACGCCTGTTATCCCAGCAACTGGGAGGCTAAGGCAGGAAGATCACAAGTTCAAAGCCAGCCTCAGCAATTTAGTGAGGCCCTAAGCAATTTAGTGAGAAAATAAATAAAAAGGGATTGGGGATGTGGATCAGTGGTTAAGTGTTCCTGGGTTCAATCCCCAGTATAAAAAAATGTATATATATATATATATATAATGGTTTTTAGTATATTCATAGTTGTGCCTCCATCAGCATAATCAACTTTAGAGCATTTTCATGAGCCTAAAAAGAAACATCATACTTACTCGTAGTCACACACCCCCATTCCTACAATCCTCCTTGCTCTAGGCAACCACTAATCTGTTTTGTCTCCATACATTTATATATTCTAGATATTCCAGAGAAATGGAATCATACTACATTTTGTCTTTTTAAAATAGTTTTTAATTATAGATGAACACAATATCTCTATTTTGTTTATTTATTTTTATGTGGTGCTGAGGATCGAACCCAGTGCCTCACATGTGTGAGGCAGGTGCTCTGCCACTGAGCCCCAGCCCCAGCCCTGCATTTGGTCTTTTGTGACTGAATTCTTTCATCTAGCATCCTGTCTTCAAAGTTTGTCCATGTTGTAGCATGTATCAGTGCTCGGTCCTTTTATAGCTAAGTAATATTCCATTGTAGGCACAGACCACATTTTATTTATCTATTCATCAGCTGTCAGACATTTAGGTTGTTTCCACTTTTTAGCTACTGTGAATAATGCCCCTATAACATTCATATCGCTATTTTGTGTGGACGTACTTATCTCACTTTTGGGGGGTGTATATCTAGAAGTGGAATTACTAGGTTAAATGGTGACTCTCAGTTTGGCCTTTGAAAAACTATCAAATTGTTTTTGAAGTGACAGTATCATTTTACAATTCCAACAGCAATGTATGAGTGTTCTAGTTTCCTCACACTCTTGCCAACAAGGCTAGGTGTTTTTGATTTCAGTCTTTGTGTGTGTGAAGTGGTATCTCTTTTGGTTTCCATTTCCCTAGTGACTAAAGACATAGAGTATCTTTTCATATGTCTATTGGGCATTTGTATATCATCTTTGAAGATTCAGATCCTCAGAAAATTTTAAAATTGGGTTTAATATTGAGTTGTAGGAGTTCTTTATATATTGTGGATACGAGTCCCTTATTTGACATGTGATCACAAATATTTTTTCTTGTTCTTTAAGTTGTCTTTTCACTTTTTTAATAGTTTTTTTGAAGCATAAACATTTTTAATTTTGTATGTTTTTCTTTAGTCACTTAAACTTTTCATATCTAAGACCTACCTAACCTGGAGTAATATAGATTTATTCCTATGTTTTTTGTAAGTATAGTTGTAGTTCTTGCATTTAGGTCTATGATGTATTTTTAATTAACTTTTGTATCTAGACTAGAGAAGGGACTTAAATTCATTCTTTTGCATATGGCTATCCAGTTATCCCAGGGCTATTTGTTGAAAAAATTTTTTTTCCCAATTCAATGTCTTATACCATTGTCAAAATGCAATTGACAGTAAATGTAGGGTAAATAAAATATATTGAACAAAAATTAGCTTTTTAAAAATAAATTATTTTATTTAAATAAAATTATTAAGAATAACAAAAGTAAAATACTTTTATGGGTTTTTTATGAAAGGTATTTTAAAAATAAAATACTGTGGACTCTATTTTATTGATCTGTATGTCTATTCTTAAGATGGTACCACACTGTCTTCATTACTGTAACTTTGTAATAAGTTTTGAAATATGGAAATATGAGCCCTCCAACTTATTTCTTCTTTTAAAAGATTTTTCTGGCTACTCTGCATCCCTTACATTTACATTTTTTTTGCGGGGGTGGGTACTAGGGATTGAATTCAGGGGCATTCAACCACTGAGCCACATCCCCAGCCCTATTTTGTATTTTATTTATAGACAGGGTCTCACTGAGTTTTTTAGTGCCTCACTGTTGCTGAGGCTGGCTTTGAACTTGCTATCCCCTGCCTCAGCCTCCCAACCCACTGGGATTACAGGCATGTGTCACTGTGCCGGCCTACATTTACATTTGAATTTCAATATCATCCTCTAAATATCATCTGGTATTTTGATGGGGATTGTTCTGTAGATGAATGTGGGAGTATTGCTATTTAACAATATTAAGTCTTTCAATCCATGAATATAGGGTGTCTTTCCATTTATTTAGGAATTCTTTTATTTCTTTCATCAATGGCTTATGGTTTTCTGAGTACAAGTTTCATACTTCTTTCATTAAATTCATTCCTAAATAGTTTTTCTTTATTCTAGTGATAATATAAGCTGGGTACAGTGGTGCAAACCTGTAATCCCAGCAGCTCGGTAGGCTGAGGCAGGAGGATCTCGAGTTCAAAGCCAGCCTCAGCAATTTAGTGAAGCACTAAGCAACTCAGTGAGATCCTGTCTCTAAATTTTAGAGTACAAAAAGGGCTGGGGATGTGGTTCAATGGTCAATCCCCAGTACCCAAAACAAAAATAAAACCTTATTTTAGTGCTAGTGATAATATAATAGTTTTCTTTCTTTCTTTCTTTCTTTTGGGGGGGCGGGTATAGGGATTGAACTCAGGAGCACTCAACCACCGAGCCACATCCCCAACCCTATTTTGTATTTTTATTTAGAGACAGGGTCTCACTGACTTGCTTAGCACCTGGCCATTGCTGAAGCTGGCTTTGAACTTGCTATCCTCCTGTCTCAGCCTCCTGAGGCATTGGGATCATAGGCCTGCACCACCATGCCATTTTCAGGTTGTTCATGGCTAATTTAAGGCTTCTTGACTCTTACCTCATAGGTCCATTTTTTTCGAATTCCTGAAGTCACTTTTTCAAAAAAAGGATCCGTGAATGAAAAAGTCTCTTCGTCCCTGTCTGAAAATGTCTTTATTTCACTCTCAACTTGAATGATGCTCAGTTAAGTATGGAATTCTAGGTCAGTAGTTCCAAATATATTATCCTATTACATTTTGGATTTAATTCTTGCTTCTGAGATGTCAATTCTCAGAGTAACTGTTCTTTTGTAGACACTGTTGTCTTAAGGTTTATTTTTAGGTTCTACACTTTCACTGTCTCTAAATGGGGATTATTTTGTTTACTTTTCAATATTTTTATGCTTCTTCAATCTGAGGATTTGTGTTTCAATTCTAGAATATTTTGAGCTATTAACTTTTTGAATATTGCAGTCTCTTCCTAGAATTCCTGAAAATATTATACTTTCTCATTTTATTCTCCTAACATCATTATTTTTGCCATTAAAAATCTCATTCTGAACAGTATTTTGAATCATTTTTAGTAATATATTATAGTTCTTTTAATGGCTTTTAAATTTAATACAAAGTAAGGGAGTTAGCTCTCCTCAAGAAGAATGTTGAATTTCAAAAGGGGGCTGGGGTTTTGACTCAGTGGTAGAGTGTTCGCCTAGTATGTGTGAGGCACTGGGTTCGATCCTCAGTACCACATCTAAAACTAAAAAAATAAATACTTTAAAAAAATTTTTAAAGGAAGATTGGAGTTTCAACCAAGGGGGAAATGTCATTTCCATAAAAAAAGATACCATATGCCCCCCCAAGTCATATCTTTTAAAAACAAAGCTCCTAAAGTGGCTGTGATGTTTTAACAGTAATATTTGCTAAATGATTAGTTTTATGCTAAGGGAATAATTCTAAATGTGGTCGTGGAAAAAGACCATGTGTTTCATGATTATAATTTGCTATTCCACTTTTACCTGTTTAACCTCACAAGTCAGTAGAACACAAAATGCATGGGCTTGGGGATCAACCAAACTGGGGTTTCTGTGCCTGCTTTTCTAATTACCCAATTATGGGACTTGGGCAACTTATGTTAATCTCACTGAGTTTTCTAGTCTTAATTTTATCATATATAAAATAAACCCATCAGTGTTGTGATGAAGAAGCAAAGATACCTTATATATAAAGTGAATCGTGCAAAGCCTAGACAACAGCCATTGCTTCCCAAAACATTGTCATTATTTCTAGTATAAGAATCTTCATCAGCTCTGGTGACATCATGTAGTTTTCCTTGTTGAGCATTCGAGATCTTCTCACTAGTTATGTCCCATCATAACCCTTTCGCTGTGATCCGACCTCCCTAGGATGCACAGATGAATAATTAATCTAGGTAAGTGATGGGATAATGGTTTGTGGAAATGTCTGTGGTAAGAGATATTTCATGCACTTTTCTTCTGCAGCGGTCCCCTTGGACAGCTTGTGGGTGTGTATGTGTGCATGTGGTGCTGGGGATTAAACCCAGGGCCTGGTGCATGCCCAGCAAGGGCTCTACCACGGAGCCACATCTTCCCTCACCCCCGTCCTGGACAGCTACTAAAAGACCAAAAAACAAGAACAAAAAACAAAAAGAAAAGAAATATTCTAGGGATCCTTTTTTTGCAGCATATGATGTAATGCATCTGGGAGATACACCCTTTAAGAAGGACCTTTAGGACTCTTAAAAGATAAACGTTTAGAAAATTGATTCGATCAAAATGGAACTGTTATAAACACACGTTCCCTGTAATTTTTCAAACTAATATATTTAATTCTGTCTGGCAGCATCCTCTAAATTGAATTCACATTAGATAGATGAGCACATTGAAAGAGCATAATACACTGATGCAGGAATTATTCTGCCTATGGTGAGGGCAGTCAATGTCTCCAAAAGGTGAGGCCGCCTCTTGCATGGGGTATAATGGCAAATATTTGTTGTCCCCACGAAGTCTTTCTCTTGTGATATTTATGACAAGAAATGGGATATTCCTGGAAGCACATTTTAGTGACTACCATTCCTATATGTGCAGTACATTCAGGGATTTTCCTTGGAGGGTCATCTTGACTATACAGCCACCAGAACCTAGAGTAAATCCCATCTTTATTAAACACCACCACTCAGCCTGTTCCCTGTAATGTGCCATATTAACCAGGACACAGAGGATGCTCAGCTATGGGCAGAATGGTCAGCCCACTGTGAATTTAAGGTGGGGAAAAACGTAAAAGAATTTAGTAATATCAGTAATCCTAATAGTTAATATTTAGTACATAGTGTCTGTGTGCCTGACATTATGCTAAGCACATACTCACAGTCACACATACTTGTGTGTATTTATATATGTTAAATTTAGTCCTCACGATAACTTTGTGAGGGAGATACTGTTGTTAGCCTCATTTTCTAAATGAGGAAAATGAAGCACAAGGAGTCAAGTTCCTGGCTCAAGGTCACTCAGCTATGCATAGGGGCAGCTGGATCCTGCTTTGGCAGGCGAGCACCAATAGGAAATTGCTCCTACTTTCACCAGGTGAGCATGTGGAGTCCAGGAAGATCTTGAGGACTGCCATCTTACATTCAGTGATCCCCAGAGTGAACTTGATGCATGGAAATCATGCTTTTACCACCAATCTAGTGTGTAAGTCCTCTAGACATATTATCCAAAGGGCTAAAATTCAGAAAATTTAGCTCTTAGTTTAAATTGAATATACATAACTCCACTGGTACTTAGGCAAAAGGTTTTCCCCATCTGATCTTCCCTCCTTTCTTTCTCTTTCTTTGCATTTGCTGAATGCTTTAAGGATAAAAGGAAGAGGAGGAGGAGAAAGAAGAAAGCATTGGTCAGGTTTCTGTTACTATAACAAAATGCCTGAGATGATTAACTTATAAAGAGACAAGATTAATTTGCACTCACAGTTTTGGAGGCTTCAATCTTTGACTAATTGGCCCCATTGCTTTGAGCCTGTTGTAAGACAACACATCATGGTGAAAGGTGCATGGGAGTGTAAAAAGTTATTCACCTCATGGCTAGAATGCAAAGGAGAGAGATGAAGAGACTGGAGTCCCATAATCCCCTACAAGGGCACAGTGCTAAAGACCTAATAGGCCCCGCCTCTTAAAATTTCCCCCACCTCCCAACAGCACCATCCTGGGGATCAAGTCTTTAAAATATGGACCTTAGGGAGATATTCAAGGTCCAAACTATAGCAAAGAGAAAAGATTCTCTCTGCTTGCACAGCTTATATTCTAGATTAGGAAACAGGCTCCATAAATGTGAAACAAGTAGAGAAAGTCATGACAGTGTTCAGTCACAAGTTGGTCACAACTTTAATATCTCCAGCCTCTTTGTCACATATTTGGCCTCTAGCCTCTCCTCTCTCTGGTGGAGTCAATTCACCATGTCCCTGCTCTGCGATCTTGCCAGCCCATTACCCGAACTCCTCCACCACCCTCCTTAGTTTGCAGCTAGTACCCAGGGCCTATAGCAGGGGCCAAAGTCCTCTGGCCAGGCCAACACAGTGAGTTTCAAACTACCCTGAGGTGAAATGCAATTCTACCTCCTCGGCTGACAGAAGGTATAGCCAGAACATTAGATCACCTTTATATAGCACACAAACTAATGCTTACTTATTTTAGGGGAACTAAAATCAATGGTCTAAAAGCAAGCATTTCAGAAAGGCCTCCTTACTTTTTGAAATGGTGATTATAAAATAAAGAGATTTCTAGTCTCATCCTCTGTAGTGAGTAGAGATGCTTTTGGCTCTTAGAAACCAGAGCTCTCTCATCTGGTCACCTCCCTTCTCCCCCATCCACTACCTTTGCCAGGTGATTCACTGCCATATGGGACACTCACCTTTAAGATCAGAATAGCTGGTTTTCCCAAAGTGACCACCTAATATGATTAGTTCAGAGGTCAAAAGAAGTTTCTACATTAAATATTTGATTCTATAGAACTTCTAAAGAATCTAGTTCAAACAAGTATTTGTTTCCTTAGAATTGTTTTTGTAGCCCCGCATGATGGTGCATGCCTATAATCCCAGCCACTCAAAAGGCTGAGGCCATCCCCAGCAACTTAGGTAGGCCCTCTGCAGTTCATCAAAACCCTGTCTCAAAATAAAAAATAAAAAGGGCTGGGGATGTGACTCAGTGGTTAAATGCCTCTGGATTCGATCCCTGTTACCCTTCCCCCCAAAACTGTTTTTGTAATATATGCACAAAAGTAGAGTTAAAAAAAAGTGTAACATTTATTTGTCAAAACTCATCAAAGTCAATTTAAACTGGATAAACAAATCCTAGTTATGACATTAGAAGCAAGTTTCTCTCATTTCCTGTCTCCTAGCTACCCTAACCCTCCCTGGAGACGTCCACTGTTACCGTTTTTATGAGGGGTGGAGGATGGAGCAGGGTATGGCCTTCTAGAGATATTCCCTTCATCCATGCATTGATAATCCTTTATTTTAAAGACACATGGCAGCATTTTATATACTCTGTTCTATTTCGTTGCTTTTACCTCTAAATGATGCATCATGAGGCTGAGACGCATGCACAAAGCCCTGGGTTCAATCCCTAGTACCAAAAGCAAAACAAAACATTGCAGAGACAGTGCCATCCTGTTCTTTGGATGGTCAGTATGGTTTCCCCTGAAAGGATACAGCATGATGTTCTCACCAGCTCCTTTTAAGGAATGTTTCAGTCATTTGCTTTTTTTTGTTGTTAATAAACAATGCTTAGGCCTAAGCTTATCTATAGAATCAATCCCTGTAAGTGCAATTATTGAATCAAATGGTATATATTTAAAACTGTGAAATAGTTTAAATATATAAAAAGTATTAAAAATAATGTAACTAATACTATTGATGTACCCAGCATTATTACTTCTCAATAAAGAAAAATCACATTTCATTTAGAAAGCACTGAAGCGTCAAGGCACTAACACACGGCTTATGTATTAATTGAGCAAAGGAGTTATGTGATTTTTTTATGTAAGATCTGGTAGCCTGCATCCAGATATCGCTAGGATTATATATTTCATCCAGTGACCTCAGTTATGTCCAAAGTGAACTGTTTTTTGGTTTTTTCCTAACCCATCATCCGTGTGATTCTGAATGTAGCTCTTTGGTGTCCTTGACTCTAATCAATAAAAGTACCCAGGCCCAGTCTGGTAAGGCTGTGGGGTCTGGGAAAGACCTGAATAATCAATAAGGAGACTGCTAGGATCAGGTAGAGTCTACCCCAGGGATTCAGTCAGACAAGTATGTGGCCTTACAAGGATTAGTTTTAGTTCTTATAAAAATGAATAAGCTTTCAAATTTATTCTTATTTTTTAAATCATCTGTGGCTTAATTCCTTTGTAAAGGCATATGCCTATGTATAATTTCCATTCAACTGCCTCTTATACCTCAGACCTTCTGCAAGAATCTGGATACTGTTTTTCTTAACTGGAAGCCAGGGGTTGGTTCCCTGTGCCCCTCTGTCACTCCTGTCCTGTGCACTGTCTTTGCAAGTTGCAGATACCGTTAAGGTTTTCCTTGGAACTGTGATTGCAGTATTTAACACAGCCTTGTACTTCAAGCCCATTTGTGTACGTGGCTCTCCAGTGCTTTTTAAATTTACCTAGTTAGAATTCTAGAATGATGTTTCTGGCAATTTACATTTAGTCTCACTCCTACTTTCCTCCATCAGTTTTCTCTCTTTTTTTCTAGTGAAGACAACGACATCTTAGCAGACAGATGAACTCATAATTCATTACTTTAAAAATGCTAAAATAATTAAAAGTGTTCATCGCCGAGCACAATGGAATTAAACTCAGCTTGATATTTATGCCACATTTCACTGCCTCGAGGATGTAGCTCACTTATTTTTGAAACGAGAAGGGAAAGCCTGCAGTTTCCAGAGATTTCCTATCCATTTTTGATTTCAGTTTTTTTCCTTGAGCTGAAATGATTCCATCAGTTAACCACTCAGTCTGATTGTATAATCTGGTTGTTGTACAGGAGGGAATGAAGGATATTCAGTCTTCCCTTTATGCCCTGGATATAGTGAGATGAGCACAACGCCCTTCATAACGCAGGCAGGCCAGGATGGCCACACAGGGCCAGACCTCTCGTGCCTCTGTGTTTTTCCCTCCCTTAGTGACAGAAAACCCACTGGACTCCAGCAACAGCTGAGCCCTGGCAGGCATTGGCCCCAAAACCCTATCTCCTGCCTCTCAGTCGGTAGAGACTGGCTGGGGAGGTGGCTAATCAGGTGGTCTGTATCCAGGAGAACATGGCCCAGTTTGCTATTTAAATCCAACTCGGATGATGTAAGCAAGCAAGGCTGAAAGGGTTAGGAGAAAGGCGAAAGGAGAGGAGGACTCTTGTCAAGCTGCATTATTTACGGTGAGCTGGGCTGAGGCTAAGTAGAGACTCACACACACGCCACCTGTGCATGGAGCCCAAGTCCTAGAGCCTCCCTGCTGATTTCCCCTGGTCCTCGAGAAAGGAGCAATGGCCACAGGAAAGCATCGGTACTCATTTATATGGGGGCTAGAGGATGATTTAATTGTGTGTGTGTGTGTGTGTGTGTGTTTACTGGCAGAGAAGGTCTCTACTTAGATCAACAAAGGCAAACCTGCTCTGGTTGGCAAATTACTAGAGTGTCACAGGAAAGCTGGGCTGTCTCTCAAGTGCTGATAAGGGAATCATGTTTGCTTCCTCCTCTGGAAGTCTGTGGTCCCCATAACCCCAAATGAAACTTTGCAAAAGAGTTCTCAGCTTGGAGGCTGTTTCACAGCACGAGCAAATGTTCTAGCTCAGGAAATGATGCTAAAGACACTCCGAAAAATGCAAGATGGGTTTGACACAGCATTGGCACAGGATACGTGACGGGAAGCAGCGTGGTGAGTGGTGATAACGGTCCCGTGGCCAGGCTGAAAGCTAGTTTCACACCCAGCTTGGGTCCCCGCAGCAGGAGTGGGCTCAGTACACTGAGGTGACAGCCTTGTCTCTCTGCAGGGTGAGAGCGGAAATCTGGCGGTGCTCCTGAGAGGAACAGGCCATGAGGAAGGAGGGGGGGACCCTCCTACCACTCCTCCTCCAAGAGCACCTTCTCCCCAGCTAGGACTTGACAGGGAGCCTGACCCACACACCGCTTGTATGAAAACAGGCCCATCCGGCTTGGTTGGTTTTGCCCTGGTTCACCCCTAGTTTTCCAAAACATCTCCTGTGGACAGAGCTGGCTTTGGGACAAGAGAGGACACAGCATTTGTCCTCGGTGTCTCTCAGTAAGAATCAGATGGAGAGGACAGTGCTGATTTCAGTTAATAGCAGGGTAAGTTAATAAAGCCAAGATGCCTGCTTCTAGGCAAATCTGCCTCGGTGGGGTGGAACCTGCAGTCGATCGGCTTAGGAGGGCTGGTACAGATGGCCCTGGCCTTTGTGGCAGCCCTTCAACATGTCGTGCTCCTACGTTGTCATGCAGATTAGAAATCTGTTTTTATTTGCCTCTCTTAAAAAAAAAAATAAACATTCCGAGCACATGAAAAGGAGCTGTTCAACCCTGAGAGCGTTCTGCGTGTTTGAGTACATATGGCAAGACCCTCTCTTGGATAATTAGCAAGACCTCCTGGCACTGTGGCAGTACTCCAGCCTTCCGGCCCCAGCATTGTTCCAACAGCTCTCTTCTAGAAGATTAACCACCTTTCATGTAGTAACTTTTGCCATAGAGAGGGGAGGGGAAACTTGTTGAGGATATGGATTTAGAGCAATTATGACATTTGGTTGGTGTTTCTCCTGCGATAATCTTCCTTTAAGGAGTAAGAAGGAAGCAATTAATACCTATTTGCCATTTTGTTCCCTTCATCATTGCAGTTGTAATTATAATGAGCATAGGAAAACAGGACTATTCAAAGATTCTTCGGACCAACAAGTTCTGCATGAATTTTTGAAGAGGTCATCAGATTTCAATGATACAAAAGGACTAATGCAGGCAATGGAGTCGCAGAGGGAGCAAAGGGCACAAGACCACAATATTGCAAAACCGACGTGTCCCATCTCTTGTGGAGTACTCCTAGGCATAGGGAAGTGAAAAACTTATCTGTAGATAGATAGGATCCCTGCTTCAAAGTGCTCAACACCTAGTGAAGGAAACCAACATACATACAAAAAACTCTCAAACAAGGCACTTCAATGACAAGTTGAAGTGTAAACCCAATACTACGGAGGTGCTAAAGAAGCCTGGTTCATTCTAGGGGCAAGGCCACTGGGTTGGACCCAGAAGATGCAGAGGATCTCAATAGGCAGAATGGGGGATATTCCATAGGAAACTTGGTAGCCTTAAAACAAGAGTACTCTAAGTCTATTTGAACAAATATAGCAAGAGGTCCAATGTAGATTGCATTAAAAGGAGATTTCCTAGACTACGCAGGGAATTCCTACTGATAGGGTTAAACTGTGCATACCAGTAATATGTAGTTAAGCTTTTAAGCTCTAAAGACAGGGTTAAAATCCCAGCTCAGTACTTGCAATGGATTGTGTTATTGTTGAAAAATATTTACTGTCTTTCCCTGGGGGAAGGTTATTCTTTCCTGTTCATTAATACCAGGCTGGCCATTTGACCTGCTTCTGCTAATGAAATGAGAGTAAAAGTGATATATGTCCCTTCCACAAAGACACTTTAAGAGCCACCATTTGCTCCTTCCATGTTCTCTTTTCCCTGTTTTATGATGATTAGCAAAGTCCAAGATGCAGGGTGCTCTTTCAGCTTCTGCCTGGGCACTGGAACAAAGACAACTTGGTGGAGAGCCAGCGCTGACTCACAGTCCACATGGCTCATTAGCATAAGCAAGCCCTAAACCTTTGTTGTAAGCCACTGAGATTTCTAAGATGCTTGTTCTCATAGCACAACTCAGGTGAAGTGGACAGACAGATGCCTTATAACCCGTGGGATCTGACTTGGCCATGTTAAACCTCAGTTTCCTTGCCTATAAAATGGGGATAATAACAGTACTTACTTCACAGGATCCATGTGAGGTTAAAATGAGTTAATTTCAAAGCACATAGCGTAAAGGATGTAGTCCACACTAAGAACTCAGTGTTAGAACTGTCTTTAAATATGCATAGGATGGGGCTGGGGTTGTGGCTCAGCAGTAGTATGCTTGCCTCACATGTGTGAGGCTCTGGGTTCGATCCTCAGCACCATATAAAAATAAATAAACAAAATAAAGGTATTGTGTCCATTTACAACTGAAAAAAATTTTTGAAAAAATATGCATGAGAAAATTTCTAGAGGAATGTTTGCCAACCTATTAACAACAGATCTCCCTTGAATGTGAGATTATAGGTGACTCACTTTCCATTTTTCTGATTTCTGTAATTGAGTTGTTTATAAAGAGCATATGCTCTTTTAATAATCATAAAAAGTAGATATTTCCACTTTGGAGAAACAAACAGTAACTCATTTTGCCATCACAATGCCCATCACACCAAACTTGGCTCCTTGAAGGAAAGGGCTGTGTGTTGCCCCAGGATGCTCCCATCTGGCCCACCAAATGGGGCGTTGATTGATCTGGATGACTGGGTGAATGGTCAGTAATGACCTAGTATTTCTAAGATGAGAAATACAAACAGACGGCTACATGAGGCACTCACATATTTAACTGGATAGCTAGAAATATGAATTTGGAGATCAGAAATAGAGACATGAATATCATCCAAATAGAGGTGATCGGCTAAAACTGTGGGTGTAGAATGGATAGTGAACTTCACCGTTTCAAGGAATTTTGCTGCTAAGGAGAGTAGGAAAGTGGTAGCTAAAGAGAGAGGTAGGAGGTCAAGAAAGTATTTTTTCTTTTTTCCAGATGAGATAAATTTCAGTGGTCTGTATATGGATGGAAAGAATCCATTTGAAAGGGGCAAGTGGATGATGCAGGAGGATAAAGAGGATGTTCTGGTGCTACAGACTTGGACAGGTGAAAGGAAAGAGGATCTATTGTACAAAACAGGAGAGTGAACTTACGTGAGGTTCCAGCTTATAGTTCAGAGGAACAGAAGAGGGAGACGGGGTGACTGGACACAGATGCAGCGGGGGGAGTGTGTGGGAGGCGAGGGTGCCTGTCCTCTACTGACCACCGCTTTTTCCTCTGGGAAATAGGAAGCAAGGAAGGTCAGCAGCTGAAAGGTAGGATGAAGAAAGGGGTATTGGAGATTTGAGCAGGGAGGAAAAGGCATGAACTAGTGACCCCAGGAAAGGGAGAGGGGGATGGTCTAGCTCAGGGCTTGAGGTGAGGCAGAATATCATGGCAGAAAGGTGGGGCAGAGGAAAGCAGCTCAGGACATGAGAACCAGGAAGCAGAGAGAAAGCTCTGCTCACCAGGGACAAAACATAAACCCCCAAAGTCATGCTTCCAGTGACCTACTCCCTCTAGTCACACCCTATCTGCCTATAGTTAATGCCCAATTAATCCATACCTGTGGATCAATTCACTGATGAGGTTAAAAACTTTCCTAATCTAATCTTTTCACCTCTGAACATTCTTGCATAGTTCACATGAATTGTCGGGGGACACCTCCTATCAAAACCATAACAGGTAGGTGGTTTCATCAAAGGAGCAAAGAAGAGAATCAATAGTCTTCTAATAAGAAGGGAACCCCACTTTTATTTAACATAATTGCGGGGATAGCATGTGTTAGTCAGTTTTCCATTATTGTAACAAAAATCTGAGATAAATCAACTTGTAAAGAGAAAAAAAGTTTATTCTGGATCACTGTTTTGAGGTTTCAGTTCATGGTTGGTTGGTCCCATCGCTTTGGGGCCTGTGGAGAAGAAACACAGCATGGTGGAGCAGAAAACCAGTCACTTCATGGCTGAGACACACACACCCCCAAAAAACAAGAGTGGAAGAGACCAGGGTGCCATGACTGATTCCCTTCTAGGGAATGACCCCAAACCTCTCAGTAGGCTCCACCTCAGGTTTCACCATCTCCAAATAGTACCAGACGCTGAAGACCAAGCCGTTAACACATAGGGGACACTTAGATCCAAGCTATTGCAGACATCACCTTTACCATATCTTGTCAGAAGCAAGTCACCAGCACCTTTATTCCCCTCTCTTCCCCCACACAACACACAGAGTGGAGGAGATTCCACCGAGGTGCAGAAACCAGGAGGCAGGGATAGTTGGGGGCCATTTTGGAGTCTGTCACAAGGAGAGATTGATGAAATAACAGATTTTGAGAAGGAAAGGAAACTGAGGGAAAATAACACAGCACATGGTCCCCTTGCCTGAGGAGACCCACAGGAGAGTGGGTCACTCACTCCTTGAGAGAGTAAGAACCTTCCTGGAGGGGTGGAGGGGGAACCTGATGAGGAGTCCACAGGAGAGGTAGGAGATTTCTGCACTGAGGGTCCTCACGGGTTAGAAGGGGTGGGTTTGCTGTGGAGCCAATAGGCAGGGAAGTCATTTGCTCCAGCAATAAGTGGTGCCCTGATGTTAGTCGGAAAACAAAACCAAAAGCTCAAGTGACTCTGAGTCATTTTTCTACTTCCTACTTCCACAGTCCTACCTCACCAAATGGTGGTGTGAAGTCCGAGCATAGGTCATCCTGGCTCTGTGAAGGACAGCAGTCTGTCGTGATGCTGGCAGATTCTGGAGGAGTTTTTGGACGCCCTCCTCTGGGGTCATTACAAAACAGAAGCTCCTTCTGTGGAGCCAGAAGCCCCTTGGAGCCTCAGGGTCTCCCTCCTGCCTCCCCAGTGATTCCTGGTGCTTCCTTTGGCCCTGGTCAGCCAGCTCCCTGGTACTGAGGCCTTCTTCACCTAGGCCTCACCACCCTCATCCTCTTCTTCAGCCACAGTGTCCCGCAGGCCCTTTCTAGACACAGTTTAGGGAGAGTTTTTGTTTTGTTTTTGGTACTGGAAATTTAACCTGGGGCCCTTTACCACTGAGCTGCATACTGCCCGCCCCCGCCACCCCGCTGTCCTTTTTGTTTTTTTTATTTTGAGGCAGAGTCTCACTAAGTTGCTAAGTTGCTGAAACTGACCCCAAATTTGTGATCCTCCTGCCTCAGCCTCACTGGGATTACAGGTGTGAGCCAATACGCCAGGCTCTTAGGGTGAGTTTTGACCCAGTCAGTTCACTGACCTTGAATTCACAACTTGTCAAGGAAGTTAAAATGCTGAAGTAAGTAGAAGATATACCAGACTTCATTTAAGAAATTTGATTCTCCGTTTGTAGGATTAACCTTTGACTTTTTCTTGACCATGCTGCCGTTTGGGTCTTGTTCTTGTGCTGTTGAATAGCACTAGACCAACAGAAGAGAACTGTCCAATGGCCTTTGAAGGTCAGTCTCTTGGGCCTCCTTCCTTTGAGCGAGGATGGTACTTAAAATAATAATCCTATGTGGGAAGATTTCAGAGGAGAAGATAAGCCTGTGGCTGCAAGTAACTCTGATGAGTGAGAAGTATTTTATTTAAAGCTTAGCATAAAAATAAATGTTTCTTGCTTTAGAAAATTCATAGAGAAAGCATCAGTAATTCCCACACGGATAGAGCTATGTCGTATTCCATTCATCTTGGTACACCCTGAGCTCCATCCCACTGTGTGCCAATAATATTATATTCGTTCGATGAGCATTTGTTGAACTGAAATGAGCTGATCTAAGGGTGGGACATTAGCAAATCTGAGTCATCCCTGAATAATGTCAACTGAAAATGAGAAGAATTCCAGGTGCTTCTAATAAGAAATCAAATATTAACACACAGGAGCCTGGCTCCTAGGTGGATTCCTTTACAGTCTTCCTATATAAGAAATTGCTTTTTGAAAACACATCAGGAGCTATTTTTAAGACCACACTTTGGATTGAAATGTTTTAAATTTATACAAATATAGAGAAGAAAATAGCTATTACCCATATTCCCATCATGTAGCATTAGTTCTATTAACATTTTGGCACGTTTGCTTCCAGCTTTTTTTATTTTGTATTCTGTTTTTAAAGCCTACTACAGTGTAGTTATGGGATGAAAAATATAAAGCATATCAGTGCTTGTGCATACACATGTATTAACTGTGAACTCACAAATACATGCTCACCCATCTATGGCTTCCTGTTTACCCTTCACTAGGGTTTCTGTGCTGCTTGAAGTTACTACATTACAAACTGCTGTGGTAATAATGGAATCATGAAGCCGTGATTTTACACGCCAATGCACAGATGTGCTAATCAAAGAATATACTTTTAAAGCATAAAAACTGTAAGTAATGCATAGACACAATAAAAAAAAAATTCTAACATGACCCTCTGGCCTTCAGTCTTTCAGTTTTTCTCTCTAGAGACAACTAGCATTGCTAATTCCCACAAATGTTTCCAGAAATATTATTTGCATATACAAACACATATTTTCTATCTTCCTACACAGATGGTAGCATATGATATATATGGTTTTGTCCTTATAGGATTTCAAACATTTTGAAAGTGTTTCTGAACAGCAAGCTTTCTGAATGTACAGATTCATAATCAAGGCCTTTCTTTTGTCCACGGTCTCAGATAATTAACTCAGGGTGGTCAGACAATGTCCTCCTCTGGCTGAATAAGTCCCTTCAAATCACAGATTCCCATGTCAATGCTAGACAGTTAGTTCTCGCTCACTATAGTTGAACTTGCTTGTTTAAAAATCTACCAGATAACTCTTTTATATTTTTTGGTAGCTAAAGCAAAATCCTGCAGAACACAACAAAACCAGAGGGAAATTTGGGGCTCTGCTTAAAATACAACTGGGCAGGCCCACACTCAGTTTCTGGAATAACAACCAGTTGGGAGGGCTAAATTTAGCCTGAAGCCTTAAATGCGGTCAATTCTGAGGTCTGCAACCTCCACGTGAAGAACTCTGCCCCAGTTCCCAAGTTGGAAGACAAGAGGAATGACAATATTTGCTTGAAACACTGATTTTGTGAAAACAGTCTAGTCAATAGGATGTGATTTAGTAGGCTGTAAAAGGTTTGATTTACAGCTGATCGATAGGCAAACATTATGATTTGTTGTTTGGGGAATGCAAAACTGAGGGACTAGTTTAAGGAGAATAGTAATGTTGAGTTTTCATTTTGATTTTTAAAAAGAGGATGGAATAAATTGAATGCAGAGGTGGATTCTGTCCTAAACAAACAAACAAAAAAAACACAGACAGAAATGGTCTCTTACTAGGTGACCTACTGAGAACCCTCTCCCTCAGGGGAGGGCTGTCAAGGACATGGAGTTCCCAAACATGGGCTCAAGTCTTGATTGCATGATTTGGTCAGCCTCAGTTTCCTGGTTTTTTGAAGGGATGGGGTTTCATTAGATGTCCTCTGGTCCCCAGGCTCCAGATCTGCTATCCTTGCTACTCTGTGTCTCCTGCAACTACCTGTAACCTGCAGTTCTCCACATGCCCACTCTAGCCCTCTCCCATCCAAGGGCTGTGAGTGCCTCCAGGAGAGACCATGGTTAAAAATATAATTTGGTAAGGGAGGGACATGAGAAACCTGAGTCTGGCATCTTCCCTGATCCCAAAGACAACACCAGGGACAGCCTGACAACCCACACATCATGTCAGGTATAACTTGGGCTTCTCCCAGAGAACCATGCCTTGTCGTTTATGGAGAATAAACAGGACGAGGATGCCATATTTAGCTTAAGTGGTACCCAGGGAATAGCAGGACTTCTAATTCACTACACTCACACATGCAAAGGAAGTGCCTGTCATGGTCCTCATGAGCCCCCATGCCCTGGGTAGTAATAATGAGAAACTAGACTTGAGTCCAACCAGTTGAAGACTTAATCGGGTGCCATGTTGGAATGCCATGTCTTTAGCATTACTTCAGCCTCTGTGTTGAACTGCTCAGTCTCACACACAGTTTCCTCTCCTCCTTCCTCTGCACCTCTCTGAGAAGGTGCTTGGAGGAGGGCAGAGGCTTTACAGGACGTCATGGTGACTGAGCGGGGAAGGGCCTCCTTGCCTTATGCCT
Source organism: Marmota flaviventris (assembly GCF_047511675.1). Taxonomy (NCBI): domain Eukaryota; kingdom Metazoa; phylum Chordata; class Mammalia; order Rodentia; family Sciuridae; genus Marmota; species Marmota flaviventris. The sequence goes on along the minus strand of NC_092503.1, from coordinate 54,507,134 downwards.
GTGACTGTGTATGAGTACGCTTGGTGACCCCAGGCTGTGGTGGGGCTGGTTTGCCGTTCTGTCTGTGGGCTCCTGATGTGGTCTTTCTCAGTCTATTTGGGGGCCCACTGGGCCTCCCTGTGGTCTGACTTCCCCTTGCCTCTGTCATCATACGCACATCTGAGTCTCTGTCTCACTGTCCCTCTGGGTCCTGAGCCAGGCTGTCCCCGAACAGGGGTATTTGACTCCCAGCCACATTGTGGCTTCTGGCTCATGGACACAGAAGGATGCTCCAGAGTTCGCAGTAGACCTCTTCCTACCCTCCCGACAATAAAGGGCTGCCTTACTTTGACCTTCCCAGCAGCTTCCTCCAAAGGCCCAGATGGGGATTAGGGCATAGCCCTGCTACCCTCCATGATTCTTTCCTTCTGATTGATCCAAGCAGAGAGTGGTGAGTGGAACCCGTAGGGACAGCCCTTCCACCTCCAGCCTTTTCCTCAGGGCCAGAGGGATGAGATTTTCTTAAAATCCCCATTCCTGTCTACTGTAATTTCTATTGTGTGAGAGTTCATAACTGCATACTCAACACACATTGCCCTCAATATGTTAAACAGGAGTTAACTTTTTAGAAAAATCTCTTTCTTTCTTTCTTTTTTAAAGTCTGACTTTCAAGCCTGTTGTTTGGTTTCAAATCTTATTTTGGATACCAGAAGCTAGATATTAACTTTTTTTTCCCCCTGTTTGTATTCTTTCTAAAAATTCTTAACCCCCTACTCCAGACTAAGAAGGTGTTTTCTTTTTTTTTTTCATTAAAAGAAAAAAAGAAACTTATAAAGCACACTAATAACTTTTGAAATATTATTCTGCATTGAATTTTTATGTGCTTATTTAACCAACGTCTGCCCTGTTAAAAAGCATGTTACTGAGATGGGAATTGAGAGGCAAAACTTTAGTAAATTGGTCTAAAAATTGGAATCCTAAGGAATGTGGGGCAGGTAAGTCTGACAAGGGGAAATTCCGGGCTATAGCAGTTGGTTGAGAGACGGTGGAGCTGGTAGCTGATGATATACTTAGGTTTATCTCTGAAGGAGACCCAAACTCATTAAAACTTTAGCATAGGCTATGACTCCACACGGGTAAGGGTGTAAGTAGAATACTGGTTAGCTTGTCATTTAGCAGCTCCTGAGGCAGGACTTCTCAGTCTTACCTGTGCCAAAGTCACCCTGAGGTCTTTCAGAGATACACATTCTTTGGCTCTACCCCCAGTTTCTGATTCAGCAAGTCAGAGGTGGGACCCAAGACTGCGTTTGTAACAAATTCCCAGGTAAAGAGGAGGGTGATGGCCCCTGCCCTGCCATTTGGGTGGCAGTGTCCTAAAGAAAATAGAATGGAGACCAAGACAGAGTTGACAGGTAGCCACAAGGGTTAGTGGGAGCTGCCAGAGTTACTTTAAGATTCCATTCCTTCCAAGTAAAGGGCAGTCACTTGCCTTACACATACTGAAAAGAGAATAAGACAGTGCTGGGATTTGAATCTGGAGTGTCCCCCAAAGGCTCATGTGTTGAAGGATGGCCCCCCAGCCCATGGTGCTATTGGAACCTTTACAAAGGGGGCCTAGTGGAGGGAAGTTAGGTCATAGGGGCCAAGCCCTTGAAGAGGATATTAGCTCCTCCTCCTCTTCCTCTTCCTTTTTTTTTTTTTTTCCAGTTCCTGGCCACCATGAGGTAAACAGTCTCTTTCATGCACTCTGCCATGATTTACTATGCTGCTACAGTTCCAAACCCACAGGGTCAAGTGACCTAGGACTGAAACCTCTGAAACCATGAGCCAAAATAAAACTTTCTTCCTTCAGGATGATTATCTCCAGTATTTTGTCATAGTGACAGAAAGCTGACTAACACAGAGTCAAGGAAGTGGTTGCTGTACCTCTGGAAGAAGGATAAAAATCATCAAGCTAGATGCTCTGAGTAAAGCCCTCCGTCAGGAGGATTTTCTCCTGACACAGTCTTTCCAATCTGAGGCAATATGGGTGGGTACAAGGCAGGGCAGGAAGCCCCTTTCTTCATTCTAATGAGTCTCCAATGACCTAAGAACCCTTTTCAGAAATATTAGCCCAAAGTCCATGATTTTGAAGGGTTTTGCCTGGGTCCTGGTTATTTTGGGAATGAGATTCATAGAGCAGACTTTCCCCAGAAAAAGACTTCCTCCTTCAGCCTTGAATGAACAGGAGAGGCCACAGAGGGGCCTTTAGACTGTGCTTCGGGGTGTAAGTCCACAGTATCACAGACCTGGCATCAACCCCAGCTTTGGGTGTGGCTTCAAGCAAGGACCTTAACTGTTGCCTAAGGAGGAGAATAATCCACATCTCATAGCAGGAGATACAGTAGTAGTAAATGAGACATTTCTGCAAAGCTCAGAGCTTCTGTTCTGAGGCAGAAAACTGGTGTGTAAAAGAAAGCAATGTCTTTTGCTAGCTAAGCAGGGAGCTGTGGGATTGCTCCCTAAGAATTCCTGTCTCAGGCTGGGGATGTTATTCAGTGGTAGAGCACTTGCCTCACGTGTACAAGGGCCTGGGCTCTATTCCCAGCACCACACACACACACACAAGAATTATCATCTTGAACTTTACCCACCTCTATGCAGCACCCTGCACTTGGGGCGTGTCCCAGTTTTGGCTTTTCTGATCCTTTATTAATGTTTCCATGGTTGGAATACACTCTCTGATTTGATCAGTATGTCATTTTAAATAGAGCACACTTTATGTTACACTTCAATTAACAACTTTTCCTGGAGATGAAGTAGACTTATACAGTGATTGATCAGCATTAAAATAAAGAGGGTGCCCTCCTCCTGGGATCCGAGGTAGTATACAGAGACGCAGCTATGTGCACCAAGAAGATTGGAATCGTCAGTAAATACAGGACGGGGTATAGTGTCCCTCTCAGGAAAATGGGGAAGAAAATGAAAATCAACCTGCAGCCCAGGGCCCTTCTCCTTCTGTGGCCATACCAAATGGAAGGTGACTGGCACTGTGGCTGCAGTGTGAAGAGGACTGGTGGACCCTGGACCTACACCAGCAGAGCACAGTGTGCCAGAGAGACTGGAGTAAACTAAAGGAACGTTTGAAACATTGGCCTATAGAAAGTGGGTTAGTTTATATACCAAAGAACCTGGGGAGGGGCTGCCAGTGACCTAACTTTGTCTTCCTTGGGCCAAAGGCCCCAGGGCACACCTGTTCTGTCCTGAGTCCCCTGAAAGTGGACCAGGGAGCTCCCTATCTGTGATGTCTTCCAGGTCCCTCCTCTATCACAAACTCTTGTTTTTTTTTTGTTTTTTTTTTTTTTTTGTACTGGGGATTGGATCAGGGGCATTTAACCACTAAGCCACATCCCCAGCCCTTTCTTATATTTAATTTGGAGACACAGTCTCACTGAGTGGCTTAGAGCCTCTCTTTAAACTCATGATCCTCCTGCCTCAACCTCCTGAGCCACTGGGATTACAGGCATATGCCACCAGGCCTGGTTAAACTCTCCACTTTCCAAACCCCTTTCATTTCTCTTGACTACTCCAGGTGAGCCCTCAGACCCTTTAGCCATATGTTATATTCAAGTAGGGGGATAAGGTAACCAGTTTATTCCCTGATTATTTTGCTTCCTGGACATCATGAGGTGAACTGGCCTCCTTCTCTGTGCACTGTGCTGTGATTTACTGTGCTACCATAAGATAACTACCTCATTTCCCCAAAGTGCCACTCTGCCATGCTTGTGTATTTTATCATTAACTAGAATGAAAGGATTTTTCTCTCTTCAAAAGAGTTCAATGCCTCAGTAGGAAGAGGTGGACATGTTTCATGGTTGGGGCAATGACTCTGGGTCTGTAAGTGTTCCTAGAGGTGTTCCAGGCCGAGGTGCTGACCTTGTGGCCCTCAGGGAACCTTGGGCTGGGGTGTTAGAAGCCTGATGGTCCCACTCCAAGAGTGACCCAGCAAGAAGGGGACCTTGTACCAAAAAAGCTAGTGCGAGGAGACTCCTGACTCATTATATCTCTTCCCCACCTAAAGACGCAGCCATCTCCTTCACTGGTCCTTGCCCTGTCTCTGTCTAACTCAAGACCCCGAGATGCATATATAATATAAGTAACATTTGTTTAGATCATTCTTTCCTGGTAGCAAACGTCCTGGCTTTATTTCCTATCCCATGTTTCCTCTCCACCCCTATGTTATTTTCACCTTGTCGAATAAAAATGTCTGAAAAGAAAATGTGTCATTTAAAAATCACCCCCTTTTTAAAAATTATTAACAGAGGTGTTATTTTTCAGGAAGTCACAGCAGGCATTTGGGGTACCTAAAGTGTAGTATTGATAATATAATCAGAGCGAACTGTTTGGCTTGAGAATAGGCATTCAAAAGAGAATTAGAAACATTTGTTTCCTTAACTTCAGACTCTGAAGAAGTCAAGGAAACAATTTAATTGAAGGGCTATTCCTGATGGGGAATCTGGTAATGTCAGAAAAGCTACAAGTCAGAGGGGAAATTCAATAAAATAAAAGGAAGCTTATTGTGTAACAATACTATTAAAATGTCAGCACCCTTCTTGGAGGTGGACCCAGGCAATCAAACGAAGGCAGGGAGGTTAAGATGTCACATAGCTGAGCTAAAGGGACTGCCCTCCCAAGCATGCTATTTGACTTCTGGTTACTTCTCTCTAGGATTCAAGTTATTTATGTGCCTTGTAGAATCAAAACAAGGCCATGATGGCTCGAGAATAGACTGGCTCATTCTCAGTTTGCTGCAGTGGAAGTTGGGATTTGTACTTTTTTAATGGTTTTGTCATAAACCATCTCAAATTCTAATTAGGAAAACATGGTGTCTAAATAAAATCAAGCTAAAGCCAAACCAAGTCATCTCCTCTTCACAGTGCTTGTCTGATTTCATGGCATCCCTCTCACTTTGACTTGAAACATTTGTATTTTCTTACTTTTCTGTTCACGTCCCCACATCCACCATCTTCCACCTCCCATATTGTAGGCTGTTGAAGGGCAAGAACTGGGGTTACATATCTTTTCAATCCTCAGAGTGCTTAGAATAGTCCATTCTGCACAGTTTACACTTGATAAATGTGTGTTGATTGATGTCAGGTTAAGAAAGTAACTTTTGTAGTGACGTGGGAGGCTAAGGCAGGAGGATCGCAAGTTCAAAGTCAGCCTCAGCAATTTAGTGAGGCCCTAAGCAATTTATCAAGAATCTGTCTCAAAAATAAAAAGGGCCAAGGATGTGACTCATTGGTAAAGCACCCCTTGGTTAAATCCCTGGTACCCCAAAATAATTAATAATAATAATAATTTTTATGAGAATATCAAGAAACATGAGCCCAAACTATTTATGGAAGTTGTCTGTAAACACTCTTTAAGACCTCCAGTTCTTCTTGCCAAATAAATATGTATACTCGGGCTATTAAAAGACTATCTAAAAAGAACTTATTTATTTCCCCCATCTTATTCCCCAAAGGACTTGAGTTTGCTTTATACAAATACACATGATGTATCAAACTGAATAAAGACAAAGAAAGAGGGCAAATGGAAAGTAAGGGTGGAATAGTGAAGAAAGATAAAGTTAGTATACAGAAATACATGTAAGCAATTTTTTTTTTTTTTTTTTTTTTTGGTGCCGAGGATTGAACCCAGGGGTACTTAACCACTGAGTCACGTCCCCAGCCCTTTTTTATTTAAAGACAAGGTTTCGCTAAGTTGCTTAGGGCCTCTCTAAGTTGGTGGGGCTGGCTTTAAACTCACCATTCTCCTGCCTCAGGCCCCTGAGCCACTGGGATTACAGGTGTGCACCACCACCTGGCATGTGAGCAATTCTTGAACTCCTCAGTTCAGTGCCGAGTTTCCAAGGCAAAGAAGAAATCATGATTGGAAGAGAAAGAAAAAGAAAGAAAGAAAGAAAGAAAAAGAAAGGAGGGAGGGAGGGAGAAGAAAGAAATTCCACTACAAATTCCACAGTGTGTTGAGATTAAAGCCTAGTTCCTCCATGCGGGTGTGCCACAGGCTGGACCATCAGTGATTCCCTTGTCAAAGGGTTAGTGAATCTGGTGTCTTGTCGCAGGGGAACCCTCATTCCACCTGAGGTCCAGCTCTCTGTAAGCACAATGCCCGTTCTCTGCCTGAGTCACCACACAATGCTAGCTTTGTTAGAAGACCAGAAGAAGGACCATTGTGCATGGCTGCACCACCAGCCAGCTTTCCAGCAGTGGTCATGACAGTGAGGGTTGCCACCACAAAGACCCCAGAGAACTCCAAAGTGGCAAAACAGTCCCTAGCACCTTCTTCACGGTCGATATCTTCCCTTTGTGCCCTCCAGAAACCAAACTATTCTCTAGTGCCTAAAGCCCCCTTCTGCCTCCCCCAGGGTCTTTTACCAAGTGGCCCTGGATCCGCAGCCGCTGCCTCCTTCCCTCCCAAGACAACACACTTCCCTCTGGCTGGGCTGTTAGAGGAAAGCCATATAAGCAAAATCATTGTGACCCTGATGTGCATGACTGATGTATAACCCTCCCAGGAATAGATTTTATTTTTAAGAGTGGCTTTTTAACTCACTTAAAACTCTAATTAACTGACTAGAGGATTGATTGATTAATAGATTGAGTGTGTATAGAACAGAGTTAGAGATCTTTAAACCATGGCACTTTGTCTCTTGAAAGCCTTTAGTGACCCCTTTGCCATCCATCAGAGGCAAAAGACTTAGCAATTTGACCTCTAACTTCGAAAAATGTACAACCATTGCCCTGTTAAGATGTGAAACATACTGGAGTCACTTAGGCCAGGTACCTCTCTGAGGCTCAATCTTAGTTGATAAAGAGAAATAATGATAGGAGTTATTTAGGACATTTGGATGTGAAGGTGGTTGACATATAGAAAAAAAAAATTCTCTTCCTTCCAACCTTCTGTCAAGTGTAACAACTTGTTCTATGCTTGGGATCATATGCTTTTTTTAAACTTTATTTTATTTATTTGTGTATTTAATGTGGTGTTTAAGATCAAACCCAGTGCCTCAAAAGTGCTAGGTGAGTGCTCGACCATTGAGCCACAACTCTAAGCCCCAAGAGCCTAGGTTTTTAAAAGGACTTTTCTTCTCCCCCTGCCTGTGGTTGCTCTGTTTTTCCAGACAGTGTATCTGCCCCTGTGTCCTTCCACTGTCCACCTTCCACACAAATATTTTCTATTGATTCTGTCTCATAATTAAGGCCATCCACCTGCTGATAGACTGGTTATGACAAGAAGTAGAGTACTCACTCTTGGTCATCACTCAGGAGTAAATGGCAGGGCTGGGGCTGTAGCTCAGTGGTAGAGTGTTTGCCTAGCACATGTGAGGCACTGGGTTCTATCCTCAGCACTACATATAAATAAAGAAAATAAAGTTTTGTGTCTTCAGTGGAATACAATTTGGCAGTTCCTCAAAAAGTTGAATATAGAATTACCATGTGATCTAGGAATTCAACTCCTTAGTTTATACCCCAAATCACTGAAAACAGATGCTCACATAAATACTTGTTCACACCTATTCATAGCAAAACAACCAAAATGCCCCATTAACTGAGGAATGGATAAATAAACTTTGTATATTCATACCATTGAATATTATTATCCAGTCATCGAAAGGAATGAAATACTGATATGTGCTACAACTTGGATGAACCTTGAAACATTGTGCTAATGGATTAGAAACTAAACACAAAAGATCACACCTTGTATTATTTCATTTATGTAAAATTCCCAGAGCAGGTAAATTCTGAGAGATAAAAAGCAGATTGGTGGTTGCCAGAGGCCGGAGGGAACACAAAACTCACAGAAAGTGGGTTTTATTTTAGAGTAATATAAATGTTTTGGAAGTAGATAAAGGTGATGGTTGAATAACATTGGGAAGGTAACAAATGCCACTGAATTGTTCACTTTTAAATAGTTCTTTTTATGTCATGTAAATTTCATTTAAATAAATTTTTAAAAATTAAAAAAGTATTGTGTCTGTCTACAACTAAAATTATTATTTTTTTTAAAGAGAGAGTAAATGGCACATGCCACCTAACCCAGTCTGCTTTGACCTATCACCATCCCATGGGCCACTAATTTGTTAGCAGCAACCCTTGAGAGAAAGTGTCTGTGAGCATATATAGTCTGCATGCTTTTTTGTACTGTTGCCCAAATTATGCTCTACTTTGTCTTATATACAGGTGGATTCCTGATGTAAACATCTGGGTAACGTTGAGCTTTTCAATAAGAAATTCTCAATATTGAAAAACATACTTTGGGGCTGGGGTGGTAGCTCAGAGTGCTCGCCTAGCACATGCGAGGCACTGGGTTCGATCCTCAGCACCACATAAAATAAATAAATAAAATAAAGGTATTGTGTCCAAGTACAACTTAAAAAAAAAACAAAACATATTTTGGGCTGGGGCTGTAGCTTAGTGGTAGAGCACTTGCCTAGCATATGTGAGGTCCTGGGTTCAATCCTCAGCACCACATAAAAATAAATAAATAAATAGAATAAAATTATAAAGAAAAAAAAACATACTTTAACATAATAGATGGTAGCAGTAGACTACTGTGTTAGACAAATCTTTCCCAATAATAATTATGATATCTGAAAAGAATATATAGGTCTGGGATTGTGGCTCAGTGGTAGAGTGCTCGCCTAGAATGCATGAGGCACTGGGTTTGATCCTCAGCACACATAAATGTAAACTAAAGATATTGTGTCCACCTAAAACTTAAGAATAAATATTTTTAAAAAAGAATATATAGAGATGATTATTACAAAGCTGTGAACAAAACCCCCCAAACTGAAGAAAAAAGAGGTAGGAATCTACCTCAACGAGATTCAATAGTTTGCAGAGGGTTTTTGCTTTAGATAACTTCCCAATGTGTGAGCAATTTAGAGGCAGTAGAAACCCAGGGCCTTGCTGAGTTGAGGAGTCAGATGCCAGAATTTGTGAGGAGCCAAGATTTAGCAAGGGAAGGAGACCCAGAGGTGGTACCTAAGGGAGATCCCACGGCCCTGGTGACAAAAACAGCAGCTGAAAGCTGAAATTTAGGTTATTTCTTCTCTCTCTCTCTCTCTTTAGATAGCTTGAATTTCCGTGGCTGCCACTGCAGGGAAAATAAAGTTTGAAATTTGAGTCTAGGTATGTTGACTATCTCCTTTCAAAAAAGCCACTCTTCAGAGTAGCATAACAGAATCCAGAGGCTCCACAATGAATCATTTGCAATGTTCCACATTCAATTAAAATATCACTAAATATAAAAGAAATAGAAAAATGTGACCCATACCTCAGAAGAAAAAATTAATCTGTTCTGATGCTGAGAAGAGCCCAATGTTGCAATAGCAGCCAAAGACTTTAATGCAACTATTCTAAGTATGTGCAAGTATTTTTATTTATTTCTTTATTATTTTTATTAGAATGTTCAAATATTGAAAGAAAAAAATGTATATATACAAAAGAAAAGATGGGAAAATTCATCAGGGAAATAAACTATAAAAACAAAACAAGTGAAAGTTCTTATATAGAAAATTCTAGCAACTGAAATAATAATTCATTATTATTAAATTAATAGTAGATTGAAGTTGTCAGAAAAAGGGTCAATAACCTGAAGCTAATTTAACAGAAATCCAATCTGAAGAACAGAGAGAAAACATTGGGAAAAAAATAGTCCCAGACAGAGAACTTAAGGAATAATATCAATATCTAATATACATGTAATTGAAGTTACAGAAGAAAGAGAGAGTGTGGAACATAAAAAAATATTTGAAGACATAAAGGTTAAATACTTCCCAATTTAGTTAGGGACATCATTTCACAGATCCAGGAAGTTGAAAAAACTTGAAGCCTGTTAGAAAACCATAGCCATGCACTTGTTATGGTTTGGGTTGAAAATACTCCCACAGAGCTCGTGTGTCAAAGTCTTTATCCTCAGTGCAGCAGTGTTCCTAGGTGGGGCTTGTGAGAGCTGATGGGATCACGGGGCTCTGACCTTATATTGGGGTGAATCCACTTATGGATTTTTAATTTAATTTAATTTAATGGGCTATTTATTGGGAAGTGGTGGACACTTTAGGAGGTGGGGCCTAGTTGGAAGAAGTAGGTGATTGGGGGGTATGACCTTGAAGGGTGTATTTTGTCCCCTGCCTACTTCCTGGCCACTTGGCTGAGCATTTTGTTTCAACATGTACTCCCTTCTATGATGTTCTGCCTCACACAGTTCCATAAACAACAGAGTCATAGGCTGAAATCTCTGAAACCATGAGCTAAAATCAATACTTCCTCTTTTTAAGTTGTTTATGTCAGGTATTTTGTCACAGTGACAGAAAACTAACACAGTTCATAATACCAAAGCTCTACAGTCCAAAGAAAACGAAAAAGATTTCGAAAGCTTCCAGAGTAAAACAACATGTATCACAGAGAGAAACAATTATACAGATGAAATCTTCAAACAAGAAAAGACAGAGGCCAGAAGACAATGGAATAAGATATTTAAAGGAATAAAAAAAATTCACTGAAATCAATCAAACATTGAATGAAGTAATTGTATCTTCTTTATGCAAAATTCTTCAATAGAAGGAAAGAGGAAACAGGAAGAAGAAATACCGCACATCTATGAGGCCAACATAACCCTGATACCAAAATCTGACAAAGGCACTAAAAGAATTAATCAATATACCTCATGAATTTGATATAAAAATTCTTAAAACGATCTATCATGACAAGGAAGGTTATAACCTAGTTATGCAAGGTTGGTTTAACATTCAAAAATATAACAAATATATTCCACTAGAGTAACAAAATAACCACACAGATTATCATAGTAGATGCAGAAAAAAGCATTAACTCATTCATGGTTGAAACCAATCAACTCAAAGCTCTAAAAATTGAAATAGAAGAGAACTTCCTCAATCTGGTAAAGTGCACCTCTGAAAAACCTACAACTAATACCACATCTATTGTTGCAAAAATGAACACTTTCCTCTAAGATTAGGGAATATCTGTTCTCCACTTCTACCTAACATTATGCTGGTGTTCTTCACTATTGTTATCAGACAGAATTTGTTATAAGGCGATAAAAAAAAAAAAAACTGTAAGAAAAGACATGAAGGAACTTTCTGGAGAGATAGAAATGTTCTGTACCATGGGAGAAGTGTTGGTTACATGATAGTATTCAATTGCCAAAATTGTACAGTTAAGAATCATACATCTTGGGGCTGAGGTTGTGGCTCATTGGTAGAGCACTTGCCTCGAATGTGGGAGGTACTGGGTTTGATTCTCAGCACCACATATAAGTAAAAAAAAAAAAAAAAAAAAGAATTATATACATCCTAAAGGGTAGAAATTTTACCTAAAAGAAATAACAATTTAAAAAATGAGAAGTGTACATAGCTATAGATGAAACAAAAATGACAGAATATTTATAATTGCTGAAGCTGAAGATTCTGTCCAGGGGGGCTCATTGTACTGGTTTTTTGTATGCATGAATAATTTTCCATAATAAATGTTTTAAAGTATAATAGCCAATATATAATTCCTTTTGAATACAAGACTCACTGAACATTACTTAATATTTTAATTGGCTGGAAGTTAAAAATGAAAAGCTAAGTGACTTGCACCATGGATCAGTCTCTATTTATTGAATAACTTTCATTTGTTTCAATGTTAAAAACGGAAGAGAGGATCCCATCCCTGTAAGGCAGTTTCAGCTTTGAGTTTTATAAACATTTCCTCAGAGAATAGACCGAAGAACTTTGGTTTTATTTGAAAATTCACAAATCCTCATGTTAGCAAATTATACAAGAATATATTTGATAAATTCAAAATATTAAACTGCCTGATTAAAAAACATTCCACTACACTGTTCATTTAGAAATGGATAAGATGGTACATTTTATGTTATGTAGGTTTTTACCACAATTTTCAATAATTATATAAGTGAAAAAAAATCCTGATAAAGGGATGAAATAGCTTTTGTTTTTCTTCCACATCCTCAATATTTATTTTTCTTGCCCTTGGATGTCACATGGTATTCATTAGTACACTTCCTGGGAATAAAAGACTTTAAAAAAATATTTCAAATAATTGTCCTCAAGTTCCCAACAAGCAGCAATCTGGAATATCAATATTCCCTGAAATTTATAAATATAAATGTTTCGTGAACAGTTGGTTCATCTGTACACTTCTTGGTTTGTTTCATTTGAGCAGCTTGTTTTATATCAGCCTCTTTTATAATTTAAACACCCCAATAAAAATGGGGGGGTGTCCAAGAAGAAGAAATAGGATGGAGTTCACATATAAGGAACACTTAAATATAAATTCACTGAAACAATCCTTAGAGAAAGAGATGGAATTGTAAAGCAGAGTTTTCATAACGTTCTAATTTGGAATTTTCTTCAAGTGTGTAAGCTTCCACACTGGAATGTCTCTGGCTGGTCTACTGGAAAAGGTTTTGAAATCTCTATCTCCTGAGAACATAGTGGTTTTAGAAATAGCAGATATCCCTCCAGGGCAGCTTTGGGCAACCAGGCAGCTGGAATAACTCAGCAGTCTCAGTCAGGTATTAAGGCACAAAGGGAACGTTCTGGAATGAATGGACATCCACAACTTTTTTTTTCTTTTTTTGAAGGGGGGGTGCATCCAGGGTCCTGGGGACACAAGACCTCACACATACTAAGTATGTGCTGTAGCCACACCCCCCAGTTCCCCACCACTATTTGCTCTCCTTTTTTCTATCCTTGAATCACTTGGCTAGAGTTGTAAAGTTTTGAAAGAAAGTCTGGCCAATTGACCTCAGGTCTTGAGCCTGCTCCTGGCTGCTTGGAGTTGACTGGAAGTATCTGCCAGAAGAACTTCCAGGAGCTCCTCAGCCTTGTCAGTGATAGGGCACTTTGTTTTCAACTGCTCAATACAACGTAGGAAAGGAAATTCCACATAAAGAAATAGGGTGCTGTTGTAGAGGGAGAACAGATGTTGGGTCCACTTCTAAGAGGGAAAGCTGTTTAGAAGGGACTTTGTGAATATGGTCCATTTTATTTTCACTGATAATAAATAAGACTGCTTAGGCCCAAGGAGAGGTCCATACATTATGTTCCTGTCTGTCACAATTGTCTTTGCAATTCTGAACCCAGAGTGAGTAGATCAGGATGTTTTGGGCTGCAAGTAACTGGAAAAACTCAAATTTGGCTTGCTTGAACAATACATGAATGTATTATTTCACATAAGAAGTAATGCCAAGACAGGATGGGCACAGATTGGTTGATTGGGTGGCCAAGTAAAATCATTAAGGATTCTGATTAATTCCATCTCTTTGCCTTGCCATTCCAAGTGTGCTTGTCACTGAAGGGCTGCCCCAGCTCCAGGCTTCAAGTCCCTGTATACCACCACCATCCGGAGACAGAACAAAGGAGTTATTATGTCTTTATGTCTCTTTTTAAGAACAAAGAAACTTTTTTGGGGAAATCCCTCTGTGATGTGTCTTCATGAGTCATTGATCACAATTGGATCACATGCCTCTTTGGTGAGTTACCATGAAGGCAAAGGGAATTTCCACAATTGGTTTCATCAAGATAGCTGGGAATGGGGACAGCTTTCCCAAATAGTAAATTGGACAACTGGACAAAGTTTGGTGAGGTTTTGTTAGCAAATAGTGGACATTTGTCATATTTGTGGCTCCCCATAATTAAGGAATTTCCCACATTAGGAGTCCAAAGATAGAAGCAGAACCCACATTCCCAGTTGGCAGGTGTTTTGGTGTACAGGTGATCTACACTCCCTCAATCAGACACACCTGTATAAGACTTGAGTTCAGAACCAAGCAAGTGAGCAATTAGGTGCTAGGCAGAACTCACTTCCTGGTGAAGGTGAAACACTGTAGAAAGTTTCCAGAGACAGCTGAGAGGTAGCATTGTGTGTATTGCCTCTCCATTGCAAGTGGTAGTGGTCCTAGGTGTCCCCTGGAGCACTTGAGGTATTCTTCCAGGTTCTGTGGCCATCAATCTTTATTTTCCAGCCTTCCAGGGAATTTTAAGCTCATTATGTCCCTGAATAAATCCCTTTCAGGCTTAAACTAGCCTGAATGTGTCCTGTTATTCATTACCAGGAATTCTGCAAAGAAGTGAAGAATTGCAATCTCCTATAGTAGATGATCAGTAGATGTTTTGTCACAGCAAATGTGACATGTTGTCTATGGTACATCTCAATGACCCTCTTACAGAGAACAAAATATGAAAGTTACCCCAGAAATCGTTCCCTGTTGTCAAACTCAGTTTCCTCTCAGCCTCTACCTTCCTTGTGGTGGCTCAAGGAACTTTCTCTGGAAGTCTGCTCTTCCTGACTCTCTTAAGTTATTTCCACTGAAGAGCTTGGCAGCCTTCAACCACCCCCATGGGTAAAGTATCATTTAATAATGTGTGGAAGCAATCACAGACCAGTGTAGCCAAGTCAAGCCTAAATGTTAAAAGTTTCAAAAGTGAGATGCTATAGATGTGTGATTTCATATCCTCTTACATGTCACTAAAAGGGAATGGATCTTCCCTGCAACTGATTTAACATTGTTATTAAACAAAAAATATCATGGCAACATTAATGATACTTTAAATAATGGAAGAAAAAACTATCTTTACAATTCAGCTCTCCTGCCTCTGCACAGCTACTTGTGCTGTGCCTCTTAAATTGGTAATATTTGTATATCTCAATGTCTCTGCTTGCCTTTATCTTATTTAAATGGACACAATGTTTTGCCTAACTACCACCCTTGCTAGATATTTAGGAGGCTTCAGGCTTACAAATATTCTTATATTAATTTTGTATTAAACAAGCATATCCTTTTTTTGGATAATTTAGATCACTAAATCACATAAATATTTCCAATGTCTTTGCCTGGCTGTTTTGCACTGTTATTAGCAATGTACATGTGGACAAGTTTCACTATGCCATAGACGGCAATGGGTATGTTGATTTAGTGGAAGGAAAATGAGACTTACTGCTGGTTCATTTTGTAGATTTTAATTATTACCGAGGTTTTCCAGTGATTTTGACTGTGAAGACTCCTGAGTATAGGATTGTCAGTCTTCCTCTGCTTTCAGAGTCAGCACCAGGCTCATGGGTTGTAAATATAATAAAGATGTGCACATTATCAAGAATGTTTCAGAAAGCGCCATGTGGTTTTCTTCGGGAGCTGGTTTTAGGCAGAATTAATCCTGTTAGAGGGTTATTATATTGGATTGTCCTAGTTATGTCAAAGGAGGGCCTGGGGGAGGGGATTTCTTCATTTGTCTGAACATTGCTGAACATTTAATTTCAAATTTTCTACTTAGTGCATAATGAAAAATGTCCACCAAATTTGCGGTAGTAAATGTAAACTGTAGTCTTGACACTTGAAAAATTTGAAATAGATTAATATTACAAAACTATATCCGTTCTTTGTGACATCTCTTCGATAAAATAAAATGGCTATTTTTCAAATAAATTACTTTTCCTTTTCCCCCTCTTATTTCCTTTGCTACAAATATAGGCATCACTTTTGGGGGAAAAAAAAGGTCACTGAAAAATTTACATTTTGGCAATCGTGGCTTAATTTTAAATGCTGGTATAGAATTTTCAACAGAAAGCTGTGGACCTGGAAACAGAATGTTCTTTTTTCAACTGCATTTTGAAAAGGGAAATTAAGTGTAACTCTTGCCTTTCCGGGCTGTGTGATCCTGGAGGAGGACAAGAAAAAAGTAGCAAAAATAATTTAGGGCTCCAAGCACCACCCATGGAAAAGCTGACACCCAAGACCGCTTAGTCCTTTTCTTCTAGCAGAGAAGTGGCTCCTCTAGTTGTACCCAAGTGGCCAGTTAACATACTCCCACTTGGTACACATCTCTGCTCTGCCCCCTGGTGGCCATACGCCACTATTGCTGCTGCCTCAGCGTAGTCTGACCCTGATACTGTCAAGAGCCACTTCTCTGGTCACTCTCCCACCCTTGTGCCTTGCCTCGGGTATCTGCTGAAACTGCTCTGCTGAAGAGAAGCGGGCTTTCCTCCTCACCCCATTACAGAACCACTGTGCAGCCACTTTGTAAGAAGCCCACACCCTTGGGATCTTCTGGCCCCTTTTCCTGAACAATTCTATGCCAGTTTCCCTGGTACTGGTACGGGTTTAAAGGATTTTTTTTTTCTTTTTGTATTGTTGCCTCAAAAAAGTTTCTCCCCTTTTCAACAGCTGGGACAACTGGATATTCCCAAGCAAAATAATGAAGTTTAATCATTACCTACACCATTTATATGAACTTTAAATCAAAGTGGATCCAAGACTTAAATTTAAGAGTTAAAGTTATAAAACTTTAGAAGAAATTAGGAGAAAATCTTCATGACCTTGGATTGACAGTGAATTCCTTAATATGAAAGCACAGCACATGTATTCCTAGGAGAAAAATGAGACTTCCTCCAAATTCAAAATTCTTGTTACATACATCAAAGGACACTACTAATAAAATGAAATTAATGACTACAGAATGGGAGGAAAATGTTTACAAATCATATGAAAGTGGTCTAATGTTCCAGAATACATAAAGAAGTTTTATGACTTAACAACAAAAAAGACAAACATCCCAACTTAAAAATGGCCAAAGAACTTGAATTGACATTTCTCCAAAGAAACTACACAAATGGGCAACACACATGAAAAGATGCTCAGTTATCATTACTCACTAGGGAAATGCAAACTAAAACCACATTGAGATATCACTTCCCACTCACTAGGATGACTATAATCAAAACCACAGAAAACAAGTATTAGTAGGATCTAGAGAAATTGGACCCCTCACACATTGCTGATGGCAATGTAAAACATGCAGCCACTGTGAAAAACAATTTGATATTCTTCAAAATGTTAAGCAAAGAATTATCAGAGAAAGAGATTTCTCTGACCTTCTTCCTCCTCCTTTCACCTGCTCCTTTTCTCCCTCAGGCAGATCACAGAAACTAAAAATATATTCTAATCTTCCCCTGCCTCAGAGCTGGCTGTAAAGAAATTCTGGGACCTATCCTGTCTGATAATAGATCTCAGGACTCTGTTGCAAAAGGGGTCCCATCCATACACTCAAGGTGTAGGGCCAAACACAAAAGGTCACAGAGAGGCCAAGAACACTCTGAACAGAGATTTCTCTGGGTTTTCCCACTTGGCCTCTTATCCTTGGATCAGACCCTTTCTGTCCAGTTACATTTCTACACAGTGGTCCATGTTTCAATTGTGTTTAAGAATGGTGCCTCCATAAAACTCCCAAAGGATGGGGTTTGGTGAGCTTCTGGATAATTGAGCACATGGAGGCTTGCAGGAAGGTGAATTAGATCCCATCCACACACCAGAAGCACATAGGAGGAGAAACTGAATTTGTTTTTTTTTTCTCTTTATTCTCAGACCTGATCCCAGCCCAACACTGATGCATCTTTCCCAGAACACAGCCCATCCAGTGTCTGGTCTCCCAAGGCCTGACCATCAGCCCCAGAGGCCATCTTTCATGTTCTTTCAGAAGTCTCACTGGGTGAATGGAACTTGGAAGTGGGAGGGAAAATGCCCCTTGGGTCACTCAGGTCTCACCACATAATGGAAGAAACGATTCTCAAATTAGCCAAAATGGAGAATTTATGTAACCAGGGAAAAGAGTAACAATGAATGGTCAGAACAGAAAGTCAATGGCTTTGGGTTTGAACTGTTTATTGAGGAGGAGAGGAAAGCAAGAGAGGGAGGGCAAAAGAGAAAGAAAGAAACAGACAGGGGAGGGAGGGAGAGATGGAAGAAAAGAAAGGATGCAATGAAGGAAAGATTTGAAAAAGAGGAAAGGAGGGGAAGGAAAAGAGAAGAAGCAAGAATTCAAGTCTCCCTTTCAAACCCCAAGGCTTAACAGTTCTGTTTACTTCCTCTGCCCCGCAGTGAAGGGTCACCCCCAACTTAGTTTTCTCTCCCACCCCATGCAAATGCAGCCCATTCTAGATTAAAGTTTGAAGACAATGCAGAAACTGCTGCATTAACATTGTGGAGACTAAAGAGTACTGTCTTTAGAATTGGCTGCAAAGTGGCCAGCCCTGCCTAAAAGATGTTCTTGGGTCCTGCGCTGGCTGCTCAGCTCCCTGTGGCTTGGGCTGGAGGCCATTTGTTTCCTCTGTGCGCAGAGCTATGTGCCCTTGCCGCCTTTCCTGGCTGATCATTGATCTCGCCACCCCTGCTTCCTTCCGTGCTTCTTGCCTTCACTTTTTTTCTTTCAAATATCTCTCGGTTCCACAGATCCGCATCTGAGCCCCGGGAGCTCTCAGGGGTTGTCCGTGTCACCGTGGCTAAGCGCAGAGATAAGGAGCTCCCCTGCCCTCCAGGCCTGCTGTGGCCCCTTGCCAACTTAATTCACTCTGGGCTTGCAGCCTTTACATCTGGGAGGCTGGGGACCCCTGCAGGTGCCTGTTTGCAGGAGAGATTTTGGTTACAGCTGAGAGAAAAGGAAGGAGTCTATTGGGGCTATGAGGAAGAAATGGAGAGAAAAGAAAATGCAAGGGGTGGAGGAAGGTCTGTCTGTCCTTAGTCTGGGGGGTGGGGCACGACGCTGAGGGCTCCGCTTGTGGATGACTTTGTAAGACTGGGCAGAAGCAGGACGGCCTCAGGCGGGGAGAGGATGTGTGCACACACTCAGGACAGCCCCCAACCACTCCTACCGCTGGGCAGACAGGGAAGGACAGTAGAGATGTTCTGGCGTAAAGGAAGGGCACCAGCAGTGGGGGCGCTGAAGGGCCCTTGAGATGGGAGTAGGAGTTGGCAGCGGGCTGGCTCCTGAGCACAGGTGTGCACCTGCGGGGTTCACAGCCATGGGCACACCAGAAGTAACTATGGGAGCAGAAAAGGTTAGCCGGTGGGTGGGATGGTGGAACTATATCTCTGCACACAGAGTTACACATTATGACTCTTGCCCGGAATATCATACTCTTGAGGACACACTCCCTTGTTCCTTTATTCAACAAACTTTTATTGAGCATCCGGGTATTCCAGCCATTCTCCTATTTAGGATACTGAAGGAGAACAAGGAGGACAAGAATCTCTGCTCTCAGGTGTCCTCCTTCCACTGAGTTTTGCTTTTCCATTCTCTTCTTGAACTCTCCTCTCTGTGATCCCTATGAACAAGAAGTATAACATGGAATGAAAAAAACAGTGACCTAAAAGAGATGTGTGGGGGCAGTTTTGGAAGCTTCCTGCAGAGACATTACTCTTTCTTTGGGGCAAGGATCTTGAAAGCAAGGTCTGTTTCTCTGTAAGGGCCTTCCTGCACTCTGTGAAGGCCATCTCACATTGAGTGCTTAGTGAACAGGAGAGGATGCTGTCCTGTTCAGGAGGAGCTTGCCTCACTGCTGACCGTGACCTTAGGGTGGTTTCTGGCAGGCGATCTGCAGTGTACTTCTGTCTGGAGCTGCTATAGGAGACCAGCTGGCTCACAATACAATCACACAGCTTTCTAAGAACATTAAGCCACCCAGTCTGGCAAGCTCCTACTTGGGGGTGGACTGCAATGGGAGGGAGGGCACATTACATGTTGGGCAAGCAGGTCACTAGGAACTTGGTCCCTACCACTTAATTAAAGGACAGGGGAAGGCAGGACCCATGGAGGGGTCTGAGGCAGCTGCAGCCAGTGGACAGAGAGTGGTGGGATTCCAGATGAACCAGGGGTCTGAGTTCTGGAGAAACAATGAGCTACTCTAGACACTACAATGCCAAGAATTCTTTTTCTAAATTTGAATTTGAGCCTTCAAAACCAAAATGAAAACAGAAAAATTTGCTTCCTTCCATGCCCTAATAAAAACAGTCATTGAACTAGTAGGAAAAGCCCAGAAAGATTAATTTCACAGAATGACTGTCTGCACTGAAATTCAGTTTTCCTGGGCAGTTAAGGCCAGGTATTGTTTTATCCACACTGCATCATGGATAATCATTCTCTTTGTTTCTGAGGTAACATTTCCTCTGTGTTTGCATTGCAACTTTTCACCCACAAGCCTTGCAGATGTGACAAGAGGAAGTGAGAGAGCAAGTGGTTTGTTTTAAACTTTTTCTTTTGATATCATTGTAGATTCACGTGCAGTTGTAAAAAATGATATATAGAAATCGCAAGAGGCCCTGGGTAATGTTTGCCTAGTTTCCCCACTGGCAAAATCTCACAGGGCTATAGTTCAGTGTCACAACCAGAATGTTCATGGATGCCATCCATTATCATGTGTGGATGGTCCCTGTTTCACATGTATCATGCATGTTGTTTAGTTCTATGAGATCTGAAGTTTTGAGCTCTGGTGAAGAAAACTGCCTTGCAAGTGTATAGTGATTAGCAGGAAATTTTAATTTTTTTGTGGCTATTCTGCATTCTTGGCAGATAATTTTGTATACCCTATTTTTGTAATAATCTTTATCCAAATAATACAAAGAATTGTATGACTATTCTCATATCAATGAACATGTGTGCTTAGCTCTTTTTTCTCATCTTGCTAATAGAGGCCCAGATATATTCAGCCAGATCTGGGACCTGACAGGATTCCTTCTATCTGAGTATTTAAACCTGAAGCTGGATTCTTCCCTGAGTGTACATTTAAATTAAAACTTTATTTTCTCTGTTTAAATTTTCCTCCCCCCATTTTTTTTTTTGGTCATATTGCCAAGGTACTGTATTCTTGGGGCTAGAAACTCAAGAACATAAGTACAATTTTTTTTGAAGAAAAAAAATAAGGTATGATGATGCATGCATACAATCCCAGGCACTTAGGAGGCTAAAGCACAAAAGAAGAAAGAAGAAGGAAGACGAGGAGGAAGGAAAGAACAAAAAAACAAAACCTGAATTTGAGAATGCCAAGGTGGTCCAAAGTAAATGTCCTGGATGACCTTGGGTAATTCAATGCTCTCATCACCCAAGGGAATAATGAAGAGACACAATTTTCCTTTAAGGCCTTAAGCCCTAGGGGCTGCATCTTTCCCGGTGGCTGCCGATTCTGTGAGGTGGAACACATAGATCACTCTGTTCACAGGGGTTATTTGCATAGCACAAGGATCTTGAGGCACAATGTACTAATGGGTTAGGCTTTCCTACCCTCTGTCCCCTCCTCCTCAGTGCCTCCTCTGGCCACCTTGGACCTCCAACCACCCTGACTTTCTCTAAGAGAGGAGCCAGCCCAGCTACACTTTGAACTTCATTATCTGGCTCTCACATCTGAGCCACCTTCCAAACCCAGGATCCTCAGACTCCGACTATGACTTCCTCCCAGGGGCCTTCCAGAGCTCATTGTAACTTGAGGGTCATTTAATTCAACTTCATGATTCAGAGGAGAGTCACAGCTATTCAGTGCCCACAGACACACAGCTGGAAGGTAAAAGAAGCAACATTTAAATTAAGATCTCCTGAATACCAAATCAGGGGTCTTTCCCACTAAGCACACTTCCCACTTCCCTTTACCACTGTGCCTTGTCTGTCCTGTACCTTCACGTAACCCGTCTCCTCCAACTTCCCCATAACGCTTCAGGCCATCACTTCCTCTCCCCTTCCTTCCCTAACCAGCCCGGCCCTGTAGCCTTCCCCTTCAGACCCTGCTTGGGCTGTTCCCAGTTCTGGTCAGGCCCTCCCACCACTCCTCCTCCTGGGTCATGGGGCATTCATTGCTAAGGAAGCCACAAAAGGTAGATGGCACCTGGATCCACCACAAACAGGAGATATGAAGGAATGGCAGATACAGTTGCTTCTCTGTTTCTCCTATGGGCTACATGGGGATAAGTGCCTCTTCTGAGCAGATACCCTTGCTGAGTGTCTGGGGAGAGGGACCATTCAAAGCCACAGGACAAGGGTAGGAAGATACAGGAGTGTTCGAGAGATGGCAGTGGTCTGGTTTGGCTGAGTCTATGGTGTCTATAGGACCATGGCTTCCAACAAGCTGAGTTTGAATCCTAGATCTCCTGCTTTTACCACCTGTGTGGCCTGGGTAAGCAAAGAAACTAAACTTCAATTTCCATGCCTATGAAGTAGAGATAATATTAGTTTAAGGTTAGAAGAGTCACTGATTTAAAATAAGCAAAGCACTTAGCACAGGGTCTATCACATGTAACCCCAACAAAATCCATATTATTACAATAAGATAGAAATGCAGGCTGTCCTGCAGATGGTGCAGGATCTGAGATTTAATTTGGTGGTCAATGGGCTGACATCGAGAGCTCCTGAGCAGAGCGCATTCCAGACCATGGTTTACAGCACTCACTTTGGTTGAGTATAGGGTAGTTTTGGGGCCCGTGGGTAAAATGTGCCCCTAATGGGGGGATGGGACAGGAGGTGACATGTCCAGTTGTGAAGGTGGCAAGAAGAAGCCCCTGAAACAGCTCAAGAAACAGTCCAAGGAGATGGAACAGGAAGATAGGCTTTCAAGCAGAAACAAACAAACAAAAAAAGGAACAGAAGAAATTTGAGGAGCTAAAAGCCAGGGCTTTCTGGCCATGGGTGGAATTAAGAAATCTGGCAAAAAAAAAAAAAAATTGTTAAAACAATAAATGTCCTTAGTATTTAAGGTTTTTTTTTTTATGAAATATTGTGGAATTTGCAGCTAAAAACTTTCAAAAGATACAGGCATGTTCAGTAACACGTCATATATGAGTTAGACAAATAGGAGGTTTCTGATTCTTGGTCTCTTTTAATCTAGGACAGGTATTGCAGCAGATATTTAGTGTGAAATGATTCATAGTTAAGAGTCCTACTGACTCACTCCCTGAAGACTGGAACTCCTTCCCCTTCAATGAAAGGCTAAGTAGTTAGAACTCTTTATAATCAATTGGTAATTAAATGGAACCTTATTCATTAGTATCCTTGTCAACAGCTTGAGTTCTGTGTTGCACAGTGGCCTGCGATGGTGGCGAAGATGTGGTAGGGAGAAAGCGCTTGAAGGTAAAGTCCTTCTTAAGGTGAGCAGGTACTAGCTGAGCCACATTAAGTATATGATTTTCATGTAGCTTTTCAGCTGATAAATTTTAGTTCAATTCCGCATTCCTATGTTTAGCTCCATGAAGTTAGTTAATTTTCACTACATTGTTAATTTCCACCGAGTCGCATTTTAATGTACTTGTGCTTTAAAATTTTATGCACAGATCACATAGGCTATCAATCTGATCAACTCCTCACAGGGATTACGTAATAAATATCACTGAATCGCTGAAATTCCACATTGACACAAACAGAATGTCTTAAGGTGAATATCAGAATTCTAAATTAGTGAGTTTATTATTCTACCACAGAACAGTTTTTCCTGTAAGTCACATCTCTTGTTATGGCCATAAAAATCAAGGGGAGATTGTGAGCATTAATGAGGTGTTTATTTGACTTGTGTCTTTTCAAGAATACATCTAACATATAAATCAAGATAAGATATAGATATGAGATGTGGGGTATGTGTGATATAAACAATATAAGCTACAAAATCTACCAAGAGAGACTACAGATAAAAAAGCGTCACGAGCTTATCATTTTGTTGCCTTTTTGCACCAGATAGTGTATAAGATCATATTATTACCCAATCTACCACCTATCTAATTCTCTTCTTAAAACCCAAAAGCCAGAAGACATTTTCAAAAGAATGTACAGAAAGTTCCTCTTGATCCCTGAAACTCCACTCAGCCTAGGAAGTACCTCTAATTATGACAGATGAGAGGCCTTGGCCTGAAAAATTATGTTTATTCATGGACAATGGCAAGACAGTACACTGGATTTGGGCATTAAGAATATCAGGTCTTGGGGATGTGGCTCAAGCGGTAGCAAGCTCGCCTGGCATGCGCCGGGCACTGGGTTCGATCCTCGGCACCACATAAAAATAAAATAAAGATATTGTGTCCACAGAAACCAATCCACAAAACTACAACTTTCTTATATTTGATAAAGGGGCTAAAAACATGCAATGGAGGAAGGATAGCATCTTCAACAAATGGTGCTGGGAAAACTGGAAATCCATATGCAACAAAATGAAACTGAATCCCTTTCTCTCGCCATGCACAAAAGTGAATTCAAAATGGATCAAGGAGCTTGATATCAAATCAGAGACGCGCCATCTGATAGAAGAAAAAGTTGGCTACGATCTACATTCGGTGGGGTCGGGCTCCAAATTCCTCAATAGGACACCCATAGCACAAAAGTTAATAACTAGAATCAACAAATGGGACTTAATCAAACTAAAAAGTTTTTTCTCAGCAAAAGAAACAATAAGAGAGGTAAATAGGGAGCCTACACCCTGGGAACAAATCTTTACTCCTCACACTTCAGATAGAGCCCTAATATCCAGAGTATACAAAGAACTCAAAAAATTAGACAATAAGAGAACAAACAACCCAATCAACAAATGGGCCAAGGACCTGAACAGACACTTCTCAGAGGAGGACATACAGTCAATCAACAAGTACATGAAAAAATGCTCAACATCTCTAGCTGTCAGAGAAATGCAAATCAAAACCACCCTAAGATACCATCTCACTCCAGTAAGATTGGCAGCCATTAAGAAGTCAAACAACAAGAAGTGCTGGCGAGGATGTGGGGAAAAGGGTACACTTGTACATTGCTGGTGGGACTGCAGATCGGTGCAGCCAATTTGGAAAGCAGTATGGAGATTTCTTGGAAAGTTGGGAATGGAGCCACCATTTGACCCAGCTATTCCCCTTCTTGGTCTATTCCCTAAAGACCTAAAAAGGGCATGCTACAGGGACACTGCTACATCGATGTTCATAGCAGCACAGTTCACAATAGCAAGACTGTGGAACCAACCTAGATGCCCTTCAATAGACGAATGGATAAAAAAAATGTGGCATTTATACACAATGGAGTATTACTCTGCATTAAAAAATGACAAAATCATAGAATTTACAGGGAAATGGATGGCATTAGAGCAGATTATGCTAAGTGAAGCTAGCCAATCCCTAAAAAACAAATGCCAAATGTCTTCTTTGATATAAGGAGAGTAACTAAGAACAGAGTAGGGATGAAGAGCAGGAGAAGAAGATTAACATTTAACAGGGATGAGAGGTGGGAGGGAAAGGGAGAGAGAAGGGAAATTGCATGGTAATGGAAGGAGACCCTCAGGGTTATACAGTGGAGGAGGTAGAGAGAGAGGAGGGGAGGGGAGGGGAGAGGTGGGGAGGGGGGAGGGTGGAGGATGGGAAAGGCATCGGAGCACAACAGACACTAGTATGGCAATTTGTAAATCAATGGATGTGTAACTGATGTGATTCTGCAATCTGGGTATGGGGTGAAGGTGGGAGTTCATAACCCACTTGAATCAAAGTGTGGAATATGATATGTCAAGAAATTTGTAATGTTTTGAAGAACCCACAATAAAAAATTAAAAATAAATAAATAAATTTGATGTAAAATTTACAAATAAATTAATTGTAGCATTATATGTAATCATAAAGAAGGGAGACATCCTAAATTTCAGTTAAAGAAATGAGTAAGCAAACCTCAGGGTTTTCTACATATTGGTATTCTACATAAAGAAATATTTTTTCAGGGATACTAATTATGGTTTTGTTGGTCTAATCTATTTGGAAAATAGTTTTTCATTGCTAAGAAAGTAGAAAATAAGGGCACCTTATGATACTTTACTTTTCAGATATACTATATGCTCTGAAGAAATTCTTAATCATAAGATACATATATACAAAATTGATCAGAGCAGTATGGTTTATAATAGCAATGTATTGAAGAAAACACACCTGTTATCAATACTGGAAAATTTTGTGATATAGTCCTATAATATTATATTATGTACTTATAAAAATGGCTAACTATAGCTACATTAAATACAATGAATTAAACTTTTTTAAAATGTTGAGTTAAAAGATTACAATACAATACAATATATACATTACAACTTTGCTATGTGCAAATTTTAAAAAAGTAAAATTGTACCATAATTTTAGGAAGGATATACAGTGGGTAAAGCATACATAATAAGGGAATAATTTTATAAAGTTAAAAATTAATAAATATTGATGTTCCACAATGTTTCTTGGAATATGGAGAGGGTTATGACTAAGATGGAATACACAGTAGGGTCCTAAAAAAAAAAAAAAAAAAAAAAAAAGATATTGTGTCCACCGAAAACTAAAAAAAAAAGAAAAAAGAAATTTAAAAAAAAGAATATCAGGTCTCAGAGACTTTTTAGCAAAAACTATGTGCTTGTGGGCAGATCACTTAACCTCTCTGAACCTCCACATTTTCCACTCTCAAAATGGGATAATAATCTTTGGAATTAACTTTTCTGGCTTATTATATAAACTCCAAATAAGACAACAGAAATAGTGTCCAATCAGAGATACGAAAAATTGTGCTCTATATGTGTAGTATGAATTGTAATGCATTCTGTTATTATATATAACAAATTAAAAATTTAAAAAAACTATTAAAAAAAGACAACAGAAATAAAATGTTCTAGGTTGGACATGTAGCTTCTGATAGAGTGTTTACCTGAGGCCCTGAGTTTGATCCCCAGCACCAGAAAAAAAAAATTCCAAATGAAAGCAATTTGGAAAGTATAAAGTACTTTATAAGTGTCAGATACATATAATTAATATTTTGTCTTCTTTGATCTTAAGTATATGAAACATGCTGACAGTCTTGTCTCTGAAGTAAGTGTGTTTACAAAGCAGATCTATGTAAAATTCTGTTAGGAACAGCCAGCTCAGTGTATCAGACCACTGCAGTAACAGCCTAAGTAAATTCCCAAACAGTGGCCTTTGGAGAGATAAAATTCATGACTTTATTGCTTCAAATAATTATTTCCTATAATTTGCTTTGTCATTCTTTTTAATTGTTCAACTTGTCATTCTTTTCTAACTTGCCTGGCAGTCATCTCCTGGCCTGTGCTGGCTAGCTTCAGATTTCAGTAGTGTCTGTTTTAGACTAAGATCCCAGTTGCAAGGCCATAGCTAGTCATTGACTGTATAGCACGTTTTTAAGCTGATGTTTCAACCAAGATGTACATGTATAATCATCAGTTCCAAGTGAAGGCTAGACAGAGTCCAGAGGGCAGGGTACAAGAAAAGCATATCAACCCCATCTTAATTCGGGACCCTTTGCCCAGGCTGAGGCTGAAAATAAGAAATCAAGAGAGTGGAGGGCGGTGATGTGTAAGGAAATTTCTTTGGAGAAAGGAATGTGGAGAGCTACCTCTTTGATTTCAAACCAGTGAGAAGGTTTTCCCAGGTAGGCCTGTTATCCTGTAGCAGCAAGGAGCATGGGTGGCTTTGAGATAAGCTTGCATGCTCAGAGTCCCTGGGACAAGAGATATGTGGGTTTCTCTTAGGATTTATCTAAAGGGACAGAGGAAACTGAAGTGAACAATGGATTGCTGGGTGCAGGAAAAGGGTCAAAAACAACCAATTGAATAGTACTGCATCCACCTGAGTCAGGAGTCTCAGAACAGGGGTCCCCATGAGAAACTCCAAAAAGCCTAGGCAAGACCCTTATGAGTCAACTTAACCATAGGCCCTTACAGCAAGCTCAGTCATCCAAGGGAGAAGTTCTTACTTCTCCCCTCACTCCACTTCTTTCCTCTTCCACCCTACAGGACCCCTAGGCAACAGAGAAGGAGCCAACAAAGCCAACTGCATCTGTTCCGAGAAGGCCAACAATAGACCTTAAGCCTGGGATGGGGATAGGGCCATGAAGACAATTTCATCTGAAGTTTGATACATTTATGTCTTGCACCCAACATAATCTGAAACAAAGCTGAGGTTGAAACTTAAGATCAGACTGCCCTTAATCTAAGAATGCGCAGAAAATTCAAGGTCTCTGCTAACTTTCTATTCAGGGACAGAAGATAAACAGCATAGAATACATTCTAAAATGATAATGAGAGACCAAAATAAAATTGCATTTTATCACACAAGTTGTGCGTTTAAAACTAGTTATGGTTTTATATAAAACAGGTAAAGCTTCCTTTGCACAAGGAAGTCCAGTGAGCAGTAAATGGGACTTGATATGATAATTTATGCTGAGTCAATAGAAAAGATTTCAACCTTGAAGAACACAAATATTTTGTTTCAGGTGCTAAAATGAATCAACAAGGACATATTTATTGTCTGTTATGTGAGAAATCTTAATGGACACTTGAAGAGTATTTACATTCCTTTAGTTCAGGTTAGAATAATTTCTCACCAAGCACGTAGTATGTGTTCAAATATGTTTTCAATTTAATTATTCTTTACAAGGTACTTAGCACTAAGGCATGTGGCGTATTTTTCCCAATGTTGACAACAACACTTCAGCTGAAAAGTCCCTATATTTATAAAATGTGGTGCAAACCTGAATGGAAAGTGATTATGGTCTCACTTGTACTTAACACTGTAAAGTGTTACTGAATGATCTAATAGGAGAGAACAGAATTTAAACAAATGGGGTTCTTTTTACTATTCAACTGTGTTGATGCAGTAGGGGGCAAAAGGGGGCAAAAAATGACTCGCCACGGGGAACCTAGGCTCAAATCTCACTCTGCCACTCGCCAGGCCTGGGGCCCCCAGTTCCTCTTCTATGAATGGGGTCACCAGGCTACCAGCTCAAGAGTCTCAAAGACTCTCAAAAGAGAGATATGTGAATACCCTTTGTAAACCCGGACGATAGCCAAGTTTAATGTTCATTAATTGCCGTGTGCATCCCACTTTATATCTATTTATTCATCTAATCTGTCTAACAGCCCGATCAGAGGAGGAAACTGAGAGATTAAGGAGCTGGTTCCAGGACACATAAAGCCGCAATCGGAACCAGTAAATCCTCTTACCCTAAACACGAAGCTGCCGTCCTACCTAGTTATTTAACAGAGGCGGGGAGATCTGGCAGGGGCTCGATAAATGTGGTTCAGTAAATTGCTAACTTAAAAGAAGTCTCCTCCCCACGATGCGCTCCAGGTGGGAGCCCAGCTCCTACAGGGCGGTTCCTCTCCAGCCCTCTCGCTCCCGCACCTGCAGCGGCAGCGCCTCGGCATTTCTACGCATGCGTTGGTGGGACCGGCGCAGGCCCAGTGGCTGAGCGGCGCCAGGGCCGCCCCGCTCCGCCCCGACCTGCCCGCTCCGACCTGGCGGTGGCTGCTGTACAAAGCCGAGGATGCGCTAAACTCCGCCGGGCTCACTGTCTCCAGCGCTCATCACAGGTGCTTTGGGTCAGGCCGAGAGCCACCTTCCCTCTGCCTCCTCCTAGCTCATTCCCCGGCCCTCTCCGCTCGCCCAGCAGCGGCCTGGCTCTGCAGGCTGGCGGCCCCCCGCGGGGGCGGGAGGTGGTTTGTGTACGGTTACTATGGAGACATTGGCTCGCCCGGCCGAGCCATGGTGCTGGGGGGTGGCTGGCGGGATGAGGATGCTGCTGCAGTGTGTCCTGGCTTGGGCCGATGGGGGAGCGGGCATTGCCCGAAATGGGGGAGCCGGTGCCTGCGCGGGAGGTGAGGCGTCCAACCCCGGTTCAATGGGGATTCCTCCTGCAGTCGTCTGCCTTTCTCTCCTCTGATGGAAGGAGAAGAACTATGAGCGTGCTGTCTGGGGTCGGGTGCAGCTATTTCTATACACGGAACATTTACCAATTGCCTGGTACTTAATAGAAGCTCAGTAATATTTGTCCAATGACAGGGTGGGAGAAGGAGGGGCTGTGTCTAAGCAGGTGACCTAGCTAAGGTCAGACAGATTGTACCTGGGCTAGTCTAGGCTGCAGGCAGGGCCTTAACAAATAGATAACATGTATATGTAACAGTATTTACCATCCATTAAAATAATTCATGCTTTTTATGATCCATTACAATGGAGTATCAGCAGGTCTTCCGTCCCACCCAGACTTAGGAATTCTTTTTTTTTTTTTTTTTTAACTTGGTAGAAAAGCAAGCTACATTCTTTATTTGTATCCTATTTTGGGAATCTGTAAGATTCTGATTAGTTGATTTTGCATAGCTGATATTCAATAAATAATATCAGTTCTCTGCTTTCATAAAGGAGAGCACCTCCATTTAGAATTTAAAGCTTATAAAATACATGAAAATGCTGAGCAAATGTCATTCTATTTCTTTTGTAGTTTTACATTTATGGGAGAATTTTTTTCTATATCCCTTTATCACCTAGCATCGGGACAATTGTTGTTAAATTGTTGTTTTTTAAAGGCCAGGCACCTGATAAAGTACTTGACATAGATCACTTAATTTAATTCTTAAAACAATCCTGTAAGACAATTACTATCCATATTTTACATAAGAGGAAGCAGCCTTAGAGATGTTTAAGGCCTTGCCCAAAGTCACATAACACTGAATTTTTAGAGGATTTAAGCCCTTATTTCAACACCTAAGCTCTACTGTTGCCTCTTTGGATGCTCATATTAACCCCAAAATAATTTAAAGTCAGGAAAAGAGACTGGAGTATTTGATTTGCAGGGAAAAGAGTGTGCAGATCAACAGGCGGGGTTGTGCATGCCTGTAATCCCAGCGGCTTGGGAAGTTGAGGCAGGAGGATTCAAGTTCAAAGCTAGCCTCAGCAACTTAGCGAGGCCCTAACCAACTCAGCCAGATCCTGTTTCTAAATAAAATATAAAAAGGGCTGGGGATGTGGCTCAGTGGTTAAGCACCCTTAGATTCAATCCCTGGTACAAAAAAAGAAAAAAGAGTGTACAGATGACCAACCTTTCCCCTATTATAGATCCCCTGATTTCATTTAGCAAGGAGGCTCTGACTCAGGTAGCTATTAGCAAAGCTAAAGGGAAAGTTTTATAATTAGGTGTAAACTTCTATAAATGATGACTCTTAACTTTCTCCAAAAGCAGTAAGAAATAGTTTGTTTTAAAAAAAGTTCTGGGCTGGGAATGTAGTTCAATGACAGAGTACTTGCCTAGCATGCATGAGACTCTGGGTTCAGTCCCTGGTACTACCAAAAAAAATAAAAAAAAAAGTTTGTGATACTGGAAATGCTGGGAATGTAGTCAGTAGTGGGGCCTTGCCTAGCAGATGTGAGGCCCTGGGTTCCATCCCAGGAGCACAAACAAAAAACCAACAGAGAGCAGCTGAGGACCTTGTGGAGTCGAGATGAGGGACAGAAAACTCAGGTGAGGAGGATAAAAAGTTCCTTGAGGAAGTGCCCCCTAAGAGTAGAGTTAGGTAAGAACTAAGTCTATATAACTTATATAAGAATTGCCTGATTTCACCACTTCTAGTCTTTCCTTCCTTCCTGCCTATCCTTGCCAGATCTCATTATCTCTTTAAAAATTTTATTTGGTCATCAGCTTTGATTTCTTTTTTAAAAAAATATATATTTTAATTGTAATGAACATATAACCTTTATTTTGTTGGTATCTGTAGGTGCTGAGGATCGAACCTAGTGCTTCACTCATGCGAGGTGGACACTCTTACAAATGAGCTACAATCCCAGCCCAGCTTTAAATTTTTTTTTACCTGCCATTTAGTGCTTTCTGTGGTCAGCTCCAGTCATTGTTTTTGCAGTTCACTCTTGTCCATACATGAACATGTATTCTTGATGTTCGTCATGTGCTCACCTCACTCATTGACTTTGCTGGAACTTCTTTCTCTACTCCAGCCCCAATGCCAGCCCTGCCACTTGCTCCAATTCAATCCATTTTTCAGAAGCTAACTCAAGTACTACCTCTACCAGATGCTTTTGCAAGATCAGAAATCTCTCCCTTCTTTATAATCACGTGGTAATTCATCTTTATTTTTATTGCCAAATCAATTTCTTTCATATATTAAAATCATTTGAGTACCAGTAGGGCTAAAATTCAGCTTGTACCCACCAGCTCTTGTAAAAATACTGGGGTGTGTCTATGTTGATGGGGAAATCATTGTAGCCCATGGTTTCCAAATGCCCTGCCTCCTACCACCCCATCTAGTGGGTAGTAGTTTGTATATCACCTCTGGACTCATGCCATGGCTTTTCTTTTATTATTGCTTAAGACTCTGTCTAAAAGAATTGTAATGGGGATTAATTGAGATGCTATGCTCAAGAGTACTTAGCACAGTGTGTGGCCTTAAAGTAAATGTTTAATTAGCATTAGAGTGCATTGCTGAGAGTGAATACCATGCTTTATTCTTCTCTGTGTCCCCAGAGAGCCAGGTAAAGAACTTGTACATGGGAAACAGTTGATTAATCTTAGTGGAATGGATCTGTTCCATCGTCAGGAAAATTTTGTAAAGTTAAAATTTCGTGGTACTATTGTGCTATGGTTTGAAAATGCTTTACTATATAAGTAGACAAGATTTCCAACTGAGTGATTATTTTTCAACTTGGCAAAAGCCATCTACAATAATTTGTAACTTAACCAACATAAAGAAAAAAAATCTAACCCCTCAAAAAGCACCACTTCTAACCAGTTCACTTGCATTAGTAAACATTTCCAGATTTGAGCTAATAATAATATTATAATAATAGAATAATGAAAGATTGTGTAGATCTTACATCATTGTAAATGAAAGTGAGATTTGGGAAGAAGAGGAAAGAAGAGGGATAAAGTGCTAGAATTTGTGGCAAACTTTTACAGACAAAAAGATTTTCAAGTCTATTGTTCATATTTTTCCACCAGCATTTGGTCAGTCTAACTCCTGTATGCCCAAATAATTTACAGAATCCTTCATGTGACCTGAGTAAATGTTCCTGCTTTATTACTCTATGAAAGACTGTCCTTTTCAATGCAAACTAAAAGATAGTGGGGGAGAGCCTTGGGTCAGGACTCATACATTTTTCCTCTCTAAAATGCTTTCTCTAATTTTTATTAGGTTTGCCAGATTACCTTTGGACAGTTTAGACTTATTAGTGCCATGTGAGGCCAAAGGAATAGAAAATCTGATTTAGACTCTGGAAGAAAGCTCTTAGTTGTTTAGAAACTTCTTAGTATATGGCATGATCTTACTGCAATGGGTTTGTTGTTATTGTGTTTGTTGCTGGGGATCAAACCCAGGGCAGTGGACATGCTAAGCACATGCCCTCCCTCTAAGCTACACCTCCAACCCTGCAATAGATCTTGTGAAAACAAACCAAAAAGCCTGTCATGGCCATTTAAATTATATGTTGTGGTGCTGAATTTATATTATGCATTCAAAAATAGTATATGTAAATGTACAAGGACATATCTAAAACGTTTTATGTATATTTTAAATGATGAGTCAGTGTGGCAGATAGGTTAGAAATAAAATGTACTAGCCTGCCATAGTTTTTTGTAGTTGTGTCTATGTATATAATTCTATAGACCTTACTTAAATTCAAAATCCTATATCAAAAATTCTTAAAAGTATTGCTTATCCAGTAGCTTTTTACTGTTTCAAGTAACACCTGGCCTTTTCATATGAAAAGAATGACATATTGTTTGTAGTTTTCATCTCAGTTTTTTCCTGAGAAACTCTTGGGGTGGGGCGTGGGTAGAACTAAACAAATGTTATTGTTGTCTGTTGTTATGTAAAAACTTAACATATAGAGTCATAATATAGTAACTCTTCATTTGTCTAAAGAAGCACTTGTTTGTCCTGATTATAGAAATGGAATCTTTTTAGTTTATTTGAGCATATGTCACAAAAACATTTTCTTTTTTGCAGAAGTCATTCTAAAACTGAGCAGCTGAAATATGTGAATAATTACGTAAATTATGTGAACAGTACGTAAATAGTGTGGCCCGTCACTCTAGAGCTGCACTAGGCAAGTGCCGTAGAGATGTGACATTTTAATAGGGTTAGAGGTTGCTAAATTCTTTTTTTGGGTTAAAGATTTTTTAAAGAAATAAATACCTAATACCATATACTAATTAGGATTAAATTTTGAACAGTCTGTACTATTTTAAAGTCAGACCAGTCTTCATGGGACAGACACCCCAGCATTTGAGAAGGATCTGCATTCTCATGGCCCTTATATGTGACTTTATTTTGTTACCTGAGTAATGTGAGCTGGGAAAGGAACATTTGATATAGATATTTGGTATTTGTTCATCTGGGGAACTATCTCAAATTGAAGGTGATTTGAATCAGTTCATTCAAAAATATTATGGACAAATATGAGACCAAACTATTCTCAGATTTGTTACAAAAGCAATAGGCTGGGAATGGTGCTGCATGCCTGTAATCCCAGCAGTTTGGGAGATTGGGGCAGGAGGATTGCTGGTTTGAGGCTAGCCTCAGCAACTTAGCAAGAGCCTGTCTCAAAATAAAAATTTTATAAAAGGAGTGGGATGTAGTTCATTGGTAAAGCACCCCTGGATTAAGCCCCCAGTACATAAAGGCTCTGTCTGTTTAATATTTAATCTTTTATTAGCATTTTATGTTGACAGCAACTTGGATGAAAAGGGGACTTTAGTGAAAATTTTTAACTGAACCCCATTGTTTTTTTGTAGGTTGAAAAATGTGAGATGAGAGCTGGGTGTGTAGATCAGTGGTAAAGCACTTGCCTAACATGTGGGAGGGCCTGAGTTTGATCCCCCACATTGATGGGCAGGGGGAGAACATGAGGTGATTGTCTCTTCCCTGCATCTTTCCATTGATGACACAACTATACAGCTTTGTGTGTGTGTATGTGTGTGTGTTGCTGGGGATCCAAACCAGGGCCTCCTGAACAGTAGGCAGGTGGCATACATTGAGCTATATCTCAAACTCATATGGAACCCATATTTTTTGAGAGCTGGTCTCTTATCTTTACTCTCTACACCACTTGGATTTTTTTCCCCCTGTGGATTAAACCCAGGATCTCGCACATGCCAGGCAAATGCTCTCCCACTGCTATATCTCCAGCCCTTTTTAATTTTTATTTTGAGACAGCATCTCACTAAATTCTCCAGGCTGGCCTCAAACTTCCAGAGTAACTTGGATTATAGGCATGCATACCATGCCCAACTTGCTTGGATTTTTAAATTGGAAATTGTTTGTGATTTTTTTCAAACCTAATAAACAGGAATGATTTAATATATGGATGGGCTTGTAGTAAGCACTGCTTTCTCTAAAGTACTGGATAAAAGTACTTGATGTTTATTGTACTGTATATTTGCAGGGTGTGGTGTCTATCTGAAGAACATTGTATTTTAAAAGAAAAGATGCTGTCTTCAAATGATAAAAAGTTAGGAAAACTGGATCCATTTTATCCATCTTTGGTATCCAAGCCGAAGACCAGTGCAGAAATCATAAGTGAAGCACGAAATGCATTAAGAACAGTTAGAACCCAAAGACCATTTACACCTCGGGAAGACCAAAGGAAGCTATTTGGACCTGCATCATCAAGAACACCAGAAAATAGGCCTCCTTCCTCCTTCAGGTATATGACATTTTATTTTTGTGTACACTCAGCTATTTAGGCCACCAGATTACATTTCCCCTTAGTTGTGCTCTGCTTATTTATCTCTCCCTTCCCCCAACCACTGATGGTTTTACTATACCCATAGTTTTGCCTTTTTCAGAATGTCATATAATAGGAATCATACAGTAGAAAGCCTCTTCAAACTGGCTTCTTTCACTCACTGATTGGCATTTAAATTTCTTTCGTGGCTTTTCATGGTATTATAGCAATTTCCTTCTTGATACTTTCTCATATTCCATTGTCTGGAAGTACCTCAGTTTACCATTCATCTACTGAAGGACATTTCAGTTGCTTCAGTGTTTTGGCAATTACAAATAAAGCTGCTATAAACATCCAGGTGCAAGTTTTTATGTGGACATAAGTTTTCAGTTCCTTTGGGTAAATACTAAGGAGCACAGTTGCTGGATCATATGGTAAGAATATGTTGGATTCTGGGAGAAACTGCCAAACTGTCTTCCATAGTGACTATACCATGTTGATTTTCTATCAGCAATGAATGAGAGTTTCTGTTCCTCCATATCCCCTCACCAGCATTTGGTGTTGTCAATGGATTTTGGCCATTTTAATAGAGTTATAGTGGTATTTCTTGGTCTAATTTACTGTTAGGCTTCAATAATTCTTTGATTATTTTGGATAGCAATCTTTCATCCTATATGTCTTTCACAAATATTTTCTACCAGTCTGTGTCTTGTCTTCTTACTCACTTGACTATCTTTTGCAGAGCAGACATTTTTAATATTACTAGAGTAGTTCTTTTTTTCATGGATCATGCCACTGGTATTATATAAATATAAGTCCTCACCTTGGAATGGGGCTGTAGCTCAGTGGTAGAGCATTTGCCTAGCATGTATAAGGCCCTGAGTTCAATCCCCAGTACTGCAAAAAAAAAAAAAAAAAAAAAGTCATCTTATCCATGGTCATCTAGAAATTCTCCTGTTATCCTGTTATCTTTTAGAAGTTGTATAGTCTTGTGTCTCATATTTAAGTCCATGATTGAATTTGAGTTAATTTTCATGACAGATATAAAGTCTGTGTCTAGTTTCGTGTGTGTGTGAGTGTGTGTGTGTGTGTGTGTGTGTGTGTGTGTAGGTGTAGATATCTAATTATCTCAGCACCATCTGTTGAAAATGTTATCTTTCTGCATTGCACAGGCCCTGATTTATGTTGGTTCTACCTGAGATTTTTTTTTTTCACTCTACAATAATGCAAAGTGACATGCATTCATAGCAACTGGACTTTGAATTTTGATCTTTTCCTGGGCTAACCATATGCAGTTGGATGCTCACTGTGATGCTGGGCAGCAACAGTGAGTCTTAGCTCCCAATCAGCCACAGGTAGACATGAATACTCTAGAATGTGTAGTGGGTTGCTAAACTGTGATACTGGTAGGTTAGGTGCATTAAATAAACTGTCATCCCTTATTTTTTCCAGGAGTTTTTTTTGTTAGTTCTTTAGGATTTGCTACATAGATGATCTTGTCATCTGCAAAAACAAAATTTTATTTCTTCACTCCCTATCCATGTGCCTTTCATTTCCTTTTCTTGTCTAGCTAGGACTTCCAGTATGATCTTGAAAAACAGTGGTGAAAGGGGACATCTTTGCCTTGTTCCTGATCTCAGTGGGAAAGCTTCTAGTTTTTCATCAGTTAGATGTTAGCTATAGGTTTTGGTAGATATTCTTTGTCAAGTTGAAGAAGTTGCTTTTATACCTACTTTTACTGAGAGATTTTATCCTTATCTAAGTGGGGTTAGGTTTTGTCACATGCTTTTCTGCATCTATGGACATGATCATATGACTTTTCTTCTTTAGCTTCTGCATATGCTGGGTTATGCTAACTGATTTTCAAAGTAGTTATTTTTTAAAGTTTGACTTTTGTTCAAGATCTTAAAGGTAATTCTAGACTTTGGATTAAGGAAGTTACTTTGGAATGGAGTGGTTCCTAGTGATTGTCCTACCAACTTTAAAAAGTGATATGAACAAAGCTTTTTTAAAATCACTACATACATTTATTCTTTTTGTTACTTAATCCTCCTGAAAGTAGCAAAAGACTTGCTAATAAAATGTTTTAAGTACTGTGACATTTTTTAAATGTCTTTTTCTCATGTTTATGCATTGACTGCTTTTACTTGTTTTTCAGCTAGACTTAACTAACAAATACTAAAAATAGAAGCAATAATTATCTATAGACTAAAACTCTCCACCATCTCTTATGTTAGCCTCCATGCGTCCAGTTTTGAGTTATCTGACTCCAGGCCTATATCTGGCACTCGTCTCAGTCCACTAGATCTGGTGAGTACTTACTTGGCCAAAAACACTTGGAATCGTCACTTACTTGTGCTAAGGAAATTATCACAGAGACCTAAATGTATACTAATCTAATGTGAAAGCAAATTCCTTTATATTTTTCCAAACATAATGATCAATACCCAATGAAACTCTTCTATAATTTATCTATAGTTTGATAATGAAGAACATTTTAAATGTATAGCAATTTCAGCAAACATGTTTTATATTTTTGTTTCCCTAAAAATAGTTATAGATATTGTGTTCTTTTAAACAGTTTTTAAATAAAAATTGTATATGAAATTCATGTTTAAAAATTATGCATGCTCTTTATATATTCAGAGAGAGACAAAGATTTGTTACTAAAAACAACAGCAGCAGCAAAAACATAGTGGTCTCCTATTCTCTTACTCCTCATTATTCCTTCCCCAGACCTCCCTGTAACACATTCTTTTGGTATTTATATCCATGTTTCTAAACACACACATTGCCTTGTTGCTGTCTGACTCAGGAAGCTTGAGGAATCAGCTAATGACTTCTCACTAAGGACAGTGAAAATTCAGGTCTGTCCCTTTACCTCCAATCATAGCATGTCGCACGCTTTCTGTTCTCACTGCTGCTCCCGATACAGCTGTCTCATAACTTCGATTATATTCTAATCAAAGTTAGTTTTCTTGGATTGTGATTGTGTAAACCCTGTTCATAGCTGGGCCTCGGATTAGTGGTGACCAATGATGACAACTTTGCCTTGCATGCACCACTGCTTGTCTTCTCTGATGTTAATAATGCCTTGCCTCTCAGTTTTACTGTTTCAACCCCAAACTCTGCCTCACAAATCTAAATTGCCTTTGTATGATCAGGCACATGAGGTGTCCTATCAGTGCACCTCATTAGGGAGCTCTTCAAATGTCCTTGCCAGCCACTTCCCTGAGTGCCCTGTGCACAGATTTCTTCAAGCACCATTCGCTTTTATCCTAGGAGGTAGCTCCTCCCTCTATGTGGGCTTTTACCTGTTTCTGGACCCATGACTTTCTCTTTTTTATTCACTCGATTTTATTGAAGCCTTCCTCCTATAGCTTCTTTAGAAAGTGTGCCTAGGAAATAAATTGAGACCTTGATTCCTGTTTGACCTCTCTGAAATTTGAAGGATTTTTTTCTCTTTGCTTCTAGTGTTCTGAAATTTCATAATGGCCCTTTGGTGGCTTCTTTTCATCTATTATGCTGGCACTTGAAATGCCCTTTTAACATGAAATTTCATGTCCTTTAGTTCTGGGAAGTATCCTTGAATAGTTTTGATTGTATCTTTCCCACTTAAAAGTTTTTTTTTATCAACATATTAATTGTACATACTAATGGAATTCAGTGTACATGCATATAGTATGCACTGATCAAATCTGTCTAGGATTTATTCAGATGTAGGATCTGTTGGACCAGTCTTTTCATTTTCTTATTTTCTCTTTTGTTGTACTTCTTATTGAAGAATTCAGGTTCTTATCCCTTTCTTGAGTTCTTTTCATTTCTGTTATCCTATATTTAATATTTCAAAGTTTTCTTTTCCCTCTAAATTGTATTTTTGTGTAGTATTCTGTTCTTGTTTCATGGTTGCAGCATCTTATCTGAATATATTAGTGATAGTTTTCATATTTTTAAACTCAGTTTTCTTCTCCCTGCATAGCCTCTGTAGCATTTCTATGTTTTGGTCTCTTTTTGCATACTGTGAGCACACTTTTGATGCCTCATGCTGCTTGTTGGCATGTGGATGGGGTTAGCCAACCTATCAGTGATCTGTACCATACACTTGCAGTTAGGGGATCTGGCCTGGCAGAGTTGTTGCCAGCACCCCCAATGGCTTATCCTAGGCCTTCCCTTATCGATTTCAGATTTCCTGTAGAAGAGGTGCTTCCCAGCTCTTTCTTGGGGGACAAAGTCTAGGTGCTAGCTTTCAGGAGCCATGTGAGGAAAGAAAGCAGGAGTACCTGGCATTCAGTATGTGAATATTCAACTAATAGTCATGTTTATAATAACTACCCTGACACTCAACAATAAAAACAGTTATTATAAGGTAACCTTACTTATTGACCCCCAATTAGAGATATTCTGTTTTACCCTCTCTAAAGAATAAACTTCCCATCTTCTCCTGGGTTCAGGAGCCTAATTGCATAGAACTGACAGGAAAGAGTTACCGAAAATCTCAGCCAGCCTTCCTTATTCTAGCCACACTCCCCTTAGTCCTCTGCTATCAAAAGTACTTGTGCCAGGCGTGGTGGCGCATACCTGTAATCCCAACTACTCAGGAGGTTGAGGCAGGAGGATCGCATGTTCAAAGCAGGCCTGGGAAATTTATTGAGACCCTTCCTCAAAATAAAAACTAAAATGGGCTGAGGATGTAGTAAATTGGCGAAGTACCCCTGGGCTCTATCCCTAGGACCACAAAAATTAAAATTTAAAAAAAGTACTTCTTGGGCTTGGGGTTGTGGCACAGTGGTAGAGTGCTTGCCTCACATGTGTGGGGCACTGGGTTCGATCCTCAGCACCACATCAATAAATAAAATAAAGGTATTGTGTCCATGTACAACTAAGAATTTTTTTTTTTTTTTTAAGAAAAGGCACTTCTTGTTACCAGTTTCTTAAATGTTCATGGAGATGGTGTCTTAGCCATACTGCTTCTCAGCTTATATTACCATGTATTTATGTGTGTGTGTTTGTTTTTGATGAACTATTTGGGAGTTATTGACATTATGATACTTCATCTATGAAGATTTATGAGTGTGCATCTCATATGAACAAGGACAGTTTCCTGCATAACCACAATTGTATTATCACAGTTCAGATAATCAGCATTTCTTAGTAATATCCTTAGTAATGTATAGTCAAATGACCCCACTTGTCTCAAAATGGATCTTATATTTCTAAAATACTTATCAGAATGCCTCTGAGGAAAATTGCACTTGTTCTTATATTGCAAATGATAAAAATAAGATCCCCAAAATATTAAGAATAAACTAATATGCAAGAAGTAATTTGCCAGCTGTTGATGATGTATGGCTTTTTGCATCTGCAACCTTGGAAACCACTTGGGTTTTGAGGAAGCTGTGGCATATTACTGTTGATTTGGGGAACTCACTCAATTTGGGCCTACTCTTTCCTAAACTTCTGTATTTCTAGAGTTCATGTGGTCCTTGTCAAACCTGTGTAATTCTTAGATTGCAGGATTAGGTGTTAGACAGTATTGGCATAAGAAATAAATTTCTTTTTGTTTTTTTTTGAATTTTTTAATATTTATTTTTTAGTTTTCAGCGGACACAACATCTTTGTTTATATGTGGTGCTGAGGATCGAACCCGGGCCGCACACATGCCAGGCGAGTGCGCTACCGCTTGAGCCACATCCCCGGCCCAGAAACAAATTTCTTTACTGCAGAATGATTGGGTGCTGTGTTCAAAGAAAAAGTAGTCTAAAAAATTCTATGTTAACACCAGGTGTGGTAGCACACTCATGTAATCCCAGTGGCTTAGGAGACTGAGACAGGAGGATCACAAGTTCAAAGCCAGCAACTTAGTGAGGCCCCAAGCAACTTAGTAAGACCCTGTCTCTAAATAAAATATAAAAAGGACTGGGGATGTGGCTCAGTAGTTAAATGACCCTGGGTTCAGTCCCTGGTACAAAAAAAAACCCAAAAAACAAACAACTATGTTAAGTAAAATAACTGCTGTAGTTTGAAATTCTTTTGTTTCAGTAGATTACTTAAGGATCTTATGTATATTTCTTTTTTGTGTCGGGGGTACTGGGGACCGAACTCAGGGGCACTCAACCGCTGAGCCACATCCCCAGCCCTATTTTGTATTTTATTTAGAGACGAGTCTCACTGAGTTGCTTAGCACCTCACAGTTGCTGAGGCTGGCTTTGATCCTCCTGTCACAGCCTTCCGAGCCAGAGGGATTATAGGCGTGCACCACCGCTACCGCGCCCAACTAAGTATATTATTCATTTTAATTGATTTTTTTTTCTGTTTGGGGGATTGAACCCAGGGCCTCTTGCCTGATAGGTAAATGCTTTACCACTGGGGTATATCCCTAGCCCCGTATATTTCATTTCAGTAATGAAAATCTGAGGTTCTCAATGAAAGTATTCTGAATATGGCCTCTGCTGTCTGCCCTTCTGCCTTCTTTTCCCCTTTTCACTACACTTTTAAAGAACCCTTTGACTCTGGTACCCACTGAATTGACAAAGGCAGGGAATAAGGAGGAATTGGAGTGGAGGAAGGAGGAGTGGAGAAAAGGAGACAACTGGAGAGAGACAGAGACACAAAAGAAAGAAGGAGACGGAGGAGGGCAGAAGGGAGGGGAGCATCTCATAGTTAAAGGTCACATTTGCTGAAAGAGTTTGTGAAGACCTAACCAATCACTTTTTGGATCTAGGACACTTTCTTGGATGACTTTGCCTTTTAATAATTACTCAACCAACAATCAGTCAGGAAAGAGAAACCCAGAAATAGCCCATTCCAGCTCCTGCATTAACCAAACAACCCAAACTCTTTGTTCCCAGATATTTACCTTCTTTCTGTTGCTCCCCTGCCTATCCTCCCATCTCCTCCAGCAGACCCTGGGCTGCCCACACTCAGGAATGCCCAGGGCTTCTGAGAACCATCGAAAAGCTGGTATTCCTGCTTCCTGGTTGCTCAGGCCTTGGCTGCTGGCCTGATTGGCTCACAGGGTTCCCTTTGGCACCTGTGACCTTGTAAGACAGAAGAAAAGCACTGTAATTTGTAGCCTTCCGTGAATGTTTACATCTACCTGCTGTGTAGGTACGTGGGGTACATCTTTTTTCTTTCTTAGCTGCTCCCTGCCATCTCACAACAGTCCTGAGACATAGGGCAGTTAGGTGGTAGTTATTCCTATTTATATTCTGCTACTCTATTAACTGGCATTCAAATTTGTATACACAGATTACTCTCAGCCAGGCACAGTGGTTCACACCTGTAATTCCAGTGTCTTGGGAGACTTAGGAAGAAAGATTGTGAATTTGAGGCCAGCCTCAACAACTTAGCAAGACTCTGCTCAAAATAAAAAGTAAAAAAGATGGGAATGTAGCTCATGGTGAAGTACCCCTGGGTTTGACCCCCAGTACCAAAAAAAGAAAAACAACAACTGCTCTTTAACTTTGAACTTAATAAGTCAAAAGAAATGTAAACGTGAATAAATAGGAAAATTTGTCTCCTAACATTATTATTGTCAAAACAGCATTCTCCTTCAGTTTCCTAACCTTACAAAGCACATTTATTTATAGTCCCAAATATTTTTATGCAACTTTTTATTGCCATACAGAAAAGACACGGATCACACAGAGTGCAACTTGATACATTTGCACAAACTAAACTTAGCAGTGTTCAAAAAGAAAAAGTGACATCATCAGAATCTCAAAGAGATCTTTGTGGGGTCAGGAATGCCCACCTCTTGGCCACTGCTGACCTCCAACAGCATAGAGAATTTTGAGCCATTTTCAGTATTCTACATGAACCAAGCTTCTAATATTTGACATGTGAAACAAAATGTAATATGTTTTAAAATGAAAGGGACTTTGGAACTCATATATACCTTGGGGCAGGGTGATCCAGGGTTAGAAAAAGAAGAATGAGAAGTCAAAGCAGTTTTTTCTTCATATCTGAAGTGCATGGTAACATTACAGCAGCAGGTCACATACTGTGAGTGACAAAGTAGTCTGGAGGACCTGTGGATAAAATTGTAGTAACAGAAATGCACTCAGAGCAGCCATGTCTCAAAGGTCCAGGGCTTGGGAGAATTTTTGATATTTGCTCTCTGCCTTCCAAGAGTTCTTGCATCAGGCATGATTTTGAGAACATGCATGTATTCGTGTGTGAGTTACTTTACAAGTTGTTATATCTTGAGAAGCTTTCTGATGTGGGATGTCACTGCCCCCTTCCAGGGCTAAGAGAGACCCTGCCCCCTCTGTGGGGCTCTGAAGAGTCAAGGACAGAAAATGACCAAGGTCCATAATGTCGGGTGAGCCTTGGCCACCTGGATCCCTTACACGGTGTGTGAATCGCGTCTTCCTGGACTGGGTTGCTCTGTGAGAACAGTCTGTTTTCAGTGAACTCTTGCAGTTTCATCAGCTGGAACAAATCATAAACTCGGGCTTCTCCGGTGTCCTTGATTATGCTCAAGTCCCCAGTTAGCGTCATGAAACAAAGCCTGAGGGAGGTAAGGTTCTCAGGCAAAGATTTAAACATGCACCATTCTGTGCGTTCTAAAATTATTTGAATTTTATAAGAAAAAGGTTTTTTTAAAACTGATTTTCTTCATAAAAGTCATTTTGCTCCACAAATGGAAGAATGTTTTACAGAACCCAGCATGAAAGAAATTGCTAGGCTGAAGATGTATCTCAGTGGTAGTGTTTGCCTGGTGTTCGTGAGACCATGGCTTCAATACCCACCACTGCAAAAGAAAGAAAGAAAGAATTCTGGACTCATGTAGTAGTTTTCTCTTGAAGAATTAAAAATGCTTTACTTGTAGTTCTTTATTTTCTAAACAGTCCAGTAAGATGTGTGTTTAAATGAGACAAACAATTTTTAAAGGTCGATAGTAACCTCGCACAGTGGCTTGGGAGACTGAGGCAGGAGGATTGGAAGTTTGAGGCCGGCCTCAGCAACTTGGTGAGATCCTATCACAAAATAAAAAGGAATTGGAGATGTAGCTTGGAGAGTATCCCTGGGTTCAAACCCCAGTATAAGAAAAAAGGGGTGGGACAGGAGGAAAATGGAACTAAATTTTTATTATACAACTATTACTAATTTTATACTAGGAAAATAGTGCCTTCTATCAAGGAGCAGTTATAGCACTTTATCTTGCTGCCAGAGATAATTTGGTTATTCTCTTTGGGGGAAAAATTAGATTTCCAGACTATTATTTCCATTTGTAATAAGCTCTTGTATTTAGTACCCAAAATGTTTATATCAGGGATAGAGGGTCTGTAAAAGGGGCCATTTATTTGATCTGTGTCATTATTATTTGGCCAACTTCTTGATCTTTATTTCAGTTTCAAGGTACCTATAGAAAATAGACACATTGACATAAGGA
Organism: Marmota flaviventris; assembly: GCF_047511675.1. Taxonomy (NCBI): domain Eukaryota; kingdom Metazoa; phylum Chordata; class Mammalia; order Rodentia; family Sciuridae; genus Marmota; species Marmota flaviventris. The sequence continues at coordinate 54,462,421 of NC_092503.1, read as the reverse complement.
AACCTCATATCAACCTTCGGTATTGAGGTTATCCTTATGTATTTTGTCTTTCCTAATTATGTATAATGCACTTATTTTCCCCTATTATATTTGCTTTTTTGTTACTATTTAGTTTCATGGCCTAAGTCACATTCTTATGATTATTTTGCAACAAACTGGGGAGACTAAAAGGTAAAGCAAATATGTATTGAACAAATATAGCACAATTTATGCAGACAAATAAGTGTTACCTCCTTCAGAACAGACCCCTGAAGCATCTGTGTCTTCGGTCTGAGTGTGGTAGCACACACCTGTAATTCCAGTGACTTAGAAGGCTGGGACAGGAAGATCTCAAGTTTAAGGTCAGCCTCAGCAACTTGGCGCAGCCCTAAGCAAGATCTTGTCTCAAACTAAAAAATGAAAAGAACTGGGGACGTAACCCCTGGGCTCAATCCCCAGTACCAAAAGGAAAAAAAAAAAAAAAAGAATCTGAGATTTAATTCCAGCTAGATTGTATCAGAGGCTATAACCTTGACTTTTAGGAAGAGTTCAAATTAACTGGGAACCCGCCCTGTCCCTGCCACAAAAAAAAAAAAAAAAAAAAAAAAAAAATCAGGTTAGCCATATCTACTGAGACTTTGGGTGATTAGAAATGTAGCTCAGTGGTAGAGTGGTAGAGTGTGAGGAACTGGGTCCAGTCCCCAGCACTTCAAAACAAACAAACAAATGGGAACCAAATTTTATAAATAAGGAATATGCACTGTGTACAGGGAAGGGAGCTAGGATTTATGGAGCTTTCATAACGGGAAATATATTTATGTCAGCATCCTTATAAAATGGGTTTCTTCTTTCCTTATTGTAGCTGACCAAGTTCAAGAAGCAAATGGCAGGTTCACATAACCAGTAAATGGATTCCAATCCGGTTCTGTTGGATCCCAAAGTGATTTACTCTTTCTTCTATGTTCTGCTGATTATATTATTAACCTTTTTCTAACTGTCTCTAAAATGTATCTCTAAAATCATAAAACTAATTTTGGGAGTCTGCTTTGTAAACCAGATGCAAATAAGAGGAAATAAAAAATATTGTTGCAGAATGCCATCATTATTGAAGTAAGCAAATTCTTGGCGGGAAAACTCTAATGTCTATGTCTATGTTCTAGTAGTACATTTGAGAAAACCAAGTATTTTGAGAGGATGCATCATACATAGTAGATGATTTTTCCAAATTATCTGACATGATGTTCACACTGGATTTTTCAAAGATGTGTTAATTAACTTATTGGACAGTGAGTCATATCATGTTATGTAAATGACTTTAGGAAATTTAACTTAATTATTCCTGGTTAGAGCACTAGAAGCGCTTGCTGCCATATGGCTTCTCTTTCATAGACAAATACTTATGCTAAAGTTAGAGGTAAGAAGGACAGGACCACTTGGTAATATTGAAACTGGAAGCTTAGTCTCCTGTGAGGCTCTGACATGGAGCTGGAGGCCATCTGGAGGTTAGACCAGCAGGAGCTCTGGCTGTCACAGAGTTTGGTGCAGGTTTTTTAAAAAAAATTTTTAAGGAGCTAGGCATGGTTTTGCAAACCTGTAATCCTAGCTACTCAGGAGTCTGAGGCAGGAGGATCACAAGTTCATGGCTAACCTGGGTAACTTAGTGAGAACTTGTCTCAAAATAAAAATATAAAAAGGGTTGGGGATGTAGCTTAGGAGTAAAACATCACTAGGTTCAATCACCAGTACCACATACATACACACACAAAAATGTTGTTAAGGGATTGGAAATTTGTCAGTAATGTTCCTTTCCAAAGGATCATCCATTCAAAATTCTTGAGATGTAAAAAATAAAATATTTTTATATCTTATGTCCAAGATGGCTTCCTGCTTTTGTGTTTTGTGACTTTTTAATCCAAATCATTTTAAAATTTTGGCATTATTTAAAAAATACTTTTGTCCAGGATATGTAAAGATAGCATTTATAGACCACATAAGTCTTGGCAAATAAAGGGTCCAATAAGTGTTTTCTGAGCTAAATTGAACACAAAACTTTGCAAGGCATGTTGAATATATTATACATAATTTTAAATACAAGTAATATCTGTTTGCCAGCATGGGTAACTTGTTTTTTCGAATATGCTAAGCAGTACAGCAGAATGGTTAATACAATTGACAAAAACAGTTAAAACACTATACACACACACACACACACACACATATATACCCACATATACATGTAAATATATCATATATTTAACACATTTTAATTAATATGTAAACACACACACATCTCATGTTGAGTAAGGTGGGCCAATGAGACAGTAGAATTAGGGGGCCAAGATGAATGAAGCCAAGCAGAAAGCCCTGGTTTTCTTCTGGAAGGGTTGGGGCCAGCTCCAGGGTAGTGAGCCTTATTTGAGACACAGAAACTCATACCAATCATTTAAAAAATCTCTTTCCAGAAACCGAAAGCTCCGGCATCTCCCAGCGCAGAGGAGGATCCTTGCTTTTCCTTTCCTAAACCCCCCGTGGACCCTGTGAAGATTAGAAGAATAAGCAGTGCCCGGGCGCGCTTATTCAGGGCAGCCTCCCAGGGGGCTCTTCTGCCGGACAGATCCTTTCCCGCCGAGTGTAAGGCTATATAACCTCCTTTAAACCCTGGGACAGGCATGCTTCTTGAAAGTGTGCACAAAAAATATTTTTATATAATTTTTCCTGACCCCCCAGGTGATTTTTATTTAAACTGAGAATACTGGGCAAAAGCTGGCTAAGAAACATACATTTTTCTAGATATTTATTAAGAATTTCTAAAAATATCACAGTTCTTAAAAAATATCACTTGGTAGGAAAAGAATGTTAGGATAAGGGTTTCCAAATGGATGGTTCACAGTAGTGAAAAGAAATAATTTTAAAGTTAGAGTTCAAAAAGTTGTTAATTTCATTCAAAATTAATGAGAAATTTAAGAATTTCACAAAGTTTACTAAGCTTAGGTTTGAATATCATTCTGATTCCCTGTGAATATCAGCAAAACTTGAATGAGACTCTTGTTCCTGTCACAGAAGTGCTGGCAGGTAACTAGACCTGGAGCAAAGAGGCAACGACCTCACATTCTCAGGAAATCACCCCCGCTCCAGGGCACACTGAGGGTTTTCCAAACTACAGGGAAGAATCCATTAGTAGGACAATAATCAGTGTGGTAGATCACACTTTTAAAAAGGAAGTAGAACAGAAATAAAGGCAGCACTCTACAGTAGGGTAGGTATTGCTTCAGGAGGCTTCTCTTCAGTGGTGAGTGTGTGCTCAGGGTCATATTATAAACTGGCTCTCACTGTGGAAAACTACCAGGAGCTGGCAGATCCAGGCCTCCCTGCATCTCAAGGATTGCTGAAGAGCGGCAGGTACAGTCACAGACAGTCTGAAGATGGACCTGGTGGGCACAATCCTCCACCTGAGCTTCGTACTTATTAGACATATAAGCATTTTCTCTTTTTTAGTTGCTAACATATAAAAAGTAGAAGACTCTCATAGAAGAATCCAGATTCATAACCTCTTATGAAAAATCAAGATCTGGAGAAACTGGGTCCCCATTCCAATGGAAAATGATTGGAGCTGAGTAGTGCCCATCCTATAGCCTAGAATATGGCCTGCTGTTCACATGTGCCCCAGTCTGCTTCACTTATTTGCCTGTGTGATCCCTGACATAGAGGAAGAGGTAGAATCAAGGAGAAAGGAAAAACAAAGGGAGGTGCAGGCGCGCGCATCACACCATGGCGCTATGACCAAGCGAACCATCAGGCAGCTTCTTTACCTCAGTGTCCCAGTTTGACATCTCACTCAGTCTGATGTTTATTGGGCCTCTACTGAGTGCCAGTACCATCCTAGGCCCTGAGAGTCCCACCGCCAGGAAGCCTTCAGTCTAGGGAGGGGAGAGGGATGGTAACCAGAGAACAAATAGGACAGTTGAAGAAGATAAAGGAGATGACTAAATAGGGAGCACTGTGGCAGGGGTGATAGTTTGCTGTAGCTGAGGGGGCTCTGTAAGGTCTGTTAGAGGAGGTGACATCTGAGTTGACCTGTGAATGATAGGAGGAAGCAGCCATGGAAATATCTGTGGTTAAAGTGCCCAGGTTGAACCAAGTACCAAGGCCCTGGTGGGCACCATCTCTGGTGGAGGTCGCAATGGCTAGCATGGCAGGAGGCAGCTAGACAAGAAAAGGTGAAAGGAACTGGGACCAGAGGGCTACACAAGGCCTTGGGACATGGACAACAGACTGGGCTTTATTCCAGTGAAAAGCCAGGGCAGGGTTTGAGGGAGGCAGAGACAACACAATTTCTGCTTCTAGTTCAGTAGTGGTTCTCATCTGTAGCTGTAGTCACCTGGGGAGATTTCCCAATGTTCTAGCACTGGAGTCCCATCCAGACCATTTAGATCAGAGAGAACTGATAGTGCTTGCCAAGACGAGAGGGGACAAGCTCTGGAGCCCCCGGTCACTTCTGGAGAGCAAAATGGTTTTTTGGTTCTGAGCGTAAATGTTGCTATGATGCATTGAACTCCCAGTTGCTCACTTTTGAAACCCCTGCTGCTTGCTGACCTGTTCACCTTGATGTGAAGATGACTTCGGGATGCAAAGCGTGCCTGGTGCACCGTCCTCATCCTCAGGGCCCAGCCCTTGTTTGTGTGACCACAGCACCTTCATTTCCCAGCAGGACGCCGCACCTCCCAGATGCTCTGAAACCAGTCTTTGTTACAGTTCTTTTATCCACCCTGTTGGCAGTGGATTGCATCCCTGTGGCCTGTGTCAGCACTCAGGAAATAATGGCAGTAAAAAGTCACGGTCATTTTAAAAGCACACATCAATTAAAAAAAAAAATACTCGGGCTCTCCTGCCTCAGAGTGCCTGTCATTTGTATCAGAGCTGCCTAAGTTTTATTTTGGAGGCTCTCTATTGTTTAGAAAAGTTAGGCTTTGTTGGGTAACAGGCCAGAGAGCCAACTGTGCCTGGAGATAGAGGGTGAGGCCTTTCCCTGGTGTGAAGTCATTTGTAGCTGACACAATCTGGCAGGCAGGGCTGGGGTGTGGTGGCAGGTTTGGAGTTCCTAATTTAAGAAAATGAAAGGGAACGAGGTGTAGGTAGGCATCCCCATAGGGCCATCAGTTTAATTGCTTTGTGTTCAGAGAAGGTTTTAGGCAGGACCTGATGCTGTGGCTAATGCTTCCCCAGTTACTCAGGCCAGAGACTTCGTGCAGACACCACCTTCCTACCAGCGCCTGTCCCTCTTTCCTTCATGAAGCCTTCATGACTTCCTAAAGACTGCTCAGTCCATGCTCCTTTTCTGCCATTGCCCTGCCAATCACCTCTTGCCTCCTCCCTTTCTTTCCCCCTTATCTGCCCTCAGCCCACAGGGTTCTGCAGTTAGATGCAGGAGAGTGGACACAATGACCCTTAGCCTTTGGAACTACCAGCAGAGCCTGGGGAAGCCAAGCTCCCAACAGGATGTGACTGTGAGCAGCCTTATCCTTTTATCCCCATGACCCTCGGAAAATGATGGCATTCTATGTCTTCCATAAAGCACAGAGGTCAGGAAGCAAAGGAATCAGATTGCATCATCCCCAGGCTGAAATCTATTCAGAGCTCCCCTGTGCCTCCAGGAGGATTGGCCAAACTGAGTTCCAGGAATTCCAGGGAACATTTCTAGAAAAATGTTTATAGCTTTTCCTTGGAAAAGGAGCCTAGTATTCAAGTAAGTCAGGGAAGTGCTACCTAATCCTTGCCTGTTGGATGGACTGGGAAAAGCCATCCAGCAAAGACATCTGTTTGATTTTAATTCAACCCAAACCTGCCTGACTTTGAAATCTCTCTCTTGGGAACACAGTTTGGGAAATGCCAGCCTTCCACAGAAGTGAGCAAACTTTTTCTGTCAAGGGCTGGAGAGTAAATATCTTCAACCCTGTTGTCCATGTGGTCTCTGCACAACCTATTCTGTTCTGCCATTAGAGTGTGGAAGCAGCCATGGCCTGATTTATAACCACTGAAATTTGAACTTCATATAATTTTCACCTATCATAAAATATTCTTCCTTTGATCCCCACCCCCACGCCCCGCTTAGCCATTCAAAATTATAAAGACCATTCTTGGTTCATAGGTTATACAAGAACCAGAGGCAGACTAGATCTGGTGGAATTGTAATTTGGTCTAGCAGATGAAGTCCCAGCTCCTTTGCATGCACAGCTCTGTTGTGATCTGGGCCCAACCTAATGTTCTAGGCCCTTCTCTCACCTCTCCCTGTGCCCTTTAGAAGTCAGTGCACCAGAAACACAGACCTCCCCACCCTCTTACATTTCCCACATCTGTCCTGCTATTTCAAGCCTTGGGCAGGACCCACTGTTTAATTTTTTTGGCTCAGTGCAAAATGAAAATGGGAGACTCTTTTTTATAAAATAAAGAATTTCAAGAGGGCAACAGCAGAGCATTAAGCCAGGGTGCCCCTACTCCCCACTTGTACGGGTTGTACACACATGAAACTGCCTTTGACTCCAATCTTTTGCTTCTTTTTCTTATGTTTGCCTCTTCCTCATCTTTCCAGATACTTATAAAGCTTCACCACCTCTAGAATCTTGCCCTGAACAATTTCCCACCCCTCAAATCCTCTCCATTCTCTGTGCCTCCTTATTACCTGGCTGGTGCCACACTGTACTACATTGATCTCCTTACAGATCTGCCTCTCTGTCTCCTCTACTATATTGAGCAACTCCAATAAGAAAAGCAGTTTTCTCCATTTGTAGCCCAAGAACCTAACAGGTTGTGGTGTGTAGCACGTATGCAAGAAACGTCTGTGAAGGGAACTTTGCCTTCATGGTGATGCTGCAGGTGACTTTTTGTTTGTTTGTTTGTTTAAGCTTGTCCATGGTCTGTTAGAGAATTAGAACAATGTGTTACAGTATTAGCCAGGGAGACACTGAGTATCCTTACACATGCTCAGTTTGATGGTGGACCTTCACCAGGAGTCAGTGTGAGCCCCAGGGCAGCTATCTACTACACATTATACCAACAACTGACAAGCTCACCCTGGTGGACTGTGAAGATAGAGGGTGCAGCTTCTCTACTTGCAAGAACAGTTGGGCACCCCCCCACACACCCTTCTAGAAGCTATGGGATACCTGAGACTTCTCCATCACCACAGGTTCACTTGTGCATGGAACCCTAGCACATAGTAGTATTAATAAACAGCTATGGAGTGAATGAAAGAAGGAAAGACATGCTAAAACATAATGATAGGCTGAAAATTCCTTGCAATCTAAAACAGAATGTGTGCTTTATAATTTACTAGTAAAGTTATTTAAAGTGGCATGGTGCTCAGAAGAGAGGTTAGAATGGCCAATTTCTCAGGTTCCTTTCAAGCTTTTTAAGTTCTGAGTTTTGAAATCAGGGAGCTTGGTCAGAGTGGTAGAATAGGTGGTTTTGTTATGATTAATTTTTATTGGTTTACTGGTTACTAATTAGGTGCAGAAGAGGAACCTTGAGTTACTTTGGAAAAACTTGTAAAACACTATTTTTTTCTATGCAAAGCTCATTTCACCGCCACCTCCCTCTGTGCTGTGGGAGACTTGCTTTTTCTTCTTCTTTGACAAATGTTTTCTCACAGGCTCAAGTCTACTAGCAGCATAGACAATAAGCAATCCCTAGAGTCAGTTTGCTGATAGGAAGTGTGTCTGAAGTCTAAGCACCTGCATCCGTAAACACAATATGTGTTTCGCTTCAGAGTCAGGACGCCTTCTTGCACCGCTCATTCCTCTCTGAAGCCCTGTGGACATGTGGCTGCCTCCCCTTTCTGTGGCATGACAGCGCTCTGCTGGGCCTCCATTCCTGGGCCCTGCCCAGGCCCCACCCTCTGCTGGCTCCCTCCTCCTCTGCCCTCACACTCCATTCCCAGACAGGATCCTGCTTTCAGGCATCCACACTGGCTGGTCCCCTTTGAAACACTGTGCCTCCTCCTCTGATGGCCCTGAGGGTCTTGCTGTCCCCACTCTACCAGACCCTCTGACAAAAGTGCTCTCTGCTTCTACCACACCCCCACTTCCCTTTACCTTTCTTCACTTTTCTACTTTAGCTTTTTTTTTTTTTTTTGCAAGGGTCGAGGGTGTTTACTTATCTTATTGTGGTATATTGCTTATTGTCTGTTTATACCTACTAGGATGTAAGCCTTGTGAGGTCAGGGATCTCGTTTTTGTCACTGATGCACCCAAGTGTCTAAAGCAGTGCTTGATAGCAGGGAAGCACTCAATAAATATTTTGTAAATGAAAAAATACTAGCCAAATTCAGGAAGAAGAGTTATTTTTATGGCAAAGGAAGTACATCAATGGATTAGGTAGTTCATAAATCTAAACTGTAGTGTTTACCTTCAGGTAGACCCTAAGCCAACACAGTTAAAATCCTATTCATTTTTACCTGCAGAATTGATGTCAAACCTAAAATCATGGTGAAGTCTTATGTATGTTCAGAAAGGCTTTGACCATAAAAGTCTAGACTTGGTCAAATAATGTATAACTTTAAAATTCTATAAATTCTTCAACTGAAAAACAGTGTTGAGCTAGGTGCTGTGGCACACGGTAATCCCAGCAGCTTGCGATGCTGAGGCAGGAGGATCAAAATCAGCCTCAGCCATGGCGAGGTGCTAAGCAACTCACTGAGACCCAGTCTCTAAATAAAATACAAAAATAGGGCTGGAGATGCGACTCAGTTGTTGAGTGCCCCTGAGTTCAATCCTTGGTACCAAAAAACAAACAAACAAATGACAATAAAAAAAAACCCAATGTTGAAAGGTAGTGACTCCTGGAAAGGGGATTGCTTAACAAAACATTTCCTTGGTTATTGCAGCAAAGAAGACCGTGGTATCCAAAGAAATGGTCATGATGGGGAACTCTATGGTGGAAATAAATGGGACTTATTTAAGAGAATCAAACACTATTGGCCATTTGAAGAGCCATCCTTTTCAACTAACTTATGATGGAGGCTTCAGAGAAATCAAACAGCAAGAAGGGTTCAAAGGAACAACATCCTTACCATCTCGTCTCGGAAGTGGAGGGTCAGTATTCTTTTTTAATTTAATTTTCAGATCAAGATAACTGAATACCAATTTGTTCTCCATCTTATATAGATGATTAATTTGCTCTTTTCCTTTTATATAAACACATTGTAAGTTAATGCGTGAGTAGGAGAGATTTCTTCTCAAACCTGAATGGAACTGGTTGCAGATCATTCCCTTTTTAGTCCTTAGGAACCCTTTTATCCATCAGTGCCATGAATCTACTTCCATGGGTTTTCAGAATAAGGTTTGGTTGGACGGTTCCAGCCAGCCCCTGAGTGATAGCTGGCATTCTCTTTGTGAATGATCTGGGATTTTTGACTGGCCTAGAATGCCCCGTTACTTCCCTTTGGATTAGTCTGCGGTTTTTAACGCTACAGACATGAACACTTATTTTATTCTCCAGTAGAAACTTGGACTAAATATTTAGTGGTTAAAGCAGAAGAGTCCTGTGAAACCTGTGCTATCCCTCTGTTAGCCCCTCATAATCAAATGATTAGAAATTACTTTATTTCATACCACATTCCTAGATAGAGCATCCATGAGAAATGCTTTCCCTATCATATTTAGGACTTATGGAGAAACTGGTGTTCTCTATATAGACCGTGTATTTTTACCCTGGTGTGTTACTAAAAAAGGCTGAATTATTGGAGGCTGGAGAGGGAGAGCAGGCTGTTTCCCAGTCCCAGGCAGAGTGATGCTAAGATAGGCAGAAGGTCTTGGGTTGGGCAGGGTCACTCAATTAAAGATATTTTCTTCTAGGACTTTCCATTGGGTCATCATGGACAATTGCCCAGTGCAAATTTGCTTAACAAGATAAAATTCCATGGGCCATTTTAAGACCAAGTGTATGTTGCTCTCACTTTAGATTTTGGGTCTGACTTTGGCTCGCACACTTGTACGACTGAAAACTGTTCCCCGAAGTAGCTGCTTGTCAGCTTGTTAGTTGAGCTGAGCTGACCTTGTCTGCTAACACAGCCTAAAGAGTGTCACACACACAGAATTTATATTAGGCAACCTAGTAGTCCTCGTGATGTCGCTCTGCATTCAGAACATTTTTTTAAATTAAGGGAAAAATGAAATGTCTCCTTAAGTGGAAGAGAACAACTTCAAATTGGGACTCTGGGAGTTGGAGCACAAAACATCAAACTGGCCATTGCAGACCAATCTTTTCCAGTTGGTGAATAAGAATAGGCTGTGGACCTCAGCGCTTCAACATAAAAGGCAGTGGGAGAACTTGTGTTCCTTTCAATACTGAAGTAAAAAGGAAACGTTTATCTGGCTGCATCCATCCTTACAGTAATGAAAGCTGACGAGAAAAACCAGACAAGAGCCGTCTGATTTGTTTATTTATTTTTGCAAACCTTCAGATGTTGCAGAACAATCTGGCAAGCCAGAGTTCATTATGTCTTCCTCAGTCTGGGACAGCAAGGGCATTTTCAGTTACATATTTTATCCCACAAACAGCAAAGGACAAATCCATTAGGAACTGGAAGCAATTCTTCCTGACTGTCCAAAATTATGAGGCGTTGGCAGCAACGCTAATTGTTTTTCTTTTTTTTTGTTTTGTGAGGACAGCCCTTGTGTCAGATAATGAGTGTGTCTGGCTTTGCAGTACACCCTGGCAAGTTCAACTTCCAATAACATTTCTGCTCTATGAATCTTTACCTCCTTTCATCCTGGGGTGGAATTTTGTTGAAGTGGTGCCAACAAAAAAAAGTTTATACAGTAGGATTAAAACAAACCAGAAAATGGAAACTCTTAGCAATTCTTTCATTAATTACATTTATGAATCAGTCTGGGACACTTGATAATTGTTTCTTGTAAACATTTAAGTGAATAATTCCAAGAAATGATCTTCACTATGCAACGGAGTATTCCCAGTTTTGATGAGCGAACCCTACCCTCAATTAACATTTTTTCATCTTGAGACCATAATAAAGTGGGAAATGAAGAGTCGTCTCAGTGAGCTGGGCTGGCAGAAAGGAGGGAAGGGAATGGAGATTACAGTGGGTTAAAAGGACCGTGAACAGCTAGATGGTGCAGAGGGGACAGAGCAAGTGAGGACATGCTTGCTCCCAGCATGGGGTCCTTCTGGGCTTGTTTGTCCTTTGTGGTGAGTGGTTTTCTCACTCAGGAGAGGGCGGAACAGTTTATTTCAGTAAAACTACACTGATCTGTACACCCTTAATTTACAATATGGATAATTTAGACACACGGGATGGCCTGGATTTTGACTTCATGCTCATTATGATGAAAAATGGATTTGCTAAAGCCAGGTATTGCTGGAAACAAGATATTGGAGGTGATGTAACTTTCCAAAAGAGAAGACACTCAAACACTTATGGAACTGTCATCCTCAATCTATGCACCAGTTAATGACAATTTCCTTGTAACCATTTAGGGATTCATTTAAGGCATGGAAGGCCTGCTCCACAGCGATACTCCATTACCTCTTACTTTGTATTTCCATATGAATTGCAAATAAAAAAGCTGCCATTAAGAAAAAGTATGTGTGTACATCTCCATCCTCCGTCCATCCATTTCTCCGTCCATCCTGTGGTCTGATCTGATGAGCTCCTTTATATATCTGCTTAAGTACCTCTTCAGACTTTCTGTATAAATGCTGTTCAAACTGTCATGATTTGGAAATGTGACCCATAGGAAGAGCCCAAAGGCAGTCAGTTGTTGTGGAGAGTTTGGAAGTCTTCTCTAGGAGCCAGGATCTCTGAAGTTAGGTTTGGTTCCCTCTCAACCTCTTGAGATAGCTGAATGGTTTAGTGTCAGTTTCCTAACACTTCTAGGGGCTCAATTTTTAGTCTATTAAATGAAAATAATTGCTCCTCCACTCCCATCCCCTCCTAGCCCTCACTGTAGATTGCGGAATGATTGCTAGGACTTGAAAGTCTTCTTTAAAACTACCAAATGCCCTTAGTATTGTTGGAATAAAAAATAAAGTGGGCTTCAGGTTAAATATGGTAAAGCAAAAGCATTCTGCAGAAACCCAATGAAAGTAGCAAAGAATGAAAAACAGAGAAATAAATGTCAGCAAAAAAGAAAAAAAAAGGTATAAAACAGGGAGCAAACTTTACAATGCAGTACAGGCTTGAAATTTTTGTCTGCCCTGGCAAGCTTCCCTCTGGGAGCAAGCCCTCTGACATTGTATAGTAAATCCTGCTCTGTCCGCGTTTGGATGAGGACGGACATGGCCTTCCCTAACTCCCTTCCCAGGGGTAGCTGTGTCACCCAGGGCTGGCTATCAGAGTGCTACAGCTTCTCCCAGCTATGGCAGTTGGTTTGGAGATGGTCACACGATCCAAGCCAGACCCCACTGTATTCCTCCCTGGGCTTTTATTCCTCCCTGATCTCTTCTGTTCTCTAGTGGTTATTGTGAATATTAAATGAATCAATACACATAAATCACTCAGAGGTCTTAGAGGAAAGTGGTCTTTCTCCAGATTCACAAACTTGTAAAGATGATATGGCCTTGAAGCCAACACTGCCATTTTCACTGCCTTTTGGAGAGAGACTCTGAGAGGGAAATGGAATGTAAACAAGCAGAACCAAAGAATGGAGATAGTGATCAAGCTCAAGGATGATATATTTAAATTCCTAGATCCAGCTGTTCCTGAAGCCACCACATCCACATTATAGACTGCTCTGTTTGTTTTGTGTTTCATTTTTTGGACAGAGACAGTGTGTGGCAAATCTTAATTAGATTTTTATACTTAGAACATTGCAACCAAAAAATCTAGCTGATCGTCCACATTCTATGAAATCTAGATGGACACAGGGGTAATTTGAGAGTAAAGATGACTCCTTAGATCTTGAGCAAAAACCAGGTTTCTCTTGTAAGGATGTGGGCAGGCCGCAGGAAGAGAGAAAGCAACCCCCTAGGGATGCCATTCAAGATAGAGATCATGAAGTTACTGGGGCAAAGGTGACATGCTCTCCTCAGTGTCTGTGAGCTGGGGGGTTTGTGTGTGTTTGGGGGAAGAGGTTTGGATTAGAACTGAAGGAGCCTGTCATGTAAAGGGGCTTTTCTGTGAGTCACATCAGTCTGTTCCACACACACGGAGGGACACACAGTCCCAAGTCAACCAAAAGAATAGAGCTGGTGATTGAATGTTCAAGAAAACAAAGTACTGAGTACCCTAGTTTGGTGGATCCTATTTGGCTTCAACAAATAAAGACAGATTATATTAGGATAAGAACCAACCTTGGACAAGAACTCAGATAAAGGGCATAATGAGAGACTGAAGAAAACACATCACAAAAGGTAGTATCCTCCCCAAACATGGAAAGTGTTCAGAGAGTTTCCCATTATCTCACAGAAATTATAGATAAGCAACCATTCTCTTTTATAAAAAAGAAAGAAGAGCTCTTCTTTGGGTTACAAGATATCGATTACATGCCCACATGAGGAGATTTATGTGTATTAATTCATTTAATATTCACAATGACCTTTGGAGAATGAAGAACAAATCAACAAAAATTAAGTCAAAACACAACTTTCTAGAATACAGACTTAAAAATCTGAAGCTCAAATGGATACATGGTGTCCCAACAAAATTTGGTATTGAATGATTCACAGAAAGGCATTTCCAACAATGCTCAACCCTAAAAGCACTATCCAGTATATAGTACATACTCAGTTGTTAATTGGGTAAGAGTATGGAAGAAGGTATCCTATGGTTCTGTGAACAAGCAAGCCACATGAAAGAATAAAAAGGCAAGCTGGTCTTTGGCTTTATTAGAGCATCACCCAGTGCCAGAAGATAGTGAAGAAATGTCTAAGAAATGTCTAAGAGTTAACCCAACAATTGTGTCACAAGCCAAGTTGTCCTTCAGGAAAAAGACAGCTGTCTAATGTGACACTTTCAAATATGAATGAACTTGGGAAATATACTACTCATGCACTTTCTAGAAAAATCTTAGAAACAAAATGATGAGTCAGAATTCAAAACTCAGAAATGAAGAAGCTATGGTGAAAGCATTCGTGGTGAGTATTCAGTTTATTTCCATATTTAGACTGAACAACTCCGAAAATGATGGAGCCGAAACCTTGATGGCGTAGTGGTAATATAATTAGCCAAAACCAGTGCTGGAGAGGAAGTGTGAATGCTAATCCCTTCACTTTCATAATATGGAATGGATTGTTAAAGTAATTATAGTCTGGAATTGAAAGATAGTTTTTAAATGATGATTTTAGCATCCTAATTCTTTCATTATTTTTTTCTTAACTTTAGAGAGATCTTTTAGAAACTAATATCTCTTGTGAAGACCCATTCATCTGAAGCTCTTCAATTCCTTCAGTCTCACCTCAATTTCTGTTTCTTTGTTAAATTCAAACAAACTTTATACTTAATACCTTCTCATTAAATAACATGTATGGTCTGATTTCATCTATATGTATCCATTCACCTACCCTTCCTCCTACCCTTCTTTCAATCTGTCTTTTTATCTGGATATATGCAAAAGTATGTTTGAAATTATGTTTATTGCATATTAATAATGTTTATTTCCGGGTGATGGGATCCAGGATGACTTTTTTAAATCTTTGTACTTTCTTATATTGCCTGGCCTTTAAAAAATAATAAATATGTCATTTTTCTCATAAACAATGAAGTCATGATTCCTTTAAGAAATTAATGGTGATGTAGGTGCAAAACATTCCATTTGGGAAAGACAGGCATTGGCTAGAGTGATTTTTGTAGCCCACTTTACTGGACAGTTTCCATTCAAGTCTTTCTGATGAGCAAAGCCCTGTGCTGGGGGGTAGGGAGATTCAGGAATGGACTCCATCCCCAGGGAGCTTACAGTGTATCAGTCCTTGCTACACATGTGTGATCCCTAGACCAGTAGAATTCAGCATCCTCTGGGCACTTGCTGGAAATGCAGAACGTCAGGCCCCAGACCTGCTGAATTAGAATCTGCCTTTTTATGAGATCTCCAAGTGATCTGAATGCACACAAGAGGTTTGGAAGTACTGTTCAGTGATTAGCTCTAATGCTACAGGAATGAAAAGAGACCTGGAAGAAAATGTTTGGGGGGTTTAGAGGTCTGAGACCAAATTCTGAGGGTATTGCCTCTCAAAGGATGGTTTTCATCAGGAGCAGAATAAACTAGAGATGGGAATTGACATGGTGGTGGCAGGAGGCAACCTGAGGCGATAGCCATAGAATTGAACAGAGGGAACTTACAGATATGTGATTGATGGCCTCTTATGCCACTCCCAGGCACATGAGTCCATTTTTAAAATAAGGATCACCACTGAGAGGTTTTCAGCAGGACAGCTGCAATGTGAAGGACATCTAGGGAGCCAGGAGCCTGGGCAGGGAGACCACTGGTGGCAGAGGGTCATGTGTAGGGAGCACATGCTCGGCCACTGAGGTTGGAAAGCTGAGATGGAAGTTGCTAATGCCTCAGTCTCCACAGTGACTATTCCCTGTACTGAAGTCCTCATGGCTCCCCTTTTCACACGGGATGCCCGGAAAATATGGAGCCTTAAATGTTCAAGGAAGCATAAAACTGTGCCTTTACTCTAAGTAAGGGAATTTACAGTTAACTGAGTTAGCATGGTTAGCTATATTTAATCAAGTTTATATAAATAACCTTGAGTGATATCTAGTAATGATTATTGAAAAAGGCACTAGCATGTATGTATGTTTTATCTTAGGCCATAAGCCAATGCTATGGGTACCTTGGAGGCCTTTCTTAAATTTTTGTGAATATCCCTTTAAAATCACATTCTTTGACATTGTGTTTGTATTGAAGTAGAATTCTGCTTTTAAGGTTAGTTATTAAGAAAGAGTGCTAATCTTGTCTGGAAAATGTATCTGGCTCTTTGAGCCATGAAGACATGATGAAGGAATGACCACCCCCTGGTGGTAACATTTCCAAATTGCAGTCAAAATATCAAGAGACTGTAAAGCAAAGGTCAGCAAACTAAGTCCCTGGGCCAGATCCAACCCATTATTTGCTTTTATAAATTAAGTAGCTTAGGAGTTGAGTAATTGTAATAGAGATTATGTGGCTTCAAAGCCTGATATATTCACTACCTGCTGCTGCCCCCGACCCACGTGGGCAGCTAAACTTAAGGTCTCTTGTGTGAATTTCCAGGGACACCAAATAAAACACAGACACACACTTTACCTTTAAACACACTTTAAACTTTACCTTCTCCACTCTTGGCCTCAGGCTGCCCAAATGGGAGAGCAAGAGAAAGTCACGAGAGGCAGGTGAGAGAGAGCTAGCATGTTCAGAAGTGAGCTTTTATTGGGGGGACCCTATTTCTTAGAAAGTTATCCAAAAAAGGTCAGAAGTGTCAGGGTTACAAAGGACAGGTGAGTGTAATTCAACCCCAGGGGCTATAGGGCGACACACGTACGTCTGAAGACACATCCTTAAACTTCTGGGACTGGGGCAATGTCTAATTCACTACAAGAGGTAGTGATGGTCAAAGCCTCTCTGCTCCAGGATGGAAGATGTAAATCATTCAGAGTGGCTCCCCACAACCTGCCTTGAGTCTACAAAACTTAAGCCAATTCTAAAAATGCAGTGTCTTGGGGCTGGGGTTTGTGGCTCAGTGGTAGAGTGGTTGCCTAGCATGTGTGAGGCACTGGGTTCCATTCTCAGCACCACATATAAACAAAGAAATAAATAAAGGTCCATCAATAACTAATAAAAACATTTAAAAAATGCAGTGTCTTTTCTTAGGGCAAAGAAAAATTCATCTCAAAATTTACTAAATTTTATCATAAGCATTCTTTAAACTTTCCTTTTCTTTTTAAAATATTTTTTCTTTATTCTAAATCTTTCTTTTTATCTACACTTTTTTTTTAATGTACTGGGGATCTAACCCAAGGGCACTTTACCAGTAAGCTATATCCCCAGCCCTTTTTTATTTTGAGACAGGGTATCACTAAGTTGCTGAGGTTGGCCTCAAACTTGTGTCTTTTTTTTTTTTTTTTGCCTCAAACTTGTGATCCTGCTCTCTCAGGCTCCCAAGTCACTTATCTGCTTTTTATTATTGTTATATTTTTAGTTATTTCTTTAAAGCAGAAGTCGATAAACTATAACCCAGCAGCCAAATCTGGCTATCTCTGTTTTTTGTTGTTGTTGTTTTTACAGCTTTCAAGTTAGGAATGGTTTAAACATTTTTAAATTATTACTTTTTAGGTGGTTACAAAAAGTATCTAATAGGGCTGGGGTTGTGGCTCAGCAGTAGATCGCTAGCCTAGCACGTAGGAGGCCCTGGATTGAATCTTCAGCACCACATAAAAACAAATAAATAAAGGTATTGTATCCAACTAAACTAAAAAATAAATATTGAAAAAAAAAATACCTAATAGCCTAACCTTTGCTACTTGGTTCACAAATTATAAAATATGTTATCTGATCCTTTGAGAAAAAAATTTGCTGATTCCTAACTAAAGAATTATATTCATAATAATTGGAAGAACTATATGAATTATAGCAAAATCTGAATTTTAGAATATTTTTAAAGATACTTTAAAGACAAGTTTTATTTCTGGTGTGTATATGTGGTCTAGGAGTGGATGTTGCTGACATGATTGATTCACGGTTGGGCAGTAGTAACTCTGTGGCCCCATGTATAGCATTGTTTTGGCTACAGAGCTTTGTTCTGGTTGTTCAAAGCAAAACATGTCAAACTCTTGTTAATGACTAGGAGGAGAAGACCTTGCTTGTGTCCTGAAATGTAAGGGCAGCAGAGGAGAGACCTCAGAACGTCATATAAAATCCACATGTTGCTTCCATTAGGACTCCAACCTGATTATGATCTGAACTAAGGGAGTGGCAGAACTAACAGAATTGCAGAGGCCCTGATCAAAGCCCTGATCACATCATGCCTAAAACCCACCCTCTCTGTCCATTTTTGTGTTACGTGAACCAGTAAATTTCACTTACTTTTGAAGTCAGTTGAATTAGGTTTTTGTTATATGTAGATGAAGATATCCTAACTAATGAAATAGTGTTGTTTTGCCTCTAAGAAGAATTGCACAGAAGAACTTTAAGGACTAATTTCTGGAATTGTTATATTTTGGGTACATCAAAAAATCATTGTACAATCTAATTATGATCTTTAATAACATGGAACAGGAAGCTGGGAAGAACAATTATACTGGATGACTGAATCAAGATCTAAAAACATCTGATAGGCAGGAACCCATTGCCAAGTACAACATTGTGGAATTTAATAAGAATGAGTAAAGATCCAACATGGATGGGGAACATCTGCCCTCGCTGCAGAAAAGATAAGAATTGACCGATACTGCAATGGGACCACCAAAACTGCTAATGGGATTTTAGGCTGCATTATTTCAAATATCTGCTTTTTCCCCCTTATGCCTTATCATTAGCTCAGCTGGGTTCCAGACATTTAAAAAGATAGAGACAGACTGACACTCAAGCACAGTAAGACACTGAAGAACAGGCTGGCAGAGATTTGTAACCAGATTCTATAGGGGACAGCTGAAGGGCTGGAGGAGTCTGTTAACAGTGATGACAATAATGAGAATAGTAAACATTTACTGGGTACTTTCCATGCTTTGGGGGCTATGCTAAGGAATTGCATATTATATCATTGAATCCTCATAAGGAGTTTGAGTTGGAGGGGACCATTATTTACTACCCCTTCATACACAGATGAGTAAACCAAGCTTAGCTCAAAATCTTACCCAAGGTCACTGAGCTATACATGGTGGAACCATGGGGTGTAAACCACAGGAAGTGGCTTTAGATGTTGAGTGCAACATTTTAAATATTTGAAGGATTATCAGGAGAAAGCAGGGGGAAGATTTGTTTCCCATTAGTAGTACCAAGAGGGAGATAGATTTCTGTGGGAGGACTTAAGGCCATCTGTCCTTTTTCAGGGAAGGAGGGTTTTCTTTTCTTGATGCCTCTCTTCCTTGCTCACTCACTACAAGATTGCAGTCGTGGTGTTCCATGGAAACCTTGGAAGGCCTACCGTGGCCAGACTGGACCTTGTCTCCCAGTTCTAAGATTCTGTGACCTGTCAATTATTTCTCTTTGTCACAGGCTTAGACCACATGGGGATATGTGGTCTAGGGCCTCATGCTTGCTAAGCAAGCTCTTTACCACTGAGCCACATCCCCAGCTCTTTTTATTTTATTTTCAGACAGGATCCTTCTAAATTGCCAACTTGTGATCCTCTTGCCTTAGCTCCTGAGTAGTTGGGATTACAAGTGGGTGCCACCACACCCAGCCATTTCCCTCCTTGTGGACTTTTCCCCCCGTTTCTGTCCTTTATTCATGAGTGTCTGATGAGGTCTTGTCCCCAGTCTCTTGGTCTTTGAACCACTCTTGTGATGACTCTGGTCCCTTTGTGCCAATTTGATCTTTATTGGAGACTTCCTTCTAAATTTCCACATTCCCTTTACAGATGTTCCATTTATCATTACAAACTCAACAAGGTAAAATCCAGACTTGCCTGATCCTCAAACCATTCTACTCCCTAATCTCCTTTTCTGTTGACGGTAGCCCTCCCATCCTGTTCTGCTAGATCTATATTCTATTCTTCTAGTGCCTGAAGTCATCAATCACATCTATCAACTCTTCATTTATGGGATCTCTTAGCTTTGTTCCTTCTTTTTCAGGCCCACTGTCAAAAGAATAGACCTTGTTGCCTCTCTCCAAGCCTCTCAGTACTCTTGTCATTGCCTAACCAAGGTCCCATCACTTCCCTGTCTGTAGAGAGGGATGAAGTTCTCTCCCAGCTCCCAAAGCTTTTGAACTAAGCCACCAGAGTTCTTTCTTATTTTAACAGTGTTTCTTATTTTAACGGTTCTATATTGCCCATTAAATTAGGTCCATTACCCAAGACAAAGTTTCAGGAAGCTGTTTCCAATTCGTCCAGTAGATGGAAAATTGGAAACCTCTGTAGCCACCATGCTCTCTCTGTGTAGTTGTCCCCTACCCTGAGTATGGGTTCCCATGCCCCTCTTCATGTTTACTCATGCTTTTCTCCTCTTTTGAGAGTAGTGTTGTCATTTGCTAGTTTGATTTTTTTTTTTTTTTTTTTTTTGTGGTGCTGGGGATTGAACCCAGGGCCTTGTGCATTCGAGGCAGACACTCTACCAACTGAGTTATATCCCCAGCCCCTGATTTTTTTTTTTTTTTTCACCACTGGGAATTGAATCCAGGACCTCATGCATACTAGGCAAGTGGTCTACCACAGAGCTATATTTCAAGCCCTTTATATGTTATTCTGAGACAGGATTTTACTAAATTGCCCAGACTGGCTTCAAATTTTGAATCTTCCTGCCTCAGCCTCCTAAATGGGTGGGATTACAAGTATATATTGTACCTGGCCAGTTTTAATTCTTTTAAAGCCCACCTTATATTCTACTTCTCCAAATTACTAATCATTTTTCTCTCAGCATACCTCTATGTTAAAATGTATTCCTTAGTTTCTCAAAGTAGATTTTAAACTTCATCAGGGAAATGCCTTGTGTGTTTTTATACAGCACTGGACTATTCAGACAGGTTATTAACTCTGAGGGAAAAAGAAAAATAATATCGACAATTTATTAAGTTCTTCTTGCATGCTAGTCACTGTACCACATGGAGGCATTGCCCTTGTTTTCAGATGACAAAAACTTTCTCTAAATTTCCCTAGTTCACAATGCTGATAAAGTTGTACCTACCTGTAATCCCAGCAATTTGGGAGGCTGAAGCAGGAGGATTGAAAATCTGAGACTAGCCTCAGCAATTTAGCGAGGCCCTAAGCAATTTAGAGAGATCCTGTCTCAAAATAAAAAATAAAAAGGGTTGGGGATGTGGCTAAGTGGTAAAGTGCCCCTGGGTTCAATCCCCAGTAAAAAAAAAAAAAAAAAAAATAGAGCAAGGATTTGAAACCAGGCAGAATACTCCACCATGGTAATCAGACAGTTCATCCCAATTCTGTGTTCTTCTTGAGAACTGATAGGACACAGTGCTGCCAAGTTCTTGTACATAATAAGGACCCTTCTTTATTTTGCCTTTTCTAGAAATGAGGATACACAGATGTGATACTTAATGGAAGCACCTTACCACTGGCCATGACCTCAGGGAGAGTGGACCAGTGACTTTGAAAGTCCATTAGTTGAAAATGATCTTGGTTGACTTCAAAAATTGTTTAAGGCAGGCATACATTTTAAAAAGAAGAAGGCAGCAGTCTTGCCTTTATTCTCCAACTTTCTTATTATTTCTAGGAGTGATAAATAGGGATGCTTTCTTGACATTACACCCTGTTGAACTCTCTTTTATTTTACCTTTTCATTGGATTGCATTCCTTTATTTCTGCCTTCTTTGATTGGCTAGGACCATCTTGCTACCAGATCTGTTTTTATGGTGTACAAAAATAACTATTGCAGTGTATGGATTAATTAGGGTTTTTTTTAATTAGCTTGATTTTTTTCCATTTTATGATAAAAGAAAGTGTTATATAATTTTAAAAGGACATGTTTAAAGAAAAAATGATATTTGGAGAACAATCTTCAGGACAGTAATAAAGGTTAAGGGCCACGACATGTCTTGAGTGTTCCCTGGGATCTCACTACACAGGAAGCAGGAGCATCAGACACACATACACAGGTGTCCACAGGTGACCATGGCCATATGTAGATGCATTTTTTTTTTTGGAGAAAATATTATACTGAGTCACCCAAAAGAAATTTTGTTGTAAAATCTGAACTCAGTCTACCGGTACTTTTTACCTTGGACTTTTATACAGATATTAAAAAGTACATTTAGATATTAGCTATAAAGGGAAGTTGTATCTTTCAGAGACAGTACATACATTAAATATAACTTTTAAAAACCTGAGCTTATTGTCCCATTGACCAGCCACCACTCGTATTTGAAACCCCAAATATCTGTCATCTGGGGACTGCCTGGATATACCTTCAGTTTTTTAACATTTAAAATATTTCTAAGAAAACATTTTTAGACAACATTAATTATTTTTTTAAAAAAGGAAACAGGACATACTGTGATGTAGTGGAAAGAACAGTGATTTGGAAATTATGAGACCCACATTCCAGAACTGACCCTGCTATGTGACCTTGGGCATTGGGCTTGTTTGAGACACAGTTTCCTTGTCTATAGAGAGGGACAAGTTCTCTCCCGGCTCCCAAAGCCTAGCTAGGCTTTTGAACCAAGCCACCGGGAGTTCTTTCTTATTGTAACAGTGACCTCTTGTGGTCCATATCCTTAATCAATTCTTTTTCATTTGCAAAGTAAACTCTGGATTTATTTTTTGGTTCTTTCTAGTAACTGAATTTCATATTGTTAAGCAAATTGACTTGTTTTTCCAAGGTAAATCTTAGTTGGGAATCAAAGGTCAAAGTAAACAGGACATGGAGCATGAAGACCCATCTTATAAACAAATCTCTGTGGTTTCTTTAGAAACTGTGCAAAGCCAGTTTACAAAAATAGAAATGCCTTGCTGTTTGAGCTGAGTGTTTTGTGTGCTCTGCTTCCTCCTAGGGACCAGGGGAAGAGGCGCGCCAGGGCTTCCTCTTGCCCTAGCAGCTCCGACCTGAGCAGGCTGGAAACCAAAGCAGGTGAGGTACTTCTGTGGCTAGGGGTCCTTGGTACCCTGCATCTGGCGGCATCTCCATTGGAAGGAAAAATGTGGGCCCTGAAGATGTCCGAGCTGGTTCACTGGATGAGGCTTGGTCACAGAGCAACATTTATAAGACTTCATTGTTTTCACGACAGCCTTACCATTTCATAGTAAAAAATGTAATTTACAAAAATGTAAATAGCTAACATATTATTGGCTTCATTTGTCCCGAGAATCAAGTTGATAATCATGGTTTCTGATAACATGGTTGTAAAACTTTAAACCCAACATAGTTCTTGGGTTTAAAACTTGAATTTGAAATCACTCATCTAAAGGAAATATTAGCTGTGCTAAGACAATCCTTGAGGACTTTTAAACTGTTTAATTGACAGTCCTTGAGGACTTTTAAACTGTTTAATTGAGAAAATATATAACCATACAAGCCACATAGTAAAAATGATACAAAATGTATTCTGGTAATGGAATATAGCAGTTAGAAAAAAGTATATATTTATAGCATCAAGTGAAATGAATACAAACATATTAGATGAAAAATTAAAGTGCAAAAACAAGGGCATACATTGTGGGTTGCAGATCAGTGTGGTAGACCTGACAAGCCTATCATGAAAACATAGCCACCGATTTAGAATGGTGGGGGGGCCCTAGAGGGGAGGGGGGAGTGGCCTAGGGGAGGCATACAGAGGGATTCAACTATGCCCAAAATGTGTCACTCCTTTAAAATAAGAGGAAGGATGAAAATTTGCCACAATGCTAATATCCAACCAAACGAGTTGTGTGTACTCAGGTATTTTTAAAAAATATTTGTTTTTTAGTTTTAAGTGGACACAATATCTTTATTTTACATTTATGTGGTGCTGAGGATTGAACTCAGTGCCTCAAGCATGCCAGGCGAGCACTCTACCACTGAGCCACAACCCCAGCCCTCAGATATTTTTTAATATTTTTTGTACACATGAATATGTCATAAAACCAATATAGGGTTAAAAATTATCTTCAAAACCAGTTTATCAATACAGTGACTTTTTTGGCCATTGGGAATTTATTTCTCTAGTACTCAGGAAGATCTTAAATCATCTGATTGCTGAGACAACATTGTTGCTAAGGATTTTACATTTACATACTAAAAAAATCAGCCAATCCTAGCTTTGTGTCAGGTTATTGTGCCCAGAGCTCAAAGTGGTGGTTAACAACTCTAACCACTGAGACAGCAAAATCTTCGAACACATGCTGCAATTTTTGCTTGACTTACCCAATTTCCTGTTGAATCATAATTTTTATATTTAGCAAACTGTGAACCTAGATAAAAGTACATTCTAAAATATGAAATTGTTCCCCAAGACTGAGACAAACTTTATGTGTGTGTGTTTCTGTATATGTGTGTCTTAGAAAGCAATCACGATTCTCTGCTTCAGTTTCTAGAGTGGCTCAGGGATAGTGTGCGGAGTGGAGGTGCATGGGATGAAGAGGTGAAAAGACCCCAACCAGACACAGCTACACACAAGGGATTCTTAGGAAAGGGGGAGAGGAATCTTTATACTACAGTATCTGCTAAAATGTTACCAGGTTCATCTGTTCTGAGAATCAAGTTGATGATCATGGTTTCTGATGGCACTGTTGTATTAAGAAACTTATTGCAGTGGCACATGCCTGTAATCCTAGTGACTTGGGAGGCTGAAGTAGGGGGATCACAAATTCGAGGCCAGACCAGGAACTTCACTGAAAAAAGCTAGGGATGTAGTTCAAAAAGCTGGTAAAGCACCTGTGGGTTCAATCCCCAATACCACAAAAACAAACAAAACAACAACAAAAATAAAAGGCATACTGTATAGAAGGTAAAAATGAGGATTTGAATTTATTGGGCTTTAAGACTATATATTTCTAGTAAATTAAAGTGTGTCATGAGTTTGTGTTCAATTAATTATTATCGATTTGTCTTCTGCCTTTTCTCTTGCCTTGATAAATGTTGGTTTTATTGATGTACTTTGGATTTCAAATAAGTTAGTTACCTGGGACTATGAGTGACTGTATTTTTTATACTCTTTGAATATTCATATTTACTTTAAGAATCCATATGCATAACTTATTAAAGTTAAGACAGACTCATAGAAATACTGATTCAAAAGATTGGTCTATTATACTTTATCTGAAGCTGGAAGGCCTTCCAAGTAGCTGGGATTACAGGCCTGTGCTACCATGCCCAGTTAATTTCCCTCCCTCTCTTCTCCTCTTTTCTTCCCTTCCCTTTTCTTCCTTCCTTCCTTTTCTCTCCTTCCTTTCTGCTCTCCCTCCTTTCCTTTTCTTCTTTTCTTTTTAGTACTGAGCATTGAACCCACTGACACTCTACCAGAAAGCTACATCTCCAGCCATTTTTAATTTTTTTTTTATTTTAAGACCTGAGTTTCACGGGCTGGGGTTGTGGCTCAGTGGTAGCGTGCTCACCTAGCATATGTGAGGCACTGGGTTCGATCCTCAGCACCACATAAAAATTAAAAGATACTGTGTCCACCTATAACTAAAATAAATAAATAAATAAATATTTAAAAAGACTGATTTTCACTAAATTGCTGAGGTTGGCCTTGAACTTGTGATCCTCCTGCCTCAGTCTCCCACATTTCTGGGATTACAGGCATGTGCCACCGCACACAGCTAGTACTGCCTTTCTAAACCCCAAACACTTCTGATTCTCAAACCACACCTGGTCCCAAAGGTCTTGGATAAAGGACTCTGAACCTGTACTGATGTGGACTGATTTTTGTCCTGAAGACAATTCAACTTTGTATTTTATGGTGAAGTCTTGCTTATGGTTTAGATAGACCATTCACAGGACCTTAATTGTGTAATTACAGCTTTGTTGAGAGGCCCTTTCTGTTTACTTTTGCTCCCAGTGCTCCTCCTCGGGCCCAGTGTGTATGGGCCTCTCTTGGTACTTGGAAGGTCTATAAAAAGCAAGTTGGACTTGTAACTGGGAATGGTTACTTCTGTCACACAGTGCAGGGGGGGAGTGTTGGTGGAATAAGTACACTGTACAGCTTCTCTGCTTCTCCTGGGATATATCAGTGTTATGTGCTTGGAAAATTTCTCATTTGATGGTTTGATTCATTTTAGACATCTCTGAATTCAAATAACTTTTTAAATACATGCCATTATGGGTTATCCATGGATTTTTCTACTGTTTATATAGATAATTGAGAAAGGATTTTATTTTTGGATTTCTTATTTCAAAAAATTTCATTTTAACTCTTAAGAAAATCACAATACAGATATTTACTAAGACATATATATGTATATTTACTATGTGTTGTTTATTTGTATCTCTCTAAGAGCGATACAAGGGCAGTAGAGGTTTTAGAAAATACAGAAGAGCACATATAAAGAAATAAATAATCCATAATCCCAAAGCTTAGAGGTGACCATCATTACCCCATCTTAAAGAGAAAGGTGAAGCAACTTGCCTAAAGTCAACCAGCGAGTAGGTGGGAGAGCTAGGATTCCAACCCAGACACTGTGCTCTTACGTCTACATTGGTCCACTTTTCTTTTTTAAAAATTAAAACAACCTGAAGCCAGGAGTAGAGGTATAAACATGTAATCCCAGTGACTTGGGAGGCTGAGGCAGGAGGATTGCAAGTTCAAAGCCAGCTTCAGCAACTTTAGTGAGACCCTAACAACTTAGCAAAATCCTGTCTCAAAATTAAAAAAAAAAAAAGGACTGGGAATGTGGCTCAGTGGTTAAGAGCCCTTGGGTTCAATCTCTAGTACAAACTAACCAACAAACAAATAACGTGTGTGTGTGTGTGTGTGTGTGTGTGTGTGAACCTTCTTATTGCTCCTCTGATTTCTAACATTTCATGTGATATTTTTAGGGTTCAGGCATTCATTGTGTGGACTGGACACCTAACTGCTGCCAGGTCCACTCTGAGGGTGTATGGGCTCCCTGACCCCAATATAAACTGGATGCCACATAATGGGCTTAGTGGGTAGCCTTCAGAGAAGAGGCTAAGTAATGTTCTCCAGCCCTTCTCAGGAAGGCCTCTGGGTAGCTATGCCCCTTCCAGCTAGATAGCTAGTGTTTCAATCTTGAGATAACTCTGTGTGAAATGTAATCATGACTTTCAGTTTTTAACATGGTTTACACCCCTTTCTCCCCCCCCACCCCGTGTCACCTTTAGTCTGTTGGGTTGCAGTCTAGTTTAATCTGCTATGGGGCAGAATATCTTAGAGATCAAGTGCAAGGACCTTATGACCTTAGGGTGATAACGTAATACCCCTGGGTTCTACTTTCTTCATCTGAATGATAGAGAAAAATTGGGGCCTCTTCATGGTGTGGTTATAAAAATGAAATAGAGGCCAAGTGCACAGTCAAGGGTAGCATCATTCTCCAGAGCCTATATGCAAGGCAGCATCTGTTCTTGATGACGAATCTGTGACACATTCAGATAGCAATTCCTGTTTGTTTAATCAAGGAAATTAAATTCTTAGATATTGTGTATGGCTAGATGCATGACATTGGGCTGAGAGCTTTACCTATATCATGTCTTTTGGTTTTCATAACCCTGAACTTAAATATTCTAACCTCTGTTTTGCTGATGAGGAAACTGGGGCTCAAACTAGACCCCATTCAGCCTATGCATGAATGATGGAGTTGGGGTAGGGGGAAGCCCAGGCATCTCCTGCTACCTCACACAAAATCACTTGGCATTAATGCTGATAACCCCATACCATTTCTTAGAAGGTAACCAGCATACAATTTCTACAGAAAAGAAAGTCCTTCCAGATCTTTGTTTTAGAATTTTTTTCATTGAGCATTTTTGGAGACTTTATTCAGTTTTGTTGTTGTTATTTTTCAATAGAGCTCTACCACTGAGCAACATCCCAGCTTTTTTTTTTTTTTTCTTTTTAAGAAACAGGGTCTCACTAAGTTACCCAGGCTTGCCTCAAACTTGCAATCCTCCTGCCTTAGCCTCCTGAATTGCTGGAATTTTAGGCATGTGAAGAAATATGCTTGAAATTGTGTTCTTTACATATTTATCCTTGTCTATTCTGTATTGCAGAGGGGTATGTCTAAACAACAACAACAAAAACTCAAAACAGTTTGCCTTACCAGTCACCATCATTCACAAAGTTTAATGCTTTATGAATTATCCCAATCATATTTTAACATTTTTTTATATTATCTGAGTTTAATTTGAGGTGATTTGATTAGAAGACCTACAGTTCTCATTAGAATTAATTGGGTTGGGGGCAAAGTGAAACTTAATTCTGTAGCTTTTTAACTGGAGTGATAAATAGGAAAGGCTTTTGACTATGCTCCATTACAGCTCCTTTCTCACACTCTGCATTTCTTTTGCAGTCTCAAAAGCCAACTTGCAAGAAAAGGATACCGAAATAGAAGTAGATGAAGTCTTTTGGAATACAAGGATCGTACCAATTTTGCATGAATTAGAAAAGGGTAAAAAAATTCTTGTTTTAAATAAAAATTATCTGTGGTTATGTGTATGTTCCCTGTTACCCTGATTTTTTAGTGTACTTTGACCATCTTCTGTGAACCTGTTCAAAAACAAATGAAGTGCCGGGTGCAGTAGCACACACCTGTGATCCCGGCAGCTTGGGTGGTTGAGGGAGAAGGATCCGAGTTCAAAGCCAGCCTCAGCAAAAGCGAGGTGCTAAGCAATTCAGTGAGACCCTGTCCCTAATAAAATACAAAATAGGGCTAGAGAAGTGGCTTAGTGGTTGAGTGCCCCTGAGTTCAATGCCTGGTACCTAAAACAAACAAACAACCCCCCCCCAAAAAAAAAGGAAGTCATCCTCAGTAATGTGGGTATTAAATACTACATGTAAACCAAATTGTTAGTGAGCAAATTATACTTTAAATGCACCAAGAGAGTTGACTTCGAAATTCCTCTCATAATACAAATTTAGGATCACTTCTGCTCAAGGAAATGCTGGCTTAATCTCTCTAGGGACACTGTTCATATTCTAGAAAGTGAAAGATTAAAACAGATTTCAGGCCTCTGAAACTGATTTGAGTCTCAGACTGGCATCCTGCAAGTGGTGCCCATGGTTTTCTTGGCTGTGCACACATCCTCTCTCCTGAGGTTAAGTACATACGTCAGAGATGCCATTCATGGCACAGGAAGTAACCTGGGATGCCCCCAGCCCTGGCATTCTGGAATGAAGGCCCTCACTTGATGGGTCCCTGAAAAGGTGATGAGAAGCTTGTCAGGGCTTGGCTTCCCATTGCCTCCCTCTTGCAGCTCCTCAGGGATTCCATTTCTGATGGTGAACAAGATTCCTGTGGAGCTGTGGTCATAGTCTACAGCCAAGCCCAGTGTTTGGCACCCAGTACTCCATAGGCTCCTAGTAGGAACTGTTGGCTGAAAGCTCCTTGGATGCCAGTATTGGCAGCCACAGGAAGAGGCTCTAGAAGCACAGTATATGATCCCCCTGCAGACAGACAGGGAAGGCCTGCAAAGGCCTGCTGCCTACACGTTCAAATGACTCGCCCCTCCCTGGCTCCCTTTGGGTGCTAGGCTGTGTTCACAGCAATAGGAGAGCCCTGCACAGGTTCCTGTCCTTGGGGTTGCTACTAACTAGGTTACCACTGCAGGGATTCATCTCAACTCCAGATGCAGTAGTGTCTTCAAGTGCTCTGCAGCTCCAAGTCCTAAACTTATGAATGTGACAACTTTTTCTGTTCTAGACTTATTAACTTTCACCATCCTATTACTGCACATGTGAACTTTGGGCCCTTTTTGAGAGATTGCAAAACCTAGTGAGAAGATCAGTAGGTCTGGGTAAGGATTAAAAAAGAAACACTCAGTTGAGGAAAGAGCACCACTAAGACCTGGCTTGGAGGAGGTTGTCAGCCTGCAGGATTTTAAAAGGATGCCAAGGGATCTGTTTACCACTGCCACCAACAGAGAATTTAGCATGCCAACTGAGGAGTTGGGACTTGGACATGTTGACAAGTCTTCTTTCTCAGATGGATCATTAAACACTGAAATATGTCATCTCTCTCCCTAGACAACTTTTTAAGTTCTTTTTAGATATATATGACAGTATATTTTGACATATTATATATACATGGAGTATAACTTATTCTAGTAGGATTCCATTCTTGCAATTGTACGTGATGTGGTGTTTCATTGGTTTTGTATTCATATGTGAACATAGGAAAGTTCTGTCCAATTCATTCTACTGTCTTTCCTATTCCCATCCCTACCTCCCTTCCCTTCATCCTCTTTTGTCTAAACCAAAGTACTTCTATTCTTCCTGACCACCCGCATTGTGTGTTAGCATCCACATACCAGAGAAAACATTCAACCTTTGGTTTTGGGGGAGTGGCTTATTTCACTTAGCATTATAGTATCCAGTTCTATCCACTTACTGGCAAATTTAATTCTTATAATTTCATTCTTCTTTATAGCTGAGTTATATTCCATTGTGTATACATACCATATTTTCTTAATCCATTCATCTGTTGAAGGCACCTAAATTGGTTTCATAGCTTAGCTATTTTTAATTGAGCTGCTATAAACATTTATGTGACTGTGTCACTACAGTCTGCTGATATAAGTCCTTTGGGTATATACCAAGGAGTGGGATAACTACTTCAAATGGTGGTTCTATGCCAAGCTTTCTGAGGAATCTCCATATTGCTTTCCATAGTGGTTGCACTAGTTTGCAGTCCCACCAGCAATGTGTGAGTGAACCTTTTCCCACACATCCTAGCCAATATTTTGTTAATAAACAAATTTATTGTTACTTGTATTTTTGATAATTAGACAACTCTTAATAACACCAAATGATGACAAAGCTGGATTACTTGACCCCTTGGGATTTTTTTAAACTTTTTTTGGCATAATTTCAGTCTTAAAGAAAAATTGCAAGAGTAGTAGGGGGGAAAATGGCCAGGTACGGTGGCACCCACTTGTAATCCCAGCTACCTGGGAGAATGAGGCAAGAGGATCACAAGTTCAAGGTCAGCCTCATCAAATTCAGTGATATCCTGTCTCAAAATTTAAAAAAAAAAATTTTAAAAATGGATGGAGAAGTATTTCTGTGGTAAAGTACCTCTGGGTTTAATCCCCAGTACCAAAAAGAAAAAATTCTATGTGTTCTTCACTTAGAGTCCCCCAATATTAATATTTTATCACATTTGCTTTATCACTCTCTCCTTCCTTCCCTTTCTCTTTCTCTACCCCTTCCACACACACATCAATTTTTTCTTTTGAGAACAAGCTGTCAACCTGATGTCCTGTGTCCCTCAGTACTTTGACATGTGTTTTTAGACATAAGGGTGTTCTCTTAAATAACTGAAAATTATCATGTAATACTGTACAAATCTTACTAGATTTTGTCATTTGTCTTGCTAATTTCCTTTATAGAAGAAGAAAATCTTGGATCACAAGTTCCAATCATTTGTTGTGTCTCTTTCATCATCTTGACATACTAGAGGAATAGAGGCCATTTATTTTATAGACAGTCCCATAAATCGGGTTTGACTGGTGTTTTCTCACAGTGAGATCCAGGTTGGGCTTTGGGGGCAGGCTTATCGCACAGGAAGGTGCTGCCTCCTTTTCAAGACTGATTTGCTCCTGTTCTGGAGATAAGAATTTTGATCACCTGAGTCAGGTGGGGACTGCCAGGTTGATCCTTGGTAAGTTGCTCTTTTCCCCTTGGTAATTAATAAGTATCTTGTGGGGAGAAGTAACTCAGATCATTTTCCCCTCTATTGTGTGTCCAGCTCTCACCCTCTACCTTTAGCCCATTGAAAGTCTCAGCTCTCAGTTTCAAGTTGTCTTTGGAAGCTGCATGACATTTGTGACTGTTATAACTAATTGGTAACAGAGTTTATTTGATCAGTGGTTTAAATTTTGGCCCTCGGGCCTTCCTTTTTAAATAAACTAAAACAAGTCATCTTGTATAGAACCCAGCAGACTGAAGCATTTAAGGGGAAGTGCTAGATAAATACATTGAGGACCCCTCATTGCCCCTAAGTGACCCAGCGCTGGACTTGGGGCTTATGAAGAAACTGCCAGGCACAGAACAATAAAACAACGCGACAAAAGTATTCACACAATGGAGTTCAGATTTTCCCCTTTATTTAAAGTCTGTCTCAGTCATTTCCCATCAATTCATTTATTTAAGTGCATAACTGAAAGGCATTGAAGGTTACTTAGCTATTGAGGTTTAAAAATTTTTTCTTAGATGTTATTGTTGAAAAGAGCTAAAAATGGCCTGAGTCATTTCCTTCTGCAGGCACACACTTCCTCTATGTGGGCTTCTAAGAGCACATTATGGTATTTATTTAAGATTGGTTTCTCACTTTTAAATTTTGTGATGGAATCTATCAGAGAGAATATTTTTCAATTGACTACCTTAGTATGTCTTGCAATCTTTTATTTTTCCTTATGTTCCCTTTTGTATGATACTTTTCTTCCTCATATGCCTCTTTTATGGCTGCCACTTTCAAAAATTATTTTCCTCAGAATCATAATTATAAAATAAAATGTTCCTTTGCTGTTCAACCCAGCAGTGGACATGGGGATCAGACCCACAGTAATGAGTGTATATTGGAGCAAAGGGGGTAAATCTGCAGAGACAGGGTTAAAAACAAACAAACAAACAGGATTTGATACCAGGCAGTAAAGCAGGTATTCATCTGAAATTCTCAGATCCATGTTTTCTTGGGACAACATTAATTTACTTTCACTGAAGGTCTAAAATAAAACCATCTGTTCTGCTTTAAAAAATAAAATAAAATGTTCCTAGGTCTCCCTGTTTTCTAACCAAAATCTTTTTATTCTCTTCAAATAATGGTAAATTTGGTGACATTTTGAAGTTTTGTCCTATAAGAGCCCCTTTTTCTCAAATGACAATTTTCTTACAGGAAAATATTGATCATTGTTTTTTTTTTTTATCAATGATATATTATCAAATGAATATGTATGAAATTGTTGCAGATTGTACAGTATTCTCATGGTACCAAGTGCTCTTGATACAGAGATACGTAAGACAATGTTCCTACTTACTTGGTATGACATCTGTTTGAAGACATCAGGTACATAACATGACCCCACACACACACATAAGTAAAAAAATCAATAAAAGCCTCAGGTAATGTTGGTTGAATGTGGAATTGGGCACTGTTTCTGGGGGAGCCGAAATGCAAAGACTTGAAGGACAAAATGGATAAGAACAAGGATAAGAAGAATATTCTAGGCCAGTGAAACTATGCCAGAAAGGGTTGAAGACAGAGGCGCAAGTGACATGCCTCTGTGGGACTGAACAGAGCACAGGTCCAATGGAGGGCATTTGGAATGAAGGAGACTAACTAAAATAGGTGGCAATCCCATTCTTTAATACCCTCTTTGAAAGATTGTGTATTCTAGATAAGTTAATTGACTGATTAGTGAGTCAGCAAGGTAGGAGCTAGATCAAAGAGATGGAAAAAAATCAAGTAAATGGAGGTGAGGCAAGAAAGGAGAAATAGAGCTCATGAACTTGAAGATGTCTGGGGAAATAAATGAGGGGTTTTCACTTATGCTGTGTGTGATGCACCTGAAAACTTGACCTTAATTAGTAAGTGTTGCTTTACTCTCTTTTGCTCTGACAGAAGAGAACATTGAAACAGTTTGTGCTGCTTGCACACAACTTCATCACGCTTTAGAAGAAGGAAACATGCTTGGAAATAAATTTAAGAGAAGAAGTATTCTCCTGAAGACTCTGTATAAACTAGTTGATGTTGGTTCAGACTTGCTCAGCCTTAAACTTGCAAAAATTATCCTTGCAGTAAGTTGTTCTTTCCTCTGGTCTACTAGACTGTAGCACATGCAAACTTTATGAAATGATTTTTATTTGGTAAATATTACAAAGAATATTAGAAACGCCATGTATTTGTTTAGATTCTTAAAAAATAAAAGTAATAAACTGGCATCCCAGAATTTGACTAGGAAGTATTATCTAAGGAACTAAGGCTGAGTACATAGACAATGTTCAAACGAAGATCTCTTATATTTGGAATGTGACTATATATATATATATATGTATATTTTTTTTTAAAAGAAAGAAAGCAAAAGGAAGATCGAGAAAGAAAAGAAAAAAAGCAACAATAGGCAAATATATTCAAAACAGTTGCTCAAGTAACGACTGGAGATCAGTATCAAGCCATGTAGGCTGTGGCCTCTGTCCTGTGGTTTCAACTGGCTGCTCGATTCTGTCATATGATTTAGGAAATAAAGTAATTTGGGTCACAGACATAATGGCCAGGTGCTTTATGAACCGTGTGAAAGAGGAAAACAGCTGCGTGTGGTCACAGGAAAGTCCTTCAGTGGTCATCGAAGGCTCCTGTAAAGTGTTAGAAGAAAAGGCCAGACACCAAATAAAAGTCTGTAGAACTCTGTCTAGAACAAAATGCTATCATTGTTTGAGGGGAGTGCTTTGTTGTCACAGCCATAAACAGTTGGAACCAAAAGATAAGCCACAATTATTATAGAATGTTCTAAGAGAGCCGCAAAAACAAATGAATGAAGCTTTGTTAACCTGGTTTCATAAAAGTAAAAGCTTTCTGTTAATGCTGGGTTATTCACATAATGTGAAATTATGAAGGACCCAGGCTGCCAGTGCCTAAGAATTCGCCTTTCCTTTTTCATCTGGTTCCTAGACATCTTGTTCCATACCAGGTCAAAAAAGAAAAGAAATAGGCATTCATGAATCCATTAATGCTTTGGAGAAAATTCATCTTGGTTAATAATGAGTCATTCAAATTGATTACATACAGGACACAATTTAACTCTCTAAGGGCAAAAGGTTAAATGATCTGACAGGCAGAGAACATGTTCTGAACTGGGCATATGATTAGGTAATGACCTCCTGGTGACAGTGGTCACCTTGCTGGTTGAAGGCAAGACTCTGTATTTCAAACTCCAGGGTTGGGTGGCTTTTGCCTCTGTTTAACTACAGAATTACTGGGTGAGAAGGGACCTGTGAAACCATCCAGTCCAACTTCCATCCAGCCCATCTACTTTCTGAATCCCTTATGACATTACAGGCAAGATCCTGTTCTGATTAGACTTAGTGATGGAGTTCTACGTCAATTTTTAAAGGACCACATCAAAAGAAATGTCAAAAGATAAATCAGCAAAGACTAAAGATACATGAAACATGAAGTTTTCACTGCTTCTTTTCTTCCTGCCAATATTTATTCCCTCTACCAGTTTAGTATTATAATTCAGACATTTAAAGTTATTTATAGTTAAAAACACTGAGCAAGCATAATGTTAGTTCTGTTTTCTTGCATTCTTTGGTTCAATGGAGATTTGCCAGACAGCCATTTTAATTTTAACCTTTATATCAAAACAGCTTACAAAAATATGTCAGTCTATATTAAGATAGTTTTAAAGTATACAAATATATACACAGTATGAATGTAGCTCTATTCTGGGGGTAGAATCTATCACCTTAGGCAAACAAAAAAGAAATACCAGTGTGTCAACTGTGATTATATATAGTGGTAGTATGATGATTTTAAACTTCTCTTACTTTTGTTCAGTTTGCCAACTTTTGCTTTAAATAGAATAAAATTACTATTTTTAACTTAAAAAGAAAATTACCCTGCCACTAGAACCTATATTGTCAGGAATTCTTCCTAAAACTTGGAATATATGAATAAAATAGCCTTCCCCACTCCTGTGGGCACTGTAGCAGGGGAAATAGCAGAAGCATCAAGTACAAAGAGCACAGCAAGTACTGTGGGGAGAAGATACCCCAAAGCACAGGGAGTAAGGGGCATGGAAAGTGGTGATTGTTATGGGGCAGCCTGTAATTCTTGCATATAATGACATATTTTATTACCTTTTCATGTCTTAAAGTCATAATTTTTCAGTTATCAATAGAGAAGTTATAAGAATTTGCTTTGCATGTAAATTGACCTAAGCTATATACTAGGCCTGGAAATTATGTGTATCTTTCTTTCCTTTCCTTTCTTTCTTTTTTTTTTTTTTTGGCACTTGGGATTGAACCCAGGGGTGCTTAACCACTGAGCAACTCCTGCAGCCCTTTTTTGTATTTTTTTTTAGAGACTGGGTCTCACTGAGTTGTTTAGGGCCTCAATAAGTTGCTGAGGCTGGCTTTGAACTCTGGATCCTCCTGCCTTACCCTCCCAGGCCACTGGGATTACAGGCAAGCACCACCACACTGGCTTTATCTTTTCTTTTCTCCTCCCTCTCCCCTTCCCTCTTCTTCTTCTCCTTCCTCTTCTTCCTCTTCTCCTTCTTCTTCTTCCTGTTGTTATTTTGATGAAAACCCTGAAACCAGTTTTTTTTTTTTCCTTGTCACTTTTCGCTAAAAATGTAAGACTCACAGTGGGTAGGGGGTGATTATATTCATTGAACAAGTTTTGTTAAGCATGGAATTCATGCTACATACCATACTTAGGAAATAAATCATAGTTTTGTCCATAAGGACACACAATTTAGTAGAAGATAGTCAACTGATTTAAATATATTCCCAAATCTTATATATACTATTTTTCCATTAATAGAGAAACATTTTTCTGTTTTCTTAAGTCAGCTTATTTTCTAAGTTTTTAAATAATGTTGTTCTAAACACCTACCTACTCAATAACTCTTCCCCCTGTGCCAGGCATTGAGCCCAGGACTTTACAAAGGCTAGGCAAGCACTTAACCCCTGAGCTATATCCCCAGCTCTAATAGATACTTTTTAAATTTCCCATTTCCTTTTCTGCCTGAGAGCAAGAAGGCTCCATGTGTTGGGGTTTCTAAGGCTTCCTAAATGTTGCCTCTCAGACTTTAAGGCACATGTGAATCCCTTGAGAATGCAGATTCTGACTCAGTAGGGCTGGTGGGACCTGAGAGCCTATCTTCCTAGTGCATGCCCAGGTCCTGTGGTCTGTCCAAGCACACACTCTTCAGCTGAAAAATGGGAATGGCAACACCTCTCATGCAGAATATCTGTGAGGTAACTTATGAAAAGAGCCTAGTGTTGGAGGGGCAGGGGCCAGTGACAGATGGGCCATGCTCCACTCCCTTTGCTCCTCTGGCCTGAGACTGACAGCATGCTTTTTGCCGTCTCCATCAGCAAACAGTACAGCACCTGGCACACAGAAAGCACTCAGGAGACACTTGGTGGCCAAACAGAACAAATCCTTAACAAATATTTCTGGAAATATTAAAAAAAAAACTAACTGGAACTTATTAATTAACAATATTAAAAATAGCTTTTAATAGTCAAATAATGACCTTTATGTATCCTTTTCACATGGAAATTTTTTTTGATTAGATGACCTCGTTCCTACATTTTTACTTTGTTGCAATGAAAGTACTTGATATTCCCATCTAATAGTGGGTTCTAGATGCTTTTCTGTTTTAAGCATAACATTTGTGGTTACACTGTTTTGCAACTGCCTAATAAGAATAATATTACAGTTCCACAGTTCATTAGACTCTTCCCTAATATTGGACATTTAGGATTTTAATATTAATAATATTAATAATTAATTATATAATATTAATAATCATAACAATTATAATATTATAGAATTATAATATTATAGAATTATAATATATAATTATAAAGCAATGTATTATATTTATAGTTATAATCTATAAATATTTATAATTCATAATATATGAAAATATAATACAATAATTATAATATTAATAATTATTAATAATGTTGATGATTCTAATATTTAATATTTCTTACTACTTCAGATAAATACACAGATGATTTAGACCATTTGATTCAGCAAGTCACCCTATTGTGTGTATGTTTTTAAAAAGGAAGTATATTTTTGTATTGCCTTGTGTTTCATTTAGATATTTTTGTTTTATTTAGAAGATAATTTTCAAACTCATTTATCAGTAATTATCTCAAAGCATTCCAGAAATAGCCTCAAAATTAAATATATAGACAATCTAATCAAATACTACTAGTTTTTAAATTTTCTTTTATGCAATTTATGGAGAGGACATATTTTTCCCTTTATTTTTTTCCTTCACTTCCACTATGGATTCTTTTCAAAAATAGTTTAATCTGAAATTTTGGCATTCATCATCCTTTGCTTTTGTGTTTTAAATCAGTTTTGCCATTTAATTAAATTTGTTAAATTATATGCCTTTTTCCTATATTCTTTTAAAAGTAAGTAATAACTTTAGATATCAATTTGACATTATGAGGTAAGAAAGAAATGCTTGTTATTAAAATGTTCTTACTCAAAAGATCATTTGTATTGTATTTAGTATAACTGAATTAATTAGATACCATAGTTGGCAAATATTTAAACTAAACTTTTTAAAGTTTGATTTCTTCAGAATGTTTATGTTTAAAAATGATCTTGCTAGGCTTTTAATAGAGAAGTTTGTGTTTTTAAGAATATGCCAGATCTTTATTTCTCTCCGCAATAGAAACGGAAGTGTTTTTCTTTCTCTGCAGCTAAAAGTGAGTAGAAAGAATCTACTTAATGTCTGCAAACTTATATTTAAAATTAGCAGGAATGAGAAGAACGATTCGCTGATTCAAAATGACAACATCCTAGGTGAGTATCATTCAGTGCCACAGTTAAGCAAATGAACAGCACAAATGAACCATCTGGAGAGAAAGGTTATAATTAATGATGGCAAGAATGTTGTGTCTTCCAGTAACATGCAGAAGTTATATAATGTTTACTTTTGCTCCTCCTTCTCTGAGTTTTCCACATTCTGTTTAATGTATCATTTGGAGTCTAGTATGAGAGACAAGTTTTTGTTTTTGTTTTATAAATACTTATAGTAATACAATGTGAGTTTACAAAGAAGCATTTGAAAATCCATCTCTGGGACATGGATTCACTATTAGAAAAAACACAATAGTTTTTGGCATAATTAAAAATTTTTAATTTTTTTTTTCAAAATTGAAAATTTTAGTCTTTTGATCTAGTAGAAATGACTAAAATTAAAAGACATCTGTAAGTATTATAGAAATCTGACACCAAAATATTTCAAATGTGAGCCAGGTGTGATGGTGCACACCTGTAATCCCAGTAATTTGGGAGGCTGAGGTAGGAGGATTGCAAGTTTAAGGCCAGCCTCAACAATTTAATGAGACCCTGTCTCAAAATAAAAAATAAAAAGAGTTGGGGATGTAGCTCAGTGATAGAGTTGCTTCTGGATTCAATCCCCAGTATTGAAGAAAAAATCAAATATGTAGGTGGAGTTTTATTACATTCTGACTACCGAACTAATAATGCCTAATTCTTGACACACCTCTAAATAATTAAGATGTTTAGTTATATAAATGGAAATATTTTATGAATTAATGTTGCTGGTATAGGAGAAGGCAGTAACATGGAAAACACTCTCAGTCCTCTTTTGGTAACACAGGATAAATGATCTTAATATCTTTTGTAGCCCAAGAGGACTGGGACATAACCAGTGCAGAAAGAAATGTCTAGCACTGAATCAGCTAACTGAGAAGTGTCAGCTGAAAACAAATATGACAATGATCACACAGACATTAAGAAATGTAACTATGAGGAGGACTGCAAGTTCATAGCCAGCCTTAGCAATTTAAATATGAGATATGCATAATTACCCTTACTAGAGTTCCTGGATTTCTCATAAAACCCATAGTTGTATGTCATTTGGATGAAGGTTCTTTAATTGTTTTGGGAAAGCGTGGATGTTATATTCAACTTATCCCTTTCTAGTGTGATTGAGTTTAAGCTCCTCTCTTGACTTATTTTCCCTTAATACAGCAAAAAAAAAAAAAACCTTCAAGGTTTGTTGATATCTAACTCTTGGTAACGGGGATTAAACCCAGGGGTGCATCCCCAGCTCTTTCTATTTCTTATTTTGAGACAGGGTCTCATTAAGTTGCTGAGGCTGGCCTTGAACTTGCAATCCTCCTGCCTCAGCTTCCCAAGGCACTGGAATTACAGGCGTGCACCACTGTACCCAAAACAGTCAAACTCTTAAAATGCTTTAAGAGTTAATGCTGGGTGTGATGGCACTGGCCTGTAATCCCAGCAATTTCTGAGGCTGAGGCTGGATGATCACAAGTTTGAGACCAGTCTCAGAAATTTATCAAGACCCTGTCTCAAAATTTAAAAGTTTTTTTAAAAGGGTTGGGGATATAGCTCAGTGGTAAAGCCTCCCACCTCCTGTTTCAATCTCTAGTACCCAGTAAATAAATAAAATACTTTGATTATTAGTATTCTATAATAACCTGAAATTTTTGTAACTAAAAATTAAGACTGGTAAATACTAGTAAGAGGTAAGGAGTGGCATTTGATTAAAAGAAATAGCTTTTTTAAAAAAGTCTTTATTTATTTTTTTATGTGGTACTGAGGATCAAACCCAGGGCCTCACATGTGCAAGGCAAGCGGTCTACCAGTGAGCCACAACCCCAGCCCAAAAGAATAGCTTCTTATTTATGTATTAGTAAGTCTACCCTTTTGCCATCATTACTATTACAGAGATCTGTTGTAGCTAAAAGTAAGCTCTTTTTACTTGAGTGACTCTTAACAAGCATTTACATGTACCTTTGGACAAATATAGCTCACAAATTGTATTTGATGTTCACAAACAAGTGCTTTAATGTATTTCTCTCAAGCTGTTATACTCAGACATTTATAATAATTCATCTTTTTGTCAGAATCATTATTAGAGGTACTGAGAAGTGAAGATCTGCAAACTAACAGTGAAGCTTTTTTATACTGTATGGGGACTATTAAATTCATTTCCGGAAATCCAAGATTTCTTAATGAAATGATCAACAAAGGTGCTGTAGAAATATTGACAAATTTGGTAAAGCAAATAAAGGAGAACACCAAGAAATGTGAGACGTGTTTGCCTAATTCAGGCCACTTGTTAGTCCAGGTAAGTATTTTACTTGAAAAGATTGGATGTATAAAATTAGTTTTGTGCTGCCTAATAGTACTTGCCATTTCACAGAATTGCAGATGAGAAGTTCCTACAGCAGTGGAGGTCCCAGGCCTCAAGGATCAAGGGCAGTAGCCCCTGCTCCACCTCTGCCCTGGGTGATCTTGGTGCCAAATTGCCCTGTTGAGGGTACTCCGTAGCTTTTCACAAGGCAGCTCTCCATCCAGCTGGGGGACATCCATTTCTACTGCCCTGCAAAGAGAGCAGCCCTGGAAGAATGAAAAGCTGCGCTTTTCTGCAAGACAGTTGCTTCTTATAGTCAGAACTGTAACGGCAGTTTAGTGTTTTGAAGATGGGCCTGGCCTAGAAATTGTTTATGATTGTTTATGCTTGGTAGCTAATGTCATAACTCTCATATCCACAATAATAAGCAGAAATTCGTGGTATTCAGTTGTCATGGAGTATGTAGATAACATACAGCCCTGAGACTACAGAAACACAGGTAACAAAGCTGAATACTACATATTTCTTTTTCTTTTTCCATTTTTTTATAGTGCTAGGGATTGAACCCAGGGGTACTTTACCACTGAGCTACATCCCCAGCTATTTTTATGTTTTATTTTGAGACAGTCTGGCCAAGTTGCCAAGGTTGGTCTTGAACTCGCGATCCTTCTTAACCTCCCAAGTTGCGCTGATTACAAATGTGCACTACTGCACCCAGCTAGGTGCATTTAGTATAACCAGAGCAGGAGGAAAAAAATTGTTATGTATTAGTTTTATTACTGTTTTTGTGACAGATTAAATTTCATATTTAAGTCATTTTCATCAAACCTGCTCTGGCTCTCATATTATTTTTTAGATGAGATTTTACTCTTAATAGCATTTGTGTATCAAATAATAACATCTTTGATATAATAATTCATGTGATTTGACATGTGCTTGTCAATTAACGAGAATTGATTGAGCACTGTGTATGTGCTAAGCTGTTGGAAAAGCATTAAAAATTAGATTTTAGACCCTAATTTCAAGATGCTTAAAATACGTATGACCATTATTAATTTTGAACTTCGGTTTTTCTCCATTTTGAAAATGATTGCAAAAACCTCTTTTGGTCATGAATGTTGCAAAACTCTACTAGTGGATTGTGTTTTGACCAGGAAGACTTAAGAAACATTTTTATGCTGTCAATGTTTTAATCACTTACATTTTTTTCTTGCTGAAAATAATTCTGATTACATAATGTTTATAATCACATTAAAATGTAGGCAAGTATAAGAAAAAGTATAAAAATACGTGAAATATTTACCCTGAGATGCACTAACACACCTCCAATTTGGATTTTAAATATGTGCATATATATAACTTTATATAATTATTGTTTTTTATTGGAGAGCCTGTTATTTTTCATTGTTTTTGTTTTGTTTTATTTCCAGTCACCCTCTTCCTCTCCTGTTTCTCATTCTTATCCATTCAGTTTCTAATGTTGTTTACACTGATGTGTTTGTTTGTTTTTAATACACACATAGGTTTTAAAAAATGGATTTTTAAAAATTTTTGGGTTTGTGCCAGGGATTGAACCCAGAGCACTTAACCACTGAGCCACATCCCGAAAACTTTTTTATTTTTTATTTTATTTTTTTTTAATTTTATTTTGATGCAGGGTCTTGCTAAGTTGCTGAGGCTGGCCTCGAACTGGGGATCCTCCTGCCCTAGCCTCCTATGTCACTGGGATTACAGGCATGTGCCACCACATCCAGGGCATTCCTCATTCTTCATATAATAATACTTGGTAAAAATCTCTTGCCTCAATTCTATAAACTTATATTATTTTTTATGACTACATAACATTCTGTGATAAGGATATATCTCAAATTGTCCATCATCTCCATATTGAGATGTTATGCCATTTTAAATTTTTATGCAAGTGCTTGTGGAATTCTTGTCTAGTTGAA
Source organism: Marmota flaviventris (assembly GCF_047511675.1). Taxonomy (NCBI): domain Eukaryota; kingdom Metazoa; phylum Chordata; class Mammalia; order Rodentia; family Sciuridae; genus Marmota; species Marmota flaviventris. The sequence goes on along the minus strand of NC_092503.1, from coordinate 54,419,911 downwards.
AAACGTCTTTCCAACCCATTTTATATATGATATCATTTTATATCACATATAAAATGTGTGTTTGTGTGTGTGTGTGTGTGTGTGTGTGTATATCATTGAGTGCTCTTGCAATCAGAAATATATCAAATCAAGAAACAGGGCTCTGGTGTGCCAGTAAGTGTATTCCCTCTGTTCCTCTTTGCTTTTCTTTCCCTTTTCCCTGGATTTGGCATCCCGAGGTGCCAATTAGCTCAGCAGTTCAGCTCCCCCTCTCCTTTCCCTCTAGGGGATACTATAGAACCTTCTTGCTGCCTGCTGCATCCAAACCTTTCCTTTGAACCCAGTAAAGATCTGGCATGGGTGGGGCCTCTGCCTGGACCACAGTCAGCACCCCACAGCCTGTCTAATAGGAGAAAGTGGAGCCTGTTTTTGCTACCACCTGAGAACATGCTTCTGCTGTGATTGCCAAATGACATTTGGGTCTACTGTATCCCAGTGTCTTTACAGATTTGGAGAGGAAGGAAACATTGTTTTAGGCTTTGTCATTTGCAGAATCCCCTACAATGGACATTCCCTTGTATTTAGTTAAAACCAAGAAGAGCCCTGGATGTGGTGGCACATGCCTGTAATCCCAGTGACACAGGAGGCTAAGGCAGGAGGATCCCCAGTTCGAGGTCAGCCTCAGCAACTTAGCAAGACCCTGCATCAAAATAAAATTTTAAAAAATTAAAAATAAAAAAGTTTTTGGGGATGTGGCTCAGTGGTTAAGTGCTCTGGGTTCAATCCCTGGCACAAAAACAAATAAATAAGCAACGCTGTTTTGTATCAAATGAATGATAAAATGTAAGTAACATGACTTCACTAGGAAAATGGATAAAACACTCTCCTCCAGTCAATGTGTGACACTGGCTTTTCACCAGCCAGATCATGTGCAGATTCAGCCCTGGGCAGATCTGGCCACCAGTGGAAGTATTTGTTATACCAGCTTTCATGGCTCCAGATCGTGAGACATTTTTAAAAGCAAATATGTTCAATTGGGATATAAATAAATCACCTGAGATTGTAATATTAATCAAATAATGTCTGTAAGCCAGAGAGAATGAGAACATGACAAGAGCTGCTGTGTGACTGCCTGTCCTTTGCAGCTGGCTGCTGGGAGGCCTTGATAGCTTCCCCACTTTCTGGGAACCTTGTGTTTTCAAAGTTTTCATGTCTTAGCATCTGGCACAGGGCTAGAGTCATCCTGTTTCTCTAAAGCCACAGTGTTGGAGCCCACCAAACGGATGGAAAACATCTCCTGCAGCTGAACCCTGACAGTTGTGTGGAATCTGGGAAACTGGAACAAAGGGAAAAGGATGATGAATATGCAGGCAGATGTGTTTGGGGGATGCCAAGGAGGCAAAGCTGTACAGAACAGGGAGTCAGTGGGGTGAGTCACAGGAGGCAAGATTCACAGGGTACAGCCATGGGTCTCAAATGCCAGACTGCAAAATGGCCCTGGGATAGCAGGAACAGGTAGAGGTCTGTGCATGGGGAAGGCCAGATGAGATCAGAGTAGCAGAAAGATGAATGTGAATCATAAGCTGTCAGCCAATGGACATCAAAATGCTGGAAATAATGGTAGAAGAATATGTCCAGGTGACAGATTGGAGGGTTAAGATCTTAAATGCAGGAGCACCAATTAAGAGGTGCTGCTGTAGTTATATTTTAGACTGATTATAACGGATATGAAAGAACCAGTGTCAAAGACTCCTTCAGAGGGAAAAATACTGAAGTGTTGATTCTGAAGGCTTTCTTTGTGCTATTTCTTATGTATATGCGTGTATATGTATACACATGCTTATATGTCACCATGAAGCTGAAACCAAGAGACATTCACTTCACAATTGTTTGTGAATGGCTGCTGTGTGCCAGGCATGCTCTGGTGGCAAGTTCTACTGTGGTCAACAAGATAGCCACCTGAAGGGGACTACTTTTTGAAACCAGATAATAGTATTCCTATGTCTCATTCTTCTGCAAAAACCATGGTACTTCCACATGATCAGTGTGCACCCAGTTCTGTACAGGGGACAGGTAATAACATTTTGAGAATAAGAAATGCCCAGGGGAACTCTGGGGCCTCTATTCGAGCAGCAAGTCAAAGCATTAGTACTCCTTCCTAGCAAAATGGGAGACCCAAGCTTGCATATAAAATCCTAAGAGTAAAGCAGGTTAAACCGTGCATGGTGGCTAATTTCAAAATACTAGAATTTAAGGAGAACTTGCTGAAACTTGAAAGAAGGAAAATATAGGGCAGTTAGCAGACAGGCCCCTAAAGGTCATCAGGAAATTATAACACCCAGGAAGGTGACACAGACAGAAATAGGCGTTTGTCAATGTTGAGCTAGAATGGATTATCAGGAGGTATAGGGTTCTTCTTTGACCTTTAAAGGCCAACAGTGTGGAAGGCCTAATACAAGAGCTGGACTTATCTGCCTCAGGGAGCCTGACCTCCATCCCGCCTCCTTCCTGGGATATCATAAACACAGCCCAGCCCAAGTTCTCCTGGTGTCTCATTTGTCCTCCATTGAGAACAATGTGTTCTTGAGAACAACGTGTGCAAAGTTGCTTTGCTGTAATCAAAAATCCCAACATACTTGCATTTACAGCTAGGCAATTTTGGGTTTACAATGTAACTACTAAAACTAGACTGATGCTAGGCGGGTGGCAGTGGGGGCATAATCCCATGGACTCAAGAGCCTGAGGCAGGAGAATCACAAGTTCAAGGCCAGTCTCTGCAATTTAGTAGAGACCCTTTCACAAAATAAAAAAAAATTAAAAGGGGCTGGGGATGTGGCTCAGTGGTTAAGCACCCCTAGGTTCAACCCTGGTACCTAACAAATAATAATAATACCAGACTGACTTGAATTTATATTCCTATTTTTTTAGTTCATTAGTATTTCCAGCCCTCCCCCCCTCACCATATACCCCTTCATAGATGACTCATTTGATTTGGTGAAATTGTTTTTGTTTTTTTTCTTTGCAGTGCTGGGAATGGAATCCAGGGCCCATGCACAATAGGCAAATGCTCTACCACTAAGCCATACCCTTAGCTCAGCTCATTGGAATGTAATCTGTAGAGAAAGGTGTACTTCTCCTGCTTTGAACATTTGACCTGTTCTGTAGCACCCCAGGTTGCATGGTTTGCTTTGTCTTCCCTCCCCCACCTGTTCTGTGTCTTTGGCCTGTAAGCCTGAGGGCTCCTCCCAAGACTCCCCCAATTCAGATTCTTTCCCTCCCTCACCTGCTACCCCATGGTATCATGTCCTTCCTTTTTCTAAGGGGAATCTCCAGAACTCCATTGTTGTCTAACTCCTTTTTAACTTTTATTTTGAACTAAGTATAAATTCATAAGAAGCTCTAAAACAGCACAGTGAGGTCCTATGTACCCATCACCCGCTTCTCCCAATGGCAACATCTTACATAACTTCAGAATGTTGTAATCAGGAAATTGGGATGAATATAATACAGTTAACAAGAGTACTGTGTCTAGCTTATTTTGCTTAGCATATTGTTGCTGAAATTAGGTGAAATTTTTCTTTTGGCTATAGCCTATAATAATTAAGTTAATATAATACTTTCATATGCATATATCATTTTTATGTAAATTTTTTATTTATATATGACAACAGAATGCATTACAATTATTACACATATAGAGCACAATTTTTCATATCTCTGGTCATATACATAGTAAATTCACACCAATTTGTGTCTTTATACATGTACTTTGGATAGTAATGATCCTCACATTTCACCATCATTTCCAACCCCTCTGTTCTACCTAGAATTCGTCTATTCCTCCCACATGTGCATATATCTTAACAAACTGTAACAAATGCTTAGAAACTGTCGGTACCCATGGTTTCATGTGTAGAGCAGCATCTCATCATTGGTTTCTTTTATCTCAGCCAGAACTGTACTAATCATATGTGAGACAATATGAAACTTCTTGGGTTACCACATAGGCTCTGATTTGGGCATATATGTGGTCTCAGTTAGGCACAAATCCAAAAAATGAATGTGCTTTTATTAATAGAGGGAGATGGTTTAGCTGAGGTTGGAAAATGGTGTGGCTTTGGTTTTAAATCATTTGACACTGTTTGTGGTCTCTGGCGGCTGTATTTATTCTTTCACATCATCAGTGGGAAGTGAACCATTTTGCAGTTGGCAGCTGAGATAAAGCTCCAGGGATTTGGGTTATGGATATTCCAGATCATTGAGAAATAAAATAAATGTGTTTCGAGACAAATGCCAGATAGAGCAGGGGAGGCAGTGGACAAGGAGAAGCCCAGGCCACCAGCCTACCTGGAAAGGGGTAGAATTTCTGAGCCCCAGTTTCCTCATCTCGAAAATAGGGCACGTTACAGCTCAGGGGATTGTTTTAAGGAGCAAATGAAGTGAAGCTCATGAGATAGGCCAGGAAGTAGCTGCTCAGATCCTTTGCATAAATATCATTTGATATATAAAACTGAATCTTGATCCTAAATTAGGTTGAGGAAGCATGGTAACTTCCAGACAATGAATGGTACAATTTCCAAGTGTTTTATGTCCCAAAGATTTCTTTGAAAACTTTTTTTAAAATGGGGAAACTTCTGATGCACCTAAAATGAGAGTTTCATGGTGGGTTCTTGGAGAAGGAGCTGATCACCTTCTGGGGGGGAATCCAGTGAGTTCCCAGGGGACTGAGGACTCTGGGGGAGGACAAGAAAGAGAGAGGGCCATCCGCCTCTGGAAATGGGCAGTCTGTGGAAACTCAGGTCTACAAGCAGCCTTCTCCACCTTACACCCTCCCCCACTGCAGCAGAGAATATAGGAGTGTTATGACCTAGTCAGGGTCTCCATAGTTTAAGACAAAGTTTACTGGTATTTGCTAAGGTTATTCAAGGCCCTGGGTTAGATCCCCAGCTAATAGTTGAAAACATATTTTGAAGTTGGTAAGTACTGACAATTAACTTGGAAAAATAGAAGCTAAATCTTTTGGGTTCAATTTTACTGTATTGAAATGCTGGGATTTTTTGTTTGTTTGTTTGGTACCAGGGATTGAATCAAGGGGTGCTTAACCACCGAGCTAGGTCCCCAGCCCTTTTTATTTTTTATTTTGAGATAAGATCTCACTAAGATTCTTAGGGCCTCACTAAGTTGCTAAAGCTGACCTTGAACTTGTGATCCTCCTGTCTCAGCCTCCCAGGTAGCTGGGATTACAGACATGCACCATCAGGTCCAGTCTTCTCTTTTTTCTTCTTCCCACTGGTTGCCTTCCAATTCCATATGTCTGTCCCACACTGTTGCAGATTACAAGATGGGAAAAATAAGAATGAAAGCTTATATTTTGTAATTTGCTATTTTCATACTTTCTTAGTGAAATGACAGTTAAGGTTGACAGTTGCTCCAGTAAGTCATTAAAAAGTTAAACAAGTATCTAAGTAAACTTGGGCTTTTTTTAAAAAAAGAAAGGATTTTGAGATGATTTTAAAAAAATATGTACAGAGCTACGGTTGTGGCTCAGCAGTAGAGCGCTCGCCTCGCACATGCAAGACCATGGGTTCGATCCTCAGCACCACATAAAAAAACAAATAAGTGAAATAAAGGTATTGTGTCCAACTACAACTAAAAAATAAAATATTAAAAAATATATTCATAACCCACTTGAATCAAAGTGTGAAATATGATATATCAAGAAATTTGTAATGGTTTGAACAACCAACAATAAAAAATTAAAAAAAAAAAATATATATATATATATGTACAATTGTTGGTGGAACTGCAAACTAGTACAGCACTCTGGAGAGCAGTGTGGAGAGTTCTCAAAAAAACTAGGAATGAAACCACCACATGGTCCAGATATCCCATTCCTTGGTATTTTCCCAAAAGATCAAAAATTAGAATACTGTAACAATATAGCCACCTCAATGTTTATAGCAGCACAATTCACAATAGCTAGATTATGGAATCAATCAATGTCAATAGATGAATGGAATAAGAAATTGTGATGTGTCTTATCACATCTTATATATACATATATATCACAATTTTAATACATATGTATATATACATAATATATGCCATAATTTTATCTTTTAGAGCTGAGTAGATATCTATATATATATGATGTATGATGTGTATATAATGTATATATTATGTATCTATGTATATGTGCACATATATTACATACGTACATACATGTACATTACATATTTATTTATAAAAATATATACATGGAGAGAGAGAGAGAGATCCACTCCTCTGTAAAAAAAGAATGAAATCATGGCATTTGCCAGTAAGTGGTTGGAAATGGAGAATATCGTGCTAAGTGCAAAAAGCTAGACTCAGAAACTCAAAGGTTGAACATTTCTCTCATATGCAGAAGCTAGAGTAAAATAAAGGAAAGGGGGAGGGAAGGATAGGATAACATAAAGGGAAGATCAGTATTGTAGAAAAGGGGATCAAGAAGCAGAGTGGTAGGATGGATAAGAGTTCTTAAAAATCATTTTATGTGCATATATAAGTATACAATAAGGAAGTTCACCTTTATGCATAGGTAGAAAGAACCAATCAAATATAAAATGAAAGGAAGTCTAATAGTGGAAGGAGAATGAGAGAGGGGAGGAGGAAAGGGGAAAAGAGGGGACAGGAAAAGGGGGATCATGGACTGAAATCAATTTCTATGCAGGTGTGAGTTTATCGGGATGAACTCAGCCACTATGTATATCTATAAAGCTCTAATTTTAAAAAAGATTATGTACAATAAAAAAGATAAATATATATCAAAGTACAATTTGAAACAACATAAATTAGGATAGAAACTCGCCTTCACCATACCATGCTATTTAGCTAGACTCTCTTCCCACCCACCCTTCTCTGGGTCTGAACAATCAACACGCCATCCCCCCCCCTGGTATTGAGAGTAGCGGCTCACAGAGATTGAGGCAGTTCTCACAGTGGGGACCTGCATAGCTGCATCTGCCTGGTGGCCTCTTCCAGGACCTTCTACCTCAGGGATTTTAGCTCTGTGTCACCCAGGCCTTTGATAATCCTCTGCATTTTCTTGCCAGAGGCTTCTTAAAGGGAAAAACCTCCCGACCCCTCTCCTTTCCAGCTTCCCTCTCTGTTCCTCTCCTCCTTCCCCTTCTCCTTCTATGTTTCATCCAGCCAGGCAGCACCTGAACAGAAAGAGCTTTTCATGGGCACATTTTATTGTCCTGAGTAGAAAGAGGAATTAGAGATGGTTTATACACTGGAGGAATTCACCACGGGAGAGGGGTGCAGGGGCAAGTGATTATGACTCTGTGGTGAGGCTCTAGAGGCATGAAGAGGCATTGACAGAACCACTGGACAGTCTTCATGGAGGACAAGTGAGCCTGAGCTGGGTCCTGGAAAATGAGCAGGAGATTGCCCGTTGGGGGAGCAGGGAAGGGTTAGTCCAGGAGGGCGTTCCAAGTGGAAGAAGGGGTCTATTCAAAGGTGTGGAATCATGATGTTTTATGGTGCAGAGTCTGAAAAAAATGGCTGCGTGATGAGGAAAAGAGGTGCAGGAAGTGAGCTCCAAGGACATCTCAGAGGAGTGGGCTATGCTTTATAAAGTGAATATGGATGTTGCCCACTAGACCCTGGACATCTTCCCAAAAGGGAAGGTTGGGTTTTGAGAAGTCCCCTCAGGCATCAGTGAACGCTGTGGGAAGATGAACCAGATGGGAAGAGACTGTGGAAGGACCTGGTTCAGGGGACTGTGGAGTGTGGGTAAGAGATGAAGCCATGGTGACCTGGTGAGGGGGAGAAGAGGTAGAACAGGTGACCAGTCATGTGTGGAAAGGGAAAGGAGCAGGGGAGTTTCAGAGCCTATTTGATTGAGATGAAGAGGGAATAAATCCACAGGGAACCACTCCCCTCCACAAAATCCATTTTCTTTCATCCAATATTTTTTAATTACTCTGCTCCTTTAAAATCATCTTACAGTCAGTCTGCTTAATTCATGGTTTCCTCATATTCCTAACCTTGCTATTGGTACCCAGTCTTTCCTTTGTAGATAGATGTTCATGACAGGCACTAGTCTCCATCCTGGGGGCATAGTGATGGGAAGAGAAACAAGGTATATGCCCCCACGAAAGCCTCTAATCCACAGGAGTAGACAGACAGGAAGACATAACATTAAATAGAGTTTGCCGGGGAGTTTATGGTATGAGATAAAGTTTGAGGGGTTGGTAAGAACCAGATCATGTATGTCCTTATAGACCATGGGCAGGGCACTGAACCTTATCCTAGGAGCAACGGCGAAAAACCAGCAGGACCTATGGTGACTAAAGCAACAAGACAGGATTATGGGACTTTTGAGATTTTAGCAGCTAAGTTGATGGTGGTGTTGTAGATTGAGATATTATAAGGTAGTGTGTGGTACAAGTTTCACACATATATTTTCTACTAGCCCCATATGGACAAATTTGGAAATATTCAGTGTATCAATTATGTGTTGTGCACATAACATGATTGATATGTGTAGCAAATGGGTAGGGATTTAAGCCAAGATGATATATGACATATTGATCTGAGCCATTTATAAAAGGTAGTACATTGGGGCCCAAGAACCTTGAGCTGTCTTAACTTTTTCTAATGAGGTGAGAAGGATTGAGAGGGGGAAAAAAATTTAGGTTGAAACAAGAAAATAAAAGTTCCTAGGAAAACTGTGATTCCTTCTGCTAACAACATCCCTTGCCAGAGGTTAGATGAGGGGGGCAAGAAGATGACTGTGGATCCGAATGCCCATCTTCTAAGCCCTGGGAACCAGGGAAAAGAAACTTCATGTGCACATGAATGGAACGGGTTCCCCATGGTGTCTGCATGTACCAGTTCAGGTCTGGATTCACTTGGGCATCTGTGTTCTTTGGTCTCTGTTGAGGAAAGTGTGAGTCATTCTTTGGACTGAGATAAACTAGTAGTGCCCAAGGGCCTGGGCTGTCTCAGAACAGGTAGAGTCTAGTCAGATGATGGGAATTTTCCATTTTATGGCAGCAATGGCCTGGGATTCCTAGAACAGTTTATTAGTCTTCACAAAAGACCTAATCCTTAGCTTAGAAGACTGTATTGTAGATTCCTGGTCAGATCAAATACTTGTATAGTTTAGTTCCCTGACAATGTTTGTGATCCTGTACCTTTCAAGGAAGAATTGACTAAGTCATGTATAATTGAATCACTACATTGAGATATTTTTAAATTGTTCTCAACATAGTTATATTTTAACTTACAAAATCTTTTTGTTATGATATAAGGATGCTTTATATTTACCTAATGCTTTCTAGTATATGAATACATTGTCACATCTTTTCTATTTGCTACATACAACCACTCTGAAAGTGAGCAGAATAGTAATCCTGTTTTTATAGATATGAAAATGGGGAAGTGGAAAAATGAGTGTCTGTCCCACATAACTTGAAGGAGATTTGGAACTGAATCCTGTTAGTTGACTCTAAAGCCAGTGTTCTCTCTTCTGCATCCTGAGTGAGAATTTCCTCAATTAAGGTGGGGGTGAGCCTATGATATATGCACACCATTAGGTAATGGGCTCTAGCAGTGCCATTACATATCTCATCTCATTGAATCCTCACAACTAGGAAAACTGTGATTCCTTCTGCTAACAACAGGGCAGTTATCACCATGTCCACTTTATTGATGAGAAAAATTTGTTTTGGAAGGTTAAGTAACTAATCCAGGCTTGAAAATGGTGGCACTGATTTGACTTTCTTCACTAATAGCTTGCCTGTACCATCCCTCAAGGAAAGATCACACCACATATGAAAATTATTAGATAACAGCAACACCAATTTTCAGATTTACTAAATTGTTCTCTACTCTTAGACAAAGGAAAACACAGTTTTTCTTAAATTGTTCTACAAAATAAGACCAATTTGCAAAAATCTCAATACTTAGAAGAAAATAAGTCTGATAGTCTTAAATATTTTTCGGTCACATCATCTTTGATGGTATTTATAAGAACAATAGAGCAAGAAATTTCTGTGGAACTGATATGGCTGTCACAGGATCAATTGAAGATCTTGTGGCTATTAACCCAGATAGTGATTTGCTTCACCCTGATTTTTGTTATGCTAATTCCCTATTCCATTCTCTTTTTTCTGTTTAATTTTTTAGACTTTATTTCTTGTATCAATAGGTTAAGAAAGTGAAATTTTCCCAGGTACTGATTTATAGATACTATTTATAAGTAGAATCAAAAAGTTCAGTTTCACAAACAGTAGCATTCAGTGATCTCTTTAAATGCAATTTTAATCCTTATTTTAAGCTAAGGGCAATAATTTAATGCAATAAGCTAAATTCACACAAAACCTCTTAACTCTGAACTACAAAAGTGGTTTTTGTAGCTACATGTGGTTTTAGTCAACTACGTATTTCCACAAGTACTTATATATATGTTAAAAAAATACTACCCCAAATGCTTATCCTACCATTAGCTCATTAAACATTGTCATTCCTGCTACTGAAAGTAAATTATCAGGAAAATGAGTTCTAAAACTTAAAAAGTAACCTAAGTCCCAAAAGGTTTTAAATCAAAAAAGTCTTTCAACATGGAAGCATCAACATGAAACTTTAAGTTTCTAGAAAAATAAAAATAAAAAATCACTATTTAGAAAATATTAAAACAAATTATCATTTAAGACACATAAACATTCTTACAAAAACTTGTAGTTTCAAATATCATCTCCTTAAAAGAAAAACCAGTTTACTATCTTTAATAACATCTCAGACTACTGTTGTCTAAAAACTTCAAAATATGTATGTAAGGCATATGTCTCAGCAGTCATAGTCAAAATGACATTTAGATTTCATATATTAAACAGCTATAGTATAGCTTATAATGGCACAAATATACGTAACAAATACTACTTCATCCTTTAGATAGTCAAAAGTCAGAAGGAACCACATAATTTGTAAGGTACTTTAACTACATGTAGTCATTAAAACTCAGTAAGTAATTCAAGTGTGGTCATGTAAAGGCAGGCAATTAAAGGCTCAAGGATCACTCTAAAATCAAAGACATGAAATTAAAGGCTGAAAACTTTGTTTCTCCATCTTTCATTTACATGCCTAGATAGTAGGATATTACTGTACAAAATACACAATTATTATATATGATTTCCACAGAAGATAATGAAATTCCATGAAGTACAAAAATTATCAAGATCTGTAGTTTGCTTCATCAAATGCTTTTCTAGCTTGTTTCAATGCTTCATTCATGGTAAGCAAGTCTTTAACCCTAGCGAACTTCCTTGGGTCCTTCTGAATCAAGAAGACGATATCTTCAACTTGTACTCGACCTTGTCTTCCAATTGACATTGCCTTGTGAGTCATTTCAGTGATGAACTCTATTACAAGGTCTTCAAGAATATCCACTGACTCAGTGTAAGGATTCTGGTCATCCCCAAACCCATACATCACACATCGTAATTCTTTAGAAAAAAAATATCTTTCAGTCTGTCTACCTTCTGTACCTCCCCCAATTTCTTCATTTTCCTCCTCAAACATCCGGTCTTTTTCCTCATTGACCATCCCTCTAGCCCACCAGCCCACAGCCTATTATTCCATTCTTTACCTTTGAACCCAATTAGGCTTGCTTTGTTTTTATTTCATGCTATTGTGCCTAGACCCATATTCTCTAATGGGAGAATCATAACAGGGACTTGGTTTACCTACTGATTGATACAATGAAATTTATGGAGTGGATTGTGCCTTGTTAGATAATTAGCATGGCTATATTTTCCAGTTTTAAAAAATGGCACAGCCACCTGGCATACGTCTGTAATCCCAGTAACTCAGGAGGTTGAGGCAGGAGAATCTCAACTTAAAGGCCAGCCTCACAAAGTTTCAAGAGGCACTAAACAACTTAGAGAGATCCTGTTTCAAAATAAACTAAAAAATAAAAAAGGACTGGGGATGTGGCTCAGTGCTAAGTGTTCTTGGGTTCAATCCCCACTACAAAAAAAATAAAATAAAAAATAGTGCAAACATGCTTTTATCCTAGGCAACTGCTACATTGAGAAACTTGGTTGATTCACCGCTAGCAAGAAGTAAGTTCTTGAGCATCAGCACCCTTCCCCAGCTCTGCACAGTGATGGAGCGGTACATGGATGACAAGGACGTCTGTACCAATATTGCCAGAATATTCAGGTAGGTAGACTAAGAGAATGAAGTAGCCTTACAAAAATGCTAATGCTTGGGTTTCGTATTATTTGCAATGTTTGAGTGTGTGACTGTCAGGGAATTCTTTTTTGTCTTTTTTTGCTTTTTATTTCCCCTAGCAGAAAAAGTAAATCCGGTGGGTCCAAATTTAGAATACATGATTTATGGATTCTGTTTCCTGTGTGATTGTCTTGCCACTCTGTATTCGCTAAATGTAGGTCATTTTAGTTCTTTGGTGAATTGTGAGCTATCCCTAATGTTCTTGTTTATTTCTGTGTACCACGATAGATGGCGAACTTCCTAGTATACCTGGAAATAATATTTCACAGTTCATCTGTTACAAGTGTGATCTGATTTTGTATTTTATTCCAATGGTTTGAACTTTGGTTCACACTTCCACTAATCATGTCTGTACTTTACTCCAGACAGGATGGTCATTTATATCCAGGTTGTCTCAAAACAAGATGTTGTTGAATTTCAGAGCTGTCTTTAAATTACATATTTGTATTTTTTCCCTTACTTTTATTTGCCAGCATTTTAATATAATGATTTTTCTCAAGAAACCTGGTACTATCTTTAACTATTAAATTTCCTGAAGACCAGATTGGTAATTGACCCCAGTATGAGGCTATTGAGTCCAGATTTTATTTCTTTCCTGAACTTTGTTCTGGATCTTTAATTACTCCCATTTTGAAGCATTGTAAAATTGCAAAGAGTTTATGTTTTGTGGATGGTGGCATATAGGGAGTCCAAGTTAATTTTTTTTCCATGTGGATGGATGGTCTGTTGTCCAGCATCTTTTTTAATATGCTGTCCTTTTCTCATGGATTTTCAGTCATTTATATGTTTCCAAATTACTGCAGGTCTGTTTCTGGGCATTCTATTTGGTCCATCCTCAGACCAGTAAGTGCTACATTGCTTTTACTATTATAGATTTAATTTGAATCTTGCTAAAAGATGAATCTCTCACTTTTTTTCTTTTAAGATCCAGACTCATTCTTTTTTCTTCCTTATGAACTGAGAAAATCAGTAAGTCTATGATAAGAACTTTAGGATATTTTTTCTTTTATTTGAACCCAGGGATTCTCTACCACTGAGCTACATCTCCAGCCCTTTTTATTATTTTTATTTTAAGACAGGGTCTCTTATTTTAAGACAGTTGCTGAGGCTGGGCAACTTATAATCCTCCTGCCTCAGTCTCTTTGATAGGGGGGTAATAGGCCTGAGCCACCACAGCAGGTTTTCCTGACTTTAAATGAATTATTTTTATGGTCTCACCAGTGAAAAATGATGTTTCTTGTAGATTTTTATAGATACTTTTAAGAAAGTTCTGGAAAGATTCTTTCTCATTAAGCAAGGTTTTTTCAAATGCTTGCCCTGATTCTATTTTGGATACATAGATTTACTTTTTTCAATCTATTAATCTAGTAAATTACATTAAGATTTTCTCATATTAGTAGGCCATCATATATTGATGGGTCTGGTTAACTAATGTTTTAATCAGAGATTTTTCATCTCTGGTCATGAGTCAAGTTGATCTTTTCTTTTCCTTTCCTACATTATTGTTTGTTTTTGGTGTCAAGTTTATACCTGCCTCATAATGGGAAGTATTCCAATTTCTCTTTTCTAGAAGAATTTATGAAAATTAAGCTTATTTATGTATTTGTACCAGGGATTGAACCAGGGGTGCTTAACCACTGAGCTATATCCCCATCCAGGCCTTGCTAAATTGTGAGGCTGGCTTTGAATTTATAATCCTTCTGCCTCGGTCTCCCAAGCCATTGGGATTATAGGCATGCACCACCATGCCCCTTTAAATTTATCTATTTTTTGAAAAGCACGTACAGACTAGAGGCATGTGCCACTGCAGCTGGCTAATTCAGTTTCTGCATATCTAGTGATATTTTTATTTCTCCTTGGCTCAGTTTAAAAAGTCATATTTTTTAGCATGGCATGGTAGCACATGCCTGTAATCCCAGCAACTCAGGAGGCTGAGGCAGGAGAATTATAGTTCAAGGACAGCCTGAACAACTTAGCAAGACTCTGTCTCAAAATAAATAGGGATGGGGATGTAGTTCAATGGCAGAGTGCCCATGGGTCCAATCCTCAGTATCAAAATAAATAAATAGTTAAAATTTTATAGGATTTTGTACAATTTTCTAAGTTTTCAAACAATATAGAGTTCAAAAATACTCTACTTATCATCATTTTAGTATCTGTTGCATCTTTCATTTACTTTACATATTTGATACTTGGATACTTAGTACATGATAGGCAATACTTTAAAAGAATTTTCCAAATACTAATTCATTTTATCCTTACATCAACTTGGTTTTTTGTTTGTTTGTTTCTATTTTTGGTACTAAGAATTGAACCTAGGGTCACTTTAGCACTGAGCTACATCTTTAATCCTTTAATATTTTTTTAAAATTTTGAGACAGGGTCTTCCTAAGTTGTTAAGGATTTTGCTAAATTTCTTTTTTTTTAAATTTACTTTATTATTTTTAGTAGCTTCCATTCAAATAACAAATATATATCCTATTTTTTAATTTTTAAATTGATTTTAAAAAATAAATAACAGCAGAATGCATTACAATTCTTATTACACATATACAGCACAATTTTCATATCTCTTGTTGTATATAAAGTATGTTGAGTTCAATTCGTGTCTTCATACATGTACTTTGGATAATGATGTCCATCACATTCCACCATCATTGCTAACCCCCTGCCCACTCCCTTCCCCTCCCACCCCTCTGCCCTACCTAGAGTTCATCTATTCCTCCCATGCTCCCCCTCTCTACCCCACTACGAATCAGCCTCCTTATATCAGAGAAAACATTTAGCATTGGTTTGTTGGGACTGGCTAACTTAATTTAGCATTATCTTCTCCAATGCCATCCATTTACCTGAAAGTGCCATGATTTTATTCTCTTTTATTGCTGAGTAATATTCCATTGTGTATATGTCACATTTTTTTTTTATCCACTCATCCACTGAAGGGCATCTAGGTTGGTTCCACAGTGGATCTTGCTAAATTTCTAAATTTCCTATGAATCTTCTGTCTCAGCCTCCACAGTCACTGGAATGACAGGCATTGCCTCTGCACCTGGCCTTATATCAACTTTTTAAGATAGGTTCCATTATAAGCAGGTGTGTTGGGGTAGGCCTGTAATTCTGGCTGTTGGGGAGACTGCAGCAGGAGGATTTCAAGTTTGAGGCCCGGCTGTGCAAATTTGTACATCCCTGTCTCAGAACAAACTAAAAAAGAGCTGGGGGTGCAGCTCAGTGGTAGAGTACTTGCCTAGCATGCGTGAGGTCCTGGTTCAATTCCAGGACTGGAGCAGAGGATAGATAAGATATTGCTGTCTTCATTTGACAGATGAGGAAACTGAGGCACAGAAAAGATCAGTAGTTTTCCTAAAATCACACAGTGAGTTGTAGGACAACAAATCAAACAGGTTATTCTGGCTCTAGAATTCATACTTTTAACAAATATGTTATACTGCTCTTCATTTTTAATACTGATTTTATTTCTAATTTTGATTAATATTTATCTTTTTTCTTGATAAGTCTTGCCAAAAGTTTGTCAGTTTTATTAGTTTTTACAGAAAATCAGTAGATTTATTGATCCATTTATTGTTTGTTTGTTTTCTATCTTATTCCTTCAGCTCTTATCCTTATTAATCCCTTTCTTCTAACTTCTATGGGTATATTTTTCTTCTGTATTAAAAACTCATCTTTCTTTTTAGTCTTCTTATCCTTTGAACACGGCTTTAGCTACATTCTACAAATTTTGACTTGTAATATTTTTGTTATTATTCAGATATATTTTTAGGTATTCTTATTTCTTTGATCCATTAGTTATATGTTTCTAAAAATATTTTTAAAATATATTTTGAAAATTGCTTTGTAACTTAAGTGTACTATGATCAGAGAGTATTATTAAGATACTAGTTCTCTGAAAATTTACTGAGATTTGTTTATAGCCTGCTACATGGTCAAATTTTGAAAGTATGACTGACATTGTTCTATTGATCTATCAATTAGTAAGAAATTTATGAACATCTCCCAATTTGATGTGGGTTTGTTGGTATTGCCTTGTGGATTTTGTTTGCTCACTTGCTTGCTGTAGAAATTTTAAAGCCATTTTAAAGATCTTTTACCTTAAGGTCTACTTTTACTGATAGCAGAGCACTACTAGCCTGGTATATTAGAGCAGTTGTACATTGCTCATGTAGATGTGTTACAGTCTTCAGTCTTCTTCTGTTTTTCAAAGGACCTTTTTATTTGTTTGTTTATTTGTTTGATTATTTATTTATTTTTTAATTTCCTTGCTCCATATCCCCAGAATATAGAGTTGACATCAAGTCTCTTTACAGCTTCTCTAGGCTGGTGCGTGGAGTATTTGTAGACTCCTTTTAATGAACTGGGTAACTGTGAAGGGCTAAGGTTAATGTGATATTATGTCTTCCTGAATTTTATAGGAAAACATTTAATTTTTATTTTCCCATTTGGCATTTCTGCAGCAAACTAACTACTTATCGTGATAGCTGTGCAGCCTTGGCCAACTATTCCAGATGTTATGCCTTATTTTTGAATCTGATAAACAAATACCAGAATAAGCAGGTCAGTTCTTCATGCATTTGATTCTTCAGTGTCTTCTGTGTTTTTGTACTGTCATATTTGTGTATGCCCATGTTGAATGACTTTGTGTTTTGAATATATAGATTCCTATTAGAAGCTTCCATTAGATGTATAATGTACTGCCCTAGGAGGCAGTGAGCTACCTCCAGGCATTAAAGAAGGAATAATTTGAGGCAGAAAATGTCTCAATGGGATATAGTTCAAGGGGACTCCTGGCTTATGGAGGAGGTGGGGTGGACTACAGGAGTGTTGGTCCTCCCAATGACCTATAGACGACCTACATGACAGTCATCTTGCACTAGCTATTTCAGTAGGAAGCTCAGTAGGCTCCATCCCAGGCCTGTGGAGTCAGAGGGGTGGAATTAGACCTGTCCACCTGCATTTTAACAAAGATCATGACAACTTCTGATGCAAATTAAAGTTTGGGATCCCTCTATACTGGCTGTCCCTGGAAGATTCTTATAGTTCTTAAATTCTCTAATTTTTTTGACTGTGTTGTATTTAGAAGATGGAATTTCTAGGTAAAGGATATAAATGAGATAATTTAGGGTGTTAATTTGGATAAATAAATCTAATTTTAAAGATAAAAAATAAATAAATAAATGTAACTACTTCCAAACATCTTTACCAAGCAAATAAAATTGATGTGACTGATTAACCCCCCCCCCCAAAAAAAAAATAATAATAATTTAGGGTGTTGTTTTTGTTTGGGGTTATTTATTTATTTATTTTTGTAGTACTGGGGATTGAACCTAGGGGATGTGGCTTAGTGGTTAAGCACCCTGTGTTTAATCTCCAGTACCAAAAAAAAATAAATAAAAGGTGATAAAATCTTGGTTAAAGTGCCAGTAAGTTTTTTTTTTAAAAAAACTGATTTACAAATATGCACTTGAATTTGAATTCTGGATATTTGGCTTAACAATGCCTATACCTATATATTTTTTATTTTCTACAAATTACATACTTGGAAGATTTCAAGGCATAGTAATTCACCATGTCAAGTAAAGAATGAATTTGATTAATCTACCTTAACATATTCATTTAAGTGTCCATTAAACATTTAATTTAGATTTAGTACGATATATCATTAGAACTGTAATCTTTGGACAAATGAATTAACCGAATGAAAAGCTTAGGTACTCTTCTTCCTGAATTTCTTTTTTAAGGGAAAAAAAGTTAAATGACAGAAAAGAGAATATATTATAGTCTGAAAATAAATCTTTTAGCTGTTAAAAGAGATTTATTTATATACTATAATTTCATGGATTTGAGATAATTTTATTTTACCATCATTATTTTTTCTACTTTGGTAATTTGGTCTTGAGTAAATTAGATTACTTTTAACTAGAGGAGACCACTTTGTGCCTTACTCTATGATTTTCAAATGAGGTGAAAGAAAATATTTCTGTTTAATGTTTGATTTCAAGCTATGTCAAAACTTAGTTTATTTTTTAAAGGAAGAGTATAGGTAAAGAGCCCTGTTGTTTTGTGGCATTGCTAGTAGATACTGTTTTGTCTATGATTGTAGCTTATCTGATAGCCATCGTTAACAAGGCTAACAAAAATCATAGTATCTTGCCAACCTGACAGACTGGAGATGTCAGTATTGGTCAGGGGATGCTTTTTCTGGTTTAAGGGACTAAGTAGCCTAACAATTGACATAAAGTTTTGTCACACTTTTCACTAAACTGCTTTCTGCTTTGGTTTAAAAGTCACATGTCTCTATTAATTTATAATTTTGTTTTCCTATTAAAATTAATTTCCAAAGAAGAATAAAGAGCATATTTCATATAGAACCACCAAAGAAAAGCATAATTTATTATTTTAATCACCAAACTTATTTTAATCACTGTGGTGAAAATCACATTAAAATGTATTACGTATTTCCTTTCCATCTTAGAAGGTATTAAAAATAATTTAACCTCAGCTGGATATGCTGGGGCACAGCTGTAATCTGAGCAACTCCAGAAGTGAGGCAGGAGGATCGCAAGTTCCAGGTTAGCCTTACCAACTAAGCGCCCCTGAGTTTAATCCCCAGTGCTGGGGGTGGAAGGGAAGAGTCCTTTGGGTACTCTCACCAAGAGCCTGTTATGATGTTCCTCTGCTAATTGCAAGCAAATAAGAGCAAAGCAGAACTTATAACCAAAGGCAGAGGTAAGCAAGTAGTAGAAAAGAGAGAGAGAAAAGCTATAGAAAGAAGACACAGACACTTAAGGAAACTCATCAGTAGACTTGGGCTCCCAGTGGGGGACTAAGAGCCTCTAGAGCAATAACTGGACCTTAGAATAATGACTTTTGAACTATCATTATTATTCTTTTGAGGTACTGGGGATTGAACCCAGGGTGCTTTACCACTGAGCTACATCCCCAGGCCTTTTTATGTTTTTATTTTGAGACATTATTCTCAGGGCCTTACTAAATTGCTGAGGCTGGCTTTGAACTTGTACTCCTCCTGCCTCAGCCTCCTGGGCTGATGGGATTACAGGTGTGCTCCACCATGCCCAGCCCAAATGATTCTTTGATCATATTTCTCTAATGACCTCTCATCTTTAAAAAACAATTCATATTTAAAGATGTAGCTCTCTGATCCTCTGCTCCATGAAGCTTCCCAAGATCACTCAGTTCCTCCCTCATCAGTACATCATTTTAAAGACTTCAGTGTAGCTAGTACATCCGGCTCCTAGGCCCAAAACCAGGAACCCAACCAGTATGTCTAGGGTCATAACCATGCCACTGTGATCAAAAACAAAAACAAAAAGAAAGGAAAATCCAAAACTTAGAAATAAGGTGTCATGGGGGAGGAGACATGTCCTGACAAAGTCAGGCTGGGCCTTTGTTCAGTGGCCCGCCCATGATTTCAGTCTCAGGACAATCTACAGGTGTTTGAATTGGCTATCTACTGTGTGATTAGAATCCGGATAGTATGAAGTTACACATTAATTTGTAGATTTCTTTCTGGTAGACAGGATCACCACAAAAGTTATGTTTTTACTACTTTGTAGGCTATTAGCCAGGTGTATGGCTAAGCTAGATATCTTTTTTTATGGTTGTTCTGTTTAGATATACATGACAGTAGAATGTATTTTGATACATTATACCACATGGAGTATAACTTATTCTAATTAGATCCCATCCCTGTGGTTGTACCTGGTGTGGAGTTTCACTGAGGTCATGTATTCGTATATGAGCATAGGAAAGTTATGTCCGATTCATTCTACTGTCTTTCCCATTCCCATCCTTTCTCCCTTCCTTTCATTCCCCTTCGTCTAATCCAGTGAACTTCTGCTCTTTCCTCCCTCCAAGCTAGAAATCTTATTCTACTGTTCCTTATTTTTAAAAATTGCTGGCAATTAAAAAACCCCAGAGCCTTGCACACATTAGGAAAGTTCTGTGCCACTGCACTACATGCTCAGCCCTTACTTTAATATTCCTCTAAATCTTGTAAACTCCCCATTCTTTAATTGTTCTTGAGATCAACTTTGTCATCATATGGGATCTCTCCTGTAGGACACAAATATTTAAATGTGTTGATTTTATCTTTATTTATATCATATTCTTTTTTTCTAAATATGTATATATATTTTTTTAGTTGTAGGTGGATACAATACCTTTATTTTATTTTTATGTGGTGCTGAGGATTGAACCCAGTGCCTCATGAACCTGGTGCCTCACACATGCCAGGCAAGTGCGCTACCACTGAGCCCCAGCCCCAACCCCTGAGTCATATTCTTAATGCTTCTATTTCCCTTTACTTAAAGATTGAAATGGGGGCTGGGGTGTGGCTCAGCGGTAGAGCACTCACCTAGCACGTGCTGGGTTCAATCCTCAGCACCATATCAAAATAAATAAATAAAGGTATTATGTCCAACTACAACTAAAAAATAAATATTAAAAAAAAGATTGAAATGTTACAATTTTGAGCCATGACTTTTATTTTTATCTAGTAAGAGAAATACTTAATTTATATTTTCCTCAAAACCAAAATATTTTGGAAGCACAGGGAAAGAGGTCAGGTTACAAAGAAGTGATTATGTGTCCCAACTACTTCCAAAAATCATTAACCAAAAGCTCCCATAAATCTTTGTAAAAATATTTCTCTTGTGGTTCTTCAAATGGTTTTCATTAGTGTAGCTGCCTCACCCACTACTGAGAGTTCCCAAGAGAAGCAGACTTCTCTCGATAAACCTGGAATGTCGCCGGTAGAGTAGGCTCATGATAAGTGCTGAAAGAATGATTTTGACTATGTGGAACATTTTGGAATCTGTAAAGTGCTATAAAATATTTTTTCTAATACTCAATTACTTCTTCCTTAAATATTTACTTTTTTCTTCCTAGTTTGGAGGAGGAAATAATAAGAATTTTTTTCCCATACTTTTCCTATTGGTGGCCTTCCACAAACAAGAGCAGAAAAGAAATGATGAATTTTAAATGACTTCAAACCAGCAAAGTAACTTAGGTTCATGTTCCTCTTGGCTCAGGTGGCCAATTGAATATGATTTGTTTTCACTCTTTTTCTAGAAATAAAAATAATTTCCAGAAACCCCACACCATGGTCTGATGTGAGTGTATTGATTTGAAGTGGTTAAAACTTTGCTACACCTGAGGTTCGCTAAGATGTGAGGTTTAGAGCTGATCTTTGAAAAGTAATTTGGCTCTCCAGCAACTTAAATAGAATTACTACTTCCTATAATTATTTTTGTTTCAACCCTAGGAAATGTTTCTGAAGAGTAACTTGGGTTGTAGAAATATACTTTGGGAGATTTGTAGCTTGTACAGAGATTTGTACACAGCTATCACTGAGTGCTTAAACAATCAGTAAGAGCTCGCCTATTTTACCTTTGTACTGAGAGGTTAGGCGCGCCTCTGTTTTAAAAGCCTAACATTTAGAATCAGCATAGATTTTATGTTTCTAAGAGCTTTATTTTTGCTTTTTTGTGTGTGTGGTTTCTAAGGAACTTATTTAATCAACTTCCAGAGGGCTCTAGAAACCTGCATTTTTAACAAGGACCCCAGATGATTCTAGATTAAAGTGTGGTTTAGAGGAGTGGTTTTGAAACTTCATTATGTCAGATTACGTAGATAGTAAAATTAAATTTAAAGTCATGTAATTGAATGAGAGAATTTCTTTATAAAAGTATTACTAGATACTTAAATATAATGTGGTTGTGAAAATGAAATTGTCTATATAGTTACAATCCTAAAATAAGTATGCTAAATCAAAATCTATTCAACAATAAGAAACATTAGGGAAAATTCAAGTACAAATGAAGACATTCTCTGAATTCCCATGTTTCATGGAACATGAAAAATCACCAATCTTTTATTCCATTTCTTGTACATTGTTCTGTATCTGCATTCTCTGTGTCGGACTGGTTCCCTGGATTTATTTCATTTTCTGTGTGAATTCTCCACAAATAGATATCATTGGCTACTGTTTTAGAAGAATGATCGTCCTTCTGGGTGTCCATTGTTAGTCCTCATGCTTGCTTCATACCCCTGCTGTCAAACAGAACCTGGCTCTTCCTCACAGAGCCCTGCTTGTCACTAAGACTCATTTCAAAATTATATCACTCTTATGGCTGTGTTTTTAAAGAACATAGAAACAGAAATAGAAAGGAAGAAAGAAAAAGAAGGAAGAAACAGAGGAAGGAAGGGAGAAAGAAAGACCTATATATTGATAAGTGTCCTAAATGTCACTCACACCTCTGAATGTGATCTCATCAGGCTGATGAGCTCCACAGGAAGCTGTGACTAGGGCTTCCACAGCCCATCCAGGGGAAATCCTGCTAGTAATCCAGGTAGTACCAGGGCCAACTGCTATTGGGACAAGTAAAATACACCCTCCTTGTCTGTTGTTGTTTTCTGTTTTAAAGGAGGAGGATGGAAATTATGTGAGAAACCATTATCAAAAGTAAAAAAAAAAATTCCATCATTTTTAATTTTCAACTATTCTTTATCTTTATCTCTTGTCAAGGTCAAGTCTGATTTCTGTATACAAGAACAGGTCTTTATGAATATACTTCATCTGTCTTTTATAAAGTCCATCGATAATAAGGTGGGGTAGGCAGGTTTCACTTTTGTTTTCTACACATCTGTGTTGTGAAAATTATTTACGAGAAACATAGATTTATTATTTTTTAAAAAGCAGTTTTATAGAAACAGACTGTGGTGAGTTCTTTCCTGTCTTAAATCAGTGGCTCCAAACCTTCCTTATCATCAGGGTCACCAGAAGAGCTTTAAAAATACAGGTTCCCAGGCCCCACCCTGGGCGAGTCTGATTCAGTCCTGGGGTGGGACCCAAGAAACTAATTTTGAGAGACTCCAGCAAGGAATTCTGATGAGCAAGGTTTGGGAACCTATACATTTTTAAGGTGTTTCCTTAAAATGCTTTTCTCCAATATTGACAGCATCGAGTTGCCCCCCAAAATGCAAGAGATTTTAAAGTGATTAATCAAATCAGCCACAAAGGGTCAGTCTTTCTCTACTGGTGCTTGGCTGACAGCAGACCTTCCTGACAGTAGAAACCAAATTGGCAAGAGCCGCCAGGCACTGATGTAAGTCAGCGTCCCCTGGAAGTGGTGACACCCATTTGCCTTTTACCTCTTACAACAACAGCTGAGGGACAGTTTCTTAGAGAAAACAGGATGGTACATAAAACTCTTCCCTAAGCGTGCTCTGCCAGACTTGTGTCGAAACAAGTTGTCCTGGGACCAAAGCTAGTTTGACAAGGTGGCCATTGTGTGGATAAAGCCTCAGGCATAGGGTCAAAGTAGACCATTCAGGACAGATGAGAACAGGACCCTCAGACCCTCAGAACTGCCTACCCAAGAGATACATTGACTGCAGTTAGCTACATAAGCTAGAGTTGTTGGTTCATTTGTTTTGTGAAAAAGCCACCAAGATTTTTTATTAAAATAATCACCAAGTGTTCCTGCAGATGTCCTGTTTGAGAGTTCAGTAAATACCCATATCTAAACTTTGTTAAGTTTGCAACAGATAAATTTGAGAGTGATTGGTCCATTAGTCCAGATTTTACCACCATAGTAGCCCTCTGTGAACGGGCCTCAGTCTGCATGAGATGGTTGTGTTATATAGCCAGGGAGTTCTGCTTCATCAACTGTCTCAATGAAAAGGAATCCACTCCTCCCAGCTCTCATGACAGACTTCCACAGGGACTACAGGGGAAACTTTGTTGGCTCATATCTATGCAGTTAATTTGTCCAAGATCCATGACCCAACTAATAACTCCAGTTCCCATAGACACAAAAACAGCATTTTAGTCAGCTTGATGCAGTTTGAAAGCTAAACTTTAGAGTTAGGTAAAAATGCTGACCAAAATTCAATTAAATGACAAATCTCGTTTAAGAAATATGCACATATTGTCTGCTTTATGGTGTAAACTACATTTGGTACAAACCAAATGTGCAAACAGATGGGCTTAATAACGAAGGAAGAAGCAGGGCTGCTCTCAGCTTTGTGAAGCAGAGCCTGCCTTAGGAGGTGCCTCTGACGTCAGTGTTGCTACA
This sequence comes from Marmota flaviventris, assembly GCF_047511675.1. Lineage (NCBI taxonomy): Eukaryota > Metazoa > Chordata > Mammalia > Rodentia > Sciuridae > Marmota > Marmota flaviventris. Next base: position 54,395,534 of record NC_092503.1, on the reverse strand, counting down.
TTTAGCAGCTCAGCAAAATACATGTGGGTTTGTTTTTTGGAAGAACATGAAGGGATTTTCCCCCATTTCTTCTGTAAATATCTACAGGGCAAGAGATCTGGTAAAATGCCTCAAATCAGACAAGATGCAATATTTTGCAAAGGTCACTCACTGTCCAAGGAGAACAACCTTTATCTGCATTCTCATGACTTGTGTCTATCAATCCACTGTCTATTTAACATTCTGCACTTGTAGATATGATGAGTTCCTTGGTTTTTAAAAAAACAGAACTTCCAGATGCTGGGTAGTCATTGTCAGAGTCTTTACAAACACTGTCTGGGAGTTGCCAGGCTCATCCTTGCTTGTGCAAGAAGTCAGACTTCTTTTAGGGTAAGTGGTTGTTTGCAGCCACTGCTGTGCAGTGGACAGTGATTTGCAATTCTTAGGCATTGTGGTGTCAGAAATGAGACCTGGAATGTCTGGACAGTGTGGGCTGAAAGCAAAACCTCCCCCACTTTTGTAGCTCCTTATTTCTAACGCAATCCCATCCCATTGGCAGCCCAGAGATAACCAGTGACCTCTCTTTTGCCTCCATTCTCTTTGGGGCCGCAGAGGATTGGTTCTGAAGACTCCTCCACCCCTTCCCCTGGCGCCTTTGAATGGCAACTTGGCTCCACAGGCCCTCTGCCTCCTCCCTGGCAGGAGGTGCCCTGTGGCTGTCTTCCCAGCCCCGCTGCAGGCACATTCCCAGTGGGTGCCCAGAGCACTTGGCTGAGCTGCTCCTTTTTTCAGCCTTGGCCTTGGCCTGCACCCCTGACGGGGCAGGCGGCACAATAAGCCCTGAGCTTGTTCATTTTTTCCAGTCCTGCTGTTTTGCCCTTGTGGAACTGGCTCTTCCCCCACTCAGCATGGAATCAAATGCCTGATTTATGTCTGCTGGCTTAAAAAAGAACCGAACACAGTGAAATTCTAGCATTGCCCTGATACTTCTGAATGATAGCCACATTTAGAGGCATGTAGTGGGGGAATGAGTAGATGGATGGAGAAATCAAGTATTATCTCTTGTTGTTTTAAATTATTTTCTATTAAGATTGTAGGGTTTGAGCCTCCAACATCTCAGATTCTTCCATTTTATATAGTTAAACACTCAGGCAAACTGTTAACCTGCCTTCCATGCCCTGGGATTAATTAGCATTTTTTTAGAGCAGTGCACAATCTGTCTTACAATTTGGTAACCTTTTTTCTATTCTTCAAGCCACCTATAAGCTCAAGTACCATTTGTTTAAGGGTAGGGAAGTTGGATTAAATGATGCAAATTGCAAATCTTGATTCAAACCCTCAGGTGCGAGAAGTTTCCAACCAAAGTTTAAGAGGGCATTTAAGTAATTTAATTTTCTGGTTTAGAGAGAATACAGAGTTTAAGGCCATTTGTACTCCCTTCAGTTTTAACCTATTCTTGAAAATCTTTTAAAAATGTTTTCCTTTGCTCAGTAGAAATAGTCCTCGCCTAAATAAGTGGAGTCTGCTGAACATAGTTTATCCTTTCTGTGACAGCTTGATGTTGGTCCTTTCCCATGACCAATATTATGCACATGATCTATTTTAAGGTACTGTAGGAAGGGTGCGGGAATTGGGGAGGACTGTGTTCACTTTGGGGAGCAAAGTGAGGTAATGCAGAAGTGGTCTCACTAGGTCAGATGGAGCATTAGATGCTGGGCAGGGGGATGATGTAATAGTTGTACTTCAAGAAGTGGTGTTTTGGGGGCTGGGGTTGTGGCTCAGCGGTAGAGCACTTGCTTAGCATGTGTGAGGCCCTGGGTTCGATCCTCAGCACCATATAAAAATAAATAAATAAAATAAAGATATTGTGTCCAACCACAACTAAAAAGTAAATAAATATTAAAAAAAAAAAAAAAGAAGTGATGTTTTGGACAGGCACAGTGGTTGATGCCTGTAACCGAGCTACTGAGAGGCTGAGGCAGGAGGATAGAAAGTTCAAGGCCAGCCTCAGCAACTTAGTGAAACCCTGCCTCAAAATAAAATGAAATAAAACAAAGGGCTGTCATTGGAACTGGACATAGGCCATTCTGTTCAGCACAGTCCTGCTCCTTATTTTGTTCCAGTTAAAGTAATTTTATCTACAGGCTTAGAGGGCCCCTTTAGTCCAAGTAACATGCTTGCTCATTAGGGCACAACATAAGCTGAACTAGGGAAAGATCCTGGGCTATAACTGGAATGCTCAGTGGAGGCCAGGCCTCCTACAGTAGGTGGACCCATGTGTCGAAGCTCTGGTTGGCTGTAGCAGTTGCTGGGCTGATTCCATTTTAAGCAAAATTAGAAAGTCAATGTGAACTGGTTATACTAGACTGCCTTCTTTAGGGAAAAAAAACATTCTCTCTCCTGATTCATCTTCAGTGTGCTGTTTCAAAACCACATAGTTATGGTGTGAAAATGCAGCTTTGTGTTAAATTTAATAAAAATGTAATAAAAGAGGAGTGTTGATTTATGGATGGTTCTCAGATATTGCGTAAGAATAAAGGAATGGAAGACTGTACACAGAGGAATTACAAATCAATGATTGGGGCCTTAGTTTAATTTCTACAAATCTTTGCAGGCTATTTAATTAAGTGATACTTTATAGATTTGAGGTGGATTGGGCTGCTGAGCAACACATAATCTCTCCATAGTACTGCTCAGGGCAGACTCAGTTCAGTGGGAGAAACTTCTGGAGTGGAGCTGAGGCCACTCGTGCTCCTGGCGGGGTACAGGCTGTGCAGAGCCCTCTTGCTCAGCCTGCTGCTTCAGGATTGCAGGTTAGCCAAGGCAAGCCCTGGTATGGGAGCAAGGGAACACTAGCTCTGCCAACCTGTCGTGAGACTGAGTCTATTTTGGCCTATTCCCTGCTCCCTAGATTCGAGGAGAACATTTGAAAAGGTGAAAAGAAAAGATTCCTTAGCCAACCCTGAGGAAGAGGACAGAAGCAGCGAGCACAGCAGTTTCTGGAAGTTGGGTGCTGTGAACGGCACAATCTGCCATCCCCATTTGTTGATCTTGCATGCCATCCTCCAGTTGGCACGGCTGCTGCCAGGAGCCGCCCCCTCCTTCTTCCATCTGAGGCAGGGAAAGAGATAGCGTGGCAGTATTAACTCTTCCTGCCCTGCAGCCTAGACTTTCTTTTTCCCCACATCGGGCTTAACCCACATCATGTTAGGACCCACAGAGATGTTAGAGTCAGAGAATTTTAGAAGTGGAAAGGGCCCAGGGGAATTTCCAGAAAAAGAAAAGCAGCATCTAGCTTACCTTGATTAGGTCATGTGACAGTGGGTAGAGGTAATTTGAATTTTGAAGATCGATGGTCACTAAGAAAACCTGCTTTATCTACAGCCAGGATCGGTTGTAAATACTCTGCACAGATCAGCAGTGATAGGTGGAGGTGATTCAAGGCAGAGCAGCCTGCTGGGTTAGATTAAGAGAAAAACAAGCCCACTACATGGAGGTGAAGCAGCAAGTTCTAAGAGGGAAAAGGGGCGGGGGGGGGGGGGGGGGTACAGCTGAGCTTCCTTCAGAATATGACGGTGACATTTTGGGGGTAAACTGATTAGTTCTAGTAATGATTTATAGCAGTCAGAATGAACTGGCTATTAATTCCTTAAAAAGCATTTATTATCACTCATCATGTCCTCCCGGTTTTATTTAATATACATTCGTGGAAATGAGAGAAGAGCACAATCCAGGGAACATGGTTAAGTACAAATGGTTAACGTCACTGTCACTGCCATCAAATGTGTGAGGGAGATTGCTGTCCTGCTGTGAGTCTCTGAATAGCTTTGTTCAGATGACAGAAGTGGGTCATCACTTTTAGTGGATTAGTTAATTTGTGTATGTAAAGCCTCACATCAGGGCCTGTCACATCATAAATTCTGTGTTAGTTGCTGTTATTATTGCTATTATTATTATTATTAATTATGATGATTTTTTGGAAGTAGAACTATAGAGTGTCTCATCAGAAAACAGTGAAGCATTCACAAAAATTTTGCTCACGGTGCTCAGCTTAGAAAATATAAAACAGAAATTTTCCACCAAAGAGCTTAATTCTTGAGAATGCTCTCTATTTCTTGTGGGAAATCTGCTTTTTCTGTTGGGTCTGGTCCTACCTTGGTACTCTCCTTCCAGAGCCCAGGAGGCATTCAGGAATTACTTGAAAGGATCGTTGGATTTATGGGAAGTGGGATTCCAGGATAACAATCAGATTGTGTGTGCTTGTTCTAGGTTCAAGTCCTACAGGCTCCAGCTTCTTTGGGGAATGGCTAGGTGATCAAAGAACGACATGGGGATGCAGGCCTATAATTTCAGTAACTGGGGAGGCCAAGACAAGAGGATCACAAGTTCAAGGCCAGCCTGAACAACTTAGCAAGAAGCTGTCTCAAAAAAATAAAAAGGGCTGAGGATCTACTACTACCTCTGAAGTAGATCTCCCCTGAGTTCAATCCCCAATACTGTGGTGGGACCTATGTATTTATTTATTTATTTTTGTTACAGTGGATTGAACTCAGGGTCACTTAACCCCTGAGCCATGACCCCAGCTCTTTTTTTTTTTGTATTGTGTTTAGAGGCTGGGCTTTGCTAAATTGCTGAGGCTGGCTTTGTGATCCTCCTGCTCCAGCCTCCAGAGCTGCTGGATTACAGGTGTGCACATAGTGCCCGGCCCCCATCTATACCTTCTTAAGACTCCTTTTGCCCACCCTGCCCCTCCTACGCATACTATCACGCTCTTTTGCCTTTTCAAGGTTGAGCTCAAGTTCTTTCTTGATAACTCTGCTGATCCCTCCATAATGTCCTCTTTTGTAAACTCTTCTAAGAATGTTGGGTCTGTCCCACAGTTTATAGCCATTAACTAACATTTTACTGATAAGACAGTGAGAAGGTTTCCATGTAATACCTGAATTGTTACTGAATTTAACTTGTGCTTTGCCTATTTTATCTTGTTTACTATTACAATGCAATATTTTCCCCATTTTGCAAATGAGTTCCCAGGGACTCTGAGGTTGAGTCAAGTTCCTGTGTGAACCTAGACCCCCTGGCTGTAGGGCTGGAATTCATAATCCCCTTCGCTGTCCGGCTCCTTGCTTGGCCATTTTGGTCTTAGCTGTTTCCCCACACAGGTTAGCCTTACCTTCTCAAATAGATTATAAATTCTTCAGAGCACTGTATCTCATCCTTGTTTACGATGTTGTGTGTTCCTCTAGGCCCCGCCCCATAGCGACATTATCTAAGAACTGACACTCTCTTTCCCAGGGTGGAGCAAACAGCAGATCCTCCTAATTGGATGGTGGCTGTGATTGGTTGAATGCTGTGAGTTGAACCATTTCCAAAACTGAATGCTGTCCTGGATCAGCTCCAGTTCTTGCCATAGTGTTAGGCTCTGTCCTGTCTTAATGTTGGCAAATGGCTCCCAGCTGCACAGCAGAGCCTTGCTGATTCTCTGCCAGTGAGTGTCAGGGGAAACTTTTTTTTTTTTTTTTTTTTGTCTCTCAAGAACAAGAAGGAACAAGTTAGTATTGGCATAGTAGTCATAGGCAAATCTAAAAGTTGTCCTCTGCCCTTAGTCCTCCCAGTCTCTTTGCCCCACCCAATACCCTGCGCTGGGCCCCTGGAGTCCCACATGGTTCTGTGAGCCTTGATGAAAGTGTACCTGGCCCGGTCATATTTGTCTGCTTCAATCAGCTGATAAGTACCAGTCTGATCCACAAAGTCAGGTTTATGGTAATCCCTTCTGGCCACATATTTGCATTTTAAAAAGAGATAATCCCATAACTGTCAGCAGGCTGGCAAGGCCAAAGAAGAGATAACTAAATGACTCCCTAAGTGGGAGGCAGGGTGCAGATAGAGAAAGGACTCCAAGTCTGGGTAATCCTGGGTTCAAATCCTTCTCCACCCCTCACGGGTCATGTGACCTGCAGTTTCTTCAGGACCCAGTTTCTTGCCTATACAAGGGCACGATGCAGGGCATAATAAGAAAAGTTGTCACCCAGGCCAGTGGTAGCCCTCAGTAAGCATTACTTTAGTGTGGAGAACTTGCCTAGCCTGTGGGAGGTCCTGGGTTTGAGCCCCAGCACCACAAAAAATGAAATAAGAGTCTCATCCTCCCAGATGATCTACTGGTGGGTAAGACTTTTACTCTGAGCATAAAAAAGTGCTCAGTGTCTGAGGGGCCCTTCATTTCGGTCTGTTTTAGTACTGTTTCAGTGGCATTCCTGTGTAACACAATGGCTCTCAACTGGGGATGATGTTGCTCTGGGAGACAATTAGACATTTTGGTGGTCAATTCTGGAGAGGTGCTACTGGCATCTAGCAAGAAGATAGATGCTTTTAAACACCCTACAATGCACAGGACCCCCTGACCCCAATAACAAGTAATTACCCAGTCCCAAATATCAATAATGCCGAAATTAAGAATCCTGTTTTGACACAATCCACTTTTGGGAAATGCCTGACTTTTAGAAATGGAGTGCTTCAGCAGGAGGTTAATTCTTAGAAAAAGATTTGGATGCTCAAGAAGTCTGTTAGTGTCAAAACTTAGAATTACATGACACATTGTCCCACTCAACTAATTATTCTCTAGGGAGAAAAAGGCCACCCAGAATTGAAATTCTGAAGGATGAAGGATGTGAAATTAATAGGTCTCACTGATCACATCAATCAGTTTGTATTCTTTTGTTGCCACCAAATCCTTTTACTCTCCTGTCAATTTGCACTCACTTTGGGAATCAAATACCGCATGAGTTAGTAACAGCCAGACATGTTACATTTTACTATTAATTAAATTAAGAGTAAATTAAATATGACTTTTCTTTCTAATCACTTTGTTCTTATAACTCTTTGTCCTTCATCTATTTCAGGATCTAGTTATTCGTATTGTTTTTATTCTTGGCAACCTGACAGCAAAGAATAACCAGGCTCGGGAACACTTTTACAAAGAGAAAGGGAGCATGGAGACACTGCTCTCATTATTCCAGACCTTCTACCAACTCGATCTGCATTCGCAGAGGCAGGCACCTCCAGGAGCCAATAGGCCTGTCGCTCAGAGGCCACCATCAGAGGTGGAGGACGTACTCATCAAGCTGACCCGGGTGCTGGCCAACATAGCCATTCACCCATGCATTGGCCCTGCTCTGGCCACCAATCCACAAGTCGTGGGCCTGCTGCTGACCACACTGGGTAAGAGCCCTGGGAGGTGAGGAAAGGGCAGCCCAGGGGGGCCTGGCCAAGTGAAATGACATCATTAGTGGGTTGTGAGATGGGTAACATCAGATAATTTATTTATTCATTTGTTTTTGTGGTTCTGGGGATTGAACCCAGGTCCCTGCTTATGCCAGACAAGTGCTCTACCACTCAGCTACATCTCCAGTCCCTGGCTGACTTTCTTTATTTTTTTGGTTTAGTACTAGGGGATTGAACTCAGGGGCACTCAACCACTGAGCCACATTCCCAGATTTTTTTTGTATTTTATTTAGAGACAGGGTATCACTGAGTTATTTTTAAAGGATCATTGCACCCAGCAGGGTTTGGCTGCACCCAGCCCCTAACTTACTTTTAAAGGATCACTGAGTGAAAAATAGGTTCCGAGCCAGGCGCAGTGGCACATGCCTATAATCTCAGCAGCTTGGGAATCTGAGGCAGGAGCATTGCAAATTCATAAGCCATCTTCAGCAACTTAGCAAGGCCCTAAGCAACTTAATGACACCCTGTCTCAAAATTTAAAAGGGGGTGTGGGTGGTGGGTATGTAGCTCAGTGGTCAAGAGCTTCTGGGTTGAATTCGTAGTACCAAAAAAAAAAAAAAAAAAAGATTTAGATGCAAAAGTGGAAGAAGAGAAGCTAGTAGAGGTGAATGATGGATGGCCTGGGGTGATAGTGGAGAGGGGATGTGATTGATTTTGTGTGTTTAGAAGCAGCATAATGGTTATGGGTGGATCATGACCTAAGGACTATTTTGTAGGGAAGTGGGGGCATGGGGAACAGTGTAGATTCCCTGGTGGAGTCCCTGAGGGACCTGAGGCCAGGGGCACACTGCTGGCATCAGAGACAGTTCAGCTGAGGTTTCTTTTCCTGTGCTTTACTTCAGACACAGGGTTTAGACTGGCTGACCCTCCCAGATACCCTGGATGCAGGATGGAGCTGAGTGCCCTGCCCGCCACGATCAGGAGTGGCCCCTTGCATTTGGTGCCTTTCCCTGCAGGAAGAGTCACGGGAAATAAAGTGTCAAACAGTGTTTCCTGTGCACAGACCTTGCCCGGGCTGCAGTCTGTCCCCAGCTCTGCTGCTGCTGCAGTTCTGTGGCATTGCCTCTACCCACACACAGCGCACAGAGCACAGTGTCTCTGACTCCTCTCTCCCCACATTGTTTCAGAATACAAGTCCCTTGACGAGTGTGAGGAGCTGGTGATCAATACTACAGCAACAATCAACAATTTGTCTTTCTACCAAGTGAAGAATTCCATAATCCAAGACAAAAAGCTATCTATTGCTCAATGTAAGGTTCAGAGTTGTTTTTGGATGGTTTTGATTTTATTAACTAAACACAGAACTGGAGGCATTACTATTTTCTGATATCTAAATATCTTACAGCCTGATTTGACTCTTAAGAAATTAAAATGTGGGGGGAAATTAGTTCTTGCTGAAGTCCCTTAAAGTTTGTATTTTATTATCTTTTTTTTCTAAAGAGAGAGAGAGAATTTTTTTAATATTTATTTTTCAGTTTTCGGTGGACACAATATCTTTATTTTTATTTTATGTGGTGCTGAGGATCAAACCCAGTGCCCTGCGCATGCCAGGCGAGCGCGTTACCACTTGAGCCACATCCCCAGCCCCTTTTATTATTATTTTTAAGTTCTCAGTATTTAGTATGAGATTGATCTCCATTAGCCTTTACATTAAAACTTAAATGAATTGATTTTATTTTTCTGGTCACCAAATCCAGTGCTCTTAAAGCTTCTTGTGAGTAACAACATGGATGGAATCCTGGAAGCTGTGCGTGTTTTTGGAAATCTCTCCCAAGACCACGACATCTGTGATTTCATTGTGCAGAACAATGGTAAGTTAATGACACGTCAATTCATAAGCACACACTTCTGCCAATTAGCAACTAAATGGTTTCAATGGGATACATGTTTCTGCTTTGAGACATGTAAAGCTCTATATTCTGTCCGGCATGTGAGGTGCTCAGCTCAGGAAGCTGGGATGGACCTAGGCAGTGTTCCCCTCTCCCTCGTGAGTGGTCTTCAAGTGCCGGCATGGGAAGGGCAGTGTGTTTAATGGAAATAAGTCATCTACACTCACCATTTCTTCCCATAGGGACAGGTTCAAGAAACATTTTCCTTAATGCACTAGAATGTCTATTACATTTTGCTTATAATTGAAAAAAAAAAATGGAAACAACCCAAATGTCCACCAGCAGCCAAGAGGATAAATACAATATAGATCACTTAAACACTTAAACAGGAGCAAAAAGCTAGTGATAATAGGATATACAGAGAATAATGCCACCAATATAAGTTTTAAAACATGCAAAACTCTCTTGGGTATTGCTTATGTATATGTATTCATGTAGTAATGGCATAAAGCATAAATGGTGTTTGGAAATGACAAACTCCATATTTAAGACCTTTGGAGAGGGGATGAGATGTCCAAAGACATAAAGCTGTATCTGTAATGTTTTATTTATTTATTTTAGTTGACAAATAAGAGTTGTATATATTTATGGTGTACAACATGTTTCGAATGTAATGTTCTATTTCTTAAACTAGGTGGGTGGCATGTACCCAAGTGTTTATACTAACCACCCTCTTTGTATATCTCACATACTCCATGCAAGAATAATTTTAAAAATCTAATTATCCATATTCATGATAGAAAATTTAGATAATGCAAATTTTATAAAAAGCATCAGCAGCAGCCGCCTCAAACTGTCATCCATTGCCATATGTTACTGCCCCACAGATAACTGCTAACATTTTGGTGCGTTCTTTGGGACCCTTGTGTATGTGATGTAGCCTTTGACAAGCTCATTGCCCCACCCAGTCAGTAGGGCTGAGGCCAGAACAGAGCAGAACCTCACATGTGTACTGTAAAGTATGAGCAGGTGGAGCACACCACGTATCCACTCCCCCTGAAATCTTTGCTAGTCCCCACAGGGGACCAGAACGCAGGACAAGCAGTTCCCAGTTTCATTTCCTAGGAAGACGGGAACACAAATCCACCGGGGCCAGAGCCTGTCCTGCTCTAAGATGTCCCTACAGTGAAAGCCCTGCCTTGTCATAGGTGGGTTTCCAGTAGTTGAAGCATCTTATACTTGGCCCTGGGGACGCATCAGGGAACTTCTGGTCAGAAACTGACTCTTTATTTAAAGAATTGCTCCTGGAGGTTCAAAAGTCTCCTCAGGCTGGGCGCATGCCTGTAATCCCAGTGGCTCGGGAGGCTAAGGTAGGAAGATTGTGAGTTCAAAGCCAGCCTCAGCAACTTATGGAGGCCTTAAGCAGCTCAGAGAGACCCTGTCTCTAAATAAAATACAAAAAGGGCTGGGGATGTGGCTTAGTACATAAGCGCCCCTGGGTTCAATCCCCGGTATCAAAAAAAAAAAAGTATCTTCAGAATAGCCCAAAGTAGAAATGATGTCACAGGCTCCCTCTTTTTCACCAGAAGGGAACCTATCACAACTGGGACAGGGAGCTGCTACCTGGGTCAGTTCTAGTGGTTTGGGTCCAGGGAAGCTGGGGAGCAGGCTTCAGGGTGGTGAGTGTTGGGGAACCCACGGCTGGAAGATGAATACAGACTCAGGAAGAATGAGGGGATTTGGCACAGTGGTAGGGCACTTGCCCAGCATGCATGCACAAGGCCTGACTTTGATCCCCAGCATCATTAAAAAAAAGAAGAAAAAAAGACTAACAGGAAGAATGGGTTAAGCCCATAAGCCCACTCACAGGGATTCTGGTTTCTTAAGCCATCCCACTGTGCTCCATGCCTGCCCCTGTGCTGTGCTAAAACAAGATACAGCTGGGACCCCTGAGCTCTCTCCCATCTGCGTTTGTTCTCTGCCTTCCCAGTACATAAATTCATGATTGCGCTGCTGGACGCTAAGCATCAGGACATTTGTTTTTCTGCCTGTGGTGTTCTCCTCAATCTCACTGTGGATAAAGACAAGCGGGTCATCCTCAAAGAGGGAGGCGGCATTAAAAAGTAAGTTTCAAGGCATGGAATCCTGACTCAGATTCTGAAGACATAGTTTTCCTAGAGGCGTAGGTACCTCCTGTCATTCATTTGGGGCAAAGGTATTTCACATTTGGAAGCCCCAAGATGGAGCTAACGAGAGGATTTTGGTTCCACTGGACACTTGAAATCATTCCAAAGTAGGTTATCATCAGACACAGTGGTGCACACCTGTAATCCCAGTACCCTGGGGAGTTGAGGCATGAGGGTTTCAAATTCAAGGTTAGCCTAGGCAATTTGGTGAGACCCTGTGTCAAAATTAAAAATAAAAAGCACGGGGGATGTAGCTCAGTTTTTTCCTAGCATGTGTGAGGCCCTGGATTCCATCACCCCTGCTAAAAAAGGGAAAAAAAAAAAGAGGATATTGTTACTTTGTGGCTACTTAAATATGTAATAACTTCTGACTTATTAACTTCTCAATTTGACTTTTCATTAATTCAGGTTGGTGGATTGTTTAAGAGATTTTGGTCCTACTGATTGGCAGCTGGCCTGCTTGGTTTGTAAAACTTTATGGAACTTCAGTGAGAATATCACAAAGGCTTCAGCATGCTTTGGAGATGAAGACACCAACACACTCCTAGTCCTGTTGTCATCATTTTTAAGTAAGTGAGTATGTGAGTTTTATCAACGTGAGATAAGAAAAATGTTTTCTGTGACCTGTACAGGCAAAGATTGGTCTGCATTTGGGTGGCTGTTTTTCTATAAACAACCGGAGAATGTTAAAGATTTACAAGTGTTACAGAAGGATTTTAACTCCTTGGATCCTGTCATGATTTATTCTATGGACTTAAAAAAAATTTTTTTCTACAGGCTGCATAAGTATTAGATCTCAGCATAATCCGGACATGGTGGTGCATGCCTATTATCCCAGCAGCTTTCGAGGCAGGAGGATTGAAAGTTCAAGGCCAGCCTCAGCAACATAGTGAGGCCCTATCTCAAAAAATAAAAAGGGCTAGGGATGTGGCTCAATGGTAAAGCACTTCTGGGGTCCATTCCCCAGCATCCTTCTCCCCAAATATATATTATATATATTTATGATCTCAGCCTAATGTATCTGTTGTTTAAAAGTATGCAAATAATGTTGTAATTGAGAAAATATGATTAAAAAGCTACTCTGAATTGTCATGCTTTTAAATGAATCTATACATTTTAATTAGAAACTATGCTAAAAATGTCACGTGGAGAAGGGTCTGTGAAACTATTTTGGGGTACAGTGGGGTCCAGGGCCATGAAAGGTAGATACTGAAATTTCTCAAATCAAAGAGGTTCATTTCTTACATTTAAACCTTTTTTATTTTTAGGATAATTTTTTTTTTCAACTTGGGTTTGATCTGGAAACAATGATTTGGGTCAGTAAAAGAGTTGAGTGTTTCCAGTGATCCTTTTCCCCACCTGCAGGAACCATGCCCATCTTTGCCCAGCCTCTGTGTTGGATCTTCGAGGCTGTGTGGAAAGGTGCTGTGTGAGTCAGAGCAGCGGGTTCAAATCTTCCTGTCTGGTTTTGGGATGACTGGACAAGAGGACCTCCCCTCCCCTGGCCTGTCTTTATATCCCTAAAATGGGGGAGATGATAATACCTGCCTGCCCCAGGGAGTTAGTTGTGAGACTCAAACAAGTATCCTGGGAGTACAGTGAAGGCCTGTAGTCAAACAGTTCTGAGTTTAGGTCCTTGTCCTCACAAATTTTTAAACCTTGGTTTTGCCTTTCTGAATTTATATTTTATCACCACTAACATGGGGGTGACCCATGGAGGGTCGTTAGGGTCGTAAATGAGCAGATGTGTACCAAGAGCCTAATACCATGTCTGACACCTAGCAAGTCTTCAAAAGATGGCTAAAGTGCTTTATAAATGCTAAGTGTTGTGACGATATATTACTGAACAGGAACCAAGACCCAGGTGTTGTTCAAATAAACAGTTTTGCTAGGCTGTTGTGAAGTTTGCTTTTCCAGGTAAATAAAATTTTGCATGTTTTTATAATACTGAATAAGACAAATATAAGATTTTAAATTATTGAGATTCACAGTCTGCTTTGTGAATGTTAAACTCTCAGGGTGCAGGAAGTAGAAGTGCATGCTCAGGTTGCCTTAATTCAGTTCTCAATAAGGACAGAATATTGAAATCAGCCGTGGAGTTAAAGAAAACACCTGCTGGGCCCATCCATGGCAATTCTGCTTCAGGAACTCTGGTGGGAGGCTGAGAATCTGTGGTTTATAAAGTTCCACAGGTGAGCCAATGTGGTGGTGCTCCCCGGTAATCCCAGGCACTCGGGAGGCTGAAGCAAGGATCACAAGTTGGAAGCCAGCCTCAGCAATTTAGCTAGGCCCCAAACAATTCAGTAAGACCCTGTCTCAAAATAAAAATAAATAAAAAGGACTGGGGCCGTGTCTCAGTGGTTCATTGCCCCTAGGTTCAATCCCCAGTACAAAAATAAAATAAAATAAAATTCCACAGGTGAGTCTGATATGCAGCCAGGTTAGTGAGGCGGTTAAGGAAAGGATGCACAGGGAGAAGGAAGCAGGAAATAAATACTGCCTAAGCCTCCAGGAGAAGCTCTCAGGAGCCATAGTCCCCAGAGGCCCTGCAGTGGCAGTGCCCCCTTTCTAGAGATCCAGCTCTGCTCTCTCCCTGCCGTAATGGAAAAGGCTGGCTTCCCTGCCTCTCGATCCCTCCAGACTCCTGCTTGGTCACGGCTCGCACCTCAGGCTTCCCCCCAGGCCGTACTTGTATGCATCTCCCGTGTCTCCCCTGTGGTTTGCACGCTTTTCTGTCTCCCACTCCAGGAGATGTGACTGGCTCAGTGAGTCATTCTCCTGTGGTGTAAAGGCTGCTGCCTCTGTGACAGGCTATTGTGACTTCCTTTGTTACTTCAGTCTGGGTGATCAGCTATGAAAACCAGAGGATGAGACCACAGGGCATGAAGACCCATCAGAAGAGGGCGTGGCTGTGGCCAGCTTCTCCAGAGGAGGCAGTTACCTGGAGGCTTCCCTATAGCTGGCCTGCTGCCTCCCATCCCTTCTCAACCTTGCCTTGCGGCCACATTGGGCTTGAACGTGTTTCTCCAGCCTCTGGCCTTTGTGCATGCCGTATACCCTGCATGGCTGTGCAGACGCTGCTGCCCTTGCAGGCCCTAATAGCTTATGAGGCCCAGGGCCATAGTCTCCCCATGGGAATCTGCACTCCTTTCAGAGCAGTTAATGAGCCCTGTGGTTTCTCCTGTATTCTCGTTTTTGTGTTTATTTCCTCATTCCAACTGAACCACTTTGGGAAAGGATAGTCCCTCCTATGAAGTTGGTGCTTGGTACATGCTTGTGGACTGGCTAGCAGTAGTGGTATATCTTTGTTGTAATAGTGATCTTGGCTTTCGGGTTTGGTGGGAAGGGTTGGGGTTCTATTTGATGTACTGGGGATGGAACCCAGGACCTTGTGCACACTAGGCAAGAGCTCCACCTCTGGGCTATGCCCCCAGCACTCAGAGGGCTGTATACTTTTAAAAGCATGCTCATTTGTCCTCACAAGATGTTTCTGAGGTTTACTAAGTGATAGATGAGGGAAATCGGTCTAGAAGGCTTGGGTGACTTACCTAAGATTATACTGGAGTGAAGCTAGGACTTTTCCTGAGACATTAAACATGTAGCCTGTGTTTTTCTGCCGTCCTATTACATAGTACACCCTGACTCCACCCCATCCCATGGAAGGAGACTGCGCATGGATAACAAAAATAAACACAGTTTGATCAGGGAGCCAAGTCACCGGACAAAGCATGACAGTTCTCAGGGTGACCAAGAGCTCTTCTTATGAATTATGAAGCCTGAGCCCTGGGGGCTATGTAGTCTATGCCGCTTCTTGGCTTTTTTTTTTTTTTTGTAAGCCATTACTTCTGACAGGGTCATGGCTGTGTCTGGCTAGTTGGGCATCAGCAAGTGAAATGTGATGGGGTGAGAGCATACTTGAATTCAATTCTTTTGCAAAGATAGCTTCAAAAACAGGCTATTTTGGGGCTGGGTTTGTGACTCAGTGTAGAGCACTTGCCTAGCACGCCTGAAGCACTGGGTTTAATCCTCAGCACCACATAAAATAAAGGTTATCATGTCCACCTACAACTAAAAACCAAATATTTTTTAAAAAAAAGCTATTTTGAAAACAGGATGAACTGTTAATCACAAAAGCCATGTTGAGGTAAAAGTGCTGTTTTTGAAAAGAATGGCCAGGCAACTGACACAGTCATCAAAGTTATCTAACTTTCTTGCTGTGGGACTAGGAAAAAGAGTAATAGTCTTCCACAGCGGTTGAAATGTTGATAGCAGTTCTGAAAAGAAGCTTAAAAATATATCATCTAAAAATTCCTGGTAAACCACAGTCACTTCTTCTAAACTCATTGTTGGTGTGTTTATCTGGGCCTTCTCAATGATGGGCCCTGGCTCTCTAGAACATAACAAACTCCTCAGGAAGTTGGCAGGTGGAGATGGGTTTATTGTTGCAAATGTACAGAACACTGGGTCATTGTGTGCTCCCTTATAAGGTGCATGGAACCTGGCACTCAGGTTTTGTGACAATCGTGGAATGGGACCCAGCCTTCCAATTGGAGGATCATATTGCTGGGCCTATGCCAAAGATCCAGTAGGTGCTTCTAGAACGGTGAGGACTGTGCCTTAAGAGAGATTGAGCAGGGCAGTGACAGATCCCGCAAACAACTAGCTGTGCTAAAAAGCAGACAAGGAGTAGGGGAATTTCATTTATGCTGTAGGACATTTGAACTGTAATGATACTTGTGTTATAATGATTACTAGCAGCTTTATTGTTTTGAGTACTGGGGATTGAATCCAGGGGTGCTTTATCACTGAACTACATCCCCAGCTCTTTTCAATTAAAAAAGATTTTTTTTTTTTTTTGAGACAGGCTCTCCCTAAGTTGTTTAGGGTCTCACTAAGTTGCTGGCCTCGAACTTGCAATCCTCTTGCCTCAGCTTCCCAAGTTGCTGGGATTACATATGTGCACCACTGAGCCTAGCTTCTTTGAGTCTTTTGATACTTTCTAATACCTTTTCCCAAATTTTAATATTTTGAAATGTGCAGTACACAAAGAAAGCTTAAGAATGTGATTGTCTATCTGAATCAGTGCTTCTTCACATTGTGAGTTATGAAATTAACTTAGTTGGTTGTAACCAACCTAAACAATGAAGTAGCAAAGAAAGAAAATATTAGAACATATTCTATGTAGTAAGGGTAAGTAGTCTTATCATTTGTTTATTTATATGTGAATGTCCAAATGTATATATATAGTCATGATGTAAAATGTTATTTCTTAACTGTGAATCACAGTAGGTTTGAAAATCATAGATCTACATTTTAATCATCACTTTGCTGCTCTTTATAGTACAAGTTCAAAATTTTAATACCCAGGATAATATGATACTTTTTTATATATTTGCTAGTATTTGAAACTTCAGGCTGTGTTTCTCTTACTTGTAGCTATTGGCTAAATGTATTATCTTGTCTAACCCAAATTGTAATAAAGATGATCTGAGTATGGAGTAACTGATTTCTGTATAGGCTGGACCTCAAGGAAAGTAACGGTCTTAACATTAGATTAAAAGGAAAAAAAGGGGGTTGGGTTGTGGTTCAGCGGTAGAGCGCTTGCCTAGCACGTGTGAAGCACTGTGTTCGATTCTCAGCACAGCATATAAATAAATTAATTAAAAGTCCATCAACAGCTAAAAAAATTTAAAAAAAAAGAAAGAAAGAAAAGAAACTGCTAGATACACACACACACACACACACACACACACACACCCACCCCTGTGATCCAGCTTCAGGAATCGAAGACAGAAGGATTCCAGCCTGGGCAATTTAGTGAAAGCCTGTCTTAAATTAAGGAATAAAAAGGGCTGAGGGGTGTCACTCAGTGGTAGAGAACCCCTGGGTTCATCCCTAGCACTGTAAAACAAACAAATAAAAAACGAAACAAACAACAACAATCCAAAAACTAACAGATTTCACCAAAACTATCAAATCCAAGCAAAGCCTTGGGCAGAGGAAGGGACTACCAAATTCTTGGGCCACAGTGCTCACCCCTAAGCAGCTTGGGAAAGAAGGGCACAAAACAAGAGTATTATTTTCTTAACAAATATTTATTGCTCAGAAAATCTAGAAAAGAATGCACAGAAGCTGATCTAGATACCCAAAGTCACGTTGCATCTAGCAGGCTCTTCTCACTGGGAAAGAGCAGAACAGGAAGGGCTTTGAAGACATCACTGTTTTTTCTTCCCATCAAGGCCCTAGTTATCTCATGGGTGGGGAGAGTCAGGTTTGCTTACAGGGTCTCCATGGAGTGCCTTGCTGAAGTGTTTATGCCTGCCCGGAGCTTATCTCAGAGCTGCATAGCTGTCCACTTGGTAGCGGGGGAGGAGGGGAAGGTACATCCTGGGATTCTGCAGTCCCTTATCTTATGCTGGGTGGTGGCAATAATGCCCTTAGTGTCAAAGTACACATTGAGCGTACACAAATATCCAGTGTAGAAAATCTGATGTAAATAGTAATGAAGGATTTTTTAAATACAGTTTTAATTGGCCCTACGGGAAAAAAAAATGTTTGCAAACTGTGCAAGTAGCAACATTTATGGTCCTTTTGGAACTTTGTGGTTGCTGTTTAAGAAGTCTGCCCATTTTCTGACTGGCAAGCCAGCATAGAATCTTGAATGATCATTCACTTTCCTCTTTGGGTTGGATATACTTATGGTGTTCACCGAATTCAGGGTGCCTTTGCATTAAGAATAAAGTTGTAATTTTGCATTTTATTTTTACTAGTGCTTTTCCACATTATCCATGGTTTTGTTTGGGACTATGATACTCTTTCTTAAAGTACCCCAGTTTTCAGTTATTGGGGAGTGTGAGGATAGATTGTTTTTTCAAAGAAATATATCCCAGCTGCTTTGAAGTCAGCAAAGTTCTAATTTTCCGTAAAGTTTATTTTTGCTGTGACCTGGGGTCTCACAGATACTAGGCAAATGCTCTATTACTGACTTCCATTTCAAGCCCTTCAGGAAAGTTGTTGTTGTTTTTATTATTTTATACCAGCAACTGAACCCCGGGGCACTTTTACTACTGAGTATATATACCCCAGTCCTTTTTTTTTTTTTTTTTTTTTAATTTTTGAGACAGAGTCTTGCTAAGTTGCCAAGGCTGGCCTTGTTGAACTTGTGATCCTCCTGCATCAGCCTCCTGAGTCATTTTGATTATGGGTGTGCTCCACGGCCCTTCATAAAAATTTAAAGAATCAATTTCAACTGGCCTACTTTCCTAACATTTCCTAACTCATTTTATATCTATCAATTATTGAAATAATTAACTTTCTAATGTGCATGTAAGGAAGAAATCTTACTTTGTTTATTCTGATAAATTGTGATCTGACTTTTGGATGTAAATTTATGTATAAAAAACTAAGAGTAGTTGAGAAAAGAGCTCAGTTTAATCTATTTTTTTTTTTAGAAAATTGTTGCCCATTTAAATTAAAAGACTAAAATATACTTGTTTTTAAATATTTGTAAAGAACAAAGGAGAGTAAAGAACTTTTCCCGTTTTAAAAAAAGCCTTTTCCACTGAGTGCAGTGGTACACACCTGTGGTTCTAGCTGCTCTACAGTCTAAGATGGGAGAGCACTTGAGCCCAGGAGTGTCATACCAGCTTGGGCAACAGAACAAGACCCTGTCTTAAAAAAGAGACAAAAAGGGCTGGGGTTGTGGCTCAGCGGTAGAGTGCTCGCCTAGCATGTGCAAGGCACTGGATTCAACCTTCAGCACCACATAAAAATAAACAAATAAAATAAAGGTATATTGTGCCCAAGTATAACTAAAAAAAATTGAAAAAAAATACAAACAAAAAATCTTATCTAGTGTCATGTTGTTATTAACGGTGACCCAAGATGAGTTTAATTCATATCATCAAAAATTCAACTCTTTTCAAGAGGATTACATTTTCAAATAATTGCTTTAATTCTCATTTTTCTGATACAGATGAAGAACTAGCACTGGATGGCAGTTTTGACCAAGACCTAAAAAACTATCACAAACTCCATTGGGAAACAGAATTCAAACCCGTGGCACAGCAGCTTCTAAACCGAATTCAGAGTCACCACACCTTCCTGGAGCCCCTGCCTGTTCCCTCTTTCTAACACGACACAGATTAACAAGAGAAAAACAGGAAGTCAGGTCTCCCTCATTCTTAAGAAGTGGTAACAACTGTGAACATTTTTCAGTATTAACAAATATCGAATGTTTTTTTAAATACCAATTTTAGTGAGTAGCCTGAACATTTTAGAAAGAAATAAGCATTTCCTCTTGTTAGGTATTATAAAAAAATTCATATACATGTTATATTTTCTGCTATGAGAAATGTGAGATGAAAATATATGCATTTTTAAGTAAATAATTTTTTCTTCTCTATTAAAAAATTTAGTGCTAGTCTTAAGATCCCGAATTCCAGTGCTCACCAGTTCATTAAGTTAAATGGACTAGGCAATGGAGACTGTTAGATTTTGTCTATGAAAAGAATAGTGGTCAACATGAATGGAACACATTATCATAGAAAGTATCTGTACTAATTTCTTAGTATGTCTAAAAATAAATTTTCTGATTAGGTACCAGTATTTTTCTGTCCTCATATTAAGAGAAGGAATGAATAGGAAAAGCAGAGAATATTGCTTTGAACCAACTACTCTTTATTAAATAAGTAAACTAGAGGAAAAAAGAATATTTTCTCTTTTCATTTGAAATAAAATGATTTGATTAGACAGTACTTGTAACTCTGTGTCTAGAGTGGATAGAATACATTAGAATGAGTGCAGGCTTAGGTTTATGACAGTCCTATTTGAATCCTAGCACTCCCGGGCTAGCTGTGTGGACCTTGGGCAAGTAAGTTAATTTCTTGGGTTTACATTCTAAATTAAGAACAATATCTATTTAAAGTACAGTTTAGAATAGACCATCAAGTGGGCCAGTTGCCCAGTCCAGTGCACAATTTGCAGTAGGTGCTCACTGTTACAACATTATCATGGCAATTAGTCTGCCATTCTTTGTATGATAAATTTGACCTTTGAATAAATGATTAAAAGACAAGTTGAGATTACTATTGTTATCCTGTACTAGTAAAATGAAGATATGGAAATAAAAATAAGGTTTACTACTGTTGGACAAAACAGATCATCTCTCACTTTAAAAGTAATCATGGGATGAAGGGTAGCCATTCCAGAATGGATGGACTGTCAAGTCTATTAGGATATCTACGTTTCCAGAAGCAAATAGACTTTGCAAGGGTGAGTCATCTGAGACTCATCCCTGGTTAGGGCACAGCAAGATCATGTAGGGACATTCACTTTGTCCATAATCCATTAGGACATGCTAAAAGATCAGTTTGATAGATGAAATCAGCTTTTTTTTTCTCTCCAAAAACGTCTAAGGATTTGTCTGTGTTATTCATAGCAAGCTATGTAGTCTACTTTCAGTGAGAAAAAACCAAACTCCTCCCCACCCAAAAACTACTCCTTCTTCAGTATGCATAATATCTCACGGTGGGAGATCATTATACTTGTTCTCCTCCACACTAACCCATCTCCATCAGACTTAAAGTTGGGCTACTTACTTGCTTTTTTTTTTTTTTTTTAAGAAAAATGTGGTTAAAAACAAAACACGTAATGTAGAATTTACCATATTAAGTAAAGCATCAGAGTACTTTGAAGTGTACAATTCAGTAGTGTTAAGTAGATTCATGTTGTTCTGCAACAGATCTTTAGAATTTTTTCATTCCATAAAGCGCAACTCTCCACCCATTAAACTCCCTGTACTTCTTCCTCTCCTAGCACCCACCATTCTGCTTTCTGAGTCTATGAATTCGACTACTTTAGTTATCTCATATAGTGGAACCATATGGAATTCGTCTTTTTGTGACTAGATTATTTCACTCACTATAATGTCCTCAAGGTTCATCCATGTTATTGTATGTAACAGGATCCACCATCCTGATCCCCTGCTTTCTAAAAAAAAATTAGGTACTGGGGACTGAAACAGGCTGCGCAGCAGCACTTTACTACTGAGCTACGTCCCCATTTCTTTTTGTTGATTTTGAGACAGGGTCTTGTTAAGTTGCCCAGGCTAAACTTGAGCTTGTGATCCTCCTGCCTCAGCCTTCCAAGTAGCTGGGATTACAGGTGTATGACAGCATTTCCTTCCTTTTTTAATTAAGGCTGAATATTATTTCATTGTATGTATATATCACATTTTGTTCACCCATCCATCTGTCAGTGGAAATTTGAGTTGCTTCCATATCCTGGCTAATGTGAATAATGCAGCTATGAATATTTCTTTGAGATTTTGCTTTCAGTTCTCTTGTATATATGCCTTCTAGCTGAATCCTCATCTAGTAGGTATAATACCCTCCCCCCCTCTCTCTCTCAGTGACACAAATCCCATTCATGAGGACTCTGCCTTCATGACATAATTACCTCCCAAAGACTCCTTAGGGTTTCAACATATGAATTCTGTTGTGATACAAACGTTCAGTCCCTAGTGAGTAGAATTGCTGGATCATATAGTAATTCCATTTTTAATTTTTGAGGAAGCTCCATACCGCTTTCATAGTGGCAATACTATTTTACATTTCACCAAGAGTGTACAGGGCTTCTGGTTTCTCTCCATCTATATCAATGGGTTACTTTTCCTTTTCCTTTTTTTTTTTTTTGTAGCAGCCATCTTAATGGGTATGATGTGATATCTCATTCTGGTATTGATTTGTGTTTCTCTTATAATTAATCACA
Organism: Marmota flaviventris; assembly: GCF_047511675.1. Taxonomy (NCBI): domain Eukaryota; kingdom Metazoa; phylum Chordata; class Mammalia; order Rodentia; family Sciuridae; genus Marmota; species Marmota flaviventris. The sequence goes on along the minus strand of NC_092503.1, from coordinate 54,373,489 downwards.
TTCAGCATCTTTTCATATTTTTTTGGTTTTCTGGCCATTTAGGTATTATCTTTGGAGAAGTGTCTATTCAAACCTTTGCCCATTTTTATATTGGGTTATTTGTTTTTGTTGTTGTTGAGTTGTAGTCCTATATATTCTGGGTGTTAACTTAGATATATTATTTGCAAGTATTTTCTCCCATTCCATACATCGTGTTTTTTACTCTGTTAATTGTATCCTTTGCATAGAAGTCAGAAGTTTTTAAGTGTAATATAATTCCATTTGTTTGTTTCTTGTTTTGTTGCATGTGCTTTTGGTGTCATGTCCAAGAAGAATCATTGCCAAATCCAGTGTCATGAAAAATTTCCCCCATTTTCTTCTAAGAGTTTTATAAATTTAGGTATGTCATTTTTTAACTTTTCTTTGTTTACTTTTGCAGTACTAGGGATTGAGCCCAGTGGTGCACTACCAGTGAGTTATATCCCCAGCCCACTTTTTATTTTTGAGACTGTGGGTCTCATTAAATTGCCTTAAACCTGAAATCCTCCTTCCTCAGCCTGCAGAGTAGATGGGATTACAGATGTGGCCACCATACCCGGCTCCTCTTTCATTTCTAATTTTAGTTATTTGAATCTCTTTCCCTTTTTATCTAGTTAAAGGTTTGCTAATTTTGTTCATCTTTTCAAAAATTCAATTCTTAGTTTGGTTGATTTTTTTTTTCCCTATTGTTTTTCTGCTCTCCATTTCATTTGTCTCTGCCCTAATCTTCCTTTCTTTCTGCTAGTTTTGAGTTTAGTTTGTCCTTTCTCTAGTTCCTTGAGGTATAGAGAGGTGAGATTGTTGACTTGAGATCTTTTTTAATGTAAGGTTGTGCTACTACTAGCTTCTCTCTTAGCACTGCATTTGCGGCATCTGTTTTGATTTGGCAAATTTTCTTTTCTTTGGAGATATGTCCTAATTTCCCTTGTGATTTATTTTTTGACTAACAGTATGTTATTTAATTTCTACATATTTGTGGATTTTCCAGTTTTCCTTTTGCAGTTGATTTCTGGTTTCACTCCATTGTGATCGGAAAACATTCTTTGCATCATTTCAGTCTTTTAAAACTTAAGATTTGAGGCCTATTTTAGCCAGACATGGTGGCACATGCCTGCAATCCCACTGACTCAGTAGACTGAGGTAGGAGGTTTCACAAGTTTTTGAGGCCAGCCTCAGCAACTTAGCAAGACCCTGTGTCAAAATAAAATAAAAAGTTCTGGGGATGTAATTCAGTGGTAAAAGGTCCCTGGATCCAATCTCCAAACCCCAACCTGCTAAAAAAAAAAAAAAAAAAAAGAATATGGCCTATTTTATTCAATCCTAGAGAATGTTGCATGTACACTAGACAGGAATGTGTATCTGTCTGTCATTGGATGGAGTATTCTGTTTACAGCTTTTACAGTGCAGCTGGTCTATAGTGTTATTCTAGTTCTCTCTTTTCTTTGAACTTCTGTCTGGTTGTTCTATCCATTATTGAAAGTGAGGTATTAAAGTCTCCTTCTGAGGACTCCAAGATGGCCGCGAATAGAGTGCATCGCACCCCGTGTACCGCGTCACTGGGCGGGTGAATAACGAGTTAGAGCGACAAAGGGCTATCTTGTTAGGAATTTACAGCAAAATAGGGATGCACCGAAACCTAGAGGAAGGATTTCCAGCACCGAGGACCGGTTATTGAATCTCTAACATGAGCCAACTGTGCGACCAGAGTTCCAGGCTGACTGATCCGCAGCCCATCGCGCGGCCCGCCCCGCGGCTACAGAAGCGGGGCGCCGCCGAGAAGCGACCAGCAAGCAGAGAGAAACAGTGCTATGGATTCTGTGGAATCCTGCCAGCTGTGCCCTCACTGAGCTTCGGGCTGAGTTCGGGATTTGAGACGGGGAAGGAAGCGGTCCAGTTCTATCTCCCACAACGGAAAGTCCACTAAGGAAGCCAGCGGCCACCATCTTGGAGAGCTGACGTCATCACTGCCACTCTCCAACAGATTGCAACAATAAAACAGGTGTGTGTTACTCAGCCCATCTCCCATACAGCGGGGAATTCGCATGAAATCTCTCCCAGGCTTCCCGGGGGAGGGATTATCAGAACGAGCCTGCACAGAGACGCGGGGAAAGGTAGAGACACCTGACCTTCAACTCCCCCTCCCATCAGCAGCGAAAATGAAACCTGTCTAGCCAGCGCTGGGGGAGGGGCAAGCGGAAAAAATCAAAACAATAGGGTGCCGGGGTTCCCAATAGCCACCCTCCACACCCAGCAAACTGCAGGCCCAGAGGACAGTTTGAACTGCCGAGAGGCATCACACAGGGAAAGGCCGGGCTACCAGGAGAAGCCAGGGCTGGCAGGAGAAGCCAGGGGACGAGAGGCCAGGCCCTCGCAACTGGGCGGCTAGAGATCGCCCGCCCGCGACCGCCCGTGCGACTGGGTGGCTAGAGATTGCCCGCCCGCTGGCGACAGCCCACCCGCTGCCCGCGCGACTGGGCGGCTGGAGACCGCCTGCCCGCCGGCGACCGATCGCCCGCCCGCTGCCTGCGCGACTGGGCGGCTGGAGACCGCCCGCTGGCTGACGACCGCCCGCGCGACTGGGCGGCTAGAGACCGCCCGCCCCCCGGCGACCGCCTGCCCGCTGCCCGCGCGACAGGGCGGCTGGAGACCGCCCGCCTGCCGGCGACCGACCGCCCGCCCGCTGCCCGTGCGACTGGGCAACTAGAGACCGCCCGTCCACAGGCGACTGCCAGCGGCCCCCGCGACTGGGCGGCTGGAGACCGCCCGCCCACCGGCGACCGCACGGCTAGACGCTGAGGTGCGGCCCAGCAGGTACGGCGCAGAGACTCTAGGAAGAGGTCTATAGACAGGCCGTCATGAAGTAGCTAACTGGGAGCTGAAACCAACCAGAGACAGACCAGTCCCACCCCTCCCTTCGGAAACCCCGGCAAGGAGCCTGGGGCCCGCCATAGCAGAGAGGTGACGTCAGCGGAGTTCGGCCCTCGGAACTCCTTCCCAGCGGAATCCACTTTAGCAGGCATAGTCTACCACCACAAAGGAGAGACAACAGAGATACACAAAACCAAAACAAATTTATAGGAGAGAGCAGAAACACAGCAGTCAAACAGAGCTGGAAAGTAACGTGAACAACATGAAAAAACAAGGGAAAAAAGGAATACAAACAATGCAGGGCAACTTAAATCTACAGGAGGACCTAGAAGCATCAGAAACAGGGATAGGGAAAGAACTCAAGGCATACCTAACTCAGATGGAACGGAATATTAGAGAAGACATGAGACAGCAAGTCCAAGCAATGAAAGTATATTCTGAAAACGAATTAAACAAACAAATTCAAATCGCAAAGAACAAGCTTTACCAGGAGACAGAGATCTTAAAAAAAAAAATCAAACAGTAATCCTAGAAATGCAGGAAACTATAAACCAAATTAAAAACTCAAACGAGAATATTACAAATAGACTAGATCAAGTAGAAGTCAGAACATCAGATAATGAAGACAAAGTTTATCAACTTGAAAAGAATATAGTCAACACAGAAAAGATGTTTAAGTCTCACGAGCAATCTATTCAAGAGATATGGGATGTCATAAAAAAACCAAATTTGAGAGTCATCGGGATAGAAGAAGGCATAGAGGTTCAAACCAAAGGAATGGACAACCTATTAAATGAAATAATTCTAGAAAACTTCCCAGAGATGAAAGATGGATTGGATTGCCATATCCTGGAAGCCTACAGGACCCCAAACATTCAAAACCGTAATAGACCAACTCCAAGACATATAATTATGAAGATAGCCAACATACAGAACAAGGAGAGAATATTAAAAGCTACTAGAGAAAAGAGGCAGATTACATTCAGGGGTAAACCAATTAGGTTAACGACTGATTTTTCATCACAGACTTTGAAAGTGAGAAGATCCTGGAACAATGTATTTCAAACGCTGAAAAATAATGGATTCCAACCAAGAATACTGTATCCAGCAAAATTAAGCTTCAGATTTGACAATGAAATTAAAATATTTCACGATAAACAAAAGCTAAAAGAATTCGCAGCCAGAAAACCAGCATTACAAAGCATTTTGAGCAAAATACTACAAGAAGAGGAATTGAAAAATAGTGCCCAAAACTAATAGCGGCAGGTATCTCAGTAAAGGGGGAGGAAAATTACCAAAGAGTAAAAACTAGCCAAACTAAAATAAATAAATAAATAAACATGACTGGAAGTACAAACCATATTTTAATTGTAACCTTAAATGTTAATGGCCTAAATTCACCAATCAAGAGACATAGGCTAGTAACCTGGATCAAAAAAACAAATCCAACAATATGCTGCCTTCAGGAGACTCATATGATAAGAAAAGACATACACAGGCTGAAGGTGAAAGGTTGGGAAAAATCATACCACTCACATGGCCCTCGGAAGCAAGCAGGAATGGCCATACTCATATCGAATAAAATCAACTTCAAACCTAAGTTAATCAAAAGGGATAAAGAAGGACACTATATACTGTTAAAAGGAACCATCCACCAACAAGACACAACAATTATCAATTTGTATGCACCAAACAATGGTGCTGCAACGTTCATAAAACAAACTCTCCTCAAGTTCAAGAGTCAAATAGACCACAACACAATAATTATGGGTGACTTCAACACACCGCTCTCGCCATTAGACAGATCCTCCAGACAAAAGCTGAATAAAGAAACTATAGAACTCAATAGCACAATCAATAACCTAGACTTAAACGACATATATAGAATATATCAACCATCATCAAGTGGATACACGTTCTTCTCAGCAGCACATGGATCCTACTCAAAGATAGACCATATATTATGCCATAGGGCAACTCTTAGTAAATATAAAGGTGTGGAGATAATACCATGCACCATATCTGATCATAATGGAATGAAACTGGAAATTAATGATAAAAGAAGGAAGGAAAAATCCTACATCACATAGAAAATGAACAATATGTTACTGAATGATCAATGGGTTACAGAAGACATAAAGGAGGAGATAAAAAAATTCTTAGAGATAAATGACAATACAGACACAACATACCAGAATGTATGGGACACAATGAAAGCAGTTTTAAGAGGGAAAATCATTTCCTGGAGTTCTTTCCTCAAAAAAAGAAAAAACCAACAAATAAATGAACTCACACTACACCTCAAAACCCTAGAAAAGGAAGAGCAAAACAACAGCAAATGTAGTAGAAGACAAGAAATAATTAAAATCAGAGCAGAAATCAACAAAATTGAAACAAAAAAAACCATTGAAAAAATTGATAAAACGAAAAGTTGGTTCTTCGAAAAAATAAATAAGATCGACAGGCCCTTAGCCATGCTAACGAAGAGAAGAAGAGAGAAAACTCAAATTACTAACATACGGGATGAAAAAGGCAATATCACAACAGACACTACAGAAATACAGAAGATAATTAGAAAGTATTTTGAAAACCTATATTCCAATAAAATAGAAGATAGTGAAGATATCGATAAATTTTTTAAGTCATACGATCTGCCCAGATTGAATCAGGAAGACACACACAATTTAAACAGACCAATAACAAAGGAAGAAATAGAAGAAGCCATCAAAAGACTACCAACCAAGAAAAGCCCTGGACCGGATGGGTATACAACGGAGTTTTACAAAACCTTCAAAGAAGAATTAATACCAATACTTTTCAAGCTATTTCAAGAAATAGAAAAAGAAGGAGCTCTTCCAAATTCATTCTATGAGGCCAACATCACCCTGATCCCGAAACCAGACAAAGACACTTCAAAGAAAGAAAACTACAGACCAATATCTCTAATGAACTTGGATGCAAAAATTCTCAATAAAATCCTGGCGAATCGAATACAAAAGCATATCAAAAAAATTGTGCACCATGATCAAGTAGGATTCATCCCTGGGATGCAAGTCTGGTTCAACATACGGAAATCAATAAATGCTATTCACCACATAAATAGACTTAAAGATAAGAACCATATGATCATCTCGATAGATGCAGAAAAAGCATTCGACAAAGTACAGCATCCCTTTATGTTCAAAACACTAGAAAAACTAGGGATAACGGGAACTTACCTCAACATTGTAAAAGCTATATATGCTAAACCTCAGGCTAGCATCATCCTAAATGGAGAAAAACTGAAGGCATTCCCTCTAAAATCTGGAACAAGACAAGGATGCCCTCTCTCACCACTTCTATTCAATTTAGTTCTTGAAATACTAGCCAGAGCAATTAGACAGACAAAAGAAATTAAAGGCATCAAAATAGGAAAAGAAGAACTTAAATTATCACTTTTTGTGGATGACATGATAATATATTTAACAGACCCAAAAGGATCTACAAAGAAACTGCTAGAGTTAATAAATGAATTAAGCAAAGTGGCAGGATATAAAATCAACACGCATAAACCAAAGGCATTCCTGTATATCGGCAACAAAACTTCTGAAATGGAAATGAGGAAAACCACTCCATTCACAATATCCTCAAAGAAAATAAGATACTTGGGAATCAACCTAACAAAAGAGGTGAAAGATTTATACAGTGAAAACTACAGAACCCTAAAGAGAGAGATAGAAGAAGATCTTAGAAGATGGAAAAATGTACCCTGTTCATGGATAGGCAGAACTAACATCATCAAAATGGCGATATTACCCAAAGTTCTCTACAGGTTTAATGCGATGCCAATCAAAATCCCAACGGCATTTCTTGTAGAAATAGATAAAGCAATCATGAAATTCATATGGAAAAACAAAAGACCCAGAATAGCAAAAGCAATTCTAAGCAGGAAGTGTGAATCTGGAGGTATAGCGATACCAGATTTCAAACTGTACTACAGAGCAATAGTAACAAAAACAGCATGGTACTGGTACCAAAACAGGCAGGTGGACCAATGGTACAGAATAGAGGACACAGAGACCAATCCACAAAATTACAACTTTCTTATATTTGATAAAGGGGCTAAAAGCATGCAATGGAGGAAGGATAGCATCTTCAACAAATGGTGCTGGGAAAACTTGAAATCCATATGCAACAAAATGAAACTGAATCCCTTTCTCTCGCCATGTATAAAAGTTAACTCAAAATGGATCAAGGAGCTAGATATCAAATCAGAGACACTGCGTCTGATAAAAGAAAAAGTTGGCTAGGATCTACATACTGTGGGGTCGGGCTCCAAATTCCTTAATAGGACGCCCATAGCCCAAGAGTTAATAACAAGAATAAACAAATGGGACTTACTTAAACTAAAAAGTTTTTTCTCAGCAAGAGAAACAATAAGAGAGGTAAATAGAGAGCCTACATCCTGGGAACAAATTTTTACCCCTCACACTTCAGATAGAGCCCTAATATCCAGAATATACAAAGAACTCAAAAAATTAAACAATAAGATAACAAATAACCCAATCAACAAATGGGCCAAGGACCTGAACAGAAACTTCTCAGAGGAGGACATACAATCAATCAACAAGTACATGAAAAAATGCTCACCATCTCTAGCAGTCAGAGAAATGCAAATCAAGATCACCCTAAGATACCATCTTACTCCAGTAAGATTGGCAGCCATTATGAAGTCAAACAACAATAAGTGCTGGTGAGGATGTGGGGAAAAGGGTACACTTGTACATTGCTGGGATGGCAAATTGGTGAGGCCAATTTGGAAAGCAGTATGGAGATTCCTGGGAAAGCTGGGAATGGATCCACCATTTGACCCAGCTATCGCCCTTCTCGGACTATTCCCTGAGGATCTTAAAAGAGCGTACTATAGGGATACTGCCACATCAATGATCATAGCAGCACAATTCACAATAGCTAGACTGTGGAACCAACCTAGATGCCCTTCAATAGATGAATGGATAAAAAATGTGGCATTTATACACAATGGAGTATTATGCAGCACTAAAAAATGACAAAATCATGGAATTTGCAGGGAAATGGATGGCATTAGAGCAGATTATGCTAAGCGAAGCTAGCCAATCCTTAAAAAACAAATGCCAAATGTCTTCACTGATACAAAGAGAGCAACTAAGAACAGAACAGGGAGGAAGAGCATGAGGAAAAGATTAACATTAAACAGAGACGAGTGGGGGGAGAGAAAGGGAGAGAGAAAGGAAATCATATGGAAATGGTAGGAGACCCTCAATGTTACACAAAATTACATATAAGAGGTTGTGAGGGGAAAGGGGGGGGGAACAAGGGAGAGAACTGAACAACAGCAGATGAGGTAGAGAGGGAAGATGGGAGGGGAGGGGAGGGGGGATAGTAGGGGATAGGAAAGGTAGCAGAATACAACAGTCACTAATATGCCATTATGGAAAAATGTGAATGTGTAACCGATGTGATTCTGCAATTTGTATTTGGGGTAAAAATGGGAGTTCATAACCCACTTGAGTCAAATGTATGAAAGATGATATGTCATGAGCTTTGTAATGTTTTGAACAACCAATAAAAATAAATAAATAAATAAAGTCTCCTTCTATTGTACGATGTTATTTCTTCAGTTTTGTCAATGTTTATGTCATATAGTTAGGAACTCTGATATTTGGTGCATATATAATTATTATAACTTCCTGGTGAATTGACCTTTTATCATTCAGTGATGCTAATGAGTCTGTCTTTGGTTCTTGTAGCAGTTTTTGACTTAAAATCTATTTTGCCTGATATGAGTGTAGCCATTTCTGCTCTCTTAGGCTAAAATTCTATGCAAATGGTAACCAGTGTGTGTCCTTACATCTAAAGTGAGTCTCCTATAAATAGCATATAGGTGAATCTTTAAAAAACAAATCTATTCAGCCAATATAAGTCTTTTGATTGGGGAGTTCAGTCTATTTCCATTTGACACAATTCCTGAATAGAAAGGACTTACTATTGCTGTTTTAGTAATTATTTTCTGTGTCTCATAGCCTTTTGTCCCTCATTTCCTCTTTTACTGCCTTTATGTTGCATTGATTTATTTATTTTTTACTTATGTGTATGTGTCACATGCTTTGATTCCTTTTTCATTTCCTTGTGTATATTTTGAGATATTTTCCTTGTGATTATCATGGGGAATTATACAAAAAATTTTAATGTGTTACAACAATCTATTTTCAACTGGTAACAACTTGAACCACATAAAAACTCCTTTATAGCTCTGCATGTACCTCAGTTTACATATTATATCTATATATATTGTATGCCCATTAATATAGATTTATTTCTATGCTTTTGCTATTTAAATTCTATGCAAGATTAAAAGTGAATGTAATTGCAAAAACTACAATATGTAGTTTCTATCTTTGTCTACATATTTACTTTTACTGGAGAATGTTATATTTTCATTGGCCTTGCATTGCTATGTAGTGTCCCTTTTCTTTAACATGTAAGATTCCTTTTGGCATTTCTCATAGGGTTGGTCTAATGGTAATGAACTCCCTCAGCATGGAGACAAAGTCCTAACTTTTCCTTCATTTTTGAAGAACTGTTTTTGCCTGATATTGTATTCTTGGTTTTTTAATTTCAGCACCTTGAATATATCATTGCTCTGTATTCTGTTCTGCTGAGAACTCTAAAATCTTATAGTGCTCCCTGGTAAATGATGAGTTGCTTTTTGATTTTTTTTTTTTTAAACGTACAATAGTTTGTGGTTATGTCTTAGTATTCTGGCTTTATCTTACTGGTAGTTCATTGAGCTTCTTGAATTAATATGCTTGTTTCTTTCCTCAAATTTATATTGTTTGGAACATTTAGAGAATGGGCATTATTTCTTTAAATAAGCTTTCTGCCCCTCTCTCTTCCATAATGTGTGTATTGGCTTGATGGTGGTTCCATAAGTCTCTTAGACTTTCTTCACTTTTCTTCATTATTCTTTTTGTTTCTCTGTCTTGGTTTGTTCTTTCTGTCTGATAAAATCGACTGCTGAACCTTCTTGTGATTTTTAAAAATTTAAGTTATTGAATTTTTCAATTCCAGAATTTGCTTTTTCTTTTTTTCGCAGTTTATTAGTATTCTCATTGTGTTCATTGTTCTCCTGACTTTATTTAATTGTCTCTGTTCTTTCAGGTCATTGATCATCTCTTAAGACAGTTGTTTAAAATTCCTTGTCAGACAATTCAGAGACCTACATTTCTTTAGGGTTCATTTCTGGAGATTGTTTCTTTGATTGAACCATGTTTCCCTGTACTTTTGTATGCTTTGTGATATTGTAATTGGAGCATTTGATAAAACAGCCACTTTTCCCAGTTTTTACAGACTGGCTTTGTGCAGGGGAAGACAACCTGCCTGGAAATTCTGGAACCTCTCAAACTTTTCTTGGGGCTCTATATCTTCTCTGCCCTTGTGTGTGTGCTTTCATTCCAGTACATACGACTGATTTCCACTTGTCTGAATTTCCCTAATAGGAGATCCTCTGTTTCTCAGGAGCTATTATCAATTCCTATTAAATTCCTCTGTCCTCTTTTGCTCTCCAGAGCTTGCCTGTAGATCTGCACACTTCTTGCTAGTATAGTGCACTGCTGCACTCCTTTCAGTGGCCTCCAGTCAGCATTCAAACCATGCCATCAACTTCTATCTATGCTCTGGATCAGATGAAACAGAAAGCAGTCTCTCAGATAAACCAGAGCGTTGGGCAGAAATTTATTTTCTTTTTGTCCTGAAGGACTTGCTGGGAATTGGGAGGTTTGTTGGTAATCATATCATGCTGTGCTGGGACAGGGAAAGGTGAGAAAAATGGTATGAGGTTTCATACCCTTTGCAGTGTAGCCTCCTCCTGGGTTTGCATTTGCTAGAATGCTGCATTTTCTCAACTGGTGTCTAGAATTTTCACAAAAATATTTTGATCAATATATTGTTAATTCAATGCTTCTGTGGAAGAATGAAGAAAGACAGGGAGATCCCTAGTCTACCATCTTGCTGATATCACTCTCCATCTACCCTAACTTTTGTTATCCATTGATATTTAATGCTTTACAGAATAGTATCTTGATAGAAAACATTCTTACCCAGCAAATTTTATCTACTTATTTATACATGGTCTGTATCAAAACTATGAATAGATAAGCTGTTAGACAAATTGACCTTTAATTTTTAAAGTACTACCACCTTGTATATGAAGTTAAATAGTTGTGAATGCAGAAATGTTTGGAATTTAGTTTCCATTCTTAAAGTATGATATACTTAACTGAATTTTGCTTAATAACAAGAGTTCCTCAAATTCTGCCAAAAACTGATTTTAAAACTTAAATCCTGGGGCCAGGTGTGGTGGTGCACACCTGCAACCACAGCAAGTTGGGAGGCTGAGGCAGGAGGATCAGTCTCAGCAATTTAGCAAGGCCCTAAGCAACCTGGTGAAACCCTGTCTCAAAAAATAAAAAAGGCTGGGGATGTAGCTCAGTGGTTAAGAACCTCTGGGTTCAATCCCTGGTTAAAAAAAAATTGAATCCTAGGAACCTCAATCAGAAGTCTTTTCATGATAATTTTAGAAAAAAGATTTTTTTTTCCCTTCTGGTGGAAGAAGTTTTCTTGTATCCCTTGTATGTTTTACTTTCCCCAATTATTTTGGAAACTATTTCAGAAATTACATATTAACATTAGAAATTGTGTGTTTATAGTTTCGAGAGAACATTTGTAATAACAAGAAGCAACTGTTAAATAGGAAACATTGAAACATCAACTTTGTATCACATGTACTTTTATTACTTTAGGTATAAATATATTTTTACTTATTAAAATTTTAATTTCAATTTCTTATTTCTAAGCAATTATAAACTTCATTATGCTCAGTTAATGTATTCTAGTTGATCTTTGTGATAACTCTGTTAATTAGAATATACTAGAAATTTTATATTTTTAAGACAGGATGTGAATAACAAGTAAAAGTGGATGAATGAAATTTGAACTATATTTAGTGCAACCCTACTTGTTGGGCTACCTAATATGGCTATGGTGTGATAAAACAGCAGCAGGGAAGGGTAAAGTTATGGTGCAAATTTAGAACCATGTATATATAATATATGGTTAGCTAACCAGAAACAGACTTATACATTTCTCTAAATATAAAATATTTTCCTATGGTGATAGTCTTGTCTTCTCACAAGGGAATGTCTATTGAGTGTGTCCCCTGAAAGTTTGTAATCTTATTCCTCAACACAGCCGTGTTGGAGGGGGCTTAGTGGGAGGATTTTGGTTCGCTGGGGTGGAGCCCTATGAACAGATTAATGCTTTCTTTTTTTTAATATTTATTTTTTGTAGTTGTAGTTGGACACAATAACTTTTATTATTATTATTTTTTTATATGTGGTGCTGAGGATTGAACCCAGGGCCTTGCACTAGCGAGGTAAGTGCTCACCGCTGAGCCACAACTCCAGCCCCCAGATTAATGCTTTCTATGCAGGAATTTTTTAGCTAACACAGAAGTTTAGTCCCCTTTTCTCTATCACAGGTGCCTGCTTCCTCTTGTTTTTCTCTAATGAGATAAAGCAGCATATGACCCTAACTAGATATAGCCACCCCTCTGGTTTTTCCAGCCTCTAGAACCATGAGGCAAAATAACACTTTTCCTTCATAAATTACCCAGTGTCAGCTGGGCCTGAAGGTGCACACTCATAATACCAGCAACTTGGGAGGCTGAGACAGGAGGATCACAAGTTGAAGGTCAGTCTCAGCAACTTTGAGACTTTGTCTCAAAATAAAAAAGGCTGGGGATATAGCTCAGTGGTAAAGCATCCTTGGGTTGAATCCCTAAAAAATAAAAATTAAAAAACCCCACCAAAAAACCCTACCCAATCGAGTATTCTGCTATAGTAACAGCAAACAGAGGATAAGTATGCCTCTATTCAAAAATTTTCCCCATCTGCTACTTCCACCTGACCCTGTACATTTGTAGACCCTAGATGGTGCTTAATAAATGTTTTGATGAACAACAGGCATGGTATCATATCATATCATTTTCAAGATAAAAATAGCCATATATAAGCCCTGACAGAAGGTCCACTCCTCTTTGTATCTTCAAAATGACTTCAAGACTTTTGTTATTTAAAGCAGTCTCTCGTCTGATTATAACATTAAGTATGAATGTACTTGATTTATGACAGTAAATAGAAACAATTGTTACTAATTGTGAAATTATAATTTAGGAGATTGAAATAGCAAATTAGATTGGAGAAAATTATTCTTTATTGAAAAATACCAATAATACTGACAGACTTCAAAAGCAATTCACGCTTCCAGAATACAAAGTACTTAATACATTTTTTTTCAAACCTGTTTGTATTTCAAACAAAGTTAACATTTTTGTAAATCAAATTTGATAATCTGACTAAAAAATATTTTCCAGCTTTATTATTAAAGGAGCTGCACATCTTTATAGTAGGGCCATCAGGTGGGCAGGAGCACAGCGATAGAATGCACCTGGGACTTCACAGCCTTCTACAGCGATATTTCCCACAACTTTGCTGCTGGAAACAAAAATACTGCACGAGACAGCTGCCCTCCAGGGTCAGAGGGTCTCAAGACAGCGTGTCAAAAGACAGCCAGGTTTTCTTAAAATTCACAGACTTTCATTTAAGATTGCTTTTTAAGAAAAATTTTAAAGAATGCCATAGTGACTTAACATCATCCAATGACTGAATTAAAAAAACTATAATGAACGAAATGAACTGTTACCATCAAAACGGTCTTTGCTGAGCTGTAATAATTCTAGGCTTTTTAGATGCAAAAAAATTAACATATATGCAAGTTTAATTTGAAACCACACAAATTATGTATGTAGGCTCAGATAGTAGCAGTGTTCACTTTAACCACTAATAGCTTAACTGGAACAGCCACCTATTTATTCCACCAGCTGGGATAGCAGCACCAAAGTCTTCTAAAATTCTTTATGTATAAATCTTAAGTTATTATCCAAGTTCCATTCTTTGCATGCTCCAATTCTCATTATTTAACATAAAAGCAACAGGATTTGGAGAGTTACTTTTTGCTGTATTAAAACAGTTATACAGCGTCTTGTACTGTCAAAAAGCAAAATACTGTGAACAGCAGCCTTCTTCACAGCTCTAACCCTGAAGCTGCCAAGCATTCACTGCTTGTGTCAGCAGTGGTATTTCCACAGTAAAATAGCAGAAACTAAAAAATTATGGCACAATGGATTTCTGAATTCTTTTATCTACCATTGGTCCTGGGGCTTGGTACCTTCCCCTTGTAGACTATATATCTGCTGATTATTCCAGAATCATCTTTAATGGAGCAAAGGCATCAGGTCATATAGCGGGTAATTGCTCTCAGAGCGTACAGGAGTTCTGCTTGCATCCTAGCTTCTATAAGAAGCAGATTAACATGAACCTGAATACAAAATACAACATCATATAAGAGAGGGTTATAAACATTCAGGTTTTCAGTGACTAATAATCAAATACCAAAAATAAGTACAGTTGTCCCTTGGTACCCATGAGGTATTGGTTTCAGGACTTCCCTTGGATACCAAAATCCTTAGATACTCAAGTTTCTCATATGAAATGGCACAGTATTTGCATATAACCTCCCATATACTGCAAATCATCTCTATATTGCTTATAATAAAATGTAAATGCTATGTAAATAGTTTACACTGTATCATCTAGGAAATAAGAAAAATATGTACATATTCAATACAATGCAAGGTTTTGTTTTTTTTTAAATATTTGCACAATTACCTGAATCCACAGATGTGGAACCTACAGATGTGCTGGGCTAACTGTACATTTTCTATATAACTTTGAAGCCTTGTTTATTGAACAGAATATCAATTTCTCAAAACAAAAGCTATCTGATATTCTTTTTAGATAGATGTTTTGAGCTTTCATCTATATTTGATCATACCTCTTCTTGAATGTTGTAGTTCAAAAACTCTAGATACTGCTCTATCAGAATACCACTATTCCCTGCCACATCATTAATTTCTATAAAGATGTTTCCAAAAAACCCAGACATTTCTACCTATACACAATTAAAAAGAGCTCATGCAAAATAGTCTTCTTTCTCCTAAGTTGTGACAGCTATTCCATTGCTTCTGAGAATGGGCAGCCTACCTGTCGTCTTGTCTGTATTTTATCTCTCACCATCATGGGTTTCCCTTGCAAGGGGAACCTGAGACAGCTGTCCTAGAATGCTGTTCTTTGAGTTGGTAGAACCAAGGGAGAGGGTTTGAGAGCTATTAGGTTATGTGAAAGAGTGTAAGAATACTGATAAGTTACAGAGTAATAAGCCACAACAGGCACATACCTTCTCAGAGTGCTTGAACTGCCTCCAGAAGCTATCATACATTCTTTTGGTAACCTTTTCAGGAGTGCAAACAACAGTTTTGATATAAACTTTAAAGCTACGATCCAACAGCTGGTTAATTTCACCATAGTCATAGTCATCATATCTGTTAAAAAAGAGTTAACAATATTTTCAACATATAGTCTATTTTCTTTTTACAGAAAATAAATGCTATATTCTTTATTTTGTGTGGTACAAGGATGCTTTACTACTGAGCTACATACAGAGCCCTTTAGTTTAATTCCATTTATTTTTTTTGAGATAGAGTCTCACTAAGTTGCCAAGTCTGATCTCAAACTTGCAATTTCCTGCCTCAGCCCCTGAAGTAGCTGAGATTACAGGGTGAGCCAGCATGCCCAGCTACATGGTATATTATTTTCCCTTCTTTCTTCAGGCAGCAGTTCCCTTAAATGAGATAGCTTTACAATGTTTACTTGGGGGTCAATTGGTGAGTATGAAGGTAAAAAGTGAAAAACTTATTGCCCAAACAAATCATTCCTAAAATTTAAGAATATTAACACTGTAGCACTGGGTCCAAAGAAAAGGGTATATTTACAATCATGAACAAGTAATTACACTACGGGTAACCAATTCTGAGAACACAGCTTAGAAAAACTGCTGAAATTTTAAAAATTAATCAATTAGGCCATGTTGGCACAATTATATTTTATAAAAACTGCAGTTTCTGGGGTTAGATGAGAAAAAAGGCAGTGAGGGTGGGTGGAGCAGGAAGAGTGGTCTATATATGGTCTCACAGTGTCTACATTTAGGAGAGGCTGGCTTACTTTAAGGCAAGATGGTTGCATGCACTACTGTCTGCTTTTCCCTATTTGGAGTCCAGATCACAAAAGTACTGAACTTGCCTATTGGGTTTTCAGTGGAAAAGGGAGAAAGTTCTTGGCAAAGCCTGTCCTACAGCCATTCAGGAAACCAAAGTCAAATCTGGCCACTGATTAGTGGAAGTTAGTTTAAAACTCATCATATGTGTCTTAAATGCCCAAGTAGTTTAAAATAAAGTAAAAGGTTTTTGACCAGAATCACTGATAAAATGAATAGCAACAGAATGCTGTTTTTTTTTTTTTTTTTTTTTTTTTCTAAAATAACCAGAAAGCAATGCAGCAAGGAGTGTGTGAGTGAGGGAAGGTAGTAAATAATGGCTGCATTTTGTACACACCACAATGTGCTAAAAACCTAACAATGAGGACGTGAATTTTCCATTGTGATGAAGTTTTACAGGAACAGGTACTCTTCAGAAGGCACTTGAGAACAGCTGGAGGGGCAATACAAAGGTACTGAGTTGCCAGAAGGTAACAATATGAGTGTGGCAGAAGATAAAAGATGACACAGAAAGACAAAGATGCTCAGTGACAAACTGCCTCTTTTCATCTATGTTCAACTTGTTTGCCTTCCCCTTTCTTGGAGGCAGCAGTCATTTAATTCTTGTCAATATCTCTGAACTCTCCCCCTTGCCTCACTAGAAGAGAGGGGAAAAACTAAGCTGCAATAATGGGGTTCCCTGAAGCACAGATTACCGGACGAGGGGATGATCTTGAGTATATGTGCCTGTGTGTGCTCTAAGAACCTGAATAATTTAGCCTAGAGGGAAATACCTCTTTATAAACACAAGAAAACAGACTAACCGTATTCCAAACATGCAGTGAATATAGTTCCAAATAGCCCGTCTAAGCATTGAGGTATCAACGTCTTTGTGCATTGCCATTGTATTATAAGTAAGATTGTAAGCAATGTGAAATTTTTCATCGATCAACTGTCCCACATCTGGATAAAGGCGATTTACCAATGAATAACCATGGTCTTCCCAGCAATAGTCCTAAACATAGGGAATAGAATTAACATGAATAATTAAAATGTGGCCAAATACAGCTCTGTGAGATCACTGGTAGCTGGAATCTACTACCTTCATCCCTCACTCTGAGCTTCACTTGTACTCCAGTCCAAGGATTTCAATTCCATACTATAACACGCAAGAGGTTATGTTTTCTAACTTAGCAAGGTAAGAACTGAGGGAGACTTGTCCCCTTACACACAGGCACTGATTTCCAGTTTTCTCTTTCTGACTTTTCACTGAGCCCCAGACACAGCCCAGCTTGAGAGTTCTCTTTCATTTCTTATCACTACAGCCATCCAAATGGTTTTCAAAGTTTAGGAATTTCTTTCTTTCTTTTGTAACACTGGGGATTAAACCTAGCTAGGCAAGTGCTCTATCACTGAGCTACATCCCCAGCCCTTTTTGAGACAGGATCTAAGTTGTCCAGGCTGGCCTCAAATTTGTGATCCTTCTGCCTCAATCTCTTGGTAGCTGGGATTACAGACATGTGCTACCATGCCTGGCTAATTTTGTGAACTTCTAATTTAATATGTCCATCACTGATTCCTTCTCTACCTTCAGTCTTTTAGCTTTATTAACTGAGTCTCTTAGTTTTCCTACATAAAATCTCCTTGCCTTTATTTCTACCTCAAACAAAACTTAGTAAGCCCCTACTATTCTATGTTGACATTATGCCATCACTTTGGTCAAAATCTACAACCCCCATTTAATCTACTATAAACTGTTCTGGCATTTAAGGCATACCTGATTAATTTTAACATCACTAATATAGAAGTTTGAATTATTGCTGAAGCTCACAGTAGTTCAGTCTCCTTATGATTCCTTTCCTTACTCTATATACCGAAATCTAAGCTCAGTTCTTTCCTATTCTTCTCTGATTACAATGCTTTTTTATTTTTATTTTTTGGTGCTGGGGACTGAATCCAGGGCATTGTGCATGCTAAGAGAGAACTCTACCACTAAGTGCTGCCCTTGTTTTTTGGCCACACAAATCCTTCAAATGCTCATTTCCCTTCACAAAAATTTTCAGCCTGAAATTATTTCTTCAATTTCTAACCTATTATATTTCATGACACAGTTTAACTATCAAGTACAAATTCTTTAACTCTTCTTTGTGCCTAAGTTTTGTCCCTTTCCCTTTAACCAAATATGAAAAAATAATAGTTCTTTCATAATTCTGGCAAAATATCTATTATTTAACACTGGCCCCTAATGATAATTGGGAAAGTTGTATCAACTCATATGAATTAAATATTTACCTATGTAAACTAAATATTTAAGCAATACTATACGATATACACTTAAACTACATATGACTCTACTGATGAATTAGAAATAGTCTTATACAATTAGAGTACAGAATAAGTATTTGCTAATTGATGATTCTCAACTTTTATTCTGGAACTTGAGGATATAGCTTCTGTTGTTCGTGAGATACTGCTTGCATGGCACTTAGCATACTTCTCAAATCTAGGTTGCTTTTTCTTTTAAGTCATGCTAAAATATTTCTAACCACTCACATGCATACAAGCTATAATTTTACCTGGACACGAAATGTTGGGACATGCATCCCATGTCTAGAGAAATCCTTATAGCCATAACTAGTATCCTCAAAGTGACGAGAGACATCTCTTGCTGGTGTAACTTCTTCATCATCTGAAACGATTTTTAAAGTCATGGAAAGCTTTTCAGAAACAGGATACTTGAAATTCATTTTTCCCATAACAAAAGTGAAAATAAGAAAACCAGTTCTATGTCACTGAGTAACCCATATCAACCAAAATGAAATCTTAATAAAAAGAAGTACCTTACTTACCAGTAAACTGAATATAGTAAAAGAAGATACTCCATTATAAAGTAAATATTCATAGTTGAATTCTACATGCCTTTTATTCTGTAATAGACCCCACTTTCCCTGTGTCCCCATCCCAATTTATAGACTTTAGGTTCTCCTTAATATGTGTTCAGACTTGGGAGGCTGAGACAGGAAGATCATAAGTTCAAAGCTAGCCTCAGCAACTAGGCCAGGCCCTTAGCAACTTGACCCTATCTCAAAAAGGGCTAGGGTGCAGTGTTTCAGCACCCCTTGATTCAATCCCTGGTATCCACCCCTCCCCCAAATGTGTTCAAGGTAGAATGCTGTTTTGGATAATCTTTAAGGTGATAATAACGACTATGAAGATAAGCTATGCTCTAAAATATAGTACTTGACTATTTTTTATTAAACATTAACACTATACAGTATGATGAAAATGATGAAACTAAAGGTCCTGTAAGTTGACATTTTTATAATGCTTCCCGCACTGCCCCTAAGTTCTTTTATGATCATCATGTTAAGGAGTTGATGAGATTAGTTTTAACAAAACAGTATTTTATGATGACCACAACTCTACACCTTTAGGCATAAATAGAAACAAAAATATCCCCTCAAGGAAAAACAAGCCAGTACCCAACCTCCCTTTATACAAAGACACACTCTTTCCCCCCACTCTTTGATTGTCAAATATATTTGAGACAGTTTTTGGACATATTCTTTTTCAGATGATCTAAGTTAGAAATACTGCTGTTTTTCACTTATAAATTTTTTTTAAGTTGCCTGCTTTAAAAATTCTAAGTAGGACTACATATGCAATATCCTCTCCAAAATGACAAAAATATATTTGGATTGATGTTTTAAAACTAACCTAAATTCTTTAAATAAAAAAGGTGGGTTTGCAATATTGTGTAGTAGTTGCTCTTACCTGAGGAGAAGACACACATGCTCTCTCTCTTCTCTATTTCAAATCGTGAAGCCATCTCTTCCTGACTGGCCTCTTCTTCGTCTCTACATTCCTGTAACTGCTTCATCTTTTCCATGAGGGCTTCAACCTCAAAGAAGGATTCACTTACCTGAAAAGAGAACACGATATTGTATACATCAGACACAGAATGAAATTCATGTATTTTATTAAGTCTGTTTCAAAAGACCATCAAAATATAGGAAAATACATTCTTAAAATAATATCCCTACTATTTATACTCCTGTAAAAATGAAAATTTAACACTACTTGTCAATTTAAAACAATGAATATTTTATAGTTAACTTCTACTTGCTAAGTCAGTTAAATGTTAAAGTGGTTTCCTATCAACTGTATACTGCATATATTGTCAACATGTCTATCATCTTTAAAATAATAACTGTTCTATGTATACAATGTATCTATTAAAATGAAACATGTCCTCCCATGGCTGGAGTTGGATGGGTCCTAACCATAAGGGGTAGCCAAGATTTATATTTCTAAACCCTACTATATCTTTACTATAAAAGCTAGATCAAATCTACAGAATATATATTTTACAGAATGGATATAAAAGAAGTTTTAAAATCTCAAATCTCAATTTTCAAATACAAATTAATCTTTCCCCCTTTATGATTTCATTTCTTTTGCCAGGAATGTTCTTAAGACCTCCTATTTTACAGGGCAAGGTGGCGCATGCCTATAATTCTAGCAGCTCACAAGGCTGAGACAGGAAAACTGCAATTTCAAAGCCAGCCTCAGCAACTTAGCAAGGCCCTAAGCAATTTAGTGAGACCCTGTCTAAAAATAAAAAATAAAAAGGGCTAGGGATGTGGTTCAATGGTTAAGCACCCCTGGGTTCAATCCTTAGTACCAAAAAAACCCAAAACAACAACAAAACACCATCCCACCAAAAACCAAAACTCCTGTTTTTTTACTCTTTTCCTAGCTTCAACCTATTGGTTTGGTCATGGGGGAATCAGGCTCTGGATCAGTATCATGTTGATAGAAGTTAAGATTGGTACTTTGAAGGAAAGAGCAGAATGCTGTGTGACAATAATTAGGGATTGTGGGGCAGGAGGTAGATAGTTACAAGAATCATATTAAGCTGACACCAAACCGTCATAAGGCTAATAGACCTACCTGTTTAATTTACTGGTATATTCAGAGCCTATGCAACACCTGGTATACAGTAGAAACTCTAGAAATATTTGTTGGAGAATGACTGTCAAGGCAATTCTATATTACGAGAGACTATCTTTATATCTTCATATGATCCAGTTATACCAAAATATCCTATACTAAGCCTTTCTAGTAATTCCATGGTGGATGTATCTCTGTGATGATACTAACTCTTTTGGCACACACACTTCCATTATTATTCTTAAGGTCAATAATCAAACAAAAAAGGGCCAAAAAAGATTAGGTTTCTTAATAGAATGACTCGAAGTTAAAATACACACGCAAGCACATACACATATTTTAAGACCTCTCTCAATTCACATTACTTCTCATTGTATTAATTTACTTATTTTACCAGTTTTCCTCTAAGATAAAGAGCCCAAACCTTAAGTATTCTTAGGAAAAACAATTCTGACTTATTTATTTTTTAGTACTGGGGACTGAACCTAAGGTAGCTTTACCACCGAGCTACATCCCCAGACCTTTTTTTTGAGACGGCATCTTGCTCAATTGCTGAAACTGGCCTGACTTGTGATTCTCCTACCTCCTACCCCTGGAGTCTCTGGGATTACAGATGTGTGCCACTGTAGCTGGCAGGAAGGAAAATTTTTGACAAATTGTCAAGAGGGAAAGGAAACAAAGTCTGTTTCTTTTTGCTTCTTAACTAATTTGTTGATAGAGGTAAAAATTTTTTTTAAAAATTATGGCATTCATTTTAATGTTGAAATATTAATAATGTATATAGAATTTCTTTTTATTTGCTTTTTACTATTTGTATCTGAAGAGCTGAATCAGATATCTCAAATGCACTTGGAGAACAAGCTATATGGGCTCATTGTCAAGTGCCATCAGTATGAGCTTATATACCTTTTAAAAGGATCCAACTTAAAACCTGGGAATGGGAAGCATATCTATTAGATAAATAAAAGCTTTTATTTTTTCACTCTAACCTATTATGGCTTTTAATAGATAACTAGAAATAATACAGTCATTTTTCTTCAGTCTTGTACTAAATTATTGATAAGGAAGGACAACAATCAACGCCAAGCATCCTAGAAACTGAAATACTCTCTCTTGGATCCTCTTATAACTTCCAAGCTGTGATAAACAGTCAGTGACCATATACACACCTACAGCATGGACTCAGGTAGCTCAATGGAGAGTGAAACTGACTGTCTTGGACCTTTATTAGAATAGAACTGTGATCAATCTTAGGAAAATTATATTCCTTCATGTGCTAATTTCACTCTGATAAATACCAAGCACTCTCTACTAGCTACTTTACTTCCTTAGAGATATTTAATCTAAACCTCACATTTGTTTTTTACCTTTATTTAAACATGAAAGAACTGAGGCTCAGAGAAGTTTGATAATTTTCCCAAAGTCAAATATGTAAATCACAGGCAGTTTAACATACCTAAATTTCTTTAAAAAGAATAAAACAACTGAGAAAATGTGTGCAGTGGGTTCAGATAACTGTGATGCTACTTCTGTGATTTCTCTTTTGAAGCATAAAGTAAAACCTTGCTTTTTAATTATTGCTAAAGAATGCAGAGAGAATTTTGACCAACTGTATATAAGAACTAAAATTTACTTATAGAAAATTAAACATTCTGTTTCAAAGGAATAAGAAAGCAAAATATGACAGAAGAGAAGGAATAGAGGTGAAAGCATTTTAACAAATTTATATTCATTGGATACCACCTTCTGTATCTATGCAAAACTAAACATGAAAAGGAATTTTAAAGGGAGAAATTTCCAAATCAAAGATGATTAAATCTTCTAAAAGATGAACATTTAAAAAAGCCATTTGGTTTCTGTTACAGAAAAGGGAAGAAAGGGATCTGATTGGCACTAGCAAATCTCCACCACCAGGCCACACTATTTTCGGCCTCCCCTCATCTCACTGCTGTAGCCGTTTGACATTAGCTGACCCTACAGAGGTAAAAACTATTGGCTTCTGACACTAAAATTATTTGAGTGTCATCTCCTAGAGGTGTTTAGTTTTGACATATCCCTTAGAGCTCTGACTAGTGGTGGACATTTGGAGGCAGTAAATAAATTCATACTTAATGAATGAATAAGTATAGGGGTCTAATATCTTTATAGACTTAACAGGATGGATTGTCCAAGGAACCAAATAAAAATAACAATTACAGTGATTATTAGTATTATTACAATCTCATAACAAATAATAGACACTTACTGAAATATTTCCTGCTGAGTTGACCTGCATTTCATCCACGTTGTGATTGCCATTTGTAATGTCACAGATGCAATAGTTACTAACAGAAGGAGGTCTGAATGTGTGGCCACCATCACAATGAATTTCTGGACTGATTCCACAGCCAAATGTGAATGAAGCAAGAGAATGATAGTGTGTAAGAAGAACAACTGCATGGACCAGTTCCGCAAGAGACCAACTGTGCTCTTCAGCTTTTAAAAGCCCCTTGGGGGAAAAAGAGAGAGGACATATTTTTATACCTGGGTGTGGTATTGATGAAGATATATAGTTCACCTTAGTATTTAATCTATTGAAAACAGGATTACAAGAAATCTAGTAAACATGTAAAACCCATGATTTGATAATTTTTATGAAAATGTATCCATGAATACAGCTTAATGTGTCTGTTAGTAACATGTTCATCATTATTTTGATTTTTTGAAATACTGACTTTAAAAGGTAATCAAATGCATTTTGCTTAAAAGTAACTGCTATATTTCTTTTTTCAATTTTTAAGTTGTAGATGGACACAATATATTTATTTTTAAATAAATAAACCTCACACATGCTAGACAAGTGCTCTACCACTGAGCTACAACCCCAGCTCAAGTTGCTGTACTTTAAGTGTAGGATTATGAATGAATTACTGTGTTTTTACTTCAAATGTAATAAATCTGAGCTTAGAATAGAAGCTACTGTATGAATATCTTTTTGTTTATTATCAGGCCTTCTCAAAGAATTTTTAGGATAGCAGCTTGAACAACTAGACTCTCAATATTCCTAAATCATCAAGTTATATTTATTTATTTACTTACTTATTATCTATAGTACATAGGATTGAACCCAGGGGTGATTTACCATTGAGCTACATCTCCACCTTTTAATTTTATTATTTAAAAAATTTTTGTTTTTAGTTATGGATGATAGTAGAGTATAATTTGACTTATTTATACAAATATGGAATACATCTTATTCTAATTAGGATCTCAGTCTTGTGGTTGTACTTGATGTGGAGATTACTGTGGTGTATTCATATATGTACATAGGAAAGTTATGTCAGAAAGTTATGCCACTGTATTTCCTTTTCCTTTCCTCCTTCCCTTTCCTTCATTCCCCTTTGTTTAATCTATTAAACTTCTATTTTTCCCCTCCCCACCTTGTTGTGTGTTAGCATTCATATATGAGAGAGAACATTCAACCTTTGGTTTTTTGGGATTGGCTTATTTAGCTTAGCATAATAGTCTCCAGATCCACTCATTTTCTGGCAAATGTCATTAAGCCATTCTTTTTTATGGGCAAGTAATATTCCATTGTGTAAACACTAAATTTTCTTTTCCATTCATCTGCTGTAGGGCACCTATGTTGGTTCCATAGTTTAGCTGTTGAGAACTGAGCTGCTTTAAATATTGATGTGGTTGTGTCACTGTAGTATGCTGTTTTAAGTCTCACTGGGTCAAATGGTGGTTCTATTCTAAGTTTTCTAAGGAATCTCCATACTGCTTTCCAAAGTAGTTGCACCAATTTGCTGTCCCATCAGCAATGTATGAGTGAACCCTTTCCCACATCCTTGCCAACATTTATTATTACTTGTATTCCTGATTGTTGCCATTCTGACTGGGGTAACATGAAATCTCAATTAGTTTTCATTTGTATTTCTCCAATTGCTAGAGATGTTGAACATTTTTTTCATATATTTGTTGACCATTCATATTTCTTCTTCTGTGATGTGTCTATTCAGTTCCTTTGCCAATTTATTAATTGGGTTATTTGGTTTTTTGGTGTTAAGTTTTTTGCTTTCTTTATATCCTTTTTATTTTTTTGAGATAGGGTCTCCCTAAATTGCCCAGGCTGGCTCTGAATTTGTGATATTCCTACCTTAGACTCCCGAGTAGCTGGAATTACAGGCATGCACCATTATGCCCAGTTCGTGTTTGAAATATTTTGATGTCATATTCTATAACTGTTATAGATGTCTTTCAATTTTCAGTAACTCCTACTCTTATCAAAAGATTAAAATTTTTAATTATGTCAAGGGGAAGGGGAAAAGGATGAATAGCAGCAGCACAGGACAATGCTATTTATTATTCTGTATAATATAGTAATGGTATCATGACATTATCCATTTGTGAAAATCCACAGAAGTGTTCAACATCAAGAGTGAACACTAGACTAGTGTTAACTATGGATTTTAGCTAATAACAATATATCAGATGGTTCATCAGTCACAAAAAATGTACCACACACTGGGCATGGTGACTCATGCCTATAATCCTAGTGGCTCAAGAGGCTGAGGCAGGAGGGTTGCAAGTTCAAAGCTAGCCTCAGCAACGTAGCAAGACGCTAAGCAACTTTATGAGACCCTGTCTGAAACTAAAATATTAGGGGAAAAAAATAAAAGCTAGGGATGTGTTATGTATCCCTGGGTTCAATCCCCAGCACCAAACAAATAAAAAAAAAATGCATCACATAAATCCTAGATGTTAATAATAGGAGAAAAATGTGTGTCTGTGGGAGGGGGTTAAGGAGGTAGAAAATGAGAACTCCTGTGCAATTTTACTGAAAACTAAAACTGCTCTGAAAAATAAAATCTTTAAAAAAATATATAAATGATGCTCAAGATTTATTACTTCACTACATACCTCAATGTGTTCTTTGGTAATAAGCCAAGGTCTGTGGGCTAATACTTTGTTGAGTTCTCCTAAATTCTGTAGTTTTTGAGGAGCATTTTCTAAACCATTGAGCCACTTGGGGTCTCCACCAACATGAAGAAAATCATTTACATGCAGGTTCACTAAGTAGGAGCACTGATGTCTTGCTGCAGCCTTAAGGAAAAATGAAAAGGTACTCTAATTACAGATGTTAAAACCTTTTTTTAAAAACATTTTTAATTTTTTGGAAGTAGTTGGAAACAATACCTTTATTTTTTAATTTTTATGTGGTGCTGAGGATCGAACCCAGGGCTTCGCATGTGCTTAATGAGCGCTCTACTGCTGAGCCACCATCCCAGCCTCAAATGTTAAAACCTTGAACTAGTACCAATCTATTTTCTTTAGAACATGCAAAATAGCTATTTTTTTTTTTTTTAGTATTGGGGATTGAACTCAGGAACACTCAGCCACTGAGCCACATCCCTAGCCCTATTTTGTATTTTATTTAGAGACAGGGTCTCATTGAGTTGCTTAGCACCTCAAAGTTGCTGAGGCTGGTTTTGAACTCTCAATCCTCCTGCCTCAGCATCCGGAGCCACTGAGATTATAGGCGTGCACCACCAAGCCCGGATTAAGTTTTTGATTAGTATGGTTTCACAACTTTCCATGAACTAGAAATGTTTTCACATAAACATTTAAAAATTTCAAATACACCACAGAAAATACCTCAAGAATAGTCTAAGAACAAAATATCTGATAAAAATATCTGAACTGTAAAAATTGTACCTATATGTCAACTTTCAGAACCACAAAATAATAAGAAACTTCAATTAAGTTGTCAACCATAAAATGACACAATAGTATTTACAAACTAAACAGGATTATCATCACTTATGCCAATCATAACTGTATATAATAATAAAATAGATCTTGTGTTCTATTTTTTTCTTTAAGTGAGAATAGCTTTCAGTATCATATAAATAAATGGCATAATTTTTGTTATACTTGAGACCATACTTATTTAAAAACAAAAACAACCAGAAACTACCTAATAGGAATCCTATCATAAGTCAAAATATAAGTACTTATCCCCGTGTTTAAAGCATTAACTATCTCTTAAAGAGATTAATAAAAGCAGGCAGAAAAGTTTTTTCACCTAATTTTTACATACCATTATTCCAATGTAGTGCCGATAATGTAGGGGTAATGGCCCATCCATTTGCAGTAGATAGTGTTGAGTTTTTAAGAAACTTTCTAAATATTGTGGGTGGAAAACCATCACTAATGTAATGTTATCCAAACGACCCAAAGCAGCAAAAGAATCTGCAAATAAAGCATGCATTTGTGTGTCTTCACTCCCCACTTGGAGAATCTGTATAAATAAATGAGAGGAATACCATGGTTACATAAATCGTAAATTTCATATTAAAATTTGACTTAAGAGGGGGATTAATAATTTAAACTCAAATGGTAGCAAAAAACAGAAGAATAAACTGTCACATTATACAGGAGGGGATAAACAACAAAGGCTGAACATTAAAGGCCATCTAGATTGGCTGCTTTATCAAAGTTGCAGAACTTGCAAATACACCACCTACTCTAACTCAATTTAAGGAGAACCACAATTAACCAATAGCAAACAATTCTTTTGAAAATAAAGCACAGTTGCTTTTACATACATAGAATTAAAGACCCAATCTAGTGGTCATACCAGCCTATGGAGATGGTCAGGATCAAGTAACTCAGTTTATAGGCAAACCTAAGCAAGATCTACATATAAGCAGGTGGAATATTATTAGTTTTAAAAACAAAAACAAAACAAACAAAACCTAACCAGTCTATATATACTTTGGCTTTGCTTGATTAAATATGGGTATTAAAAAAGCATCATGATATATTAGAAATCAGTATGACTACATCAGCTTCTTATTTAAAAAATATTTTTAGATGTAGATGGACACAATACCTTTATTTTTTTAATGTGATGCTGGGGATCAAACTCAGTGCCTCCTGAGTGCTAGGCAAGTGCTCCACCACTAAGTCACAACTCCAGCCCTACATCAGCTTTTTCTAATCCCATAGATTCACTGCCAAAGCATGATTAACTGTTATCAGTGCTGTTTAAAACATGTTGTTGACCAACAGTTGTTCAGATGCCAAGAAGAGGGTCATAAAAACATTCCTTAAAAGCACACAATTCACTACTTACTTTCACAAACAACATACCTCCTTTTCTGGGATGAATCTGCTTGGTCCGTGTCCTAGTGGTCGAGGAATTTTAATTCCAAGTTCCTAGAAAAGAAAATTACACCATCTCAGGCTTCCAGCAGTAAACAACATGAACTAAGGACACAGGAATGGGAGGGAAAACAACCAGCTGAACAGAGACAGGCTTGTCGTGGTGGTTTGTTTTCCTGTCTATATATACACACCAACTCTTCTGTTCGCATCACATAGCTAGCAACAACCTATAATATGACTCTTGACTAAAAACAATAAAACCTGTTTCGCTAAAACCAGAGTTTTGCATAAAGTACTTGGCAGAAAGTCTAGAACAGAAAGTTCAGCACATAGCAGCCAACCCTGTGGGCTGTCAGTGATACAAAATAAGACCAATGTGTTTGTACATCCAAAACTCAACCAAAATGTCAATCCCTACACATCTTGTCAGGAAACATAAAAGTAATACCTTCCGACAGATGTCTTAAACAGGAAGATGTGTAATCATTAATCTATAATAACATCTCACAATAAGGATAGAAATATTATAAGAAATAAAAACCAGTTGAATTCGCAAAATAGAAAGTACTATCAGCCATGTTTTCTTTGTGGTTGAATAAAACAATTTCAGAGAACTTTATTTTGTTTCTCAGTTTGCTTTAAAATTGATTTTTACTTATAGGATGTTATCAATTTCACTTGTATTGTAGAACAGCTCAACTAATCACGAATAAATGGTTTCCTACCTTTTTACATAGTCAATCTAAATTCTATACTTTCTATTGACAGTGTAGAGTGGCTACAAAAACTGACAATCTTACTATTAGGACTTCCTTTATTTTTCCAATATGGTGTACTTACAGAAACAAAATGATAATAAAAATTTCTTTTTTTTTTTTTTTTTTTGGTGGGGGAAAAGACTATATCTAGTCAATCTAGTGTCATTAAAAATGTTTTAGAATTTATACAACTAAAGATTAACCCTTGCTTATAAAATCAACAATATTATTTCTATATTCTCCTTACTACTTCCAAAGATTCATGATATAAACCAAATACTTTCTTCTTATTTTTTTTTTTTTTTCAATACTGGGGATTGAATCCAGGGCTTTGTGCATGCTAGGCAAGTACTCTACAGAGTTACTCCCCAGCTCTGTATTTTGTTTTCTTTTGGGACAGGTCTCTTTAAATTGCCTAGACTGACATTAAACTTTGGATCTTCCTGAAGCCTCCCAATGAGCTGGAATTATAGGTGTAAGCCTCCAGATCCATCCAGATACTTTCATCTTAAAGAAAAATGGGAGTAGGCAGAGAGGACATATGCTAGCAATTCAAGAAATATGGTCTAGGTGAATGAAAATCTTTGAGCAGAATGGATTAAAAAAATTAGGTAAGGACAAAATTTAAGAGAATATTATGAGAAATCAAGATTTAGATTCAAAGTAGGCTATCTTGCCAATGGAATCCAATAAAACACTATATAAGTCAAATCTTACACTGGAAGTCAGGGGTTTCTTACCCTGGTTATTTAACATTTAAACTAAAGACAGTATATAATACCATTCATTAGAGGAGACATTTAATTCATTAGTCTGGCCAGGTATATGTCTCAGTTTTAATATTCTACAATAATTGCCAGAAACCCACACATCCTATTATTCAATACATTATCCTGGCATAAAGACAGACATTTATATAAAATGATGACTCTACTAGCCTTTCTAAGCTAAATCTCTGATCCTACTATATACATTTTAAACCAAATTTACTGGGTAAAACTATAAGGCTAAAATCAACATTTAACCCTTCTCATTAATCTTTAAAAATTATCTTATTTGAATAAAAAGTATTTTAGGAAAATACCTGCTTCAAGGGTTTATTACTCATATTATAACTAAGAGACATTATACTTGGAATATTAGCATATGAAAACGTGTCATTTCAAAAAGGGAAGAAATATATTATTTTCCAAATAATATTGGGACAAGTGGTTAGCCTCTCAGAAAAAAGTGAAGTTGACATCCTAAATCATATTTTATTTCACAATAAATCAGAGTTAAATGTGAAAACACAAAAACAAACAAAACATTACAGTACTAGAAGAAAACAGTGGAGAGGGTCTAAGAATGCCACAAAACCCATAAGTCATAAAATGTAAGTGTGATGACATATGAACAATGAAATTGACCAAATTATGTAATGTGTATGTTCGAATATAGTAAAATGAATCCTACTTTGTAAAATTATAATGTATCAATAAAATATTCATTGACATAAAGCCAGGGGTTTCTTACCTGGGTTATTTAACATTTAAACTAAAGATAGTATATAATACCATTTAATGTCATTTTGCTTCACATGCAAAGTATATATATATAAACAAAGTCAAACATGAACAGAAAGCTGGGAAAGATATTTGCAAGTCACACAGAAAAGAACTAAAACAATTTTTGGACTGCAGATTGAACTCAGGGATGCTCTACCACTGAGATCCCTAGTCTTTTTTTTTTTAAATTTTGCTGAGGCTGCCTTCAAATTTGTGATCCTCCTGCCTTATTATATTATATAATATCCCTGTTATAAATAACTGAGATTACAGGTGGGTGTCACCATACCTGGCTAATTTTTTAAAAATATGTAATTAATTAATAAAAACCTTACAGGAAACAAGTAAAGGACATCGACAGTTCAAATAAAAGAAAAGAAAAATGGCTGAAAAACTGCTCAGCAAGCGCACACACACGCGCGCACACACACAAACCTGTAAATAGGAAATACCATTTTTCTTCAAAAAGATTACTTACGATTAAAAAGTCTTTAACAGGTTGTGTTTTGAGAGGGAATAGAGAAACAATCATTTGGTTCTTATATATTACTGATAGGAATGTTCTGAAGTATCACACAGTACAAGGAGTATATAAATTCCTGCAACTTCTAGGGAAGGCAATTTGCAATATTGATCAAAATAACAAAGTCACATATACTTTAAATGAACAACTCCATCGTAAGTGTTAACCTACAGATATACTCACATTTATGAAATGTTACATGTAAAAGGATAATCACTGAAACACTGTTTCCAATAGTATAAGACCAAAAACAACCTAAGAGTTCATCAATACAGAACTGTTTCAGTCAAATTCAGTATAACTAATAGGATTAGCCAGCAGTACTTAACAAAAAAATGAAGCAGTTCCATTGGGTTAACTTTAAAAGATCTTAAGATATATATATATCTTAAGATATATATATATCTTAAGATATATATATATCTTAAGATATACATATATATATTTAAGATTATATATATATATATATATATATATATATATATATATATATATATATGGCAGTAAACAAAGGGCATAATGTGTATATCTTTTTATTTGTAAAGAGAAAAAAAAGCCTCAGAAATTCCATTTCTGGAACTTTATCCTACAAATTACATTAACAGCATATGGTAATTTTTTTTAAATGATAGCAAATTGATATCACATAGGCATCAAAACAAAGAGGTTAAATTATATTATTCTGGTCTTGTTTCAATATTAACATATTCTTTACGTACGAAACTATTATAAAACAATTATTTTACAATTCCAAGAAGATGGCTATGAGTATTTCAGAAATGAGTTATTTTCTTACAGGTATGACAAGTATCTTTTCCAGTGGTCATAAGTCATTTTTGAGCCTTTTTAAATCAGTTCATCCCTTCAGCCAAATTTAGTGGCCCAACTGATACCACTGCCTCCCTTTTTCCTTTAGTCTTCAATGGCCAAGCCTCCCCTTGTCTGATTCCTTTAGAAATGACATTATTTCTGTATGTTTTAAAGTAGGATGTTAAGTCATTATCCAAAGTACATGTATGAAGACACAAATTGGTGTGAATATACTTTATATACAACCAGAGATATGAAAAATTGTGCTCTATATGTGTAATATAAATTGTAATGCATTCCACTGTCATGTATTTAAAAAATCAATAAGAAAAATCCAAAGAATCATAAAAAAATAAAATAGGATGTTAAGAAAAACAAGCACTCTTTGGGGTGGATTATATACAATTATACAATAATTCTTGGTGTTGTGATTGTACTCATTCCTTGATGAGACACTAGCCTTGCAAGGAGCATGTAATTTATGATTAAGGCCTGGAAGAGGTATTTAGTATTCTCCAATCTTCATTTTTAAAAAAATCAATGTCTTAGACTTTTAAAAAATCAGTCTAAAGACAGGTACTACTATAATCTCCATTTTGTTCAGCTAAATGATAACAAGTCAAATTCAGCCCAGAGCCAGTATTAATGAATAGTGGAGTTGAGGGCTGAATATAGGAAGTCTGGTTCTAGAGCTGGCATCTTTAATTATTACTCTTTCAAGCCTCTCTCAGAGTTTTTGACATTTTGGAGATCCTTTTAGATATCACTCTTATTGTATGATACATTCTTGGTTTCTAAAAGTTTTGATTTTCCACTTTTGAAACATTTGTCCTATGGCAAAATAGTCATACTCTATTTTCTAGCAGGTATTTTATCAAAAAAAGCACTGCAGGTGTTCAATAAGGGGTGATTATGCCGAACTATATGCATTTTGTAACTTCCTATTTAGGTTACTTCAATATTTCTCCACCTTTTATTGTTGTTTTGTTTCTTTCCATTTTTAAATTGGTACACTACACTTGCAAATGATTGTTAGGATTATTTGTCCATCTGTAGCTGTGAGAAATGGACTCTAAGCAAATTTTGGCCAATCCAGATTCTAGAAGGCAGAACTGCAAACAGCAAATAGCCTTGCTGAAAAGCAGATGTAGATGCTAATTACAGCACAAAATTTACAGATTTGTCTGTGAAGGTGTGGTTGGAAAAACTAATATAAGAACTTAGGTCCCCTCCCCTCAACAATGCTATAATCATCTTTGAAAGAGGTAGCAACAACTTCTACCATCATACTATTGCTTCAAACCAATTTCCTCATCAATGTGTAATACTAACACATTAATTTTCAGAGTATGAAAATTCTTAGTGCCTTCTTGATAGTATCAGAGAAAGACAATGTTTGTATTATGTTGCTATATGAATCAGTGTTTGTGGACTGAAAATACAGTTCTAATAAGGTGTTTCAAATTTGTTAATGATTCACTTATGAATCTATACCAATATCCATAAGTAAAAGAATGATTGATTTGCTACAAATACAAAATAAAAGAAGTTATTGGCTTAGAGTATGTAACTTGAAAAAATAGTTGAAAAGTAAGCATATCATTATTTTTCTTTCTGTACTTGTTGCTTATTTTTCAAAACATGTCTAGAAAAAGTGTTCAAACCAAACAAAAAAAAACATGTCTAGATATTATAGCATATAACTGATAATCACAATATCAATACTAATCTCATTTTAAAAATTAAAAAAGCAGTTAAGTGGTTTTTGTTTTGTTTTTTTGTTGTTGTTGTTTGTTTGTTTTTGTACTCAGGATTGAACCCAGGGGCACTTGACCACTTATCCACATCCCCAGCCCTTTTTATTTTTTATTTTGAGACAGGGTCTCGCTAAGTTGCTGAGATCATAGCTTTGAATTTATGATCCTCCTGCCTCAGCCTCCCAAGCTGCTTTGATTTTAGGTGTGCACCAGTGTGCCTGGCTAGTTAACTGTTTTTTGAAACACATTTAAACAAGGGTAAAGATTTATTGTATAAAAAGTGAAAGTCCCAATCCCACTCACCCTTCTCTGGAAGAATTATTGCCTATAGCTGGCTGCTGGCTTTCTGACAGTCAAAATATTTAAACAAATGAAAAGATCTAGAAGCATTACAAAGAAATATCCCTACTATAGTACAGCATACTAGTATTTCTTCTAAAATTCTCATTAACATTACTATGGTATTTATAAGTATGGAAGCAGGGTATGGTAGCATGCCTGTAATCTCAGTGACTCAGAAAGCTGAGGCAGGAGAACTGAAAGTCAAGGCCAACCTGGGCAACTTAGCAACCTGTCTCCCCCCAAAAAGGGAGGGGGCATTGGGGTATAGTTTGGTGATAGAGTATCCCTGGTTCAATCCCCAGTATTGCAAAACAAAACAAAGAAATAAGGAGAGTACAGGCTCCTCTCTTTTGTGAGTATCCTATGAACTACATTTTAGAAAAATGAAATCAAAACTTACTGACATTTGGGGCTGGGGATGTGGCTCAACAGTACAGCGCTTGCCTATTAAAACACCACACACACACACACACACACACACACACACACACACACACACAAAATATTTCATTGGAAATCTGATTTAGGCCTTATGTGTGACCTATACTTCTCTGAGGAGTTCCATTCCTGGAAAGTATTTAATTTAAAAGCATTATGGAAGCTTACTATTTGAAAGAATTGTGTCATTAATTCTTTCAGAAAGTGACTAGTTTTCCTATAAAGCACTACTTCCTAATTTAACTTCCCACATGCTGGAAGTTTTAAAAATGAAATACAACTATACAAAGCTTCCCAGTTTCCTGAACACAATCCCACAAGCACTACAATCAATGGACAAGCTAAAATGTACATGGCTATATTTAGAAATTCGAGATCTGGACAAGAATCAGAAATAACAGATCTATTCAGGCATGATGATTGGGACTAATTTCTACTCAAAAAGAGAAAAGATCTGTTATGGCCTGCAAACAGAAACTGTAAATGCTAATTCAACACTTTCATATTGTTTTCTCACTTTGGTAAAGTTTCCAAAACAATGTGATGAGATTTTTAAAAGGTTGTTCTGTTGTCTTTAAACAAGGAGAATATTATATATATCCATCAGTATTAAAATCTAAAAAAAAAATTTGTTCTATACCCTTCATGAGGTTTAAGTTTTCATAATATACATACTGTGTTGATAAGACAGATTCCATTCGCCAAAAAAGTAAATAAAATTTAATTACTAAACCTGAGTCATTTTAATGGGCAAAGCTGCAGAGAAATTATTCACATTTAAATATCTTGAGCTAAAGCAATAACAATTCGTATCTCAATTAAAAATTCTCCACTTTCTCCCTAATTGCATATTGAATCAAAGCCTTTTAAAGCTTCAAAGTTTGGCTAAGATTACATTAGTAACTTTCAAATGTTCTATTTCCATCAATTGAGAAAAAATACAATTAAACATCTCTTTTTGAAGGCCAATTCAGACCCAACAGAGATGGTTTAATAAACAAGGGTAAACCCTGTGCATAACGTCATTGAGCTTGCAGAACATATTTATTCTAGGCAACATTCTTTCCAGGGACTCAAACTGTATCTTTCCCTTTTTTCTTAAAGTAGGAGGCAGAGGGGGTGAGGGTAGCTGAATAATCTGTTTTGACAACACCAGGAGGTAAAAATCCACAGGCTGTTTTACGCTAAGACTAGAGCTTTGTTGGATTTCGGACTTGTGGAGACTTGTACAGAAAACAACGTTATTTATGTTTTGGAGACTTCCATTTAAATGACCTAGTCAGCTGTCTCTCCCAGCTCAGCGTTTTTATAGCCCGGGGTCGACTCTGGATAGAAAAGGTCTCCCTGCCAAACACAGGCCGCCCCTTCACCTGGGCTCTGCCAGATGGCCAAGACACACGCGTCGGAACAGGGAGGTCAGCCTGTGGCTGCTCCGCCGGCTCCCGCGCCCCTGCTGAGCGGTTTCGGATGCTGTTAGGTACGAACGAAGGGACGCAACGCGACTGGACTCCGCACAGCACAAGCAACTCGGCCAGGTAACCCGCCCGCCCATCCAGCCCCTCGCCCGGGTACCTCGTCCTGGACACGGCCCCCGCCGCACTGCTTGCAGCCCAGCAGCTCCGAGACGGTCAACGAGGTCGTGTACGCCTCGTTCGCCGCGGTGGCCAGGCGCATGTCGGCGCAGGCACGACTGCGGACAAACTAGGGAGAGCAGGGAGGCCAGCCGCGGCTCTGGGATGCAGCGATTCAGTCAGCGCGGACGTCGGGGGCGGGGCGGCACCGACAAACAAGCCGCGCGGCCCCGCCCCACGCCTGTCAGTCCGCCGCTCTGGAGGTCGCGCCCACCAATGGGGGGCCCCGGTTCTGCATAACCCCGTCCCTTCGGCGCCGACGGGCAGGCGGCGGCGGGCGACCTGACGCGGCCAGGCGAAAAACAACTTGGAAGGCCAGGAGTCTGGCGACAAGCTAATTCTCAGGTTCAGAAGCAGTGCGGTGCGCAGGGAGGTGAGCGTGCATTGAGGCTTGAAGGTGCCCCGCGAGGCCTCGGGCCTCAGGGATCTATCCTCCTGCCCCCACTTGGCTCGTCCACAAATCTAGAGCCAAACAGCGGCCAACCTCTAGACTGACCCTGCCAGCTCCAGGAGGAATCAAGTTCTCTTTAAATTTATAAACTATTGAAATTTCCCTTCTTCTTTTCCGATATTTCCAAACAACGCCGAATGGGACACAGAATGCAGGAACAAGTATGAGATCATGGCCTATATTCAATGTAAAGTTTATTTTTGGCAAACAGTATAGAATCTATAAATATCACTCTCTTCCACAGACATTAAGCCTTGGTAGCAGACCTCAGTTGTCTTTTCTTTTTCAAAGTATATTGAAAGGCTTTAAATGTTCTAATATTTCCTCATAAGTACCCTGGGTTTTGAAGAAAGAATTTCTCTCTCTGAAATCTGATGAGGAACTTAAGAAAATATAGGTTATGAAAGAACATAAATAACTGACATTGTTGGATCCACAACCCAAATATCCCGAGTCCTCTGACAACAGTACTTCTTTCCTTACATATTAACTTCTTTAAAAAAAATCAACTTCTAAATTAGATCTTTTTTTCCATATTTGCTCTTGTGTTTTCAAAAGCTTACACTCTCAGATTAAGGAAAAAATGATGTTGGGAAGGGCGAAAGCAAACAAGCAGAGGGCTGGGAGTGTGGCTCAGTGGTAAAGTGCTCACCTATTGTGCAGGAGGCCCTGGATACCATCCCTGCCACAAATTAACCCCCCCCCCCCCCCACCACCACCACAACAGAGTTTCCCAAAAGGAATTAAATCAACAAGTACTGATGGAGTGATGTGATTCTGTGATGTGTCCACAGAATAGAAGTCACAAATGAAAATGAGTTTCAATTTTAGGAGTAAGGTTACAATATCTCAGAGGAGACTAAGTTACTCTTTTAGCTCTTGAGCAGTCATAAAGTTACTTTGGATTAGGCAGAGGGGAGTGAAGGGAGGGAAGTGGGTATGGGGGGGCAGGAAGGATAGTAGAATGAATAGGACATTATTGCCTTATGTGCATATTGACTACACAATTGGTGTGATTCTACATCATATACAATCAGAAGAATGAGAAGTTATACTCCATTTATGTATGAGATGTGAAAGTGCATTCTACTTTTGCGCATAACTAATTAGGACAAATAAAATGGCAGTTTTAAAAAGGTAATTTCTTATTTATCTCCTCCAGATAAATAAGATAGGTGTTATGTGTTCTCATAAACTGCTTTTAAAGTCACTACAGCACCCATCAAAAAATTAAAAAATAAAAAAACAATAAAATTTAAAAAAACAAAAAGAAAAGTACCCAAAATATTTTTTTACTGGCCTAGAAAACTTTTTAAGTTCATGTTAACAGAAGAAAAGGGTACAGAGGCACTACAGAAAATGCCCACTTTGCCGAAAACCAAACCAAACCTAGTAAGTCATTCAGTTTGCAGCAATATGATATGCCCTCTAAGATAAACTGGTCGTAAATGAATAACTTGGGAACATAAAGGCACCTGATGTATGGACTTGTGAGCTACAAAAATTAGAAAATGAAAGAAGTACATGAAAACTGACAACTCTGGTACTAGAAGAGTTCAGCTGTGATTCTGTTTTCTGAAGGAGACAGAATTTGAGTTATCTAGCAGGGTATCACCTTATTTGGGACATTAAAATTATTATATATTGCAAAATGGAAAAAGCTTACCTTTCTATTTTCTAATGAGAAGCCCAGGAAAAGTACCTATTCAGCTGACCCCAAAATGGTTTAAAATAATTAAATGCAGATTAAAACTGAAAACAGCATATATATAGTAGTGTCTGATATTTAGAACTTGATAATTTTTTATTAAAAATATTTTAGATGTACTGAAATTGAATAGGAAACTCCAATTAGGATTTCTTTTTCCAGAAAGTATTTATGTTAATGCTGACTTACATGAAAAGAAAAATAATTTTAACACATTCTAATTCAGTGGTTTACAGAGAAACTTCAAGCCATTAAATGTTAAGATTTCTTTATGGTCTTTACAAAGACTGACCTAAATATTTTAAAGAGTACTAATTTCTGCTTTCTTATATAGAGCAGTATTGTGAATTAGTCTATTTAACATTAAAAAAAGATGCCTCCTTATAAACCTACAGTGACCAAACATTGCAACAAATGTATTAATTGGCTATCGAACATCATTGTGTAGATTTCACTTCTGGACATGTTTTGTTCCAAATAATTCAATAAAAAGTTTGTATTTTTTTCCCTAAGGATTTAATTATTGAGTAGGCCAAATTTCCTACTGAAGGTATCTGGTAGTGGACTCATACAGGCATATAATAAACATCTGCTGAAAAGATGAACATCCTGAGTACAGAACAGTGATTAGAAAGGACTTTAATACAGTTTTACTAAAGGATATTTAATACAGGTTATCAATATAGGACAGCAGTATTTTACAAAGTCTGCTATTTAAACAATTCATTTCAACATTTTCTTCCTTTTAGGAAGAATCCTGACATCTACTCAAAGAAGTAATAGTAATAGTAATACTGACATAGTTTCTTTCCTAAGTGCCTCTGTATCTTTAGCAGGAATAGTTTCATCTTCATTTTCCTTAAGAACAAGCTGATATACCTATATAAGAGCAAAGTAATGCCAAATGACTTGATTTTAGCATAGAAGTATGAAATACTTAGAGAGTCCAGACTTGGAGTGGTGGTTCAAGATAAGCTTCCTGAAGAGACATTTGTAATGGAACTTAGAGCATTTATAGAGATGATTGAATAAGACTGGATAAGAAAGTTTGAGAGGATTGGGGAGAATAGAGACAGGTCTTAACAAAGACACAGAAGCAGGAGAGATGGGTACTTTAAGGAAACCCAACAAAAGGAGTTCATTGGGTCTAAAGCAACAATGACCAGCAACAAGGTAATAGGTTCCTTGAGTCCATGCTAACAGAACAAAAGGCTACAGAAGCTCCACAGAAAAGGCTCTTCCACTGAGCACAGCTGCCCCCCGCCCCCGCAAAAAGTATAACCAAATGCCCACTCAGCCACAAACAAACCAAACTTAGTAAGTCATTCAGTTTGCAGCAATATGATAACATGGTCTCTGCAACGAGGTAATAAATTCCCTTATGGAGGTATTCATGCCTCATTGTACTCTAGTTCTTGAAATTTAGGAGACAACCCTCAAATCATCTGTTCCTTGACCAATTGTCTTCCCTGAAACCACAGGTATTTAAAAAATTATAACAGATTCAAGAAAAGGAACAAGTATATTCTAGTAGAAAGAATAATTATCAGGGTAAAAGGCATAATCATGTTCTTCTGGGCCATGTTAAACCTTAAAGTTTCTCCCTAACCAATAAAGGTATACTAAAGTAATATAGATTTGCACATTTATTGGATCAGTTATATTTAACAACTGGTTAGAAAACATACAATAATGGTTTCAGCCTTTAAACCAAAGAACTTCTTAAAAAAGGGGGGTGGGGACTAGGGATGTAGCTCAGTGGTAAAATACCCCTGGGTTCAATCCCTAGTACCAAAAAAAAAAAAAAAAAGAATGGGAGGAAGATTTGCTAGATTTATGTGATCTAAGCATTCTTCAAAACCCCTTTGTCATTTAAAATATTTCACTTAAAATAAATGCTGGTTTATAAGGTTACTTCTGCTAACTAATTTTGTCAAGATTTTTCTCTTCCAGCTCATATCTTCCTGTTTTCATATATATATAGCTTGTCTGTTAAGCACTTTCCATTTCAACATCATATTTGGGGTACATGCAGATCCTTTTAGCACTGATCTTTAATTTTATGTTGTTCATTTTTGCTTTCTACTTCTTCAATCTAATTTTCAGAATCGTTATTTTAAAGAAGCAAGAATGCTGACAAACCTTTGTTCTTTTTCTCTTGTTTCAGGTATTTGTTTGTTTGTTTTGTTTTGTTTTAGAAATGCACAGTGCAGGGATTCAGAAATATGGGCCATTACCCATACTTAGCAGTAAGCAGTATTCCAAAAAGTGTCAGTGGTTTTAAATTAGAAAGTTACCCAAAGATTCAGTGTGTTAAAGTGAGTGGTCAGGTTTTTCAGGTAAATGATTAAAAAGATTAGTAACAAATCAACTCCTATGTATCAAACATTAAGTATTTTACATGTATAAAACAGATTTAATTATTTTTATTTTACAAATTAGTGAAACAAATTCATAAAACATGGATAACTTATCTAAGGTTATAAAACTAGTAAAATGTAGCCTGGGATTAGAATCCAGGCTGTCTGAATCTAAACCAGCAGTTACTCTAGGAGATTGCTTTTTTTAATGAATATATATTTCTAAAAATTTGATGATTATATATTGGCTTGAGTTCTTGATTTTGGAGGTAAGAAAAGAAGGCAGAAAGATAGAAAAATATATTTCCCTTGCTTATACTCAGGGTGAGATGGAAGGAATAAAGGAAGTGAGGGAGGAAGGGAGATAGAGAAAATCAGTCATGGATGCTGTGGGTCATCTTGGTCTTTGAGAGCTTCTCCTATTTCCTCATCTCCGTCACTCCTCTCATTGTCTCTTTCCAGGCCTCTGGTGACCTCATGCTATTCAAAACTCCTTCACTACATATCTCATATGAATTTACCCAATCTTCTAAATGTTCCTCACATTCCCTCCCATTCCTCTTAAAATAAGTGATAGGTTTTAGGAAGAAAGAAAACTTCTTACACTAATCTACACTGCTTATTGTGAGTGATATTTATTTATTTAGTCTGTCTCAATAGAATGTAAGCTCTATTAAAAATCAGATTTTTGTTTTGTTTTTTTGT
Source organism: Marmota flaviventris (assembly GCF_047511675.1). NCBI lineage: Eukaryota > Metazoa > Chordata > Mammalia > Rodentia > Sciuridae > Marmota > Marmota flaviventris. The sequence continues at coordinate 54,332,241 of NC_092503.1, read as the reverse complement.
TTATTGGTGTATTTTCAATGCTTCATGGCCTAACATATAGTGGTGTGTGCGTGTGTGTATGTGTGTGTGTGTGTGTGTGTGTGTGTAAAATGAACTTCAAAGAAATGTTTCCATTTAAAAATAAAATTTTAACTCAACTAAAATCTTAATAATAAATTTCAAGTCCAATATTATTTTGTTAATATTTGGGAAGTCTACAGATTTTTGGAAGTTTGGGTCATTATATGCTCAGGTAGGCTCTGCTTGGGAATCAACTTGTCCCAGGGTTCAGCTCTACTAAATAAATTCTGTTTTTCAGCATCTATGCCCCTTTTCTCCTAGAAAACCACAGATACTCCCCAAGCTTCTTTGAATTTTGTTTATTTATTTATTTATTTATTTATTTGTGTGTGTGTGCCTGTTTTCCTGAACCCCCAGGATGGCAGCTATAAGTATTCTGGCAACAGCCTGTATGGATCACTTGTTAAATAAGGCAGGTACATACAAGTCAGCCACTGCATGTATACAGGCCATTGTTTCATAGAACAGGAACAAGACTCACAGAACATTTTGTAACCAAGTTTATCTTTAATTATCCTGAGGGCTATCTCAGGTGAAATGATAGGAAAGAATGTCTACTGAAATAAATAGGAAACTTTATTCAGATATATAACTTTTAGAGGCTAATTACTCTTCAGCATAATTATTGAGTTAAATAATAAGGAATAGGTTTAATTTGGAATACTGTGAAACTTAGGAAAAGGTGAGTGTGGTGGGAAATTGAGAAGGCTTTATTCTAAATTTCTTAACAATTACTGAAGTCTTTAAAGGAGAATAAGGAAATCCTGATACAAAGTCAATAAAAGGTAACTGAAGATGCTGAATTTATGACATGAAAGTAGAGAATACTTCTCAGACTAAGTATATGTTCTATATAATATAAGCTTTAAGACAGTTTTTGAGGGCTGAATTTCATTTATGCCTTAAAATGTAAACATAGGAAAAATATTTTAAAATTTTTCATAGTGCCTCTGTTAGTAGAGATATAAGATATAAGAACTGGTTTAGTATAGAATCTGTAAAATTTTCAGTACTGGAGATTGAATCTAGGGGTGCTCTATCACTGAGCTATATTCCAGTCCTTTTTATTTTATTTTGAGAAGGGTCTCTCTAAGTTGCCAAGGTTAGACTCACACTTGTGATCCTGAGTAGCTGAGATACAGGCATGTGCCAACACACCCAGCTTATAACCTGTAATTTTAAATACAAGCAACTATCCAGGTATAATATTTTTAAATTATCTTTTCAAAAGAGATTAAACCAAACCTAATTATAATTAACTTATCCTGAGCTCACATATTTGAAAGAGCCAAACTCTCAAGTCCTATTTCTTTTGCAGATTACATTTTAGCCATGGTTAAATGCATATTAATAAGTTATTAGCTTAATCATGACTGAATTTTAAATAATTTGTTCATATTAAAGATAATTTTGATTCAATGAAACAATATACTAATGACAACACTCTAAAAATTTAAAACCAAATTGTCTTTTGTTTCTAACAGCTTTCCTGCCCTTCCTATCTATACAACCTCCTCTCATTCCCCCAGTGATTATTACCAATGGTAAATAGAATTTTGGAATATATGCTTTACTTGAACAGCTCAAAGAACCTCTGTTCAGGTCCTTTGAGAGTATCTTTTCTTGTAGGTCCTTTAAATGCTTGAAATCACCTTCTTTATTTACCTCCTTCTGAGGTCTCTTGTTTTCCAAGAGGATATTAAGTTATTATTTCTTAACCTGGGCACAAAGTATAGAACCACATCTGGAGACTACTTGCATGTTGTTATTCAAGTGCTCCACCACTAAACTATATCTCCAACCCCAAATTTTATTTCTTAGAATTCATTCCTTATAAGGACTTTGAAGATATTATGAAATATTAGATTTTTATTTCCTTTTTAAAGTAATCTACAAATGTATATTGACATTAAATTAATTAGAGAAGCTGAGCATGTTGGCACATGTCTATTATTCCAGCAACTTGCCAGCCTAGGCAACTTAGTGAGAACCTGTCTCAAAATTTAAAAAGAATTGGGGATGTAGCTCAGTAGTAGAGTACCCCCAGGTTCAATCACCAGAACTGTAAAAAATAAAATGAAGAAAATTTAATTTGAGAGTGCTCTAATATGTTGCATCAATAATTCAGTTACTGAACTAAATAAAGCTTCTTCTGTCATTTAAGAACTTATTTGAACATTTTTGCAAATGTGTCAGTGATTAGGACAGGGATAGATAAATAATCAGTTCTAGTCTTGTTTAAAAAGTTATACTTGTCTACATCTCTTGAGTAAAATCACAGTAGTGAGTGAATGAATGGACTAATACAACAAGTGGGTGCTTTATTTTAAAAATGCCAAGAGAAGCTCAAGCACATTTGCCAGGTACATGCTCCTGAAAGGATATCAAAGTCTATTTCACAATGTCAAAAGAAAGGATTTTATATCCCATCATGATTCTTTAGTTTTAGTGCATATCGTAAATTTTGGTGATTCTTGTCTTAACTTCTACATCTAAGAAAGAACGGAAGTAGTTATCTGAAATCAATAATTATTTTAACATCTTTGTTCAAGCTTTTGAATCAATTTAACTATGCAGTGTGTTAAAAATGCAAGGGGAACTATTTTAAAAGTTTTTAGGGGTTAGAAGAATATAATTCAATGGTAGAGAGCTTGCCACTAGCATGCACCAAGTCTGGGGTTGATTTCCCAGCCCTCGAAGAAAAAAACAAAAAATTTTTCATTCAAAACTACTTATCTGTGTGAATCCATTTTTTTTTGATACTACAATACAAGAAAATACAGGAATATTGCCACTATCACTCATAACCTTTTAATTTCAAATTTATTTAAAACATAAATTAACCTCACTGTCCTGATTTGATAATTAAACATTATTTGAATTTAAAGTGTTAATAAAGCGCCATTTTTAGATACTATATGTGTCAGAATTCTGATAATATTATTTGATTAAAGACTATGCTAACTGTGTGTGTGTGTGTGTGTGTGTGTGTGTGTGTGTGTTTTACTGGGGATTGAACCCATTCTACCACTGAACTAGATCCCCAGCCCACTTTTAAATTTTATTTTGAGACAAGGTCTCAATAGTTGCCCAGACTGGCCTTGAATTGTAATCCTCCTGCCTTAGCCTTCTGAGTCACTAGGATTATAAGTGTATGTCACCACATCTGGCTCTATGCTAATGATTTTAAATGTATTTGAATATCACTGATATACATACATACCACATCTCATGAGCTATACCCTAAAACTCACAGTAAGTTTGGAGGATCCAAGCTACTTTGTAGCTCTCTATATTACTCACCTATGGCTTGGACTGGGCTTTTATGTTCCAAGAATGAATGCTCCAAGGAATTCTACTGGTTTTAGCAGAGTGCTGGGAGGAAATTTAGTTGATTCTTATTCCCTTCAATGCATATAGAACCGCAAGGAGAAAAGGAACTGGGAATCACAACAGTACTACTAAAATACAAACCAAACTCATCTTCCAACAGAACTTTCCTCTATCCTTGTCCTAGATCTGGACTATAACTGAAAGGATTATCAATATTTCTATTACTTCTTGAAAAAAAAACCACGAATAAAGCTAATCTTATCCTTTAGGCAAAAATGTCAATATGATCAATAATAGCCTTTATCCTAAATCACAAATATTTGACCTAATAGCTATTCCATTATATTTCACATTACATTTAGATTGAAAACAAATTTTAACTGAAATACTTTGAATTTGTTCTAAATTATAAGGATATTATTGATATCTAGATAATCTTTAGTGTTTATAATAGGCAGGCTTTTTTTAAAAAAAGCATTTGCTGGGTACCATTTGGAACTTGCTTTGGTCTAAGTTCAACTTTCAAATTTTCAACCACACTTTTTAAATTAAACAATAGTACTTTAATGTGTGTACCACGAACATACAACTAAAATTTTAAAATGTTAAAATGTTATGCATTAGATTTATGAATATGTAAGTTAAAAAAGTAAACCTCAGAAGATGTCAGGAAAAAAAATATGTGGATCAGAGGAAAGAGCAAAGCAGAGTCAAAAGTAGCAGGATGAAGTTCAAATAGGTCACCCTCAACTTTTAACTTTCTCTAAGAACAAAAAAACAAGCTTAGCAACAGTGTTCAGCCAATCACAAAGCAGACAAACAAGTAAGGACTCAACCACTCCAGATACCAATAAGGTCCAACCTTCAATTTTTTTTTTTTTTTAATTATATAGTGTCAGAGCAGAACACAACAAGTTATAAAACAGAACATACTGTCCCAGGTTAAAAGTAACTGATAGAGATAAAATCTCTTTACCAGTCCTTGACAAAACATATCTGATTTCAATAATATAGTGATAATTTATTTCACCTTTATCATGTCAGATACTATATACATTAAAGTTACCATTAAAACATATTTTAACTAAAAATATAGAATTCTGTGGAAAATTTTCTTGCTTGTTGCAGAAGAAAATAAGGAAGAGCAAGAATGTCCATAAGAAAAGATTCTGGTCTTTTAAAATTCTCTAACACTCAATTCAATTTCTAAAATCTTTATGGGGGGAACCCCCAAAATGAAATGCTACTATCTAAATTAAAAAAAAAAAAACATGAGTAAAAACAACCACATACAAATACAACCTTAAACACAGGATCAAGCAAACTGAACCTGCACAGTACAATTCTATATAATTTTCCCACTTCATTTCTATCACTCAATATATATATCCTCCTCCTTTGGGAGGTTATCTTAGGATTTAGAAGGGGTTTTCAAAGAGTTTCAAAGATGTCATCATTGTAGACCTTGCATTTGCTCAAATGGACAGAATGCTTTGTAATACTGGAAAACACTGAAAAAAATAGTTAATAGTTTTCTTCATCTTGCTTTGTCTAGCCAAAATTATAAAATATTCTAAAGCAATTTCTAATATTTCCTGTGACAATCATCAATAACCATCTTTAATTTTCTCTTTGAGTACTGCTTAAACCATTTGCTATATTTAGTTCCCTAAAAAATAATTAATTTAAGTAGGCCAAGTTTATTTGTTATTATTATCAATTATCTTCTAAATTCATCAGATATTTTAAAACATAGATTTATTAATAATACTATAGAATTCAGTATAAAAATGCATATTTTCCCCTCAATGTTTTATTATATCCTACACATCCTGAGAGGATGGGGAAACATTAAATAACATTTGGAGTCTGGTGCTGTGGCACATGCCTGTAATCCCAGCAACTCAGAAGGCTGAGACAGGAGGACTACAAGTTCAAGGCTGGTCTCAACAACCTAGTGAGGCTCTAGGCAACTTAGTAAGACCCTGTCTCAAAGTAAAAAAAAAAAGGATAGGAAATGTAACTCGGTGGTACAGCCAGTCTGGGTTCAATCCCCAGTACTAAAAAAAAAAAAAAAGAAAGAAGGAAAGTCTGGGAATATAGTTCTATGATACAGTGACCCTTAGTCAATTCCCAGTACTAGAATTAAAATAATAAAATAATATAATATTTGGAAACTAGTTATCAGTTTTGTTTACAAGAGATATCCTAATATCATTTGTCTCTACCTTCAGTTGTCACAGATAATTAGGCTACGTTAAATAAAGAAAAAAGAAAGCTTTTATTATATCATTGGAGATATTCTACATCAAGCTCTTGTTTCCTTTGGAATATTAAACCTTAATGATTTAGAACTGTATTCATTCAAATATTGCTGGAATTTTCATCAACACAAGAATACTTATATATGAATGATTGATTAAATTTATAAACCTCTATATGTTTGGATTTATTGGTCCACTTTTTTAAACATTCATTCAGTGGATGTTAATTAAGTACCTAGTGTGTAACAGGCATTTTTTCTGCCCAGTTTCCATTTTTTGAGAAAACTATCAGTACCTTCTCCTTCTTATAATTTCCTATGGTGATCCATCCTTTGAAGTCTTTTTGCTCCTAGAGGGGCACCTGGACTGAGGAATGCTTTGAGTTACAAAGGCAAACAGGTACTCAAGTTTGGAGAACAGGATTTCATGTTATGCTGAAAAGCTGATTATTATTGTAGCAGTTAGGTAAGTAAATGCAAGTTGATACAGAGCTTTAAATAACTCAGATTTTTAGTCTAAGGTTTTATTTCAGAAGTAAATAGATGCTATACTTCATGTTTTCAGATTTGACAATAGAATAGCTAAGACATATTGTGGTTAGTAGGCATTCTTTGGCATTTTACATATATTTTAACTCATTTAACTCAAAACAATCCTTCAGGTAAATGCTATCTTCATTTTAAAATGGGAAACTGTGAGATAGAAAGATTAAGTAGCTAACCCTAGTCCATGGAGCCAGTAAGAGGTCTGAATAAAGGTAATAACTCAAGGATGTTTGGCTCCAAAGGTCTGTTCTTTTTATTACATTATAATGTTGCCTGATGTTTGAGTTTTCTTCCTCATGGTTAGTGTTCCAGCGATTGTATCTGTCCCAATAAAGAGACAAAGGATCATAAACTCTTCTTATCATCCTTTCCAATTTTTCCTGCAGTATTTTCCTTTTAATCTTTTTTGTATGCCTGCTCATACCACCCAAACTATTAGAACACTCCTTCTCTCCAGGAAATATGAATTGGCTTCCCACCTCAGTTTGTTACCAAAATAAAGTGCTCCATAACCTCTCAATATCCTTTCTCCCTGGTTACTGCTCTCCTCATGTATGTTAATTCTACCCCATTCCAATTTCTTTTATTCTATTTACCCACTTGTGGTTCCCCAATGAACCGTTATACATCTCTCCCTAACACTTCACTTAAAAATATTCCTCTTCAGAGTTCACACACACACACACACACACACACAAAAAAAAAAAACCATCTTCTTTCAAAAGACTACTAAAATTTCACCTTCTGAACAAAAGTTTGTAAATTTTGTCATGCTGAATGAGAAATATCTTCTACCACTTGAGTTACCACAATAATATTGGCTTTTAATCTCCAAAATACCATCCAGTATGTTTTAGATATAGTTACTAGTAATATATGTGGAAGCACCTATGTTGTGTTCAGTTTCCAGGTATAAACACAGGGTATTTAAAGTCCCTTTTGGTCTATGTTAAGAGCACATTCTGTTTCAGATGCGAGGTTTTGGCAAAGTATGTTTGTGGACATGTTAATCTTGCTTTGAAATTAAAACTACTAGCACATTTCATATAAGTAGGTACTTAAAATATATTTTCATTTTATTATAGGCTTTGCACATCAAACACTAAAGAGAAAGCAACAGGTTTGAATCAACAAAAACAAATAAGTAAAATTATCTTTAAGTGAAAACAAAATAACATTTTATGTAAAAGGGAAAATGAAAACAGATGAAGATGAATTAGCAAATAATAAAGTAATTTTCACAGATCTAAAACATTGAAAAAGATGGGCGTGATAGAGCACACCTGTAATCCCAGCTATTCAGAATGCTGAGACAGGAGGATCACAAGTTTGAGGCCAGCTCAGTTGTAGAGGGTTTGCCAAGCATGTGTAAGACTCTGGCTTTGATTCCCAGTACAGCAAAACAATAACAACCACAACAACAGAATAAAGCAACAACAACAACAAAAAAAGTCATGGGAAAATACTATAGATTTTTCTTAGTGTCAAAATATGGTGTCACCTATTGAAAAAAAATGAAAGAATTCAGAGTGCGTTTTTTTTGGGGTGGGGGGGGGTAGAATTAAATCCGATGACCACTCATATGCATGTGTTTCTCTCTCTCTCTCTCTCTCTCTCTGCCCCCCCCCACACACCTTGCAATGTTTTCTTGTACCTATGAAGATCACTAATGTTAGCCAACATTAACAGCTGTTGACCATTGACATAGTTAATATCTCATTATACCTGAATTGACTTTTTTTGATGATCTCATCACCAAAACCTAGTAAATAAGTGAAAAAAGACAAAACAAAAAGCCGTAAAATAGATGCCACTGAATTAATATACCAGAGCATATGTACTGTGCTCAGAACATGTGGCTTGCCTCTTAAGACAATTTATTTTTATTTGGTATAAAACTATAATAAGTTTCTCTAGCTGGTTTCTAAGTCCATGGTAATTTAGAAGGGAGTAGTGACTACTGTCAAACTGACAAAAGGAAAAAAGGGGATGGACATACCTAAGATTTTCATTTCATGGGGAAAATTCTTACCCAGAATAGTCCATTCCCTAAGAATTCTGAAGTTTTGTGTGACTATAGATTGCATATCCCTTGGCTTGGATCAGAATGATTAGATCACAAAGTAGGTATAGATTTAACTTTTTAAGCAAGTTAAACTGTTTTCCAAAGTGGTTATACCATTTTACGTTCTTTTTTTATTTTATTTTTTTCAATACTGGATGTTGAGCGTGGAGCCTCCACATGCTAGGCAAGTGTTCTACCACTGAGTACATCCCCAGTCCATTGTATTTTTTTTATTTTGAAGCAGAGTCTTGCTAAGTTTCAGAGGTTGGCTTCAAACTTGTGATCTTCCTGCCTCAGCCTCCTAGTAGCTGAGACTACAGGTATGTGCCACCACACCTGGCTCCATTTTACATTCTTAACAGCAATATATGTGAGAGTTCCAGTTGTGCCAAAATTTCATCAACACATGGTGTTGTAGTTGTAAAAGATTTAGACAATCTCATTGGTTTGGTACAGTGGTTTTTCAACTAGAAGTGATTCTGCTCCCCACCCTCCTTCCCAGGACATTTGACAATGTCTGCATACATTTTTGGTTTTTACAACTGGTGGTGGGGAGGTGCTAGATGGAGTAAGCAGAGATCAGAAATGCTGCTAAACATCTTAACAAAGCATATGATAGTCTCCACAACAAAAAAATTATATGGCCCAAAATGCTAAGTACTGACATTGAGAAATTCTGACACAGTAATATCTCATTGTGGTTTGAATTTGCATTTCCTTGACAACAAGCATCTTTTAATATATTTATAAGTCATTTATGATGTATCAGTTCTAATCTTTTTTAAAAAATATTTTTTTTAGTTGTAGTTGGACACAATACCTTTATTTTACTTTTATTTATTTTTATGTGGTGCTGAGGATCAAACCTAGGGTCTTGCATATGCGAGGCAAGCGTTCTACCACTGGGCCACAACCCCAGCCCCGTCAGTTCTAATCTTTTGCCATATTTTAAAAATTGGATTGGCTTTCTTCTTGTAATTGAGTTGTAAGTATTCTTTATGTATTCTAAATACAAATATTTTGCTTCATTATGTGTTGCAAGTATTTTCTTCCAATCTATGGTTTTTCATTTTCCTAATGACATCTTTTGAAGATTATAAGTTTTTCTTTTAGTACCGGAGACTGAACCCAGGGGTTCAGCGGTTCATAACCACTAAACCATATCCACAGCCCTTTTTATCTTTATTCTTAATTTTTTTTTGGAGTTGTAGATGGACAGCATGCCTTTATTTTATTTGTTTATTTTTATGTGGTGCTAAGAATCAAACCCAATGCCTTACACATGCTAGGCAAGTACTCTGCCACTGGGCTACAGCCCCAGCCCTCCCTTTTTATTTTTTATTTTAAGACTGTGTCTAAGTTGCTTAGGGCCTTGCTAAGTTGTTGAGGTTGGCCTTGAACTTGTGATTCTCCTGCCTCAGCTTCCTGAGTCGCTGGGATTACAGGTGTGTGCTATCATACCTGGCAAGTTTTTCATTTTGATATGGTCCAGTTTATTATTTTTTTCTTTAATGTCTCATGCTTGTTGTATTCTGTTTGGGAAATCTTTTCCTCCAAGATTTTTCCTGTTTTCTTCCATAAGTTTAATAGTTTGAGCTTTTAATTAGTCAAATAAATTTTATTCCATTTAAAACCTAAACTATTAAAGTGTTTCTCTCCAGAGAATAGAATTATGGATAGATGATATTCAATTTTTAAATATATTTATTATATCAATCTTCCTACCTTAGTTATTAAGAATTCTGTAACAGGGCTGGGAATGTGGCTCAAGTGGTAGCGCGCTCGCCTGGCATGCGTGTGGCCCGGGTTCGATCCTCAGCACCACATACAAGCAAAGATGTTGTGTCCGCCAAAAACTAAAAAATAAATATTAAAAAAAAATTTTTCTCTCTCTCTCTCTTTAAAAAAAAAAGAATCCTGTAACAGATAACTTTTTGGTTTAGGGAAATGTACTAGTCAATTTTTTACTTCAATAACAAAATACCTAAGACAGCTACATATGAAGTAAAGGGGATTATTTAGTTTAAAGGTTTGGAGACTAAAAATCTAAATGGCATAGCTCTGGTGGGGCTTCCCCTTGGCTGTATCTCCTCATGGCAGAAAGCAATGGCAGCAGCACAGGCAGAAGCAAGCAGATTATAACTCAAACCAGGAAGCAGAGAGAGCTAGGTGGGGCCAGGCTTGTTCCATTTATAACAACCCTCTCAGGAGAACAACCATTATATCTTTACACTATCTAAGGTCTTCCTACTAAGCCCCACCTCCTAAAAGTTCCACAACACCTCCCAATACTGCCATCCTAGCTCCAATCACACGAACCCTTGGGGGACACCCAAACCATATGCCAACTATAGCAGAGAAGGATGGGAAGGAGAACTATATCTTGAACAGGACAATTTTGTTTTGTTTTGTTTGTAGGGACCAAATCTGATCTTAAAATCTTCTGAAATTTTTGAATGTATGCAGGTTAAATTAAGTCAACTCTAATGATTCTTCTATTAATTCCATGCAGCAAAAGTGGTCTATCTTCCAGATATTAGAGCAGGCAAATACAGGGGTAAGAACATGTTAAAGAATACTGTCTACTATGCTCAGGGTTTAAAAAAAAAAGTGTCTCTTAAGAGGAATACTAACTGGTACCACATGGAAAATTGGACAGTATATACCATAAAGGCAAAGAGAATCCACTCCAATCTTAGTACCTGGCACACAAGAAAGACTGAGCCATGGTAGCAGTGTGTTGGATGGAAATAGCTTTTAAAAGCCCCCTAATATGTGGTTACTTCTATCAGAAAACAACCACCCTCAAAACTCTCCAGTAAATCTGCATTCGAAGAAATGGGAAAAAAATGGTACTCGAATTGCACAATGATGCCTGTAGTGACTGACATAGAAGATGTCTTTGAACTAAGTTTGAAGAGTAACTTTAAAATGTACATTTAGAGTACATTTAAAATATACTAAATCTAAATGTAGATTTAGAGTCTAAATGGTTCACCTAATAATCTAAAATTCTTAGTTTAATGCCTACTTTGAATCAGAGATTTAGTGTATGAAGATGATTTTAGGATACTTCCCTCTCTGCTTAAGGAAATTATTTACTATGTAAGATTTGCAATAATGTAAGCAGTAAATGGGGGACTAAAGGAGGAATAATGACCCTAAATTTTACAAGGAATTTCAAAGACCTTCAATTTCTAAGCATTATGGAGCTTCATGTCCTAGAAAAACTTTTCTTAGCCACTAATGACTAAGAGACTCACGAAGAACAATGGAAACCATGATTTAGAATACAGTAATTGAACCCAAAAGTTGGGTCTCCACACTAAATGCATTTGACTCCTGCCAATTGTACTATTCAGAATGATTCTTATGAGAAGCAAGGATGATTTACTTATCAAATCTTTTTCTTGAGAGTGAATTATTGCTTAAAATGCTGTGAATGCTGAATTTCAAAATGCTGCCATATCCTCTTCCCCATGATTCACTACTTTCCCCCACTAACAAGCAGATTTATCTACTCTTTCTGTTTTTCTTCGTGAGGAAGGAGATGTATAAGTTATTTTCCTATATAATTTTTTTATCCAACTAAAGTTTATTTTGGTGAGTTTCAACCTCTCAGTAAGATTCTTAGATATAGTCATACTGTCAAATAATATAATTTTGTTTAGGGAAATGTACTAGTCAACTTTTTACTTGAATAACAAAACACCTAAGACAGCTACATATGAAGTAAAGGGGTTTATTTAGTTTAAAGGTTTGGAGACTAAAAGTCCAAATGGCATAGCATATAAGTTCTAAAGATATTAAGGTAACCACCCTCAAAATGATGGGTATTCCCCTCCAGCTATAAGTAGCAGGTAAAAATAACATGGCCTTCTACCTTGGCCTAAGCTTTTTCAGACACTTGAGTCTTAGAGGCATGTTTCTGTTTTTTCTGATTCTCTATTCTCTAGTCCTACAATAACATAAGAAAGATACCTAGTGCTGAAACCTTCAGAATCTGAGTCAAGGTACCTAACAAGAAAATCACTGCTAGGACCTTCGACTTGATCTGATCTCAGGAGAGTTATGGCTATAAAGAATAAAAAGAATATGAGGCAAGGGTTTGCTAGAGTTGTGGCTCGGTGGTAGAGTACTTGCCTAGCAAGTGTGAGGCACTGGGTTCAATTCTTAGCACCACATATAAATAAATGAATAAAATAAAGGTCTATCAATATCTAAAAAAATATTTAAAAAAAGAACATAGGGGTGGGGGAGAATAAGAACACAATTTGAAGAAGCAAAAATATCAGAGAAATTCCTTAAGCCTGTAAATTCCCAAAAGGCATGATCAATGCTATATGTTCAGAGCATTTGTACTGGGTGTAGATTGATAGTAATAAGTTCCTTCCCATGCATGCAGAGTATAGGAAGGAGGAAGGATAGAATTCACCAATGTATTGATGGATGATGCAGCTGAACTCTTTCATATCTTAAATATTCTAGTCTCAATTGTCTAAAAATGTTTTCATCAATAAATCTAAAAACATGATGGGAATAGTGAAACAGGAAGAATAAAACTAAGCAAGGCCTGGCTAGAGAGAAATATGTGACAAAGAAAAAATAATGTCTTGGAAGGAATCATAGACTCTTAATGAATATGTTTTTAAGTAGGAACTGTGGAACAAAATGTAAAATACAGAGAGAGATTTATGATCTACAAATTAATTTGATAGAGTGGACTATATATATAATATCAACAAACTGTGAAATAAATCTCATCCTGATATTACCTGTGAAGAAACCTGTCATGCAAAACTATAAGTCAAATGCAGGTCTATTCTGACTTCAGGTCCAGTATTTCTTCCTTTCCACTACTCAACAGTTTAAAATGCAGCTTCAGAGCCACCTCTTAGGGAGTTTATAATCCAGTTGGTTATGAAAGACTCAAATAATTAGAGAACAACAATATGCACACCACAAAGTGCAAATATCCAGGAGTACAGTCAATAATAACTTAAAAGATGCATAGAGGGGAATGGCACAGAGGACAGAAAAAGCTAAATAAACTCAAGAGCCACTAAGGAGATTGCCTTGGCTCTGGCCAAAGATATGAGTTAGTAAATATGTAGTAGAAATAAGGGTCAATTTATGGAGCTTAGAAAACCAGTGAGACAGCTGGTATGGTGGTGTATGCTTATAATCCCAGCAGCTTGGGAGGCTGAGGTAGGACAATCACAAATTTGAGGACAACCCCAGCAATCAGTGAAGACCTAAGCCATTTAGTGATACCCTACCTCAAAATAAAGGGGGAAGGGTGCTGGCGATATACCTCAGTGGTAAAGTGCCCCTGGTTTCAGTCCCTAGTATCAAAAAAAAAAAAAAAGAAAACCAGTGATAGGCTGTATACTGTAGTGGGTAATAAAGGAGTCCTAAAAGATTTTTGAGCAGTGATATAAAGTGGTGGAAGCAGTGACTGTTCACACTGAGTCAGAGCAAAGGAAATCTATAAGCATCTAAGGAAAAAGTAGCAAGACTTACTACTTCCCTCTTCTCTAGACTCCACAGAACTTCATGGTCTACCCAAAAGAATCACTTCTGGACTTGAGCACATGCTACTTCCTGTGACTTTAAGTTTCCCACTCTAACCCTGGCCCACTCCTCATCTTCAGCCTGAAGTGAGAAGGCACTACCTTGGAGAACCCTTCCCTCCCCTCTCCATCTGGGTTAGATATCCCCCTTTGTAAATTTTCCCAGCTAAAAGGGACCAAGATGTGGGAGATGGAGAAGGAAGGGAAGTGCAGGGGAGTGATATTGGCCAAATTATATTGTTATATTGTGTGCATGTATGAATATGTAACAAAAAATCCCATCAGTATGTACAAGTATAATGCACCAATTAAAAAATGTGGGGGAAAAAGGAAAAAAAATTGCCCTGCTGTAGTACTTATCTCTAGGGACTGAACTCCCAGTGGGCTGGCCAGTATCCCATATTAGACTGAAAGCTCCAAGGTAAGAAATGGTTCATCTTTTCCATCACTGAATCCCTTGGTATAAATTGGGTGAATCAGATGAAGTAAGAAAAGATACATGATCAGGGAAACAGATTTAGAGGTTAACTTTCCCTAGGATTATAGGAACAGGTAAAAAGGCAAATGCATATACTACAGATATGCTAAAATAAAATGGAATATAGATGATAAGACAACCTCAATCTCAGTGAAGGAGACATTACAAAACTTCTTTTGTCTATCCAAAGCCCTTAATGAAGGGAAAGGTTGGATTAGAGTCATGGTTGAGGTAAGAAGAAGATACTCATTTTATGAACCATTATTTGAGGACATAAGTTACAATTTTTTAAAAAACCATATTTTGGCTAAGAAGCAGCCAAGAATTCAACAACTGTCATTTAACCACCCTCTATAGAGAGCACAGCACTTTGCAAGAACCTACACAGGTGTTTCAGAATATACAAATACAAATCACAATTTCAGCTCTAAGGAGACTTGTAACCCAATAAAGAATCATGTAAGGTAGAATTATGCTAAAGGTACAATCAGTATTATGGATTCATAAGAGTGCAAAGAGTAAAGGGATTATTTAAAATGTTTCAATCAATAAACAAGGTGATTGAGCTGTGATTTTAGAAGACTGGGGAAAACTTTTTAGTTAATGAAAGAAATATTATTTTCCCCAAATCCCTATTTTTCTCTCCACTTTATACCTAAGCCAAATATAAGGCAAAGATGGCATTGCCAAAGGTGGTTTCAGTGGAATGCTTATGAATGGGATAATAAGGTTATTTTTATTTGTAACTGCTCACTTGTGAACAGATGTGTCCATCTGTTTTTATTCCATAATGTCTCTATGCAGTTATCTTCAGAGTTTAAGACAGCACAATTAATCTGATTTTAAAATGAGAAAATCTGGATTCCAACCCCAGCATATTATTTTATCTCTTCATGCCTTAGACTTTTCATTTGCAAAATGGCATTGGTAGTACTTCATAGGGTGGCTCTAAGAACAAAATCTAATAATATGAAAACTGCTAAAAACAACCAAATTACTATGTGATAGTGCCAAAATCTTGGCACCTTCAAACTATCAGGTTACCATCTGGACAGAAAATATATTTGTAATAAATTAAGTATAAGCATTAATTTAATATTGCCTCTCATAATTGATTCCAACTACATTTCTGTATAGAAAAAGATGACAATCAGATGGACTATATACTATTAATCATTTATAAAGAATAATGACTAAAAATATTAGCATTAGAGTCCAACAATTCAGTTTCCAAGGATAGATTAAAACTCTCCTAGCCTTAATGTCCTCACCTGAACAAGGAGAATTATAATATGGCGAGTTCATAGAGAGCCACAGGATTACATGAAATCATACACAGTGACTCGATAATACCAAGTGGTCAGTGAATATTAGCTGTGGGAGCTATAGCAGATTGGACCAGCAGCCCTGTCTTATTTGGAATATAAATTATAAAGCTCTTTAGCACAGGATTTGGGAAATACTCATAATTTTACTCTTCCTTTTGGTGTTTTGGGCTTTAACAATATGAATATAAGATAAAGATTATTAGATATAAATATTCTTTAAAACATTTGGCATTTGTAAAGGTATATTACTTCTCCTACTTAACAATATTTACTAAGTTTGTAATAAATGATGTTAAGCACAGCCCAGACTCAAATAATTTATATAATACAGTAGATTTTTAAAACAATATTGAATATTTTCTCTTAACAATTTTTTGACTTTTTAAGTATATTTTCCCCAAAATCTACTGTTAACAAGTTAGAGATGGTTAGTTGTCCCTCGAATTCTCTCCTTCTTCTTTTGTTAATAAAACCCCAAATTTTTAGCTGTGCACACTGCAACTCAGAATAAAGACTGTATTATCCAGCTTTTTTTGAAGTTAGTAGTAACCAAGTCACCAATCTTTGGCCAATAAGATAAAAAAGGAAATAGAATATGTATAGTAAATGTCACTAAAGTGAGAAAGCATATGCTTATTTTCCTAGTAAATTCTTCCTCTGTCTTAAATGAGGATGCAATGGCAAGAGCTATCTTGGCATCTATCTTAAAGATGGGAATCACATCCTGAGGCTGTCGGAATAGAGGATTTGAGTTCCTGGTGATCATGGAGTTGTTTTGTTTCCCCTAAAGTTTTTAGTTGTCCATGGACTTCCTTTTATTCATTTACATGTGGTGCTGAGAATCGAACCCAGTGTCTCACACATCCTAGGCAAACGCTCTACCACTGAGCCACAACCCCAGTCGCAATCATGGAGCTTTTAAACCAGTTCTGGACTGTCTTTTTACATGAGAGATAAATAAGCTTTCCTGTTTAGGAAATCTTACATTGGGGTTTCTATCCCTGGAGGCTAATCTAGTCCTAACTAATACAGACAAAATGAAATCCAAATTCCAAGTTTGTTTATTTTCTTAATAAGTTTTTCCCCCCTCAACTGATACATACTTGTTTTTTTATGTTTCATTTCTTCTCATTTTCCCTGCATACTTCTGGATTCCTTTAAACACTCTTCCCGTTGATTCATTTCCATGGTGTTAAGGGAGTCAAAGGAGCAAGTGAATTCATTCAGCTGCCCTACCACTGCTATAGCTCATATCATATTCCTAACCTATCTTCTACCTTCACCTACTCTGGGATCCATTTTGTTCTTTATCCTAGTTTAATTCCAAAAACAAACTACTCTCAAAACAGCACTCATTTGTTCACCACTCAAAAAATTTCTGGTGAGTGCTGTGTGTTAGGCATTGTTAGATGAATAAAATAGACCCTGACTTCAGAAAGCTCAATCAGGTATTCTTTGAAAATGTAGACTGGATTTTGTTCTGTTAATTTGTTCCCTATACATCTGTGGTTTTGAATTTTCCCACAGAAACAAAGTGAAGAATGAGTTTAAAGGATTAGAAGAAAGCTGACATATGGAGAGGTAGGAAGAGTCTCAGTACAGAAAATAAGGTGTAAAGGAGAACTTTCATGGAAAAAGACAAAAATGTGACTAAAGGAAAAAAGGAGAAAGGAAAGGAGCACATATTGACTTAATTGTACTTTATATTGGTTTCTTTGTCCTTACAACCTCTTTCACATTAGTGATGAATAAGGACAAACACTGTTAAGTTCTAAAACTCCTACACCTTAATAATTGCCCTCCTTATATTTTCCCTTTACATTTTGCTAAAATAAAAAAAAATCTTCAAAAACCCTGAAAAAACTCCCCCCCTATTTTTTCCCAGTTCTAGCCCCCATTCAGAATTTCTACCCACTTTTACCTCTCACTGGAAACTTCTACCAGTATAGCCTGAGAGAAGAGGATATTCAGCTAATAGGGAGGGAGGGAGTTTTGTTGAAATTCCTAGTTAAAACTTAGCTTTATTTTTTTCATAGAAACACCACTAAAATATAATCTAAACATCATTTTTATTACCATTTCTACAGGTCTATAACCCAATGCAATTAAAACCAACTTTTATGGGTTGGCTTTTGGATTGCCTAAGTGAGTAAGAAGTCCAGAGTTTCAAATGATTAACATGAATTTTATTTAACTTTGGACTGTAATCCTTTTGTGAGACAAAAAGTGTAAATATCAGCCTCAGCCTAATAAAGTGAACACAGCTATTGTCAGATACTGGGCTCCAGAAGAATGAAAGAGAAAAACATCAGTTACTGATGTTGGGATATGGTGCTTTTAGGTTTTATTTTTATCTTAGGTTTGAAAGAAAGTGATTTTATTCAATGTTATTAAACTAGTTTGGCTGTAACATGTAGTTCTTAATACTCCATGACATTATGAGCTTTCTTTCTTAAATTGTGGTTTTAACACTTCACAAGTAGTTTCTTTTCCTGTTAATTTTCAGATAGCTTGAGCTAAATACCTGAAGGAAGTGCTAGCACAATTGTATTTTTCTTATTTCCAGTTGAGCTATTATTCTCAGGGTTTTGATTTTTTTTCTTTTTTATTAGTAAAGTATGATATGTTCACTTAGAGTTCTCTAACCTGATAAAAATGCTCTTGAAATGATCATAGTAAAAAAGTAAAGTAATCATAAATCTGAGATAGAAAAGAGGCACATTACCCCATTATTACTAATAAAAAGGTTTATAGATGCTTAAAACTTTCTTTGGTGTTGATTCAGTACCTGAAACTTACTGATTTTTTTTTCCCTTGTCTTTTTTCTACAGGATCTCCTGTACATAGCATACAGCCAAAATATAACTCTTATTATATTCCTGATAGAAAATAAAAAGGCACAAAATATTCTAAGTAGTGAAGACAATCTTTCCTCCCCAATGGGCCATAAGTCCAGAAAAACAAATTACCTCATTTATGAGCCATGCTATGTAACTCTATGATGCAACATCACACTACTGTCTTCTATTTAAAAACATTTACTTTTTCAGTCAAAATCATAGCTCAAATGTCATCCAGCAAGATTCTAAATATCTTTTATATTTCTCTTATCCTTTTAAATTTGAGTCAAGGCACCCATTTCATTTAGTCAACATTTTAAGTCCTAGAAACCATAAATTCCTGCTAATTAGTATCTTTGTAGCAACAGTTAGGACAACCTTAATTCATAGGGATGACTTTGAAGTACTCCAAAAAAGTAAAATCCCCTCAGATTAAACAGTGCAATTATATTCAGCATCTAGTCTATATCCAATTTAATAATCAGAATTTTAGAGCTTAAATAATCATAAAATAATTGGGTGGTGCTAGAATAGGAATTTGGAGTATCTAAATACAGATACTCTCATTCCATTTGATGTAGATGAAAGTGAAAACCAAAGATAAAATAGTTTTAATATACTTATCATATTTTTAAAAAAAATTTATAGTTGTAGATGGACATATACCTTTATTCTATGTGTTTATTTTTATATGGTGCTGAAGATCGAACCCAGTGCCTCACATATGCTAGGCAAGTGCTCTGCCACTGAGCTACAGCCCCAGCCCCTCATATGTTTTTTTTTTAGAAACTTAAACAACTGTGTAAAATTAGGACTAGCCTTAAATTTTACTAGAGTAAATAGCTGTGTGCTTGTGCTTGGTACTATTTCAGAAGTACTATTATAAAAACAAACAAAAAATAAACAGAAACCCATAAAAACCTCTCACCCAAATTCTTCCTCAGGAGTAAAAATGGTGAAATGACATCCAATCATCTTTCCTTACCTTTCCACATTCATTTGAGATTCAGTAATGCCTACAATTCTACAAGCAGATTCATTCCATTTTCTTCTGTTAAAGAATAAATATTGCAAAAAATAGACAACCATGGCCAAGGTTTAGATGTGGTTTGTCTCCCAAGGGTTTATGCTGAAAACTTGGTCCCCAGTGTGGCAGTGTTAAGAGGTAGTAGAGCCTTTAAGATGTGGGTTCTAGTGGGAGGTACTTAGGTAATTAGCTCATGGGTGATCCATCCTCATGAATGGATTCATACTATCTGGCAGAGTGGGCCAGGTCTCCAGTGACTGGATCAATTCTTTTTTTTTTTTTTTTTTTTTTCCCTGGATCAATTCTTGAAAGAAAAGCTTGTTGAAAATGACTCCAGGAAAAAAGAAAAAAAAAAAAAATGACTCCAGGGCTTGGAGTTGTGGCTCAGCGGTACAGTGCTCACCTAGCACATGTGAGGCTCTGGGTTAGATCCTCAGAACCACATAAAAATAAATAATTAAAATAAAGGTATTGGGCTGGGGTTATGGCTCAATGGTAGAACACTCACCTAGCACATGCAAGGCACTGGGTTCAATCCTCAGCACCACATAAAAACAAATAAATAAAATAAAGGTATTGTGTCCAATTAACTTAAAAAAAATATTTTTTTAATGACTCTATTCCACCCTTAGCCCATTTTGCAATGGCTGGTATCCTTTCAGCTTTCCTACAACCAGGGAGCCCTTGCCAAGACACTGCATCATGCTTTTTGGACCTTCCAGGCACTAAAATCATGAGCTAATCATGAGCTCTTTGTAAGTTTTCTAGCCTCAGGTATTTTGTTAAAGCAACACAAAATGGATCAAGATACTCATTAAGCTATATAATGGATTCAAACCTTATGGAAGTATGTAAGATTAAAATCAAAATTAATCATCTTCAAAATCCCAGAAGATACCATACTGGAGAACCACTTCTTAGTATGTCCAAAGCATACTTTTTTTTTTCTCGCGGTACTGGAAATTGAAACCAATACTACCACTAAGCTATACCCTCCAGCCTTTTAGCCCTTTTTATTTTGAAACTGGGTCTCTTCAAATTGCTAAGGCAGGCTTGGAATTTAAGATTCTCCTGCTTCAGCCTCTGAATAGCTGAGATTGCAGGAGTACACCACTGTGTCTGATCATGATAGCTTTATTAACCTTACTTACCATCCTATATGCTCAAAAGCGACAAATAACTGAAACTTTCATTTCCCTTCAACTTTGCAAATATAACCACTAATGTCCAAGTGTCATCATTATATTTTACTACTTTTAGTTCAAGATGAGGTCCAATTTAAAGCAGCTGGAGGCAAGAACATCAAATCTGCAAATCACAGAGCTGTCTTGTGACATTTCTTCTTGAGTACTGCCAGGAAGCACCAGCTATCTTTATCTTGAGAAGTATGGCTAAAGCTTCTCAAGTGGAGGGGTCACTGGTATTAAAAACTCAAAGTCACAAAATTATAAAAAGATGATTTACATCTGTAGATTTTAAACTGGTTTACACAAATAGAAAATGAGTTACTTGAAATGGGAACAAGTATTTTCATGAATTAACAGACTTAAGGTTTTTTTTTTTTGTTTTTTTTTTTTTCGGTACCAGAAACTGAATCTACGAGTACTCTGACACTGAACTACCTCCCCAGCCCTTTTTAGTTTTACTTTGAGACAGGGTCCTGATAAGTTGCTGAGCCTCAAACTTGTGATCCTCCTGTCTCAACCTCCTGAGTAACTAGGATTACAGGCATGTGCCACTGCACCAGGCACAAATGAAGTTTCTGTTAAAGAGTTATTTTGTGTGGCACATATCTACAATCCCAGTGATTTGGGAGTCTGAGGCAGGAGGATTGCAAGTTTGAGGCCAGTCTCAGAAACTTAGTGAGACCCTGTTTCAAAATTAAAAATTTAAAACCTAGGAAAGGGCTGGGGTTGTGGCTCAGTGGCACAGTGCTTACCCAGCACATGTGATGCACTGGGTTCGATTCTCAACATCACATAAAAATAAATAAGTAAAATAAAGGTATTGTGTCCATTTACAACTAAAAATAGTAAAAAAAAAAAAAAAAAAAAAAAAAAAGGCTGGGATATGGTTTAGCGGTTAAGCGCCCCAGGGTTCAATCTCTAATACCAAATAAATAAAGAGCTATTTTGGCTGCCAGTTTTTCAAAAGTTTTGTTCATTTTTTCTTTTTTTCTAAGTAGAATCTTGTTTATGCAGAAGATAAATGAGTCAAGTGAATTATTGTAGCTTTGAACCTGAAAAGGAAGCAGGGATGAATAGAGGAATAAGCACAGTGTAGAGAGATTATTTCATGACCACAGACTACATGACAGCTGTGGCTGGGATTTCAAGTGTGTAGTATAGTACCATCAGTGAAATGGAGCACTGTGAAGAAAGTAGATAGCTGAGCTCACTCAGAAGCTATGACTGGGAAAACAACTAACTAGAAACACATGACCTACTGATACTAATTTATCTTTAGCAAGGAAAGCTCAGTCATGGGATTAGAGATTATTATCTGAATTGCTAGTCTTCAACTATAGCACTAATGAAAGTTATTTAAGTAACAATAAACACCTCTCCCTCTTACACCAAAGAAATAATTTCATTTAGCACGTCTCTCATTTATATATTTCTTTTATTATCTTTCATATACTTGGAATTAATTAGGTACAAAAGTAGTAGACTGATGATTAGGAGGGCAATAGGATAGAGAAAGGATGAAAAAGTAGATAATAAATGGGCATTTGATTTCTCTGTCACCTTAGTTGTTCAATATGGGAAAGTCATTATGAATTTATCATCTTAGTTATGCCTCTCTCATTCTTTATGTAAACATTTGTCCAAGGACTCTTGGGACAGTGCCACCAAATGACATCAGGTGTTTTGCTACAATGATTAAATTAAAACAGAGAAGTCATTGGTATCACTTCCTTGATTATATTTTAACTTTTAATAATGAATGAATTGTGAACCATCTATGTAGCAAACTAGTATAAATTTTAAAATAACATATCTTCCATTTAGAGTATTCATCATTTTAAATTCTCCAGGAATTTAGTAAATCTGCCAAAAACACTCTAAAACAAACACTTGTGTCACTAAAAGGATAGAAGTATCTAGAACACAAGGAGTCAAAGTTGAATTAAAAATTCCTTAGGTCAGCCAGGTGCAGTAGCATATGGGAGGCTGAGGCAGTGACTGGGGAGGCTGAGGCAGCGCTGAAAAAGTTCAAGGCCAGACTCAGGAATTTAGCAAGGTCCTAAGCAGCATGGTGAGGCCCTCTCTAAAAATCAAAAATAGAAAGGACTGGAGATATGGCTCAGTAGTATTTAGTGGTTCAATTCCCCAGTAAATAAATAAATAACATATATAGCTATTTCTCAATAGGCAATATTAGGATTAGGGCCCATAGTCAATGTGTTAATAATAAATATTTAATAATGTAGCAATGATCAGTTCAGAATTGATAACTTCGATTCCTGGGATCTCTTCTTTCTTAAGCCACATCTTAATTCCTTAAATATTAAATTTCTTAATAAAATATTCCAATATAGTATTTAGAAACAATCTTTTAAGTAGTAACAGTAAGACAAAGACAATAAACTTCTGGTATAAGTTAATCAATCTAGGAAGTAATTTTCTAAGCATGTCCTTATACCTAAGAGTCTATGCAAGTCACTTAGAGTACTGATGATGAATGTATGTGTGAATGCTTAGTTGAATACATAGATTTCTTGTTTTGTGCTAAATGTCATTGAAAATGGGAAGATTCCTGATATATATTTTATTAAATATACATACATAGTAAATAAGTCTAGTTGTATATTTGCAAATATTTTGCTTGTCTATGTTTTCACACCACAAAGCAAAAGGTGAAATAATATAGCCATTTAAATTAGACCCATTTGAAAAATATTTTTCTAATAATATTTTAGGTTGATTACAATAGAACAGAAATATAAAAGCCTACTCTCTCTAGCCAAAGGTCCAAGAAGGGAACTGCTTAGAAAGATGGAACACTTTTAGACAAAACCCAAATACTAACACCATAAAAACAAAAAACTGGACCTGCCCATACTAGCAAAGGCTAAATGGGAAAGTGGATAGCCAAGGCTTCCACCCTTTCTTAGCATGTAACAAATACAACCCCCTGCCAGAGAATGGTATCAGAAATGGCTTAGTAAGAAGCCAGGACTACCATTCCTTGCTGGGCAATAACATTCCCTATTTCTACCACTGATCGTAGAGACCATATGGGAAGCTTGGCCTTTAACTAACACTGTAAGTAATAAAAATCCCTCTCATCCTCTGCCTGGGTGGTGTCAAGAAGGCCTAAGAAAGAGTCAGGACCTTCCACATCACTCAGTGGTAAAAAGGCCACCCCTATCCTGTGATGTCATGGAAACAATTAAAAGACACTCCTATGCCTTCCAGACAAGGAGGTATTATTGGAGGCCTACTGGAACGCTGAAATGTGTACTCTGTTCAAAGAGTTTACCCATCTGTGAAGGTCAAGTGGGGAAACTTCTACCTCCACCTCTGCTGGAAAGGTGTTAGAAAAAAGTCAACTAAAACAGAATATTAAATAAGATCCAGAGTTTCTTAACATAATACCGAAAATGTACAGGTGTCAAATGAAAATTACTCATCATTACAAGAACCAGGAAGATCTTTTTATTGGGGGAGGGGAGATAATCAGCTGGGTGTGGGAGTGCATGCCTGTAATCTCAGCTAGGAAAGGCTGAGAGGCAGGAGGATGGAAAATTCTAAACCAGCCTGGGCAACTTATGGAGACTCTGTCTCAAAAATAAAAAGGGCTGGGGATGGGCTTGGGTTGTAGCTCAGTGGCAGAGCGCTTGCCTCGCATGTGTAAGGCACTGGGTTCGATCTTTAGCACCACATAAAAATAAACAAATAAAATAAAGGCATTCTGTTCATCTACAACTACAAAAAAAGTTTTTGTTTTTTTTTTAAAGATGGGGGGTGGCTGGGGATGTAGCTCCTGGGTTTAAGTACCAGTACCACTCCCCACCAAAAATCATCATCATCGTCATCAGATGCCAACACTGACAGGAGATGCTAGAATTGTTTTAAAGCATCTATCATAAAATTCTTCAGTAAGCATTTACAAACAACTGAAAGAAATTTTTAAAATATAGTCTCAGGAAAGAAAGAGGACATACAAAGGAGAACCAAATGGAAGTTTTGGAACTTTAAAAATACAATAATCAGAATACAAAATTAAAGAGATGGGCATAACCACAAAGTGGAGGGGACAGAGGAAATAATCCAAGAACTAGAAGGTAAATTAAAAAACTTACCCAATCTGAACAACAGAGAGAACATAGACAAAAAAATGAACAAAGCTTCAGGTACCAATGGGACTATAACAAAAATATAACACTTGTGTCATCAGAGTTCCAGGAAAGGAGAAAGATGCCAAGACTGAAAATGTGCTTTAAGAAATAATAGCTGAATTCTTTCCAAATTTGACAAAAGACACAAATTAAAGAAGCTGAGCGAAATGAAAGCTAAAAACCAATGCAAAAGACATAGCATACTCATTTATGAAAAATAAAGGCAGAGAAAAATATCTTGAAAGCAGCAAGAGAGAAATGACATCTTACCCTAGGGGAAAAAAAACAATTTGAAGAATAGCAGATTCCTCATCAGAACCAGGAGAAGCCAGAAAGAAGTTGTACATTTTTCAAGAGTTGAAAGAAAAAGAAGAATTTTATATACAGTGAAAATATCCTTTAAGAATAAAGAAGGATATCAAGACATTCTCAGCTAAAAGGGGGGAAAGATAATTTGTTACCAACAGACCAATCCTCAAGGAATGGCTAAAGACAGTTCTTAAGCAGAAAGGAAACAAAAAACAAGCCTTGGAACATTAGAAAGGAAGAAATACATTTAAAATCAACAGGCTTGCTTTCTTATATTTTCTAAATTATGTCTGATGATTAAAGCAAAAATAAAGTGGTTCCGCTGTTTGATGTGGCACTAAAATGATAGGAAATACTTAACAATAATTGGGAAAGAGTAAAAGAACATAATAAAAGGCAAGTTTTTTAGCTTTCATTCAAATGGGTTAAAAAATCATGACATCAGTAGACTAATAAATTCTGTATATATAAGGTAATACTTAGAGAAATACTAAAAAAAAAAAAATCTATACAAAAGATACTATTTTAAAAACTACAGACAAATCAGCCAGGTGTGGTGGCACACACCTGTAATCCCAGAATCAGGGGAGGTAGGAGAATTGCAGGTTCAAGACCAGTCTCAGCAACTTAATGTGACTGTCTCAAAACAAACAAACAAACAAATTTAAAAGGGGGATGATTCAGTGGTTAAGCAGGTAAGTACCCCTCCTTTCAATCTCTAGTACCAAAAAAAAAAAAAGTAAAGCAAACATAAATACCATGGGAAAAAGAGGAAGTAAATAAAACTACATGTATGAGTTTGATTAGAACATGAAGCTAACACTTTAAAATAAATTTTAAAATGAAGAATCATAAATAAAATCGCATTATAAAATACAAAAAAGGAAAAGGCAGTAAATACAGGAGCAACTGATTTTTTAAAAACTGTATATGAGGTTAAAAAAATATTTGTAAATTTAGTAAAAAAAACAGAGTATGTCACTAGGCATCTGATTTAACTACCATTTCACTTTCCAACAGTTTGTGGTATGTCACAACCATGCTCTAATTACAATAGAGAGGAAGAACTTTAAATCTAAACACATCCAAACAGAGCAATCCTGGGAGTTGTTCAAAGATGGACCAACTGTGTGCCTGAGGGTGGCATCTGTCTCAATAGCACCATTAAATAGCAGTAAACATATTTGGAGTAAACACATTCACAGCCTAGAAAAGACACACAATACTATTCTTTTTAATTGTTACTAAAACAAATTGCAATAATGACTCACAGACTTGACCTTCTTGCTAAGGACATAGACAAATTGGCAAGTCTTTATTAATTTTAATTTTTTTGCAGTACTGGGACACTTGTGCATGCTAGGTAAGCATTCTACTGATTTATATTTCCAGCCCTTTTGTTTTATTTTGAGACTTGCTAAATTGCTCAGGCTAACCTTGAACTTATGTTATGATCCTCCTGAATCAGCTTCCAGAGAAGCTGGGATTACAGGTATGCACCACCATGCCTGATCTATTAAAACAGATTTTAAGTATATAAAAAATATTGGAAGAGGAATAATTAGTTGGAATGGTATGAAAGACTGATGAAATTAGTTTTCTTTAAGAGGCCAGTGGTACATACCTATAATCCCAGCAGCTCAGGAGGCTGAGGCAGGAGAATTGCAAGTTCAAAAGTCAGTCTCAGTAACTCAGGGAGGCCCTAAGCAACTTTATGAGAACTTGTCTCAGAAATAAAAAATAAATAAAAAGGGCTGGGATTGTGGCTCAGTGGTTAAGCGCCCTTGGTTCAATCCCTAGTACTAAAAAAAAAAAAAAAAAAAGAAAGAAAGAAAAAAGGCAAGCACACATGAAAGTCTCCAACTTTCAAATAACCTAGCTATACAAATGGTCATGTAGAAGTTCTTTCCCATCCCCCAAATCGCAGCACAGACATACAATCTTTAGCCAAGGTCTCTCAGCCAAAGGGCAAATCCTATTTTCCACTCAGACCATAGGACTTTCTAGAGAGAGCCATCTTCGTTTATTATGCAGAAGAAATCAATATAATACATATAAATGCCAACAAGTATAAAATCATTCACCACTAGCCTCCCATCCCCTTTCATACCCACTTTCCAGTCTTCAAATCTCATTCTAACAGGGGAAGGTAAGAAGAAACATAGTTCCTAAAACTTAGAAGAAATGTGGACCTCAAAATGTACACTTCCACCTAAAGAACATTTAAGTAAGAGTATATTATGGTGAAAACTGTTCAATTAGCATGACTTTTCAAATAAGAATGGGTTGAATACTTTGTATGTGTTTGTGGGTTGATCCCTGAAGCTAATCACTCAGTAATACAGCTTATATAGAGAAATGCAATGAGTCCTAAACAATTGGCTTATAAACTAACTTCCAGAGCAAAAGGGAAATCTCTTAGGAAAACAGAGGAACTCATTTCATAGATCAGCTTCACAATGATTTAAAATTTCTTTTGAATCAGTAGTTTTAATGATGGTTTTATAAAACAATAGGCTTCCATGAGGTTTTAAAGAGGATAAGAATGTTTTATGTGAAATTTTTAAATTTTTATTTATTAAACATTAGAATTGAGTCAGACTATCTCACTCCAGTAAGAATGGCAGCCATTATGAAGTCAAACAACAACAAGTGCTGGTGAGGATGCAGAGAAAAAGGTACACTCATACATTGCTGGTGGGGCTGCAAATTGGTGCAGCCAATTGGGATGGCAGTATGGAGATTCCTTGGAAAGTTGGGAATGGAACCGTTATTTGACCCAGCTATTCCCCTTCTTGGACTATACCCAAAAGACCTAAAAAGAGCATACTACAGGGACACAGCTACATCAATGTTCATAGCAGCACAATTCACAATAGCTAGACTGTGGAACCAACCTAGATGCCCTTCAATAGATGAATGGATAAAAAAAAATGTGGCATTTATACACAATGGAATATTGCTCAGCACTAAAAAATACCAAGATCATGGCATTTGCAGGGAAATGGATGGCTTTAGAGCAGATTATGCTAAGTGAAGTTAGCCAATCCCTAAAAAACAAATGCTGAATGTCCTCTCTGATATAAGGGAGGTGACTCAAAACAGAGTAGGGAGGAAGAGCATGAGAAGAAGATTATCACTAAACAGGGTAGAGAGGTGGGAGGGAATGGGAGGGAGAAGGGGAATTGCATGGAAGATGGAAGGAGACCCTCATCATTATACAAAATACATATATGATGGTGTGAGGGGGAAGGAAAAAAAAAGAGAGAAATGTGTCACAGTAGATTGGGTAGAGAGAGGGGATGGGAGGGGAGGGGAAAGGAGAGGGGGATAGGGAGGGCAGCAGAATACAACAGACACTAGTATTGCTGTATGTATATACGTGGCTGTATAACCAATGTGATCCTGCAATCTGTACATGTGGAAAAATGAGAATTCATACCCCATTGAATCAAATGTATGATATGTCAAGTTCATTGTATTGTCTCGAGCAACTAATAAAAAATAAAAATTAAAAAAAAGAATTGAGTCAGACTACAATGTTGCTTCCTTAATAAATATGTAACAAATCACTTAATTATTTTAAGGTAAAATGAGTTGAACAAGCTGCAACATTATATATTAATGAGTGACACCACATGAAATGACTCTTGGAAAGAGAAAATGTAACCTTTTAAAGAATTTTTAAACTGAGTCCCTTATCACCTTTATGCTTGCTGTTAGCTCTAAGATCTCAGGTATGAAGAACATTGAGAAAGTTGTAGGACTGCAAAAAGTCTGAGAATCACAGTTACCGATTTTCTTTGTTTTCTTTTATAATTTTTCTATAATTGAGTACAAGATAAAAATGATAAATCATTAATGTAACATTGCCTTAGCTTGTTTTGGCTGCTATAAGTGAATGTCAAAGACTGGATAATTTGTAAGAAAAACAAATTTATTTTTCACAGTTCTGGAGGCTGGGAAATCCAAGATCAAGACTCTGACATTTGGTCTGGTAAGGGCCTTCCTGCTGAGTCCTTACCTCGTAGAAGAGCAAGAGTAAGCTAGCTAAATGTAACGTGAAGCCTCTTCTAAAAGAGTCTTAATCCTATTAAAGGAGCAGTCTTAAAGATGTAATTTTCTTCTTAAAGACCCCCACCTCTGGGGAGCTGAGGATACAGCTCAGTGATTGAATGTGTGCCTAGCATAGCAAGGCCCTAGGTTCAATCCCCAGGACTGGAATTGGGGGTCGGAAGACTCCACCTCTTGGTACTATCATTTTGGCGACACCTGAATTTTAGAAGGGCTACATTGAAAACATAGCAGATATCATTGGTTTATAGAAAAGACATGGGAGAGAAATATCAAACCAAAGTCAGACAGGTGACTGCAAATATATTAGAATGGAAATTCCACAAAGATGGGTATGTTTGCCTATTTTATTTTATAGCCTTATCTCCTTGGCTTAATACAGTCCTTGGCACTTAAAAGCTGCTCAGTAAATACTTGTTGAATAAACAAATGAATAAAAAGTATCCTTCAACAAATTCCAGAAATGTTTGAGAAAGTTTTAAAGATAATTTTTGTTAATATAAAACTAACAGTTCATAATCCTACTCAGAGAAAGCCAGATATCATACTGATATATTTACTTTAGTTCTTTTTTAACACATAGTTTTACAAAGTTGAGATTAAACATTACTTAAAAGAATCTATCTAGCCTTCATTGTTCACTTAAATTTTTAGTGTAAGCCCTTTCCAATGTCTTTAAAAATGAAGGCATTCTTTAATACTTTTAAAACGCTATATTCAAACATTCAAAAAGACCTAGAAACTATTTTAGTGATAAATTTTGTACAAGTTTCAGGTACTACATCATTCTCTAATCCATTAGTATTGAGTTTGAAATTTCAAAGCAAAGCTACCCTACAGGAAATATTGTTACCACCAAGTTTGCAGTTTTGAGAGGAGACAGAATATATTTCTAGTTTTTATTTGTTCATTCACTCAACAAGTATTTATTGCTGACCTAAGATATGGGTTAAGTACTGAGGATATTTTGAGCAAAACCATATGATTACTACCCAGAGAGGTTATAATCTAGTCAAGGGAGACAGATATCAATCAACCAATGAACAATTTAAAATCGCAATTAAATGTTAGGAATAAGAAGTATATGGTTATATGTCACTATACAATAAAAAAGAGTTGCTTAGATTGCTTGTGTGTGTGTGTGTGTGTGCACGCATTGGGGAGGTATGTTACAAATAATTTAATTTTTATTGAGTACTTCAGTCAACACTAGTCAGGCCTTGTGTTGCACCCTTTACATGGCTTATCCCACTTTATTATTTAATAATCATACTATCTTTTGAATAAAAATTATTTCCCCTCATTTTAAAGATAGAGAAATTGAAGCTGAGAAAGAAGTCAAATTACTTACGATCATATAATCAGTAAGTAATGAACTGGGATGGAAACCTAGAGAATAGGTTAGCAAAGCCCTAAATCATATGTTATATGTCCCTCTTTCCTGCATAACTTAACTTACACTGAGATATAAAGAATAAGTAGGTGTTAATAAAGTACAAGGTGGGACAGCAAAGGGAGAATACCTCCGGGATAGGAGGAATAGATGAACTAAGGAATGAACATAACATAGCCAGTGAACTAAGTAAGAATACAGAAAGCAAGGGGAGATAGGACTAGAAGATGAAGCTGGACCACATTAAAGATGTTGGCATTACTAAATGCAGTAAAAAGCACAAGATGCATTTATTTCTTTTATTTGAGATTCAAATACTTAAGGGGAAGAAAAATCATAATATCTGCATTTAAGAACTAGAGGATGAATATCTGCCTCAAATAGTTTTGAAAATATTTTCTGGAACCTAAAGAATATTTGTATTAATGAGTCTGAATACCTCAGGAATAAAAGTGGTAGCTTTTAAACAGCTTTTAAAATAAACTCAAATGTAGACAAATTTAACAGAGATTTGGCTCTTCTTCCAGGGTCTAAGATATATCAGCTACGGAATAGGATTTTATAAATGGCTCTGGCCTGGGTAAAGAAAGGAGTGAGTCAATGAGCTCCATAGCTGGCCTAGAAATAGGGAAGATTAACATATTTTCCAAAAATGATGATTAGAGTTATGAAAATGGAAATAGTAAATATACTATTGAGAATAAGCTGAGAAAATGAGGGCTATTTATTGGGCAATAAAAGCTTAGAGTAAAGGAAAAACAGTAAAAATCATTTTCAAAATACGCTTTTTTTTTTTTAGTTGTAGATGGACACAATATCTTTATTTTATTTATTTTTAATGTGGTGCAGAGGATCGAACCCAGTGCCTCACATGTGCTAGGCAAGTGCTCTACTATTGAGCCATAGCCTCAGCTCCTCAAATTATAATCTTGAAACATACTCTCTAGATGCCAACAATCATTATCTGGTAAGGTTATATGCTTGGTAGAAACTGTTAATTTTCTTTTTCCTTTTTGGTACCAGGTATCCAAACCAGGGTCTCTCAACCACTGAGCCACATTCCTAGCCCTTTTTATTTTTTTATTTTGAGACAGGGTCTCACCAGGTTGCTTAGGGTCTAACTATGTTGCTGAGTTGGCTTTGAACTTGTGATCTTCCAGCCTCAGCCTTCGGAGCAACGGGGATTATAGATATGCACCACCACATCCAGCAGAAACTGATATTTTCGATAGAATAGATCCTTGGATAATAAATCTTTTTAACCCCTGTTAACATGCAGATCAGTTGCAATATTCATTTATGCACACACTCTCTTGAATCCCATAGGTTCAGGATACTTTGACTCCATATTTCTACTCATTTTTATTAATTATAATTATACCAATAATGAAGAATTTCATGTAGAAGTTATTTTCTGAAGAAATGAATTCTATGATTATTTATATAATATGGTTACATTATAGCTATTTTTAAAAATTCAATTTCCCTGAATTTTCTTTGAAATTAATTTTATTCACATAAAGATTTGATTCCTTTATCATATATTTTCCATATTAAACTCAATCATCCATATCAAATTTGATTGATTATAAGTTTCTGCTATTGTAAGTTGTCTTTTGTGGGCCATTCTTTTATCAAGTCTGATTTCACCAAATGTGGCAAGAAAATTCTATTTTTTATTGGTAATTAAAATTAATTTGTATATTTTTAGTAATTTTCACCTTCAGTTGGATTATTTCTTTCCCCCCAATTTTCCCTTGTCATTATTTTCTTTCTATTTTTAATGTTATTGGCACTTTTTTCTTAAATTTTCACTTCACTTTTTTCTTAAATTTTTTTTGGGAGGGTTGAGGTCTGTGCAGAATTTCTTGTATGTAGTTCTAAGTTACTGTCAATTTATTTTTCTGATTATTTATACCAATGATAAACAACAAATGTACCTAAATATAGAATCAAGATATTCTGGGAGTTATAATTAGTGAAAGAGAATTTAAATGTCCTGTCTTTTCTATATGTATTTTAGTTGTTGATAGACCTTTATTTTACTTATATATTTTATATGTGGTGCTAAGAATCTAATCCAGTGCCTCACACATGCCAGGCAACTGTGCCACCACTGAGCCCTAGCCCCCTATCTTTTCTTTTTGGTTTTTATTTGTTTTATTTTTGGAGGCACTAGGGATTAAACCCCAGGAGCACTTTACCACTGAGCTACATTCCTGGCTGGCTGGCTTCCTCCCTCCCTCCCTCTCTCTCTCTCTCACCTCCTGCCTCAGTTTTTCAAGAAGCTTGCATTATGGGTTTGCGTCATCACATGCAGCCTGCCCAAATACTTTAAGAAAACAAAAGTAAAAGAATAGAGGAGAAAATAACAAAAAAACTTCCTCAAAACAAACTATGATTCAAAATTTAGAAAACTTCAGGTATTTTCTGCTAGCCTCTGGTGAGAGCTTTATTTCTGTAACAACTTGAACAATCACTACACTTAAAAAATTAATTTTCAGGATTCCTTTCCTTAGGCAGTTAGTCAGCCATGAGAAGGTGGGTGGGGAAAGACAATGAAAGGTGGTAACTTACAGGGAGGATATCTGACATGTACATCAGAGTTCACAGATCACAGGACTAGGAATCACAGGGAACCTTATCAAAATAGACAAACATCTGGAAAATAGGAATGGGTATGCCAAAAAACTACTGTCTCAAGATCATGTCACACCTACTCCTTGTGAGCAGTTCTTCATGACCCTCCCCTTGTGATCAGGTTATCAGGACCCTCACAAAGGAAATTCGCTGAGGGTTATCCAAAGGGTAATAAATCACTTAAGGGAGATATGTGAAACTTAGACAAGAACAAAGGAACCTGAAACTCTTAAAAAAAACCCAGACTCTGAAAGAGCCACCCCATTCTCTCTGGAGGCGCTCTGTGCCATGCCTATATATATACTATATATATGTGTGTGTATATATATATGTGTGTGTGTGTGTATATATATATATGTGTGTGTGTGTGTATATATATATATATGCCTATAATATATATATATATATATATATATATATATATATATATATATATGCCTATAATATATACTGTATATTATCTTCATTTCTCTTTTCTAATAAACTCCTGACTATACTCTGTGCAACTCATCTAAAATTCTTCCTGTGGGATCACAAGAACCTGTGGCTAAGGACCCTGGGCAATTCTCCTATGGGAGACTTTTGTACGGCGCTTTTTAAAATAAATCACTTTCTAGAAAGCTAATTGTTGTCATTGTTGTTGACCCAGAGTGTTCACTGAGCCACATCCCCAGCCCTTTTTACAATTTTTTTCTTTTGAGACAGGATTTCAAAAGTTGCTTAGGGCCTCACTAAGTTGCTGAGGCTGGCTTTGAACTTGTTATCCTCTTGCCTCAACCTCCTGAGCTGCTGAGATTACAGGCATGTACCACCATGTCCAACATTAATTGTTAACTCTTAAGAATAAGGCAAATTAAAAGTAGTCAACAGGGGCTGGGGTTGTGGCTCAAGCGGTAGTGCGCTTGCCTGTCCTGCGTGCGGCCTGGGTTCGAGCCTCAGCACCACATACAAACAAAGATGTTGTGTCCGCCGAAAACTAAAAAATAAATATTAAAATTCTAAAAAAAACAAAAAAGTAGTCAACATCATGAAATGCCTAGGTAGTGGTAGATGATGGACATTTGGCTAACCCAAACCACATTTCCAACTTTCTTCTCTTACCTTACTACAGAGGCTGTGAATTAAACACTTGACTTCCCAACATCCCCTGAGAGGCTTTATTATACAGTTCTGATCAATGAGATACAAACAGAAGTCCGTTTGCACTACTTCTTTTC
Source organism: Marmota flaviventris (assembly GCF_047511675.1). Classification (NCBI taxonomy): domain Eukaryota; kingdom Metazoa; phylum Chordata; class Mammalia; order Rodentia; family Sciuridae; genus Marmota; species Marmota flaviventris. Next base: position 54,297,751 of record NC_092503.1, on the reverse strand, counting down.
TTTCCTCCTTCTTACCATCTGGAACATTTCTATGGCCTCCAAGATGTACCCCAGTGATCCCTGCCTCCTGCTACATCCTGAGTTTCTTCCCTTATTGTATCAGGGTTGTGTGACCTATCCAAAATTAGATTTTAAAAGACACTAGTTTCCATCTTGTTCTTGTCTCTATACTCCCCTCTCATCTGTATACTCAAGATGCTCTCTCTCCTCTCCCCCCACCTATTTCAGATCATTTATTTTGGGGAAAGCCTGCTGCCATAGCTTGAGTCCTATGGAGCAGTCCATATGGTGAGGAACTGAATCCTCCTGCCAATAGCCATGTGAATGTCTGGAAGCAGATCTCCAGCTGATTCAAGTCTTAAAAGTAGTGTAGCCCCATATGAGAGTTTGGCTGTAACCTCATGAGGGACGCTGAGGCAGAACCTCCCAGCTAAGCCACTCTTAAATTCCCAATCCTCAGAAACTCTGAGGTAATGAATGTCTACTATTTAAAGCTAGGTTTTTAGCTGGATGTATGGCTATAATCTCAGTGACTTGGGAGGCTGAGGTAGGAGGATGGCAAATTCAAGGCCAAACTTGGCAATTAGTGAGAACCTGTATCCAAAAGTTTAAAAAGGACTGAGGGTATAGTTTGGTGGCAGAAGCCCCTGGATTCAATCTCCAATACTGGGGGGTAGGGGAACTAATATAGGGGATAATTTGTTATGTATTAATAGATTAACAATATAGTGATGCTTGAAGGTATAATAGTAATTTTGTGAATGTAAGAATGAAAACTACATTCTAAGGCTGGAGAAGGGTCACTATTAATATAGTCGAGCATTAGTATCAGCTCTGGACTACCTAGATTAAGACTTCTTGTGGAGGGAGACCCAATATCTGCTTAGGGTCTTCTGTTATTTGCACATTTCTGACTGACACACTCAACAATTCCCTAAACCCCAATTACAGTTTCCAAAGAAAGTTTCCTTTGATTCAAGGATCCGCTTTTGCTCATAAGTTCATACTTCTCTTATCTTCTGGAACCTAGCTGTTCATTTCCTGATCCAGAAAAAATAGCCAGGCTGTTCTGCAGGCACTTCTGGTATTTAAGACAGTGGCAAGGATTATCCCCTTCATTTAGCAAGCAATTACAGTACTTTTAGCAGAATGTATACTTCTTAAAACATGTTTCCCTTTGACATATCCTTTCAAAAAAATTCATTCAGCTGTACCCCCAAACACAAAGAATTCAGGAATGGATTTTAAGCTGTCTCTTAAGGACAATCTGTTTTATCATATGGATCCTAGGAACATATTTCAGCTAAAGAGCAAGGACTGGCTGTCTCTGAACAAAGTACAGAAAAAAATGAGACTTCAGCTTAGAAAAATCTTTCCCCTAAAAAGTCCACATTCCCTCTTCAAACTGCAACTCTCTTTCTAGATGCCAAAAGATGCCAAAAACTGTTAACAATAGCAGAAGGAACAGTTTCATTTGGCACAGAAGTAAAAGTAATTTAGATCCAGTGACCTTGCTTTTTTTTTTTTCTTTCCAAGTGTACAATTGCTCAGAGATAGAGGCAATACAGCCCCAGAAGGGGAAGAAAAATTACAGGAAATCCTGATCCACACTTGTCCAAAATCATCAAACAATCTAGGCAACTGGTTTTCACTCATATGATAGCTTTTAAGTTGTCAGCAATTCTGAGAAAATACAAGAATAGAAAATAACTTCAGCAAAACTCTGAACTCTAAAAGGTTTAGTATTCTCACGAGTTTCTTGCCCTTAAAAAGGGTCAGGGGTAGGTACTTAAGAAAGGAAAACCTGCTCCATGAGATAACATAATCCAAGATACCAAGTATACTATATTTGAGAAAATACTAGATTTAATATGGAGTTTTCCAAAATTTATGTTAACTCCATATATGTCATTTTACATATATAAAATCCATATATGATAACTTCTTAACATTTAGCCATCCTGAGAAAGCCATTTCTTATCATTTTTTTTTTTTTTTTGGTACTAGGTCACTTGACCACTGAGTCACATCCCCAGTCCTATTTTGTATTTTATTTAAAGACAGGGTCTCCCTGAGCTGCTTAGTGCCTCACTTTTGCTGAGGCTGGCTTTGAACTCGAGATACTCCTGTCTCAGCCTCCTGAGCCACAGGGATTATAAGCTTATTTAATTTTAAGAAGACATTATTTTAACTTTGAGATGTAAAACAAAACAAAACAAAACACTCTAGGATCTTTGAAGTCAGCTAGAGCACACTCCTGGATTCTAATAATAGCAAGTACAAAATGATTGCTAGATTATTCAATTGCATATGTTCAGAACTAAGATATAGCTTTCCAAGTCTGGAACAGTGTCTTCATTCTAAAACATGGTCACTTTGGCAATGGCTATTTTACATACACACACACACACACACATACATACATACATACATATATATGAAGCACACTAGGAGGGTAAGCTTTGAAATTCTAATTTCCGTCCCACAAGACCCACACAGTACTCTTTCCATCATACTTCAAGAAGCTGACATCTGACATACTCATGCATATTTTTACTGTGTGGAATTAACTTAAGAATAAATTCAGTTCTAATTTTTATTTTCCCCTCTGGTTACCCCTACTGGCTCTTCCAATAACATGCTGTTCTAAAAAGTTACATATAATATTTCTGAGACTTTTCTGTAATTTGAGTATTTCTTCCATTCACAGGAAGACAGGCCTAGACCACAACAATGAAAGTGAATTCCACCAGAGGCAAGACAATGTGAGTAAATTCAGGGACTTCCCCTTTGCTACACCATGGTACTCTTTGACCTACTTTGATTTCCTACAAATCACCCCTTTACTTCTCAGCCTGCAAGCACTAAAGTCAGGCCTCTATTAATATAGTATATAATAAACAATAACAACATGCGGGGCATGGTGATGCACCCTGTAATCTCAGCAATACCAGAGGCTGAAGCAGGAGGATTGCTAGTTCAAGGCCAGCCTCAGCAACTAAAAAGGACTGGGAATTCGGATCAGTGATTAAGTTCTCCTGGGTTCAACTCCCATAAATGAAAAAGAAAGAAAGAAGCCCATAAAACTCATGTGTGTGCACACACATATACGTATGTGAAAGAATAAACATCTAATCTATAGGAAAAACTATACCAATAAATAAAACATTAAGATAGGATAATTTACTGAGCCATTTCCCCTGCCCCTTTCTGGAATAGACACTGGAGGCTTTAGAGACAAGTATTCTAAGAAATGTTGTAACATCTTTTTAAACTAATGCTTTGTGTATATATTCTGGATCCACCAATCTCTTCTTTTGTTTAAAGTATGGGTTTAAACAACCTTACTAGTTCTAATTAGAATAGGAAGAGGGATCTGACCTGCCTGATTTGACTTGTCACCTTTTCTCTTTTGGGAGATTAATTCATTCCTGTGGAGTTTTGTGAAGATTCTAGAAAAGTATCTCGTGAAAATAAGCAGCAATGACAATGAACTGAATTCTTTTTAGAGGGAAAATCCCTCAAAGGCATAGATAATTCCCTCCCCAATTTACCATTTTAGGTCAGAAAAAGTAGGCTACTGATGACTATAATTAGCACGGCATCGGTAGGATGCTTAAATTTACTTTAAATACATAGAATAATTTAATCTCATTTAAATTATGATTAAGTGAGATCAATACTGATTGTCTTATGGAGCTAAGTAAGCCTTAGAAGATTTGTTACTAAAAGGTAGCAACATTTTCTCCCAAGGCAAAGGATCACCAAAACCAGGAATAATCACATGCTCTTCTTTCTTTCTTCTCACTTTCTCAAAAAGTGGGAAAGTTTATACTGCTCTATCTTCTTCCAATCTTCCCATCAGGATATATAACTTCAAATTAAATACATTTAAATAGCTAATTCAACAAAGATATATGAACATTTATTTAATTTGTGATTAAAATTACTCCTCAGGAATTAACATTTTCTTTAAAAATGTAACTTACTATTTGAAATATCTCACACACAACACAGAGATGTATATATGACTTTAAAATGGTCATAATAGGAAATTAAAGCAATAACATTTTTCCAAATTGTACTGATTTCTTAGGAAAAACGAACAATGCATTAACATAGATACTTGTAAACTACATGTGATTCCATGGATTAAACCTAAATAACTGAAAGGCATGTTATATAAAGAAAAAGCCTTGACCAAAAATGTTCTTCAACAAATTTAATGTATAGGAATTTAAAATTTATGTATAACATAAAAATTTAAAAATTCAAAATTTAAATACTTTTAATGATAAATTTAAAATGTACTATTTTAAGCAAAAATTTCTATTGAAATACCTATCAAGAGCATTTAGGGAGAGGCTGGGATTGTGTCAGTGGTAGAGCGCCCCCTTAGTACGGGCGGGACCCAGGTTCAATCCTCAGCACCACATAAAAATAAAGGCATTGTGTTAAAAATAAAATAAATAAATATTAAAAAAAAGAGCATTTAGGGAAAAGCTTGCCCCAGGGTTTAAAATCTTGAACAAGATCTTCCACAACTCCCAGATGCTGAGATTTCTGCCTTATAGTACTCATTTTCTTTGGTGTATGTGTACCTTTTAATAAAATACTTATGATAACTGATATATTAAACCCTCAACAAAAATTACTTATTTTTAAAAAAATTAAGCTTCACTTTTACATTTTTTAAAATTTTTTCCATATTTTTATTGGTGTGTTACAGTTGTACATAATGATGGGGTTCATTTCTATATATTTTCACCTTAATATTTTAGGATTTGCAGTAAACTTGATCTTCATCTGCCTCTTTTAAATTAATTAACCTAACAAATATTTATTTAGCTTTTACTATATGCCTTCTGAGTGATTTAGAAATAGATGGTGGAAAAATTCTTACCTACAGTAAGCCTCACTCTAGTGGTAGACAGACATTAACCCAAGAATTATCTAAATGTGATCAAGTATGGCTCTGAGAAGTAAAGAGAAAACAGATCTAGCCAGGAAAGTCTGAGGAGGCTTTCTTGTGCAAGTTTTGGCCAAGTAAAATCTAAAAGTCTGAGGAGTTTATTAGGTGAAAAAGACAGCAGAAGAGCAGTTTTTTTCACATAGAGGGTAAAACATGTACAAGAGTAAGTAAACACTATGCACACTTACAATCCCAGCTACTCCAGAGGCTGAGGCAGAGTTTGAGGTTAGCCTGGAAAATTTAGTGAGACCCCCATCTTGTATAGTAGAAAAAAAGAAGTGAAGGGCACCTATGAATCTGAGACACACAGAGCACATGTAAGAGGAGGCTGCAGACCAACAGTGACCAAGTCCATGCAGGGCCTTAAATGGAAGGTGACCATTCATCCTGGGTTACTCCTGTTGACCTTGCATAATCGATCCTCTTAAAATGTCCCAGTTTGGCTGAATTTTGTAAGGCCATATAATTGTTTTTAACCAAATCACTATGAGAAGTCGTGTGTGTATGTAGGTATGTATGTGGGGTGGGGAGAAAGAAAGTAGGTAATATTATAACATGAATTTAAATATGAAGGTAAATATATAACTGTGAGATTCCCAAAGTCTGAAACACACTTCATAGCTAGTCTCAGGAGAACAAGACATCTGAAATTATACCGATGGATGGATAGAAAAATTTTTTTCTTCAGAGAGCAGCAGCTATTGAGCACTTGGTTACTGCCCGGAGTCCCAGTTCCTGGCTACCCCACAGAGGTCAAGAAGGCTTCTGGCCTGAAGAAGGGAGCAGGACTTTGTCTGTTGGCCAGGATGAAGGTGTACAAGAGATAGAAAAGAAGGAAATTGCCAGGATGGGCCCAAGAGTAAAGTGTCAAGGTATACAACTGTATGTATACATGTGTGGCAGAGGAGGGAGGTGTATGTAAAAAGGAAAAAAAGTCTGCTTTGGGTAGTGTGGTCAGGGGGAAGGCCAAGGGCTAGAGGAAGTAATACACCAAAGGCTTTCCTTGAATTCTCCAAGGACCTCCAAAGCAGTTCATATACAATGTTGGGGTGGGAGAAGATGCAGATCATGTGAAAATGTTTATGGAGATGAGAGCATATGAGAGAATATTTAAGGAACTATATATAGCAGAGGAACTGTTTGCCTCTGCTCACTATGAATTTACTATCATGCCACCGAAGATGAGTTCTGCTTAATTCTTGAAGCTTCAGGTGTCCTCCAAGATTAGTACTGTGATTACTGTTGCTTTCCCTTTGCATTTCCTGTGTTCCTTTGTTGATCCTTATGCTTTTAAGCTTTTGACGATACTTTGTATCAGATGAGTCACATTTCTACCTTTTAATTTGACTTGCCTTTCTATCCAATTGATACATTCCTTACCAGGGAGTTTCATCCATTTACATTCAAAGATATATATTGTGAAAATAATAAAGCATGTTCACGGAGAAAAATGCCCTCCAAAAGTTTTCTGGTACCTACAAGTTTCTGAAAAGTTATACTTTAAAAAAAAACCCTAAAAACCTAAAAAATTAGGTTTTCATTTATTTCATTTTAACTTCCCACCTTTTACTCATATTAATGGTGAATTACATATAAAAAAAATAAAATTGAGCCATGTGTATAAGTCTGGGTCTAAATAATTAATTGAAATATATAAAATGTATGAAATATGACATGTCAAGATCATTGTAATGTTTTGAGCAACCAATTTAAAAAAATATATGAAATGAAATTAACAATGAATGACAAAATCATCCTTGCCCTGGCCCCCTCCACACCTTTTTCCTACAGGCTATTAACATCTAAATCCTCAAACAGTTATACCTTTATGTTCTTGAAATATGTGCCAAGACTGCACATACACATGCGCGCGCGCACACACACACACACATACACACACATACACACACACACATATTTACAGATGACTTGAAAGTTATCTCAGAGACAATAAACCTAATGGTGATCTAGGCTACATATCATGCTATAATGGGAAATGGTGTATCTGGCCTCAAAGCATCATGTATTCAGCTAGCTATACGATACTCTGTTCTAATGACAGACTAATTAATACCAATCCTAAAATGATTTAGGATAATTTGTTCTTGAAAATGAAATGAAGATCTAAAAACCATAGATCACCATCAATCACCAACCAAATCAAAACATGGGCCATAGTCAACTGGGTTTTAAAAACCAGAATAGGGACTATTAAATATTAGAAAGTTAGGAAGGAAGGAAGGCTGCACCAATTGTATGTTAAGTCAGTCAGTCTACATCACTAACAAATGTTGGTAAAATCTGTAAACAACAACAACAACAACAACAACAAAAAAAAAACCTAGCAATCTCTACACATATAACAGAGGTAAAACAAGGACAACAGCAATACCAACCAGCCCACTTTCTACACCTATTTATCTGCCTATAAACCTTCATATTACCAAACATATTGTGACAATTTAAAAATAAAGAAATAGGGGGCTGGAGGGTATATGGCTCTGTGACAGAACACATATTTAGCCTGTGCAAGGCCTTGGGTAAAATATATAGCACCAACAAAATAAGAAAAAAGAAAGTTATCAATAATAGTATTGTGTATTCTTGTTTTTTCCTCAAGTGTGTCTTACAGGTTACTTGTCACAAAAGAAATTGTGCTATTTAAATTGGATACCTGAAATGACTGGGGTAGCATTTACTTCAATATTTACCCCAACCAAGTGTTCTACCACTAAATCAACCTTCTAATTCACCAACGTTTTACAGTAATTTTCAACTTTTATCTCCATCAGTCCCTGAATTTAATAGTCCATTCACTTTTTTCAATTCCCTATTACTTCTCATTTTCACATCTATTACTCATAGTCTTCATAAGTTTATATTTACTTAACTATAGGCATATAAGTCATTATAACTAGTGTTCTTACAGGTTTATAAAAATGTTATTTCCCTCATTGCTATTATTAATTATAATGCTTCTCATATTTGTAAAATAAATATTGTTGGATTTTCTCTTTCCTTTTCCATTTACTCATTCAGTTTTCAGGGATCTATTTCTTTTTATTGCTCAGTTTTAAAAGAAAAGTAGCAATGTACTCTATTTTAAACAAATAAACTATAAATACAGTTAGGTTTTTAAAAAATTAATTTAATTGTCCTCACATATTCCTTTCTATTCCATTATGGGGACATGGGGAAGAAACTCTGAAGCAAAATCATTCATCTTTCTGAAATTCCTTCAGGAGGATTGGAGGAGTAAAAAAGAAATGAAGGAAATGCAATATTACTAAGGACAACACTACAAACCCCAAAATAAAATACATGTGTACTTAGGTATAGAAAAGGCTCTAGATCACACACCTGTCTTTTAGACATTATGGACAGAGTGATTGTAGTATTCTTGGTGTCTTATTAAAATACTGACAATTTATTAAAGACTGAAAAACACAAAACATGAAAATATAATTTGTTTTCTTTAATATATAGTAATGTATTTTTCTATTATAAAAATACCATTTGTAATTATAATCTGAAACCAACACATTGAAGGTATTTCCCAAAGATTAGAATTCCTTTTAGTCTAATGTAAGACAATTAGAGCCTGAATTAACAAAGAATGAGATGACCTCTTAAACCTTGAAAGAAGCAAATTTAGGGTGGATAAAAGAATTATATATACACAATGAAAGGTAAAATTATGAAACTAATATAACACTTTAGAAATCCTGGCTTTACATTTAAATTAATTTTATCCAACTAATATTCATACTGACAGCTAAAAAGAATTGTTAGATCCATATCTTGATTTTTGGCTTAATAATACCCATAAACCAATAATAAAAAATACACAAATCTACAGTTTCTATCAAAATCTCTCTCTCCCTAGAACCACTGCTATAACTTCCTAATGGAGAGAGAAGCAAAACATAAACTGCTTATTTGTAAGTCACTAAAGTTTGGTGTGTTGTTTTGGTGGGGGGAACCTGAGGAGTGGAGGCACTATTCATTCTGTTTTTTTCCCCTACAGTGAGAATAAAGGAAGCATGTGAATCCCTCTGTGACAAAATGACAAAGTAGGTAGAAATCTTGTGTGGGTCTACTTTATTGCCCTTAGGAAATTTTTGACAAATTTGAGTAAGACTTAGACAAGTATCATAGCATTGAAATCATCTGATGACATTTTAAAGTTTAATAAAAATAAGATGAAGTCAAAGTAGTCACCTTAGATGGTCTTCTATTTTTAGAAATGTTTAACTTGAACAGGAAAAAGGAGGCCTACAAAGATACTCAATATGGTGAAAACTCCTAAACCATTCAAATAACCAGCTAATATAAATGAATATTGTTTTTAAAATAAAAAAGATAATCACCATCTCCAAAATAAAAATGTTGCAATAGTGAAAGAGTGCTAAACTTAAAAATTTGAGAGAGTCTTGAGCTGAGTGCAGTGGCATATGCCTGTAATCTCAGCAGCTCAGGAGTCTGAGACAAGAGGATCTCAAGTTCAAAGCCAGCCTCCACAAAAGCAAGGCACTAAGCAACTCAATGAGACCCTGTCTCTAAATAAAATACAAAATAGGGCTGGGGATATGGCTCAGTGGTCAAGTGCCCCTGAGTTCAATCCGTGGTACCCACCTTCAAAAAAAAAAAAAAAAAGAAAGAAAGAAAGAAAAAGAAAAAAGCTTGAGAGAGTCTATACAGAGAAAATTAACTTGCGAAGTAGTAGAAAAGAGATCAGAATACAAAACAAACATTAACATCTGGAAAAATATGTAAAATTTAGCCAATATCATCTCATATTTCTTTGGATCTGGTTACTCTGATGAAATATTTAAAAATCAACATATTTACTTTTAGAATGTATATTTTTTAACCTTTCATTTTAACACTACATAATCTGGCTGGTTTTGTGATGAATGAAAGATTATATAACCCCAAAAGCCTGCAGTCTGGATATCCTATTATCCTTCCCCTCCCATTACTCAACAAATAGCTTGAGCCCCAATAACCCTCTTACTCCCTACAACTTCCCCTCCCCCTCTACAGATCTTCAATCTATTAGGACACAAAGGCATTGTGTCACTTCCACTGCAGGCTCCTCTACATTAACCACTTCTCTGAGCTCTCCTGGCACCCTCCCTGCACAGTGCCCACTCAAACGTCACTCCCCAAACCATCACTAAGATGTAGTAGGCATAGGGTGTAGGAGTGTAAATAAAATATAATTAGAATGGAGATGAGAAAAAAATCCTCTAAAACTGGATGCTAAATATGGTCTTTCACAAAGAAAACAAAAAATAATGTAAGCACTTCAAAGGGGTCCGTGTTATTGGCAGAGCCTCATTTCTATGGTTGTATCTCTACCTTATTATCCTCCCTCCCTCTATACTTTTCCATCTCTCTTCCCCATTTCTGTTGTCATACTAGAGACTGATTTCAGGGCCTTGAGTATGGCAGGCCAGCAATCTACCACTGAGGTATATCCCCAGCCCTTTTTATTTTGAACCAGGGTCTGGCTAAGTTAAAACTAGTGATCCTCCTGCCTCAAGCCTCCTGAATTGGCTGAGTAACACGAGTTGTCACCACACCTGGATGTCTTGTTTTCGAGTCCTCAAATGTTTCTTTTTTTTTTTTTTAAATCCCCTCAGAACCCTCAACAGCTCTCAATAATTTATTTTTGCTGCCGCATTCTTGCACTAGATCAGCCAGAAGTGTTACACCTTTAGGTCTCAACACATGCATTAAGATGTTCTCCTAAACAGCATGAAATAGACACCATATGTCAGATATTTTCTACTTGTCTATCCAAATCATACCTGTCTTACTGGATCCTGGCTTTTGCTTTTCCACAGTGAACTATATCATTAGGGCTCCCTTTGTCATTAATTGATGGTTGGGTTCTTCCAACGGGAGGCACTAACAGACTAAAGGACAGCTGGAAGAAGGTCAGTATATTTATTCATCCAATTCTGTTCCTGCCAGACTGAGGGCTAGAAATGGGCATATTCCTCTACCAAAGGCCATAGTTTTTAATTAGGCAGGTAGCCTTCTCCTATAACTCTACAGATTCCAGTAATTATTCCCAGCCCTGCCTCCTGAAGTTTAGGGATGACAAAGACTTTCAGCTGTTATCAGTTCAAAATGCTCATCATCCATGTTGGTTTCCCATAATCATGCCCATATCTATGTAAATACTCCTTCCATTAAACTTTCTTCAGTCATCTTGGGATCCATACCAGGATCTTGACTGATTCAGCAGAGAGGAAAAGAGACTAATTAAAATTTTGACATCCTCAGTGAATAAAATATTCATAATACAAGAATTGGTTCCTCTGAGAAAGGAACAATCGAAGAATGAATTCTTAAGTAGAAGTGGTCTGAAATTAAAATTTTTAATTTTAAAGATAACATCAGGTAACATTATGAGATGCCGAGTATAACTATAGGCCAAAAAGAAGAGACATAAGAAAGCTAATAGAAAAAAAAATAATCAAATAAATAAAAGAAGAATAATTTGAGATTCAAGTCTTGATTTTGGCAGGACCCAAGTGTAAAAGAATCACAATAAAAGGGGAGCCAGGATGGGGACATGGACACACACATACTCTGACATATACTAATGAAATTTCAAAATGCTAAGAATAATAAAAGCTTCTTAAGCTACCAAACTGTTTTTATTCTTAGGAGATACATACATAATAAATTAAAATTAAAGTATCTAACTTTTAAGAGGTTCAGCAAAAGAAGATTAATAGAAAAGGTCATTGTGGTAAAATGTTAACAATATGTGAATCTAGGTTAAGGGCTTTTGGTATTTACTGTACTACTCTTTGAACTTTTCAATAGGTTTTTTAAAATTTGGAGAAAAAAGAAAACAAATCTGGGGGAAGAGTAAAAATAAACAAAAATAGTTTTTTTATATAAAAAATAATGAGAATTTTGATAGATATGAAATTTCTCAATATAAACACTAAATGTTAAAATAATGGAATGTCTTTATAGTCTTCACATATGTTCTAAACATGATTTTAACAGAATATATTAATCACCTATAATGAATTGAAAGGCAAAGTAAAAAATAATTTTTCAAAGATACACAGGCCAAATAGGTTATTTTCCACTAACTCTTTAAGAAAAAAAAATTATAGTACTGAGTTTATGTAACTTAAACAATACAGCAATGAAATATTTAAAAATATTAGTCAAAATTGCATTTCTCATTACTATCACATTAGTCCAAGCATTACAGTAACTATTGCTAAAACACTGAAATAGGTTTTTTCCTTTTCTTTTGTCAGTACTAGGGATTGAACCTAGCTATGTTCTTCACCTCATTAAGTTGACTGGTCTCAGTTGTCTACCACACTGAATCTTAACTTGCCATCCTCCTGACTCAGTCTCCTGGATAGCTGGGAGTTAGAGGCAAGTACCATTGTGCTTGAGCTGCAATAGCTCTGTGTGTGTGTGTGTGTGCGCGCGCGTGCGCGTGCATGTATGGTACTGGGGAGTGAACCCAGGGCCTTTGTGAGGCAAGCACTCTACCAACTGAGCTATGTCCCCAGCCCCTGCAATAGCTTTTTAATTGGATAGCTTCCATAAATATGCTCCTCTTGTCTACTTACCACATAGGAGCCAATATGATTTTATTTTTTATGATTCAATGTTCCATTTTACTTAACTTTCTATGTAGATAATATATTCACATTGAACAAAATGCATTCAAATAGTTTGAAAATAGAAGGTGCAAAAGGGCATTATGTCTCTAAGACGTAGACAGTGGGCCCTTGCACTTTAGAGGACCTTTCGTATACCTCCTCCAACTGTACCCTTCCAACACATAAGTCCACAAAATCTAGGGCATATGCCTACCCATGACTATGCTTCAGGTTCAAGGAATCCTGGGAGTCTCTGCCCAAAATGTCTAAGCCTGCTACCAGGGCTTACTTAAAGGTTGTCCTCCCTATGACTGCCACAGAGCCATGAATATACCCCAAAACCAAGGGAGAAGACAAAGAACACTTTGGGGTATACACAGAGTCCTGAAATATGAAGGCAGGATGTCCATTCTTCACAGTGTAGGAATGAGAGTGGGGTTAGGGTGTGAGGACAGCACAGACAGGCCACATGCTGCCAGGGACTACCATATAATAGGGGCCTGTGGAAAGTTATACAGTGAAAAGCCTCGGTCCTATTTCTGTCCCCAGCCAAAAGTTTTCCCTGTCAAAGACAACCATCATTTCTAACATTTTAAATTACAAATCTAAAAATGTAATCTCCAACCTAAAATATTTTAGTGGTTCACTATTACTGGTAAGACAAAACCAGAATTCTTTAAATGGTCAACATGGTATTTCTCAAAATATACATTCCATATACATGCATTAGAGTCACCTGGGGATTCAAGTCTGATTCAGTACGGCAGTGTTGGGGCCTTAGATTCTGCATACCTTCTAGGTGATATGGATGCTGTTGGTCTGTGGGCCACACCTTTTTTTTTTTTTTTGGTACTGGGTATTGAACCTAGAATTGCTTTACCACTGAGCCAAAACCACAGCCCTTTTGTTGTTTTGTTTTCTGTTTTGAGATAGGGCTTCACTTAGTTGTACAGGGCCTTGCTAAATTGCTGATGCTGGCCTCAAACTTGCAATCCTGGGCTTGGGCTGTAGCTCAGTAGTAGAGTCCTTGCTGAGCACAGGAGAGGCACTACATACGATCCTCAGCATCACATATAAAAAAAAAAAAAAGTGCAATCCTCCTGCTTCAGCCTCCTGAGTCACTGGGATTATAAGTGTGACCCACTGTGCCCAGCTCTATGGGCAATATCTTGAGTAGAGAGGGCCCATAACAGATAAATATTCCTTTCAAAGATATGATTTCAGCTACCCAATTAGGGAAAGAGACTTTCCTCTTGGTCTACCCATCTCATTTAAAAAGAAGCAGTTGTAGCTGGCAAGGTAGGTGGGAGGGAGGCAGATAGGTAGAAATTGCCAAGTTAAAATAGCCGATGTGCAGATGTGCCCACTTGCCTGCCTGGGACCCAGGCTCACAGTAGGCCCCGGTCCATCCCAACACCAGCAGATACCACCAGAGCCCAGCCTCGGCTAGGGACTGCCCATTTCGACCAGCAGACTACTGTGGGAGCTCAGGCCTGGACCAGATCTGCCCTCACTGATTTGCACAGGACCCAGGTCTAAGATCCACACTGCAAAAAAGGAAAACGCATAGACAACATGAAAAAACAAGGAAGGAAATTACCCCCAAACATACCAGAATACTATAGTAACAGAACCCATGGACAGTGAAGTTGATGAAATGTCAGAGAAGGAGTTCAGAAGGTTCATAATTAAAATGATCTGTGAATTAAAGAATGACCTAAATGAGAAAATACATGCAAAAATTAATCATTCCAACAAGTAGATAAGAGAACAAATACAGGTAGCAAAAGATTACTTCAAGAAGGAGAGACTCTGGAAAAAAAATTCAGAAATCCTTGAAATGAAGGATACAATAAACCAAATAAAAATCTCAATAGAAAGCATAACCAACAGATTAGATCAATTGGAAGAAAGAACATCAGATAATGAAGACAAAATATACAATCTGGAAAATAAAGTTGATCACATAGTGAAGACAGTAAGAAACCATGAACAGAACATCCAAGAATTATGGGACAGCATCAAAAGACCAAATCTAAGAGTTATTGGGATAGAGAAAGGCACAGAGTTTCAAACCAAAGAAATGCATAATCTCTCCATTGAGATAATATCAGAAAACTTGAAGCATGAAGAATGAATTGGAAAACCAAATACAAGAGGCTTACAGGACACCAAATGTACAAAATTACAACAGATCTACACTAAGGCACATTATAATGAAAATGCTTAGCATACAGAATAAGGATAGAATCTTAAAAGCCACAAGAGAGAGGAATCAGATCACATATAAGGGGAGACCAATTCATATCTCAGTATATTTTTCAATCTAGGACCTCAAAGCCAGGAGATCATGGAACAACATAATCCAAGCTCTAAAAGAAAATGGATGCCAACCAAGAATCTTATACCCAGCAAAACTAAGCTTTAGGTTTGATGATGAAATAAAAACCTTCCACGATAAACAAAAGTTAAAAGAATTTACAGCTAGAAGACCTGCATTACAGAACATTCTCAGCAAAATATTCCATGAAGAGGAAATTAAAAACAAGGTTGGAAATCAGCAGAGGGAGGTATTACACTAAAGGAAAACCTAATCAGAGGAGAAACCAAGTCACGTTAAATAACAAAAACGGCTGGGAATACAAATCATGTCTCAATAATAACCCTGAATGTTAATGGCCTAAAATCACCAATCAAAAGACATAGAATAGCAAATTGGATTAAAACAAAACAAAAAAACCCCCAACAATATGCCTCCAAGAAACTCATCTCATAGAAAAAGACATCCACAGACTGAAGGTACAGGGTTGGGAAAAATCATACCACTCACATGGACTGCAGAAGCAAGCAGGGGTTTCCATCCTCATATCAAATAAAGTAGACTTCAAGCTAAAGTTAATCAAAAGGTATAAAGAAGGACACTACATATTGCTCAAGGGAACCATATACCAAAAAGACTTGACAATTATAAATATATATGCCCCAAACAATGGAGCATCTACGTTCATCAAACAAACTCTTCTCAAGTTCAAGAGTCAAATAAACCAAAACACAATAATTTTGGGTGACTTTAACACACCCCTTTCACCACTGGAGAAATCTTCCAAACAAAAGCTGAACAAAGAAACTATAGAAATCAATAATACAATCAGTAACTTAGACTTAATTGACATATACAGAATATTTCATCCTTCAACAAGCGAGTACACTTCTTCTCAGCAGCATATGGGCCCTTCTCTCAAATAGATCATATATTATGCCACAAAGCAACTCTTAGCAAATATAAAAAAGTAAAGATACTACCCTGCATTCTATCAGATCATAATGAAATGAAATTAGAAATCAATGATAAAATAAGAAATAAAAGCTACTTCCAACACCTGGAAACTAAATAATATACTACTGAATGAACAATGGGTTGCAGAAGACATCAAGGAGGAGATTAAAAAAAAAATTAGAGGTGAATGAGAACAGATATAACATATCAAAATCTCTGGGACACTATGAAGGCAGTTCTAAGAGGAAAGTTCATTGCATAGAGTTCATTCCTTAAAAGAAGAAAAAGTCAACAAATAAATGACTTAACATTACATCTCAAAGCCCTAGAAAAAGAACAACAAATCTACACCAAAAGCAGTAAGACAGGATATAATTAAAATCAGAGCTGAAATCAATGAAATTGAAACAAAAGAAATAATTGAAAAAATTGACGGAACAAAAAGTTGATTCTTTGAAAAAATAAATAAAATTGACAGACCCTTAGCCATGCTAATGAAGAGAAGGAGAAAAAAACTCAAATTACTAACACACGTGATGAAAAAGGAAATATTATAACAGACACTACAGAAATACAGAAGATAATTAGAAATGATTTTGAAAATGTGTACTCCAAAAAATAGAAAATATCGAAAGCATTGACAAATTTCTAGAGTCATATGATTTGCCCAAATTGAATCATAATGATATACACAATTTAAACAGATCAATTTCAAGTGACGAAATAGAAGACGCCATCAGAAGCCTTCCAATCAAGAAAAGCCCAGGACCAGATGGATACACAGCTGGGTTCTACAAGACCTTTAAAGAAGAACTAACACCGATACTCTTCAACTTATTTCAGGAAATAGAAAAACAGGAAGCACTTCCAAACTCACTCTATGAGGCCAATATCACTCTGATTCCAAAACCAGGCAAAGACACATCAAAAAATAAAACATCAGAGCCAGTATCTCTAATGAACATAGATGCAAAAATTCTCAAAAAATTCTGACAAATCGAATACAAAAACATATAAAAAAAATTGTGCACCACAACCAAGCGGGATTCATTCCAGGGATGCAAGGATGGTTCAACATAACAGAAATCAATAAATGTAATTCATCATATCAATAGACTTAAAGATAAAAATCATACGATCATCTCAATAGATGCAGAAAAGGTATTTGACAACATACTGCATCCCTTGGTGTTCAAAACACTAGAAAAACCAGGGATAACAGGAACATATCTCAACATCATAAAGGCTATCTATGCTAAGCCCCAGGCCAACATCATTCTAAATGTAGAAAAAATTGAAGGCATTCCCACTAAAAACTGGAACAAGGCAGGGATGCCCTTTTCACCACTTTTACTTAACATAGTTCTCAAAACACTGGCCAGAGCAATTAGATAGATGAAAGAAATTAAAGGGATACACATAGGAAAAGAAGAACTCAAATTATCACTATTTGCCTATGATATGATTTTATACCTAGAAGACCAAAAAATTCCCACCAGCAAACTTATAGAACTAGTGAATGAATTTCAGCAAAGTAGCAGGATATAAAATCAAAACCCATAAATCAAAGGCATTTCTGTGTATCAGTGACACATCCTCAGAAAGAGAAACGAGGAAAACTACCCCATTTACAATAGCCTCAAACAAACAAACAAATAAAATACTTAGGAATCAATTTAACAAAAGAGGTGAAAGATCTATACAATGAAAACTATAGAACCCTAAAGAAAGAAATAAAAGAAGACCTTAGAAGATGGAAAGATCTCACTTCTCAAAATGACCATACCACCCAAAGCACTGTACAGATTTAATGCAATTCCTCATAGAAATAGAAAAAGCAGTCATGAAATTCATCTGTAAAACTAAGAGACCCAGAATAGCTAAAGTAATCCTTAGCAGGAAGAGTGAAGCAGGTGGCATCACTATATCAGACCTTAAACTATACTACAGAGCAATAGTAAAAAAAAAAAAGAAAAGAAAAGAAAAAAAAAGGCATGGTATTGGCACCAAAACAGGATGGTAGACCAATGGTACAGAATAGAAGACACAAAATTACAATTATCTTATATTTAAAAAGTCACCAAAAACATGCATTGGACAAAAGATAGCCTCTTTAACAAATGGTGCTGGGAAAACTAGAAATCCATATGCAACAAAATGAAATTAAACCCCTATCTCTCACCATGTACAAAACTCAACTCAAAATATATCAAGGACCTAGGAATAAAACCAGTGACCCTGTGTCTAATAGAAAAAAAAAAGTAGGCCCTAATTTCCATCATGTGGGATTAGGCCCCAACTTCCTTAATAAGACTCCTATAAGAATTAAAATCAAGAATCAATAAATGGGATGGATTCAAACTAAAAAGTTTCTTTTCAGCAAAAGAAATAATCAGCGAAGTGAATAGAGACCCTACATCTTGGGAGCAAATTTTTACCCCTCACACATCAGATAGAGCACTCACTAATCTCTAGGATATAGAAAGAACTCAAAAAGCTAAACACCAACCAACCAACAAACAAACAAACAAAAAAACCAAATAACTCAATAAATGGTCCAAGGACCCGAACAGACACTTCTCAGAAGATGATATACAATCAATCAACAAGTATATGAAAAAATGTTCATCATCTCTAGCAGAGAAATGCAAATCAAAACTACTCTAAGATTTCATCTCACTCCAGTCAGAATGGCAGCTATTATGAAGACAACAATAAGTGTTGGTGAGGATGTGGGGAAAAGGTACACACACACTGCTGGTGGGACTGCAAATTGGTGCAACCAATATGGATATCACTATTGAGACTTCTTGGAAATCTGGGACTGGAACCACCATTTGACCCAACTATCCCTCTCTTTGGTCTATACTCAAAGGACTTAAAAACAGACTACTACAGGGATACAGCCACATCAATATTTATAGCAGCACAATTCACAATAGCTTAATTGTGGAACCAACTTAGATACCCTTCAATAAATGAATGGATAAAAAGAAATGTGGCATTTATACACAATGGAATATTACTCAACAATAAAAGGGAATAAAATCATGGCATTTTCAGGTAAATGGATGAAGTTGGAGGAGATAATGCTAAGTGAAGTTAACCAATCCCAAAAAACCAAATGCCGAATGTTTCCTCGGATATAAGGAAGCTGATTCATAGTGGGACAGGGAGGGGGAGCATGGGAGGAATAGACGAACTCTAGATAAGGCAGAGGGATGGGAGGGGAAAGGAGGGGACATGAGGTTAGAAATGATGGTGGAATGTGACAAACATCATTATCCAAAGTACATGTATGAAGACATGAATTGGTGTGAATATACTTTGTTTACAACCAGAGATATGGAAAATTGTGTTCTATATGTGTGATATGAATTATAATGCTGTCATATATGAATTTTAACAAATTAATGTAAAATTTTTTTAAAAAAAACAATAGCCAACATGCCATTCATTCAATAAATATTTGTTGGACAATTGTTTGTACTAGAATTAGCCTAGAAGGTCCAGAAATGAACAAAAAGTCTTCATGGAGCTTTCGGTCTAGTAGGGCTGGCAGAACCAACAAATAAATAACAATGTCAGGTAGTGTTTGGGGAGAAGAAGAAAAATAAATCAAGATAATACACAGAGTTACTATTTTAGATAACTAAGGCAAATATAAGGACAAATTTAAGATTTTTACCACACTAATTATTAAGGCAGGCACAATGAAAGAGATCAAGGTGCTATTATCTTTATTTTGCTGGTCACAAAACTGAAGCTTAGTGAGGTGGGGGGGGAAGGAATGGGCAAAAGTTGATCAATGGGTACTGAGATACAATTAGGAGCAAGAAGTTCTGGGGTACTATTGCATAGTATGGTAACTATAGATAAAAATAATGTACTATACATTTTAAAAAGAAGAAAGGATTTTGAAAGTTTTCACCATAAATACATGTTAAATGTTTAAAGAGACAGAGAAATTTAATCTGGTTAAAGCACTGTACACTGTACATGAATTAAAACATTACATAATACCCCACTAATACATATCAATTTTATGTTTTTAATGTTATCAGTTAAAACATTTAAAATTAAAATTAAAACAAATAAACTGTAGCTTAGAGATGTTAAATAACTTGCCTAAGGTTAAACAGTTGGACAAACAAGACTATGTACCCTGGCAGACCTGACTAGTACCAATTTCCATATTAATATGTATGTCTTTCTCATGTTACATGAGGGCTGCAACTCCTATGCTCAGCTGGGCTCACTCTGTCTTCAGATCTGGAGGCCAGGCTTGAACTTTTAATCTATAAACTGCCATGTTTGGGCCAACTAGTTTATAACTAACGTCATCATAAGCCCAGTACAAATAATCACCAGACCCATAGCAAGGAGTATCAGGAGATCAATTGAGGGAAAAAAAAAAGAAAGAAAGAAAAGGAAGTATCAATAGACTGGAAGGGAGGAGCTCATGTTTAATCAACAAAATTTCCCCTTTTTAGTTTAAAACTCCCAAATTTGGATTACTTAAAATTTTCTCCAAAGGTCAAGTAAATTAGTTTAACATGTAACAAATCACGCAAGTTTTAGCAGTGGCTCTTTATTTTGAAATCAAAATCTCCTTAAAAATCTGATAAAAATTGGGCTCTTGCCCAAGAAAAATGCATGTACAAATATACATTTTGTTTTTCATGCAATGGAAGGGACTCACAAATTCCTTAAAAACAAAAACAAACAAATGAATAAACAAAACCCCATAATCCTCAGTTTGAGAACCCTTTAATTGTAGCATCTTCCAAAATAAATCAATGCTCTGAAAACTTTCTTCTACTCCATTGTGAACACAGGTGATTCTCTTTTACTAATAATTTCATATAGTTAATTCTAATTATTAGCATATTATAAACATAGTTTTGTCATCTTGAATAGTTTTGCAGCAACGAATTGCCTTCCAAGCAGTTAGGAAATATATTTCAGCTTTCCTAAAGGTGGGTTTTACTCATTAATTATCTATGTGTGAATTATTTCTAAATATTTTTATTCTGTAGGGTGATTTCCAGTTATACTCAATGACTTATGATAGCTATACTGTTAAATACAAGTCTGATCCTTAAGAAACACAAACATAATTTCACTAAATCACATAAAACTTGTTTTTATGGGAAGGTAAGTTCTTGTCCTCGGTCCCCCAAATCATGAAATGCCTCCCTAAAGTAACAAATGATTTAGGATTCTGTGCCATTTTTCAGTTTCATAGTGAATTGTTGACCTTACTCTATTTAAAAAAAAAAAAAATTACAGTACTACTAAACTGTATAATGATACATGGAGAGAAAATGCAAGTAAAACAGTAACTTCTGATACTTGATGCTTCATATTTTATTATACAACAACTTAACTGTAACCTAGTAGAGATCTCATTAATATGATATATCCAACTATTAAATGGCTAGCACAAGGAGTCTAAAAGAAATATGACTTAGCCAGGGAATAGTGGCAAACATCTATAAACCCACCTACTCAGGAGGATGAGGCAGGAGAATTCCACATTTAGGTTAGCCTAGGCAACTTAGGGAGACCCATTCTCAAAAAATAAAAAGGGTGGGGGCACCTGATGTCAATTCCCCAGTACTAAAAAGTAAACAAAACAAAACAATATGGTTGACTATAGAATCACTTTAAAATACAGGTATTTTATCTAGTCAATATTTTTCAATAAAAATGGCAAAATATTTGAACAAATTTAAGAACAATTACTAGTAGATGGATTTATATTATTTTCATGCAATAGAATAATGTAACTCTTAGTTTTAAGAAACAGTATAATGTTGAGGTTAATAGAACAAACTTGAGACCAAATGTCTGGGTTTGAATAATAGTTCTGAATACTTACACTAGCTTGATGAACAGGGGCAAGTAGACAACCTCTCTGTATCTCAGCTTCCTTTTATTAAATGGGCGAGTTAAATGAGCGAATGCATGTACACAGAGCTTAGAATAGCATTTGAAAGAAAAATTCAAGCATTAGGATGTAAGTTCTAATAGGGTAGTGATTTTCATCTCTTTTTCTCACTGATGTATGTGAATACCTAGAACAAGCCCTAAAGATATAAGTGTTCAATAGATATTTGTAGAGTGATTGATATTATTATTAATATAATCATTTTCTGGATAGAAAAATTCAACCAGCTAAGCTTGGATATTTGAACTTGGAGCTTTTCCTTTACCCCTAGCTTTCCTCTAAAACAAAATAGAAATATAAGCATTCCATGACACCAAAATAAAAAATATAAACTAGACTTTGGTTGAGCACGAGTGCCATCTAGTGCTTTTAAAAGTTACAACAAGGTGAAAATTCAGTAAATGTTTATCCAGTGTGAAGAGGGAAAAACCACAAATACAAAATCCATTAGGAAAAAATCTTCATTAACAGTCAAAGCCTTTGAAAGAAAGGTATTTCTAAAGGAAATCAAAGAATCATATCTTTTAAAATTAGTATGTACCATATTATAGGAGACATTTCAAAGACTATACAGAAGTTCCACTTACCAAAAAAGTCATTCTTGTATGAATAAAAATGGTGCAAAGTATTATACCTTGTCCATGAATTTACTTCCTATAATTTCAGTTACCCATGGTGAACCATGATCCAAAGATATTAAATAGAAAATATCAAAAGTAAACAATTCATATTTTAAATTACATACTTTTCTGAGTAGCATGATGGAATTTCACACCATCCTGTCTAGGATGTAAATCATTCCTTGTCCAATGTATCTATACCATATAGGCTACCCATCCATTAGTTCCTTAGACATATCAGTTATCAGATCAACTATTGGCTTTGATCAATTGCAGGGCTTATGTTCCAGTAATGCATTCATAGTAGCCTAAGAGTATGTCACAATGGCTATGTTATTCACCTCATTTCAACTCATCATGTAGACACTGTAATATCATCTGACTCATCACAAAAAAAGAAGTTTAAGTACAATACAATAAGACATTTTGAGCAAATGAGAGAGACACCACATTTATATACCTTATATTACAGTATATGATTAAAATTATTCTATTTTGTTATAGTTAATCTCTATAAAATAAACTTTAATCATAGGTATGTAAAGGGGAAAAAACATAATATTATAGAATAGGTACTATCTATGGGTGTCCCCTGTGGGCCTTGGAAAATATTCCCTGAGGATAAATGGGATTATTGTTTTAAGGGTATTTTCTTTTTAATGACATATATTTGGTCTTAAAAGAAATTAAAATTAATGCACTTGTTATAAAAATACATTTGGAAATATGTAGAAAAGCATAAAGCACAGCCACGAGTGAGAATCATGGTTGTTTTTCTCTGTGTGTATCTCTATCTAAGTCTGCTATAGTTCCTTCCAAGATTTAAAGTATATATAAAAGTTGCTTAATTTTAAAATATTTGGCCAAGATACCAAAAGTGAAATGAGAAAATTATAAATAATATTTCTTGTTTTTAAATTGCTATCAATTATGTGTTCATTTTTGTGTGATTCCACAATAACCAAGATGCATAAGGATTAAAGCTTATAAAATGAAAAAAGATTAAATTATTTCATCTGTTCCTTTTCAGATATCACTAAATTGATAGTAAAGTATATCAATTTAAGTTTGGGAGATCTGAATATAAATGTGGGCTAGCATAATATTTAATTCTCAATCATTATTCATTTGAGGGTGCTCATAAAAGTTTGCAATTTCTTTTTCACCCCAAATCATATTCAGGTGAGATTTTGATTCACAACTTACTAGAGTATCATCAAACGGTTAATAAAAGGTATCTACCACTTCCTATCTTTTGGGCAAATGCATCTGTACTTTTAGTGCAAAGAATGGAAAGTAAAAGTTTACTAAGATCGCACAGGAGTAAGGGAGAGAAGAGATTCCCAGGGAAAGGAAAGAAGAAAGAGGAAGATGAAGAAGCTGCTAGAGATTAAAAGGCCCTTCCCACTGAGGTTTGGTAGCCCCAACTAGTGAGGGGGCAGGGCCTGGGGAAGGGCACCCACTGGCCAGGATGGCATGAGACTCCTTTATGTGGAGACTGTAAGGAAGGAGTCAAAGACTGGCCTCACACTATCACTTGCTGTCCCACACTTTTTTCTGTTTGTTAATTAGGTTTCTGATTATGTACCCTAAATCACAACTCTCTTTACAGTATGCAAGAAGTCCTCTATCTCCCAACCCCTAGCTTCAGGAGATAGCTTGTTGTGGTAAATAGCTTTTAAAATGGCTCCTCTTTTAAAGTGTTCCCCACTTCCTGGTATTCACTCCCCGTGTAATCTATTTCCCTTGAGTATGGGCTGGACCTTATGATGTGTTTATAATGAAAAGATTAAGGCAAAAATGATGTCTCTTCCCAGACTTGGTCAAAAAAGACTGATTTCCATCTTGCTGGTACTCTTTACAGCTCTGCTCACATGCTTCCTTTGATGAAGCAAATGGAGAGGCCCACATGGCAAGAAACTGAGGGCAGCCTCTGGCCAATTGCCAAGAAGAAACTGAGGCCCTCAAACTATCAGCCCTCAAGGAATATGAGTATAGAAGCAGAACCTTCCCATTTAAACCTTCAAATGTGACCACAGCCTTAGCTGAGCCATAGCTAGCTGTGACCATGAGATAATAAAAGTACATTGTTTAAAACCACCAAATTTGTTATAAACCAATATATAGTAATTCAGTTGTTAAAGAAAAGGTCTTCAGAGCTGGGCATGGTGGTGGATTCCTATAATCCCAGCAGCTCAGGATGCTGAGACAGGAGGATCTCAAGTTCAAAGCCAGCCTCAGCAAAAGCAAGGCGCTAAGCAACTCAGTGAAACCCTGTCTCTAAATAAAATACAAAATAGGGCTGAGGTGGCTTAGTGGTCAAGTGCCCGAGTTCAATCCTTGGTACCTCACCCCACCCCCCCCAAAAAAAAGAAAGAAAAGCTCTTCAAACCCAACAGAAGAAATGTTCTTAAGGGATTCTGCCCCTGGCTTGTGGCAGCCTACTTAGTCACCACCCAAGTCTGGAACCCGTCTTTCTCCTTGGCACAACTGGCACTTGTTTAGTGGGTTTATAGATTCAGTCCACCTGCATAGTATCTCTCTCCTATTTAAAACTCTTTGCACCTTCCCCAACATCTGAAATAAATAATAAAACAACTAAGCAAACCTCATAACTCTATCATCAGTGACCAGAACAGGTTAGAATCTAAGTGCATGTGTAGTTTCTGACATAAACCACTTCCCTTGACCATGTATTATTAATTTTATTGCTTTTTGCAGTTTATTTACTATTTCCCAAAATAAGTATTTTGATATTTATCAAAATACTTTGGTATTTTAACAAGTATTGCTATGTCAATTCATACCGGCATACATCAGTCCTAGTTTATTTCATTAGACAATTTTCAAGATCTCCTACTTCCTCTCAATGAGTTTTAAAATATAGTATAAGTGTATGAATTTGAATCCAAGAATAGTAACATTCTAGGGAAATATCAATTAGTTAATATAATTATCACAACTTCTTTTAGCCATTTCAATCTTTAAATTATGATGGTATAACACTATAGTGAGAAGGAGCTTTGACAAAAGTTATAGCTACAAGTTCACACATGCCCTGACAGATGGTGCAAAGAAGATAAAAGTGGGCCACAAAAGGAAACAAAAACGGGGCCAAAACTTAGTCTGCAGGCAAGAATAACAGAGCATTAATTGCTTCCAGCCAGTCATCAGAGGTTTGGTTTGGGCTTGTTGGGGATAGAAGCAGTGCATGCTTGTGTAAACAGACAGATAAGCTGAGAAGAAAAGTTAATTATTACATTAACATTTATTTGCTCTATTAAGCTGTATATATTATCCCAACCCATCCTGATCTTTCCTTGCTCTGAATTACTGTAACACTGTATATATCATATGATTTTTCCCACATTGATATGAAGTTGTTTTTCCAATATTAAAGTAATACATGCCAACTAAGGAAGAAGAGGAGAAAGAGGAAGAGGAAGAGAAGGAGGAGGAGAAGAAAGAGGAAGGGGAGGGAGGGAGAGGAAGAAGAGAAGCGATAGGAAAACAGATTAGTGATTAAGAACATAGACTTAGGAATCAAGCCACTAGACCTCAGTGTTCACTATTTGAATTAAATAACTTAATCTTTCTAGGTCTCCTCCACAATCTACAAAATGTAAAAGCATGAAGAATTGTTGTAAGTATAAAATTAGAGATGGTGGGAAAACAGGCATTCAAATAAAGTACATAGGTAGCTATGTAAATTATTCTAGACTATAGATATAAATGCTAAATACAAAAAGGCAACAGTGTAGGGTCACCAGCTGTTGCACCCCTCTCTAGGAACTGTGGAGTTCAAAGAAAGTGGCACCAAAGTAGGCTGCAAGTGCTTCTTCTCAATGAAAATGCACAGCTTCTGAGAAGTTCCCATTTCCCTTGCTAAATAAATCAGAAACAAGCTAAACTTACAGTGAGTGGGTGCATGCACATTTGTATAGTTGTTCTATTTCGGGAAAATCTATTCCTAAAAACCTATGAAACCCACCAAAATGTACAAATGTTATATATAAAATGCTTACCATAATGCCTGGCATATGGTAAACACTCAAAATAAGTAATGATTATTACTATAAAAAATTCCAATATTCCCACCCCGAAAGAGAACTATAGCTAATATTTTCGTGCACACAATTTCCTAACTTCCCCCATCTACAAAAATATATATTTGGCATACTATTTTAAGAATTATTTTCTACTTAAAATGTATTTAATTAGTTGGGTGAGGTGGTACAAGACAGAAATCCCAGCTACTCAGGAGGTTGAGGCAGCAGGGTTGCAAGTTCAAGTCCAGTCTGAACACTTTAGTAAAGACCTCAGCAATTTAGGGAGATCCTGTCTAAAAATAAAATTTAAAAGTTTGGAGATGTAGTTCAGTTGTAGAACACACCTTGGTTCAATCCACAGTACCCCCCAAAAGTTTTATTTACATAAGGGTACATTTAAAAACAAATTTCTGTAACATAATCATCCTTTAATCACATAATTTAATCTTCCATTATTGGATATTTAGATTATTACTTACATGCATATAAAATACATGTAGATAAAATATTTATATCACAAATAGTGCTATTGTGATTATACACATAAATAATTTTAGATGACTTCCTAGAAAAATTACCGTGCACACACTTTTAAGGCTTTGACACATATACATACTGCCCTCTAGAAAGGCTAGATGTATGACATACTCTCCTACCAGCAGTTACACTGTTATCAACATACCACAAAATTTTATATTTTTGTCATTCTTGCTTTGTTCTTAAATTCTTTCCCCTCTAAATCACTACAACACTTTTTCTTTTTTTCTTTTTGTGTGTGTGTGTGTGAGTGATATTGGGGATTGAACCCAGGGGCAACTGTGCTATATCCTTTTTATTTTTTGAGATAATCTTGCTAAATTGCCCAGGCTGGCCTTGAATTTACAATGTTCCTTGCCCCAGCCTCATGAGTTGCTGGGATTACAGGCGTGGGCCATTACATCCTGCTCTGGGTGGTACATGTCTGTAATCCAGGCGACTGCGGAGGCTAAGGTAAGTGCAATCACTGTCTTCTACTTTAAAATGATATATAATAGTGCCAGAAAATGTCTAACACAAAGAAAGCTTTCAAATGAATTCTTATTTTGAAAAGCACATTTGTTTCGGCCTTAGATGAAGAGGGAAGTTAGCTACCCAGGTGCTATGGGGTTCAGAAAAAAGCAACCCTGCTATTAAGTATTTTACAGGAAAAGAAACTAACCATAATTTGGTTTCATTCCAACCAATAAAATAATATAAACATGTAGTATGAAAGTGAAAGAGTATTTATCTCAAGGTTTGAGTTTTCATATATTACCACATTTCTATTTCCAGATTCAAAGAAGGAGCCAAAGACTATTTGTAGATTGGAAAACGTGACACTTCTTTATCTGAATAATTACTAGTGAGGGACTAATAATACAACATACTTCTGATATCTCATTGCTTGGTGGAAAAGCCAAATAAAATTCTAGTCCAAGGTCAATTTTTTTTCCTTAGAAAATTATTCTTCTATGTGAATTGAAAAAAAGAAACAAAAGGGTTTGCCTGACCCTCATACTCTAAGAATTAATACAGATCCAACCATGGAAGATATGTTTTAATCTTCAGTTTTAACTTAGTACAGCTGTCCCTCTGTATCTGCAAAGGATTGGTTCCAAGAAACCTCTCCCTGAAGTATACCAACATTCATGAATTTTCAAGTCCCTTAAATAAAATGGTATAGTACTTACTAAATTCTATGCATATTCTTCCACATAAATCATTTCAAAGTTACTTATATTACTAACATAATGTAAATGTTATGCAAATAGTTATTATACTATATTGTTTATAGAACAATGATAAGAAAAAAAGTCTATACATGTTCAGTAAGATGCAAAATTTTTCCCAAATATTTTTTATTTACAGTTGGTTGAATACATTGATTATGGAACCCATGGACACAGAGGGAAGAATATGTTTAGAAAATAATTAAACGTAATCATTTGGTAGCAACTGCCATTGATGAAGGAAGTAAAATATTTAGATTTTCCATATTTTTTTGACAGGGTCATTTGCCAAAATCATTATTTCATCATTCTATAGTACATTTTTAGTGCATGTGCCATGAATACCAAAAAACTGTCCTAACAAGTTGTATGTAAAAATATATAAAATAGCAGTTACAATTATAAATTTGAAATTATTTTGTGTTTAATGGTACAATTATAATAGGATCTACAATTTAAAAATATCAATGAAATATTTTAAAATCTAATTTATAACATGCAGGCAACAGTTTAAAAGGCTTCAAAAATTATGTTGGTTCAGATACCCAAACTGGGTAATTTCTTAAAATCATTTCATAACTTAAGTGAGCTCACAATTTAAGATATCAATGTTAACAGGGTGCAATGGCATATGCCTATGATCATAAGTGACTTGGGAGGCTGAGGCAGGAGGATTACAAGGCCAGCCTGGACAATTTAGTGAGACCCTGTATCAAAAATAAATAAAAAGGGCTGGGATATAGCTCAGGGATAGAGTACCCTAGGTTCAATCCCCAGTACTGAAGGAAAGGGGGAAAAAAAGATAAAAATGTAATCAATATTAAAATGTTCCATTTAAGCAGATAAATGTTAAATTATGGAAAGGACATGGAAAAGAGTACTTTTTCTACACTGTTTAAATACAGTCCTTTATGATTCTAATGACAATTTTCCATAATAACTGAAAAAAAAAATCCAAAGAGTTAAAGTATTCATAGGAGACATACAAATGGAAAAATCACTTCTGTATAAGCTCAGTGTAATCATACAATCTGGGCTAGAGTTCTAAAAAGACAATTGAAGCCCCTTTCCTTTAGCTGTAAACAACTTTCTGTATGCCTTGTAATGTAATACCATATTTTGGGAGATTTCAAACATTCATAATCCACAGGAAAAATACTCAACACTCCTACACATTTTTTTTTTTAAAGCCCACAATAGTGCAGTCTTTTAGCTACAAAAAAAGAAGCTTGCTATAAAACCAGTACTTTTCCACTAGAGTTGCTTGTGGGGCGGGGAAAGGGACTTTCAGCACTGCAAACGTTAGGGTCTAAAATAAGATCATTGCAAGGAGTTACTACAACACTCGCACTGCCAGCACTGTCATGGCAACAATGAACTAGCTAGGAGAATGCTCTTTTAACATTCAAAGCTAAACTTGGGTCTATTACTCATGGAAATATACCAAATTTTCTTTTAGGTAATGCATTAAAGGAATCATTTTACTTGGAGGCTTTCAATGTAAAGATAAGCCTTTTCTGCACCATAATTCCAAGATCACAGTCCACAGATGAAACTTATAATGACAATATAATGAAAATTATATATCACAGTGAAATACGAAGAATCAGTAGGGTTCAAAAGTAATTTCAAGATGGGTCAGCATTTAAAAAAGAATTTGATATGCAATTTAATGACATCTGAGAAAACAGTTTACTCTAGAAACAGCAAAGTTTTAAGTTTCACCTTCAATGTAAAATAAGTTGATATTTTCACTGTTAGGGATATTATATTTTTTATTCAGATAATATGGGATAATGGTGAAAAATGTAGACTCTTGAGTCTCACGGCTTGGGTTTGAAACCTGGCTACTATTCCAACTAGCTATGATATCTTGGGCAAGTTACTTATCTGTACCTTAAGTTTTATTAATGCATAAAGTGGGGATAATAATACCTATACTGTTATATTGTTGTTGTGAAGACTGAATAAATGAATACATAAAAAGGACTAAGAACAAGCTTTGTCATATAGAATGTCTGTTTTCCCTATATTCAAAGACATACAGACTGCTGAAGATGATTTAAGACCTTGGTTTCAAACCATGGCACGTTTCTACTGCTACCTCTGCCCCCAACCTCCTACCACCCCAACATTCATCCTGATTTGTAAGAGACATAAATGGAATAGGCATGGGGGTTTAGGAGGAGCTATATACTATTAAACAAATTCAAGAAATCAAACAAAATCTCTTCAAACTCTGGTATCTCTTCTGGAATATATTTTGGTAATGTAACCTTTGCAGTTACTTTATCTGAATTATATTAAACTCACTGGGCTGGGCCAATTATCTGGCAAGAGTGAAATAACTGTTTGGAAGAGTTTTTGTTCAATATGCCAGGCTTCCATTGGGGTAAGCAGTGTAGGAACACTGACAGGACAGTTCTAATGGACTTTCAAAGCAAGCAGTCTCTGAAGCAAAAGTTTCTTGGAATAACTAGACATGAATAGACAAGGCATAGAGGATTTGGTTGTTTAATGACTACCCTGGCATACAAGCCATCACTTGATTTCCTATATTATGCATCTCTGAAGAGATTTGAAAATAAAATATTTCAAAGTGGAATAATAGATTAACATAAGCAGAGCCCAGTTCCCAGAGAGTTAAAACAATATTTACTAAATCCATAATTATGGTTTCTAGAGGTAGCTACTTCCTCTAGATTAGGAAAACTGTAAGAAGGTGAAAATGTTTTCATTTTTCCCAGACTTGAGGGATATAAGGGCATATTATGCCAGAGGGCTCAACTGCCCACCTTCTTACACACAGGGTGGAGACAGAATAGAATACTAAGAATTACCATTCATTGAAAGCTTTCTGGGTTCTAGTAAACATTACACATTACCTTACCACTCTGTAAAGGAACTGAGGCTTAAGGAGATTATGTAACTTGCTCAAAGTTAGAGTTTGTCAGAGCAGGACTTAAACCCAGGTTTAACTCTAGAGCCTAGGCTCTTGAGCATTATCCTCAAATGCTGTCCAGGTACTGAAACAAGCCTCACAATGTATACTTGATCACATAGTACCTGCCTGCCTGACTGCCACCCCTTCTTGCTAGTACAATGATAGCATCACAGAATGATGTTGGACTCAATTGACAGGGCAGATCTGCCTTCAGTCCTGGTATAAATCTCTGGGCAAAGTCCAACACTTACTTTGGAGCAGTGACTGGTTACAAACACACTATGTCACAATGAAACATCATCATTAATCAGATAATGTATGAAAACTGAGTTTAACTTACAAAAGGCAATTAGGAGTGTTGATACACTCCTAATTGGATATAAAATGTGCAATGCATGAAAATCAGTTACATAAAAATTGAGACTGTCCATTCCTAAAGGAATGCCAGTTCGGAGTCTGATTCATTAGCTGGAAGACATAGATCAAGTTCTTCATTATCATTACAAATATTTATTGAACAATAATTCTCAAAACTACCTTGTAAGGTTATTATTTTCCTCATTTTACAGATAAATAAGCATAGGCTCAAAAAGCTCATCCATAATAAAATTTCTATAGTATATTGAAGTTTACAAAACGCTTTACCAATATTACCTCCTTTAATTTTTTTCAATACATCACAAGGTAGATAATAAAATGCCAATTCTTAGATGAGAAACTAAGACTACAGAGGTTAGCTCATTCATGAACACATAGCTGGTAAAGAAAACCCCAAATGATCTTTAAATCATTCTAAATATTTCTGAGAGCTGCTGAGACTTCATCATCTTCTTTTTATGCTTCTTCTTCTTCTTTTTTTTTTCCCCTGATATTCATGATTGAACTGAGGGTTGATAAACCACTGAGCTACATTTCCAGTGCTTTTTATTTAATTTTGAGATAGGATCTCAGTATAGGCTGGCCTCAAATTTGCAATCCTCCTACCTCAGCCCAACAAGTTGCAGAATTACAGGTGTGCATCTTCAAGTCCAGCGCTTCTTCAGTTTTTTTAAGTAGAGTCATTATTAAAATTAATGAAACTTATATCCTTTTCTTTCCCATGTCAAAAAATAGATAGGTATAGAATTTAGCATACAGTAAGTACACAATAAATAATGAATGAAATGAAATGAAGTAATTCATTGGTCTCACTAGTAAAATTTAGACTGGCTCAGTAAAATTTCAATAATTTTTCATACCCACAACCTCCATCATCAACAAAACCCAAAGAAATATAGATTATATTTTAAAACTTATAGGTTATATAGGTTATATTTTTTTTAAAAGAGAGAGTGAGAGATAGAGGTAGAGAGAGAGAATTTTTTGAATATTTATTTTTTAGTATTTGGCGGACACAACATCTTTGTATGTGGTGCTGAGGATCGAACCCGGGCCGCACGCATGCCAGGCGAGCGTGCTACCGCTTGAGCCACATCCCAGCCCCAATATAGGTTATATTTTTAAAACTGTCAATATAAGCATCAACTTGCTAGGTAAAAAATAGATACATCTTACTTTGATTACTATCAACAACTTTGAGATTTTATTTTTTGAGAAAAACCTGTCATTCAAATCACTGTTTAGTTTTGAAAGGCTTCTCTTAAATGTCCTTCAGCACCATTGAACATATCACTCTACCACTGTTTTGCAAGGCTAGATCTTTATCACATGATGGAAGAATTTCTTGCTGTTTAGGCTATGAATAGCATTTGAAAAATTACTCAGTTATAATTATAGACATCACACCTGCCAACTTGCTAGAAAATGAAATCATGTAAAATTTAAAGACAACTGTACAAAGCTTATCAAACAATGAAGAATCAAAACAGTAAATGCTCACTTTTAGTAAACTAAGACTTAATTAGATTTACTGAGAATTAAAATACATAGAATTAAGGGCTGGGGCAGTAGCTTAGTGGCAGAGTGCTTGCCTAGGGTGTGTGAGGCACTGGGTTTGATCCTCAGCAACACATAAAAATAAACAAATAAAATAAAGGCATTCTGCCTATCTATAATTACAAAAATATTTTTTAAAAATACATAGAATTAATGAATTATCCTAGCCTTTAGTTTTATATATATGTTTAGTTTTATATATATGTTTATCAGTTTGTCTATTGAAACAAGTTTAAATTGATTAATAAACTAATTAGTTAAAACACTAAATGAACACTATTCATTAAATGAATATGTATATTTATTTAATGAATATATATGAAAGTTGATTTGGATAATATAACTCACAAAGGTCACATGATAAATTTTATTTCTCTTTAATATGGTTTAAAAGCTTAGGAAAGGTTGGGAATATAGATCAGTAGTAGGGGGCTCACCTAGCATGTTTGAGGCCCTGGATTCAATACCTAGTGCCCTCCCCGAAAAAGTATAGAAGGTCGTCTTAAGGCAATTTTATAATGTAAGTAATAATTTGTAAATCTAGAAGATCTTTCATTTTTTAATTGAACAACAGAGTAGTGTTTAAGTAAAATATAAAAATATAAATAAAGCTTAAAGTATCTAATTTTTTCCAAAGTAATTCCATATTTCATTGCATTCTATCAAAATTTTCCATAGTTACATAAAAGACATTAAAGACTGAGAAAACAGATAATTCTTGTGTTGCCGAATTTATGATTTTTTTTTTCTTAAAAAGTGAAACTTTAAATCTATTTACTTGAAAAGTGTGCCACTAGTTGAGTCTACAAGTAATATATAGACATTTAACAATAAAATGCCAACTGGGAAAATTCAATAAATGGTACCAATAGTTGGCCTACAAAAACTACTAAAATATTGCCAATAAAAAAGCATTTTTTCCCTGGAAAGTGGACAGTGCTGTGTGGCACGTCCCGCACACCAGCCTACCTAACACTTTGCATCTTGTCTGCATAAAATGAAAGAAGCAGAAAAGCATGGGGGAAAGTAGACTGGACCTTGACTCCCTCACCTCAAATCACCTGAGGAGAAGAACTATTAACTTACATAGAAACTACTAGTTGCCATCTGGTATTCTGGGGTACATTCCCAGATTTTGAAAATTAACCCTGAAAGCCTTAGCACAACACTTCAGATGATGGTACAAAGGGTCTAGCTAACTTGTCTATATCACTCAAGATTAAGAACAGAACAGAAATCTAATCTGAATCAGGGCATGAAAAAGCCTATGTTCCCACCTCATCTAGAGAAAGAGAGTAGTGGTGGTGGAGGTGGGGGGTCCCTCTGTTTCTAAAATTCTATGGTCCTTTTTAAGTCAATTGCTCTGGTAGTAAATTATTTCAATAAAATTATAAAGACCATATATATATCATTAAAAAAAAAAGCATTTTTACAAACAAGCATCAAGTGGGGCACAGTGGTGCTTGCCTGTAATTCCAGTGACTGAGGAAGCTTAGGCAGGAAGAGGACAAGTTTGAGGCTGGCCTCAGCAATTTATCAAGGCCCTAAGCAACTTAGAGAGACCTTGTCTTGGAGCTGGGGATATAGCTTAGTTGGTAGAGTGCTTGCTTTGCATGCACAAGGCCCTGGGTTCAAACCCCAGTACCATCAAAAAAAAAAAAAAAAAGAGAAAAGAAAAAAAAATCTTGGACTGAGGCTGTAGCTCAGTGGTAGAGCACTTGACTAGCTTGTGTGAGGCACTGGGTTTGATTATTATTTATAAATAAATGAATAAAATAAAGGTCCAGTGGTAAAGTGCCCCTGAGTGAAATCTCCTTCATGAAAAAAGATAAAAGTATCTTTTGCCAGGCATGGTGACACATGCCTATAATCCCAGTGAATGGGGAGGCTAAGGCAGGAAGATCTCAAGTTTGAAAACAGCCACAGCAATTTAGTGAGATTCTCAACAACTTAGCAAGACCCTGTGTCAAAATTTTAAAAATAAATAAATAAAAAGGACTGGGGATGTTCAGTGGTAGAATGCCCCTAGATTCAAAAAAATAAAAACAAATATCTTTTACAAGATACTTCTTTCTGTATACTAACTTTACCAGTAAAAGTTTCTTTTATAAACACTGGTTTGACTGGGTATAGCAACCAACAAAAACAAAGCCAAACATGAAATATATACTTATATTTCCAGTTCCCTGATGACCTTAGAAATAATCACCAAATATTCTGATGAATCCTCCCAATCTGATTTTCCGAGTATACTTGTCAGTATAATTAAAGCACTAGGTAATTTCTTCAAGGTCAGTTAGTTTCTCTCACCTGATTACTAAATGAAACCTAGAAAAGTGAGGTCAAAGTAAATCCTATTTTCCATTGACTTCCATAAAAAATTTTTAGATATTTTACCATGGTGTGAAAAAACAAACTGAGAAATTCTGACAAAAGAAGCAATTAAAATTGATGGCAAGGCTTGCTTGGTACTGATGTCCTTCCAACAGCATTTTCATCCTTCCATGTATTTTAAACAATGCTTTCCCCTACTTACCCAGCACCAACTCTGTCCTTCCACAAATTCTGAGATATTTCTCATATTGATGCTTTCTTTCAGTCCATGCTTTTCTACAACCTAAATGTTGTTTTTAAATATGAAAATTCTTTATGATTAATATAAAATCCTAAATAGTGCCTGTCATCAAAATTTTAAGTGATTAAGAATCCTTTACTATATCCAAGATTCTATCAGATAAAATTCCAACAAATCTGTAAGTTGATTGTGTGAATTATTAGTTTATTACCCATTCAAATGGTAAGAAGATGTTTTACTAATTTCTTATGGCTTGCCAAAAGGAAAATAAATATAACTCTAAAACAACCACATCTATTTATAATCCTTTTTCTAAAAGGATTATGGGCAATAAGTGTTAAAGATGAAGAAATAAATTCTTATTAAGATAAACTATTATTTCAGAGGATCTTCAGTGGTATCATGAACAACCCATGACCTTAAAATGAAATTTAATACTCAAGTATTTAACATCCCATCTTTGAACAAAATACACCTCCAGTTTATACACAAAATAAATAACTTTAAAATTAAAAATTTTTCCATGTTAAAAGCACTAACAGGAATAAAATAAATGAATCTTGAAAACTTAAAAAATACATATCCTTTGTTGTAGTGGTGCCCACTTGTAATCCCAGCAATTCAAAAAGCTAAGGTAGGAGAATCGCAAGTTTGAAGCCAGCCTGAACAATTTAGGGAGACCATGTTAAGTAAGAAATAAAAAGGGCTAGGGATGTAGCTCAGTGGTAGATCAACATTGGGATCAGTCCCCCCATCTCCCACAATTCTCCTTGTTAGTTTCAACCTTTCTGAAAGTTCATAACAAAGGAAGAAGACAGGATGCACTTAGGTATTATAAAGAGGCAACTGAGGGTAGATAGAACAGATAGTATTCATCCTATCAGCCAGAAGACAAGGAGGAAAAAAAAAATTCATTCTGTATTTGCCCTCAAACCATTTAGAGAGAGAGAGAGAAAAAAAAAAAAAAAAAAAAGCCCAGAAAACCTGAGAGTAAATAGTATTTTCCTGAGTTCAAAACAAAGGCTTTCTGAAAAAAAGGGATGGAGTTCTTACTATATCAATAAAAGAAGAAAGGCCAGAAAATAGTGGATATGAAGAGGGAAGTTAGTGTAAATATTGAAAGAGGATTCTTGTATTTGCTATGATACCTAAGAGTCAGCAGTGTATGTTTGAGATGTACTACCTTAAACTTTTGGCTTTACTGGCTGGCAATAAAAAAGAAATCAAACTTAAACAATCATTAAAAAAAAAACCCTAAAAAAACAAGTCTGCTTCTAGAATGTTCTTAATATGCTATAAATACTATTTCATAGACCCATTATTAAATGACTTAAATATTCTTCTAACCTAATATAATCAGAATTATAAACCAATGATTCATTATTTTGGAGCAGTTTTAAAGGACACTTCTAAGTAGACCTGTTCAAGTGATGGAGGGAAGGGAGAGGAGTTGATCATGGCCCTTAGGGGCTGAATACTCATAATCCAAACTAAAAATATAAATGCCTAATTTGCTTGCCAATGACTGGTTTAGGAAAAGACATGGGACCACCATCTTGCCCAATAAAATACTGAGAGGAATTCTGCCAGAGGGTTTCTGGGAAAAACCTTTCTTTCCTGATAGAAACATGGGAAGAAACTCTTTTATTTTTAGCTGAGCCAATAAATTAATCAGTCAAGCTTGGAATCATGCAATGTCCAGAATTATTATGTGAAATAATAAACTTATTTTGCTAGATCTATAAACTATATATTACACAATTGGATAGCAATTAGATACACCAACTTCAAGTACCATACCAACAACTGCAAAAGTGAATCATATCCAGTAATTACAGTTTCATTTCTCCCTGGGAGGGGGTGGGAAGAAATCACTTCACTAAATGAAAGCCTTCCTTACCTCACTTAACAAAGTAACTATTTTACTTAGTCCAAATTTTCTACCTTAAGCCAAATTGCTTTCAGACAATATTAAATGCTGGTATGAGAAAACTTAGTTTTCCCTCTTCATAGTACAAAAATAAAAATGATTAATGAAGAGTCTTGAAAATGTTATTTAGGATACTCCTTATATCTTTTGATACATATATGCACTCACATTTTTCATCTTAATTTGATAAGCTTCATTGAGACTATTGGTTCACACTGGGCACAGTGGCGCATGCATGTAATCCCAGTGACTTGTGAGGCTGAGCCAGGAGGAATGGAAGTTCAAAGCCAGTCTCAGCCATTTAGTGAGGCCCTAGCAATTTAGTAAGAGACTCTCAAAATAGAGCTGGGGAAGTGGATCAATGGCTAAGCAACCCTAGGTTCAATCCCAGGTACCTCCTTCCATCCCCCACTCCCACCCCCCTGCAAAAAGACTGTAATTCACTAGTAGATTATATCATTAAAGTGGGCTTGAGGTCAACACCTCTGTTTCTTTGTTTAGGGTATCAAGAGTATCAAAAAGGCATCCCAGAATAAATATAGCATCCCATGGGAACAGAGGACTTTCCACAATAGAGGGTAACAAACTTACTGATCTTCTAGTTCAAGTACAGTGCCCGGTAGAGAATGGCTCTCAAAAATGTGTTAAGCAGATTTCAATATGCTGTTGGTGTGAAATCAGTAAATTAAGAACATGTTTTATAAACAGAATATGTGGTCTCCCAATGTGCCAATTTTTTTTTTAAAAACAGATTTAGACATTTGGAGTTGAATCCACCCTACCACAACCTTATCATTTCTCCCTCACCACTTATAATCCTTGGAGATGACCTAAAGCAATCACTTAAGGTCCTTCAAGAACAGCTGCAGGAATTGTATATGCACTTCAGTTTTTCTTGCTTTACTAATGAAAGTATTATGGAGTACTACATTTGAATTACTATTTAATTTCCCACGTGAGATTGATGATAAGGTGGGAGCAGTGAGGCAGAGGGTAGACAGGCAAGTAGATGCCAGAGGATGCTGATTATTATGTGACATTCAATAGATTCTCTTCTATTATAAAAGTTTTAGACAGGAAAGTAACACGGCCAGATTTTCATTTAGATAAATGGCTCTGCAGCTATGTGAAGGATAGAAAGGTGGAGAGTGAGTTAGGTTAAGTCTGGAGATGTGAGAGATAATAAAACTACAATAATGATAGTAGGGACAGAAATCCACTGAGCCATTTCTACTCACATATCTCATAGGCAACTTAACCTCAACATGTTTAAAACAGAAGTCATTTTTCTCCTAAATGGACTTCCTGCCACTCTTCTATATCAGGAAATGATTATATTATTCACCAAGTAGTTCAAACTAGAGTCAATCTTGCTTTTATTTTCCTCTTCTAAAACCAGTTAAATACTATATCCTGTGTACACTAACTCCTTGATTATCTCCCCAATTAATTTCCTTTTCCACTTCTTCCACTACATCTAGTCTACCATCATTTTTGCCACAGATCAGTGGAACAACCCTCTAAGTGTTGTGGCACATCCACTCTTGACACTAGAAACCCATCTCCACATTGCTTTCAGATTGATTTTTCTTACACATTACCAATCAGGTCACCACCTTGTTCAGAAGTCTTGAGTGGCTTCTCATTGTTTCCTGGATAAAGTCCACAATCCTTAACATGGCCTACAAGCCCTCTGTTATTTGGATCCTACCTAACAATAGCAAGAATACCTAACAATACTGAGTATTTCTTATGTATTAGGCATGGTGTTATGCTTTACAAGCATAATTTCATTTTATTCTTACAGCAACACTGTAAGGAAAAACTAACATTTCCTCATTTTGCAGATTAGGAAACTGAGTCAAGGAGTGATTATGTAACACCCACATTGTACTGCTAATAAAGTACTGAAACCAGGTCTGACTCCAGAGCATATGCTCTTAAATTTTCACACCCCCCTCAAACAGTCTACTTCGATCATACTGAATCACATTCTGTTCCTAGAATTCATTTGCTCTGAGGCCTTCAAATATACTATTAAGTCCTGATCAGCAGAAAAATCTGATTAATTTATTTAGTCTCTGCTTAAATGTCACTGTCTCAGGAAAGTCTTCCCTTACTATCTAAAATTAATGTTTTCATTTGACTACTTCTTTATGCCCTGTCTTGCCTCAGTAGAATGTCAAAATTGTTACCACTGGTCCTCAATCCTCACCAGGGGTTCAATAAACATTTATTGCATGAATGCATGGATGGATGAATAACGTGGGGGTAGAAACTCCCTAAAATGGAAATTTCATCTACCTAGACTGATGAGAAACAGAAAGAAGGCAAATATAAATTTGTTCATCCACTGGGTATTTATTTAGTAGCTTCCAGTTCCCAGCCAATACTCTTGAGAACTTACAGCTCTCCTGGGGGAGACAAACACACAAACATGTGATTATAGTACAATATAAGTTCCTCTTAGAATAGTGACAGGAATAAAGTACAATAGATGCAGAAATGAAAAATAAGTGTTAAGTCTAGCTGGGCGTAGGGTGTGTATTGTAATCCCAGTGACTACTACTACTGAGGCTGAGGTAGGAGGATCCCAAGTTCAAGGCCACCTCAGCAACATAGTAATACCCTGTCTCAAAATAAAAAAATGAAAAGGACTGGGGATCTAGCTCAGTGGTAGAGTACCCTTTAGTCCAACCCTCAGTAGCTCCTCAAATGTGTAAGTTTATGGGAAATCTTCACAGTAAAGAAAATTCTCAAATTCTTTTACAGGTGCAGTGAGTCCTGAAATAAATTTCACATAGTCCATATATTTCATTTGTGAAAAGGGAGAGGAACATGCACTATGCTGGGGCACTTTACCTCTCAGTTCTCATGATAGCCCTATATTCTTATTCCCATTTAACAGATGTGAAAAATGCAAGTTAAAGAAGACCAAGTAACTTGCCCAAGGTTATGGCAATACATTAATAAAGGAGGAGAATTTGAGCCTAGGTGTGATTCTAGTGCCCATTTACTTACATTTATATTGCAATCCTTTGACACAGCACTCCCCAGAGCCTGCTTAATTTTGTTTTCAATATAATTCTTAACAAAATTGGTTATCTAGTTTTTCACTATAATATAAAGAAGAGCAAGATGAAAGGACAGGAAGAGACCTAAGTGAAATATACAAACAGCAAGGGAAGGGACAGAAAACTATAAAAATCGGACACACACACAAAAACAAACAAACAAACAAGAAAAAAACATGGACGTGGATTACATAATCCTATACAATACATAATAGTACCTGATGTGCATAGTGAGCCCCTATTTGAAAAGAACAGTTGTCATAGTGACTATAGTATAAGAGAGAAAAACTTTTTGTGCTTAAAAGAACAAACTTCAGGTACCCAGAAAATTATTTCTGGTAAAATTAAGTATAAAAATTGTTTACAAAGTTATTTGTGAGAAGAAATATTCCAAGATCTTAGAGTCTTTATTTTATGGATATGAGTTTTCTGTTGCTTTAAATTAAACTCAGGCCAGTATAGAAAAATGATCAGGCTTAGCTTAATGTATATATGCAAGTAAACTACAAATTTTAAAAATTTCTCATTTATGACTTTGAACAACACCTGCGGACTAATTTATAGACTGACAAGTACATATAAAGTGTCACTGAAAATTATTTATCTGTAAATATTTCTCTAAAAAAACTAATAAACCTAATAAAAAAGAATAAATTGATTATATAAAAATGGGGGATTATAATATTTTTAATTTTGCTGCACTCACAATTTAAATAGGTATGCATATAAAAAGAAAAACTATTTAAGCAAACACAGAAAAGGTGGTTGAGTAATTTACCATCAAACTGTTTCTACTATATGCCTTCCCTGGGTTCAATTTTTCAACCTGAAGATATTTGCCTCTTTATAGCAATCTTTTATTGTTTTACATAGCCCCCCCCTTTAAAAAAAAAGTTGCTTTGCATTTGGAGAACAAATCCTGGGTTTTTTTTTTTTTGTTGTTGTTTGTTTGTTTTTTAGAACAAGAAAAAATTGTTCCATCAATTATCTTGAACAAGCTGACTGGGAAATATTTAATATCCTTTATCGTTTTAGAGGCTTTAAATCTCTAAATGTAAAACTTTCCACGTACAACTCTTAACAATATGAAAAGCACACTGGCTACATTTAACACGAAAAGAAACATAAAGAAACGTCTTGCAATTAACTGTAACTTTCATGTTTTTCTTCTAGAAGCAGTGCAGTTTTTGCCTAAAGCTCTGTAGAAAAACAATACATGCTCACTTATATTTGGAAATCGTTTTTAGTTTATCTTGTTTCACTGTGGCCTCAAATTGATTGTTTTACACAAGTCCCTAAAGTAGAGTTCAATTCATAGTTCCCAATAACCTAATATGTGAATCAAACACAATGTAATTGCCAAGTAAAATCTCATAGTAAAGCGGTACTTATAATGCTCTCCCTTACCTGAACGCTCTTCAGAATAAACTCACTTTTCTCTCTTACATCTTTAAAAGGACACCTCTTAGAAAGCATAAGCAGATGAGCAAGTAGCTTATTCAACCCATCCAAAGAAACAGCATTTAGGAGCCCGGCTTCTGATGAACGATAAGGTGTCTCTTTCACGGAACGAAGATATTCGGTTTTTCTCAAAATGATTTGCCTAATGTTTTCCAGTGCTGTCTCCCTAGTAGTTGAATCTCTACTGCACAGTCCATCCCATCTCACTTCATTCTCTCCTTCAGCCATGACAATCGGAGTTTCTCCTTTGCAGTCTTCAGTTACCTTTCAGCATGCCCCAAAAGCACTTTATATTTTTAAAGTGCGAAATGTAAGAATAAATTCAGGGAAATCGACCCGTCACGAAAACACGTCTGGGTGACATTTGGAAGTAGAAGTGTTTTTTAAGTTGATGCGGTCAATCTATTTACAAGACCGATCACCCTTTCCTTCTACCAAAAAGGGCGGTCTTCTGCTCAGAGATTGGAAAAAAAAAAAAAAAAAAAAAAACTTGGAAAGTTGAAATCTTACAGCTCTGGCTTGCAGGACCGGGATTCTCGAATAAGTGTTCTCTGTCTCGCGGAGTCAGCGGATATCCTCACGTTGTAGAGCTGTCAAATCCGTGCTCTGCCCAAAAAGGCTGGTAACAGTTGAACACTCTCCAGCCATTCGGGTTTTTTGTCTGTGCAGCCACCGGTTTCCCCCAGCGTTCCCACCACGCCCCTCCTCCGACACAAGTCCCCGCCCTCCTCAGCTCTACCAGCGCCCCAGCTGCGGGACGGGCGCCGGCAGGGGAGGCTAGCTGAACCCTGGCCCTTAGCCGTGCGGCCCAAGAGTCGGGCGCTCCTGGGGACGGCAGTCTCCAGCAGTCGCTGTCTCGGCGGGCGGCGACAACACAGAGCGTCGCCGGCCCAGTCGGCTGCGGACCCCTTGGAAGACGCCGCTTCTTCTCTTATCCCGGTGCCCTAGCCCGCCGCCGCCGCCAAGCCAAAGGGCACAGAACAGCCGCGGGAATCCTCAAGCACCGGGCAGGGCGGTGGAGTTGGCAGAGCTGCAGGGCCTGAGGCACAGAGCCCGCCCCTTTGCCCAGCCCCATCGGTGAGATCGGCCCAGAGGGCGGGAGCAAGGAGGGGAGATGGGGTCCTTACCCCCCAGCCCCTCCCCTTTCTCCGCCCGGCACAAACCCGGAGCCGCCCCGGCCCCAGCGCCTTCTTCCCCGCCCAGGCAGACGCGACCCGCCGAGGCATAGCCATTGGAAAAAGCCCCGCCCTCTAGCAGGCTACCTTCAGACCCCCAGTCCACTGAGCTCGGCCGCCGACCGCTGCGGGTTACTACGCATGCGCGATTGCGAGTAGGGCGCGTGCACCCTCAAAGGCACACGGCTTGTTCTGGCAATTGCTTTTCGTTCCCAGGCGTTTGGAGTAGCTGGTCTGGAGAAGGGGAAGGGAAAATAAGAAATAGGGTACACTGAGAATTTATTACCGCGCGCGTCAAATAAAAGCACTACAGCACCTATGGGAGAAACTGAAACTAAATTTAAGAATAGCCTAAAAAATAGTGTCAGCCTCTTTATTATACCGAACCAGATTTAAATAGGCAGGGCGTCTTCGCATTGACTGCTGGGAAATGCAGTTTTGATGCTGCCGGCCCGTTCTGTTTACGACAGAAACTACAACTCCCAGGGGCCATCGCGACGTTGTGTGTAGCTGCTTGCCAACCAACGGTTCGAGAGGACGCAATTAACCGAGAGCGGGCGTCTGGTAAGCACTGTGGTTTCGGCCTTCACCTTTCCTTTGATAGAATTTTCCTTCTTCTACTTCCTCTAAGGTTTTGGAGATGAAGCCATCTAGGTAGGGTTGCCGCCTTTACTCTAGAGACTTTCCATTGACCTGCGTGGTTGCGGTGAGGCCAGGATTTGGGGATTTTGATCCCAAGGGTCGGTGGGAGCGACCCAAGTAAGGCCAGGCTAGAAGGATGCTGTGGGAACAGGTGAAGTGCTTCGCTCTGCTGCCTCTGGTTCCGCCTTTTCACGAGCAGGATTGTTTAGGGATCAATGTGCATTTTGCACCTTTGTTTTCCTTTGAGTGGAGGAATGTTCTGTGCTTTATTTGTTCGGTCAAATGAAATCCCAAGCAGCGCTTTGAAATCAAATTGTCACCTGTTTTGTATGAGACTAAAGGGCAAAGGACTCCCAGTACTCCTAAATGTAAATTCTTGCAGGATTAAAAAAAAATGAAATTTACTTTTAGATATACATGACAATAGAGTGAATTTTGACATATTACTCATACATGAAGTACAGCTTATTCTAATTCTCGTGGTTGTGCATGATGTGGAGTTTCACTGTTGGT
Organism: Marmota flaviventris; assembly: GCF_047511675.1. NCBI lineage: Eukaryota > Metazoa > Chordata > Mammalia > Rodentia > Sciuridae > Marmota > Marmota flaviventris. Next base: position 54,253,228 of record NC_092503.1, on the reverse strand, counting down.
GTATTCATATATGAACATAGAAAAGTTATGTCAGATTCATTCCACTGTTCCTCCTGTTGCAGGCTTTAAGGATGCTATATGACAAGAAAAATAAAAACCTTACTAATATACCCCAAATTTATTATCTTCAAGCAATTCAATCATTTCTATTTCTCTCTCTAAAATTTCTTTTTGTTTTTAAAAGTCATTCTTGAGAAAATTCAGGTTTGAAAGGCCATCAGTGGACTGATAACCACATTAGCTTTTAATTCTTCACATGGCAGAATAGGTGCATTTCTAAAAATTTAAAGTTACTATTATTCAACAGTGAAAAAGACTCAGTCTTAACTTAACCAATGCTTAAATATACAATTACAGTACTGTTTGATATTGCTGGAATGACTACAAGGAAATAGCTTAGCCCACCTTGGAAAGTCAGGGAAATCTTCATCTCAGGTTCGGTCTGCAGGAGCCTCCTCCCAGATAAGGAATTTGTTGTTGCCTGGGGGGTGGCTTTCTGGGGATAACTTCCACTCATCACAAGATGTTTATCTATCAGACCTGCTATTCCTAGAATCCAAGGTGACTCAGAGCATGGGAGAAGGACATGAAATGAAGGCAGAGATGCCTAGTCTTTAATCCAGCTTTTGGTCACCCATAGGACATTTGCAGGCAAAGGTGAAAAGTCGGGCAAGTCCTTGTTACAGCCTGAGCAACTAGAAGGAAGGAATTGCCATTTATTGTTATGGGATAGTATGCATATTTGTTTAAGGGGAGAAATTGATAATTCAGATTGGCCATGCTAAGTTTGATAAACATTTAAAACATTCAAGTGGCGCGTGGAAGAAGCAGTTGGATAAATGAGTCTGCAGATGAGACAGAAGATCTAACTATAGGTACAATTTTGGTCTTCATAGCAGTTTTTTATTTTTATTTTTTGGACAGTGCTGGGGATTGAACCCCAAGGTGCTTAACCACCAAGCCACATTCCCAGCCCTTTTTTATTTTTTGAGACAGGGTCTCAGTTGCAGAGGCTGCCTTCCAACTTGGGATCCTCCTGCCTCAGCCTCATGAACCACTGGGTTACAGGCATGTGCCACCACTTCCCACCTATGTTCAGTTTGTTAAACTCAACTGGGACTGGGGGTGTGACTCAGCAGTAGAGCACTTGCCTAGCATGTGTGAGGCCCTGGGTTTAATCACAAGTTCCACAAAAAAGGAAAAGAATAACTGCCTAAGTACCTGTACCATTGAGTAGTCCCACCCTTAGTGATTAGGAGTTTCTGTTGCTCCACATCTTTTCCAGGATTTGGTGTTGTCAATGTTTTGGATTTTAGCCACTCTGATAGATATGTAATAGTATTCCATTATTGTTTTAATTTGCTTCCCTTCCCCTTGCTTCATGGTGAATTGCAGTCAACAGGTTGATTGGCATCTTCGCAAGCCTCACCCATCTCTGAGAGGCTGTGTGGCCCTGTAGCTCTAGCAGGTCACCCCATCTCCCCTGCTGTATGGAACTTGTGGCAGTGCTGGATAGAAATTCACATGTATTGGGCAGTCTCACCAGCAGGAGTGCTGCTGTGAGTTCCCAGACGCCAGAATTTCCTACCCAAATGCTTCCATCCCGATTTTAGTTCACACACAGTTCACCAATGGCTCCTGGCACCTACTTTTTTTCTTTTTTTTGTTTTGTTTTTGTTTGGTTTTGGTACCAAGGATTGAACTGAGGGGCATTTAACCACTGAGCCACATCCCCAACCCTTTATTTATTTATTTATTTATTTGAGATAGGTTTGGCTAAGTTGCTTAGGGCCTCACTAAATTTCTGAGGTTGGGTGCTAGAGCTATAGCTCAGTGGTAGAGCACTTCCCTTGCACATGTGAGGTACTAGGTTCAATCCTCAGAACCACATAAAAACAAATAAAAAAAGATATTGTACCAACCACAACTAAAAAAAATTTTTTTTTTTAATTTCTGAGGTTGGTCTCCAACTTGGGATCCTCTTGACTCAGCCTCCAGAATTACAGGTGCACAGTACACCACCACTCCCAACTGCCCTTTGCCCACTTTATTTGGGTTGTTTTCTTATTGTTGAGTTTTAAGAGTTATTTTTGTATTTTTGGCACAAGTCCTTTATTGTTAATATTTTCTCCAAATCTGTGGCTTGTTTTTTCATTCTCATAACAGTGTCCTTTGTAAAGTAGAAGTTTTTAATTTTAACGAAGTCCAATTTATCAATTTCTTTATTCATGGATAATGTTTTCTTGTTGTTGCATCTGAAGTCACCACTATGGTGGGACGGGGCACATACCTATAATCCCAACTCTGCAGGGTAAGGCAGGAGGATCCCAAGTTTGAGGCTAGCCTGTGCAATTTAGTAAGACCCTGTCTCAAAATAAAATATAAGCCAGATGTGATAGCACCCACCTATAATCCTAGAGACTAGGGAGGCTGAGGCAGGAGGATTGTAAGTTCAAGACCAACCTCAGCAATTTAGCAAGATCCTGTCTCAAAAAAAAAAAAAAAAAAAAAAAAATTCTGGTGATGTAGCTCAGTGGTAAAGCACCTCTAGGTTCAATCCCTAGTACCAAAACATTAAAAATAAAAATAATAAATGGCTGGGAATGTAGTACAGTATTAAAATGCCTCTGGGTTCAATCTAGTGTATCTAAATAAATTAATTAACTAAAAAAATAGAACTCATTTCCATATCCAGGGTCAACTAGATTTTCTCATTTGTTATCTTCTTCAAGTTTTACGTTTTTGTCATTTACATATTGGTTTGTGGTCCATTTTTTGAGTTAATTTTTTGTAACAGTATAAGGTCTATTCCTAGATTTATATTTTTATTAATGAATTTTTTACTAGATCTGAAATTATTAACTGCTTTGATAACTAATATTAAAAGGTTAAAAAAACTGTGAAAAGAAAAAAACTAGTATACAGAATCTTTACAGTTATATTAAGTGTCATTCTTTAAAATTTTTCCTTGGGAAAGAGGTTTGAAGTCTGCCTAGGGAAAAAGCCAGGGACAGTCTTTATCCAGAACACATCAGGATACAGAACTAACAGTTCCATTTCAGGGCTGCCTTTCTGTTATCTACTGTTAACATGTACTGAGTGCTCTAAGTGCAAATGATTAGTCAAGGACACTTCCTTCATTTAGGAGTATTATTCTCCAAGTCAGTTATCTTGTTATTTGTCTACGTTGCTATTTATTTGCTAGCATTTTCCTCTTCATGCAGGGTTGCAAAAACCTACCTGTTGTTTCTCCCTAATAGAAAATATAATAAAACACTGAAGCTATCAGAACTTGAAGTATGTCCTTCTATAATGGCTAACTTCAATTTTTAAGAAAATTATTCTAATTATTTATCATTTAGTAACACAAGTACCTTTGCCTCCAAATGTGTCCTTGGTTTTTCTTCTTTTGGCTTGTTGAAAAATGTTTTGTCAATGTCAACTAAGTATTATATGAATATCTTTGTGTTGCCCAAGTGAATCATAAAGCTTTGCTCTTAAATTTTGAAATTTTAGATTTTATTTTTAAGTTTTTCTTTAAAAAAATAAGATCTTCACAAGACTGAATTAAGTGATGTTCATTTGAGACTTTCAAAAGCCTACTTTTTGAAACACTCATGCATACTGTTCTCAAAATACAGTTCTCTTTTTTTTCATGTTTTCCTTCTATCCTTCAGAATAAATCAATAAATCACTTAAATCAACTTTACTAATAATTCTCCATTTTTTGTCTTTAGTGCTTCCATATTATAGTGTATTTTGAATATCTAAATTCCTCCAGTATTTCTGCCATGTTAATGGATACATTTTTTGACAGCAATAATCACTAAGTCCGCATTCATTTTGCCTTTCTTTTAAGATATGTTGAGCCAACAATTTATGACATGAATTTTATAAATCTTTTACTTCTGATTTTATCCTTGTTTTTCTAATTATTTCCCTTATCCACGTTTTATGTGACTGTATATATAGAAGCATATATATATATATACACACATATATATATGAATAACAAAATTTTGTCATTAAAAACATTAATTATTCTAAACAACTATATACATATATAGGGATAACAAAATTTTGTCATTAAAAAACATTAATTATTCTAAACAACAACAGAAGCCACAAAAACCCACAATAACACAATAATACCTCTGGAATGAACAGGTCTTAACATTTTGCTTCATTTCATTGAAAAAAATAATGTGTTATGAAATTATCCTTTGCATAGTAATGTCTTCGTGTTTTAAAAAAATTTACATAGAAGACATCTAACTATACTTATCATTCTGTAACTTGCTTTTTCTCACTCAAGAGTGTATTTTCAGAGTTTGTATTGCTATTTTATAGCTAGTTTTTAAAAATTTTAGCTACCGTATGGTATTTCACTGTATGAAGATGAAACAATCTACTTATTTAGTCTTGATTAATGTGTATTTAGGTAACTTTTTTTTTTCAGTTGTAACCAGTACTACAATGAACATCATTCTACATATCTCCAGTGAACATGTGCCATTTTCTCTACGGTTCACTTATAAATACTGAAAAGTGTAATTACTGAGTTACAGGATACATACAGCATCACAGTTTTCAAATAGTCTTCCAGAATTTCATACCAGTTTACACTCCCAGCAGCAGTTAGTGGAAATTTTCATTTTGAGACCTCCTTGACAAAGCTTCACTTCAACAGCCTTCTTTTTAAGATTTTGTCAATCTAATGGATGTGAAATACTTTTTTTTTTTTAAAGTTATTTATTTTTAGAGATGGAGTCTTAACCATGTTGCTAAGGCTGGCCTCTGAATTCCTAGACGGAAGCTATGGCATGAGCCACCATCCCTGTTTGTTTTAATTCGTGTTTTTCTGATTTAGTGAAGTGTTTTGTTATGTTTTGTTTTTAATCAGTTGATGTTGGGCTGGGGTTGTAGCTCAATGGTTGAGCGTTTGCCTCGTTTGAGTAAGGCATTGGGTTCAATCCTCATTGCCACATTAAAAAAAAATATATATCAGTTGATGTTTTCTCTCTCTTAACACCTTTTATCATTTTATTAATTGTGTTTTTCTTAATGATTTGTAGAAAAGTTGTTTCTGAATTTCTAAAACGTTGCTGTGTATTTTGCTTTTTAAAAATTTTGTCAATGGTGGATTTGTTTTATAAGTTGTTTTATAGTAAACTTTAATATAGTTAATCACATGTAGATGGTCAGTATAGTTGGAATATATTTTTATGTTTGACATGAAGTAGAGATATATGTTTATTTTTTATAATGTGGATAACTTGGTATCTTGGCACAAATTGTGAATAGCCAATTTGCTCCCTCTTAAAAATGCCCTCTTGGGCTGAGGTTGTGGCTCAGCGGTTGAGCACTTGCCTAGCATGTGCGAGCCCCTGGTTCGCTCCTCAGCACCACGTAAAAATAAATAAATAAAATAAAGGTATCATTTTCAACTACAACTAAAAAATAAATATTTTTTAAAAATGCCTTCTTTTTCATATACCAAATTCCCACATTTATGAGAGTCTATTTCTGAACTGACTTTTCTGTTCTGTGGATATCTTTTTCTCATTTTGGGCCACTATTTTAATTACTAAAGGGCTATAATAAAATCTTAACAACTAGTAGAGCAGTATGTCTCCTTGTTCTTGTTCACAAAGATCTTAAAGATTTTTGTCATTATTCCTATGATTCCTATAGTTCTGACCCTATTGTGTGAAATGTATTAAATTACATTTTCTAGATGATTGTCTATGCTGTGTTATACAGTGTATTTAGACGATCATATTTTCTCCAGTTAAAATTTTTGTTAGTTCCTTTTACTACATTATCATCATCATTATAATGTTCTGGGGATAGAATCCAGAGGCACTGTACCATATAGCTAGATCCCCAGCCCTTTTTATTTTTTGTTTTGAGACAGGATCTTGCTAAATTGCCCAAGCTGGCCGCCATCTTGCAGTCTTCCTACCTCAGCCTCCTGAATTACTGGAATTACAAGCTTGTTTACACTCTTATACATTTTGTTTTTTATGTTTTATCAGTTTATCAAAATCTCTAGTTCAGTATTAAATAGTACTAATAGTGTTAAATAGTGGGCATCCTCATTGTCAGTTGGTGTTTTTATTATCTGAGATAGATTTTTATTCTTGAAAAGGAATATTTTTAGTTTATTTAGTTTTCAATTCATTAAAGTTGTTTTTTTTAAAACATTTTTTCCTAAGCCTTTGAATTTAACTTACAAATTTTACTAGGTCTGTTTTTAGGTCTAATACTTTCTCCATGGAAATAAGAATTTTGACTTTTGGATTCATGTTTGGTTAACTTATCAGTCTAAAAGTTTGAATATTCAAATATGGACTAGTACATACACATGTAAATTCCTTATTCATTTTAAACTATTTTAAAATGAATAACTTTTTTTTTTTTTCAGTTTAGCCTATCATATTTTCTTCAATACTTGAAACAATCATTAGGGCTGATTTGCAAACTTAATATGCAATGTCTTCCTTAGTAAGTAACTTTTGTGAATTCAGTAAATTAGACTTCTACATTTAATAAATCTAATTTTATTAATCATTTTAAACATGTAAGAAAACCTAACTCCAACCTGGTGGTGCTGCAAGCCTAAAAGCCCATAGATTTGGGAGGTTGAGGCAGTAGAATCACAAGTTCAAGGCCAGCCTGGGGGATTCATTTATTTAGGTACCAGGGATTGAACCCATGGATGCTTATCCACTGAGCCTCATCCCTAGCCTGATGGACTAAGTTGCTTAATGATTCACTAAATTGCTGAGGCTGGCCTTGAACTTTATTTATATCCTCCTGACTACAGCCTCTGTCACTAGGGTACAGAGGCATGTGCCACTATTCCCGGGCAATTGGAGCTTTTCATATTGTAAAATACAATATTTTCCTTCTTGTATGTAAATTTAACAGTTATTTACAAGTTTTTCTTAAATGCAAGCATTTCAACTACTTGTTGAAATTATAGAAATTGTGTGTGGGTTTTTTGGTTTTTTTTTTTTTTTTTTTTTTACTTTTTTAGATTGGCATTTGATGGTTGTATAGGTTAAGATCATCAAGATACTCCTAAAGATATTCTAGTGAAGACAAAACTTGTTTGCAAGGTTTAGAATTCAGAGTTTGGCAAAAATAGCAGTAAAAGTTCACCATATTTGAAAGTTTGCCTTTGTTAGAACTTTTATAAATGGACAAGAACTTCAAGATGACTTAACACTTTAATTTATAGATGTAGATGAAGCTATGGAGAGTTTAATATACTAATTAGAACAAGATCACATAACTAGTTATAAGTTAGTGTTTTCATCATAACATCAATGAATCCAAATGTAAAGTCCTAGCAGTGAGCAGTAGAGTTTGGGAGGAGTCTCTGACACCGAGCATATAAAGACTGTGGTGTTTAATGTTCTCTATTTTCCTCACTTTGTCCTAATTGCAATTTTTTAAATTCTTCTCTTCAGAAAGGAACAGATGATGGTATTATTAACAGATAATGTTATTAAATGGTATGTTATTAAGTGGAACAGATGGTGGTATTAATAATAGATAATGTTATTAAATAATATATTTGTATATATATTTAAATCATTATTAATATAGAAAATTTAAGAGACAAATTCAATTTTTTTCTCCAAAATAATTTTGTACAATTTGTTTGAATCTTTTGCTCAGTTTCATTGTCTCATCTATGACCTCCAGTGATAAGGGGGGTTTTTTTTTGTGTTAATTGAAAATGTTGTAGAAGCTACCAAATAATTTGGCTATATTATCATGATTCAGTCAAGTGGATAGACCAGAGATGTTATTTACTAAATAAAGTGAGCTTAAATTATTGAAAAATACAATTTTTAACCTTTTTAAAATAGGACAGTCCCTTATTCGAAGTAGGAATTTTTCATGTAGTATGCCACAGACAAGAATGCCTTAGACAATTTGTTATTTCTACTATAAAGTGTTATTTCTTTTTTATCATATATATATATATATATATTTTTTTTTTTCATCCCTGTCTTGATAGTAGTCTTCTATGTAGAGCTGCACTGAAGAGTGTAAGTCTGTTCTGTGGAATGCTGATCTCTCAACAGGATCCTCAAGAATGGTTTCTGTTGCAAATAAGTTTAGGAAATGAATGTTCTATCTGTGTTTTAGAAATTCATAGTAATAGAAGCATATTAAAGATACTGACAAGGCTTGCTAATAAGGAAATTGGTTAAATTTTGTTTATCCATTTCCCCAAATTTATTTGCCTAGAAATCAATTTAGGAGGTAACTCTAACATTCTATGACACTAGAATTCTAGTTTTGGTAAATATAATTTAATAGTATGAATCCTTAATGAAATCTATAATTTTTAAGTATTAAATGATTGGGTTTTTTTGTTTGTGGTGCTGGATATCAAACTCGGTGGCTTGCATGTGCTAGGCAACCACTGTACCACTGAGCTATATCCTTAGCCCAGTTTCCATATCCATCTGCCCCTCCCGCCCCCTAAAGTATTGGGGATTGAACCTGGGGACATTTTATCACTGAACTATATCTCCAGCCCTCCCCCTCTTTTTTTTGAGACAGGGTCTCTCTAAATTGCCCAGGTTGGCCTCTAAGTTACAATCTTTCTGCCTCAAACTCCTAAAGTGCTGGGATTACATATGTGTACCACCATGCATAGGTAGACTTAGATGTACTTTTTTAAAATGTCTTTCTACTACATTAATTGAATTAAGAATAACATATGCTTACTGAATATTAATGAGTAAGATGCCTTTGTAGGGAACTTTAGGGAGGGCAATTGTGTGCAGAAATTGCTAAAATAAATCTGTGTGTGTTAAAGCACTACATTAAATCAGATAAACTAATTAATAAATACATTAAAATAATGTTAAATTAACAACAGGTGATAGCTTTTTAAAAGTTAAAAATTACCAATATCAAAACTATCTGCTATTAATTTTTTATTTTTTGTTAGAGGAAATTCTGGATATTAATGGATAGAAAAGAGAAATGGAGAAAATAGATGTTTGCTTTTGGGGGAGACTTCTGGGGGAATAAACCACTGAGCTCCATTCCCAGTTCCTTTTTTTTTTTTTTTTTTTTTGGTACCAGAGATTGAACCCTTGCGGTTGCTTAACCACTGAGTCACATTCCCAGCCTTTTTTTAAAAAAAGTTTGAGACAGGGTCTCTGCTAACATTCCTGCATCTAGTCTTGAGCTTGTGATCCTCTGCCCCAGCCTCCCAAGTCACTGGGATTATAGGCTTGCACCAGCACCCCCTCCTCCAGCTCTTTTTATGCATTATTTTTAAAATTTTGAGACAGGGTCTCAGTGAGTTACTTGAGGCCTTGCTAAATTGCTGAGGCTGCCCTCAAACTTGTGATCCTTCTGCCTCAGCCTTCCAAGTCACCAGTATTACAGGCATGTGCTGCTACATCTGGCTTGCTTTTTTTTTCCTTCTTTTTAAGTGCTTTATGTTTTTCTCAGTTGTGATCTCTGCAGTAGGTCTATCTATAGGTAAAAACAGTTCTAATAGTTGTAATGTTTATTTTCTTTAGAAAATTACAAATTGAATTATGCTCAGTCATACATGTTTCTCTCTGTGTGGAATATGTTAACTTTAAACTGCATCTGTCTGCTATTGAGCAATTTTTGTTTGTTTTTGTTTTATTCTGGTTAAGAAACTCTTTTGTGGGCATCTACCCTGTGCAAACCAAGGCTCTGGAAGATTCCATAAATGAACACGAGTAAACCACCAACCCTGTCCCCAGGCCCCACCATGCCCCTGTGCCTGCTATCAACATCTTATCCTAAGAGACAAGCCGCATCTCTGCAGGCACGGGAGGTTATACCTGCACTACCCAGCACTGGGTGGCTTGCCGTCTCCCCGTTCTCCATCCGGAAGCCCTGTGGCAGCGGCTCTACCTCCCCTGTACAGGTTCTCTTGGCACTAGGGCTCTGGCCACTGCCCACTGGGCACGAGCTGGGTGGTGGGGACAGTTGGCAGTTTCCACTGAGCCCTTGTATTGGTTAGCCCATCCACTGTCAGTATGTCCACTCAGGGAATGTACATTTCTTCTAATTTTGTCTTAAAATAGTTAAGAAAGTAAATTTGATAACTTTTTAAAAAATGTGAACCCAAAGATAGGGAACATTGGATTGTCCACCACGTGTAGTACCTAGGGACTTCAGTCTGAATCCTGGCTTTGGTATTTCTTAGACATGTGACTTTAGCTAACTCAATCAATCATTTTGTCTGTTTCTAATAATGGTAGTAATAGTAATGGCATTTTAATGTTGTTGATGTGTAAAAGCTTTGTAAATGATAATACTTTTCAAGTGCTAGTGGGAATTTTTAGATTTTGTCTTTTAGGACAGATATGAAGGGTCATTTGTACATTTTGCTTTTTCTAGATTTGTCATAAAGCTTTTGAGAACAAGTAACCAAGAGAAATTTGTTTAAAGAGAGTATTATTGGCGGGAGAATTAGTCTCCAGGACATGGTAAGAATTAGGACTTTTGTCTAAGTCCTAAAAAAGTGCAGTAATGGGCTGGGGATGTGGCTCAAGCGGTAGCTTGCTCGCCTGACATGTGCGCGGCCCTGGGTTCGATCCTCAGCACCACGTACAAATAAAGATGTTGTGTCCACCGAAAACTAAAAAATAAATATTAAAAAAAATTCTCTCTCTCTCTCTCTCTCTCTCTTTTAAAAAAAAAAATCAGTAATGGGTTAATTTAAAAGTTTCTGACATTATGATAGTTGGACAATAAATATCAGAAGCATTAAAACTATGTTTGACCTAACAATATAATTTCTAAAGTAATTTAATGAAAATTTTACATAAACATTTATGTACTGCCATTTAAAAATTTGTACTTTAAAAGAATAATGATACATGATAACATCTATCATATATTATTAAATAGAAAAGCAATTGAGACAAACATGTTATAATCCTAACTTTGGTTAAAATAACAAAAGAATGAATTAATATAAATTAAAATATTAACAACATTTTAATAACCTCAAATTGATAGATTTTTATAATGATTTTTATGTTTTTATTTTTATATTGTAGTACAATTTCCAAATTTTGTAGAAGGAGCTTGTATTCCTTTTGTAATCAGGAATGAATATCTTGATTGATAGATATTTGTTTTTGTTGTTGAACCTATTTCTAACCCAGGCTTAGTGGCACATGCTTATAATTACAGATACTGGGAAGGTTCAGACAGGGGGATTGCGAGTTCAAGACCAGCCTGGGCAACTTTGCAAGGCCCTGAGCAACTTAGTGAAACCCTGTATAAAAATAATTTTTAAAAAAAGGCTAAGGATATAATTCAGTAGTAAAGCATCTATGAGTTCAACTCCAGAGAAATGAAAAGGATGGGTAAAAAATGTGTTTGTGAAATTCTAGGGACTTTACCCATCATATCTGTCCTAAAAGACAAAATCTAAAAATTCCCACTAGCACTTGAAAAGTATTATCATTTACAAAGCTTTTACACATCAACAACATTAAAAAGTGCCATTACTATTACTACCGTTATTAGAAACAGACAAAATAATTGATTGAGTTAGCTAAAGTCACATGTCTAAGAAATACCAAAGCCAGGATTCAGACTGAAGTCCCTAGGTACTACATGTGGTGGACAATCCAATGTTCCCTATCTTTGGGTTCACATTTTTAAAAAAGTTATCAAATTTCTTTCTTAATACTATTTTAAGACAAAATTAGAAGAAATATACATTCCCTGAGTGGACATACTGACAGTGGATGGGCTAACCAATACAAGTGCTCAGTGGAACATTAAAAACCAATGAAGAACTAGAACATTTAGAATTTCACAAACACATTTTTTTAACCCATCCTCAAAATAAGGTTAAATCAACATTGTTGACAAAAATAAAACAAAATTGAATACCAAGAGAAACTTGGTTTGTTTATCAAAACAAACCAAGAAAAAAAATCATATAATTTAAAAAACTATAGACAGCATTCATTTATATGTGAATTATCTATGATTGAACTTATCACTATGAATGCCTTTGGCTATACTTTTTGGCTATACCTTATTCTTCTATAAGTAGGCTCTAAACATAGAGCTTCATTAGGTTTGTTTTTGTTGTTTATTTGTTTTGAGATAGACTCTTACTATCTTGCCCAGGCTGACCATGAATTCCTGGCTCAAAGTGATCTCTGTTTATCGATTCCTGACCTCAGCCCTCTGAATAAGCCGGGACTGTAGGTGTGCACTACTGTTCCTAGCTCTCAGAGGGCCTTTTCTATTTTGTCTACTAACGTGTACATTAGAAGGACTGCAGCACTTTCGGCATCTGCAACAGTCAGCTCTAAATAAAGTAGGAACATTAGAAACCAATGAAGAACTAGAACATTTAAGAGAAGATTAATATCATTTTTTGTAGGTACATTAAAGTATATTTTGATCAACTTAATTAAGCTTCCATTTTAACTGAGCAGAAAACTTGGGCTTTGTCATTTTGCCCTCTGTGCTACTTAACAACATATGCTATTTCTCATGTTAAGACCTTAACAGCTGTGCCAGCAAGTCTAGTTTGAAAAAAAAAAAAAAGTGAGGGCTTAATGGTGTCTCTTTGCAGATCAGCCTGTCAACATTTCTGTCCATCAGTAGATTACTTTAGCCCTTCAGAACAGTTGTTTACCTCAAATATGTGGGTCAAAATTGAGTGTTGTTAAGACACTGCAGCTTACTATAAGAACTAGAGGGGCTGGGGCTATAACTCAGTGGTAGAGCGCTTGCCTCACACATTGGGGCACTGGGTTCCATCCTCAGCACCACATAAAAATAAATAAATAAAGATATGGAAAAAAAAGAACTAGAATTATGAATTTGGAACTGTCAATTCCAAGGAAAGCAATGTTAGACAAAGCTAGGTGTTTGTGTTGCTGTTTTTACAGAATAATTCAGATACTACTGTCAGTAGCTAGAACCCTCTCTGATCTGATTGACAGATCTCTCCTTTTACCTTATACTGAGATGACTTTTCAGTAGGATTATCTTGGAGCTCTGCATGGCTTTTTTTTTTCCTCTTCTATAAGTAGGCTATTTTATTATTTTGAATTTCACAAACACATTTTTTTATCCATCCTCAAAATAAGGTTAAATCAACAATATTGACAAAAATAAAACAAAATTGAATACCAAGAGAAACAAAATAATTAACCTCTATAATAAATTGCTAATCAAGCCATAATAAAAATAATAATTAATTTAAGTAACTTTAACTTTGATCTTGAATCTTTTTTATTTTTCCAATTTGTTATATGTGGCAGCAGAATGCATTTTGACTCATTGTACACAAATGGAGCACAACTTTTCATTTCTCTGGTAATTCACCATACAAAATCACCATTCATGCAATCATACGTGTACATAGGTTAATAATGTCTGTCTCATTGTACCATCTTTCCCACCCCTATACCTCCTCCCCTCCTCTCATTTCCCTCTGCCCAATCCAAAACTTGCATGACTTTTAATCATCCAGTTAAGCAAGCATTTAGGTTTGAATTAGGTGCTGAGTTTATAAAAATGAGCAAAACTTGATCCCTGTCCTCAAGGCTTGCACTTTAATGGGAAAGACATAAACAGATTACTTCAATATAGTGTGTTAAGCAAGCATATGGATTTGCACAGAGGAGTGTTAGCTCAGGCACAGGGAGCCAGGAAAGGGAAAGCTTCATGAACAGATTAACTGATAAACTGTGTCTTACAACGTGGGTAAGAATATTACAGGAGGAGAGAACAATAGAACACTAGAAATGTGTTCACTTAGTAGGAGAAGGAGAGAATTAGATACATAGAGAATAGATCTTTATGCCCCCAAGAAGGTACTTGGACTTTATTCTGAAGGCACTGAGCAGTCACTGAAGAGTTTTAAGCATTGGAATGACATAACTGGATTGCAATATTAGAGTACTCTAGAGGTACAATCATCGAAAGTTTTGTAAGACAATTAGTAGGAGGAAAATCTTTTCAGAGGCCATTGTAATAGGCGATCCATGATGAATGCCTAGTCAGTGATGGTAAGGATGGAAGAGGATAGGTGATTCAAGAAGTGTTTTACACATTGAAAGCCTCAGGATTTGAGGATTGGGGAGTAGGGAGCTAATGCTGTTAGGTGAGATTGAGATTGCAGAAGCAAGGCTAAGGGGGGCTCAGTGGTAGCTTACTTGCCTGGCATGTGTGAGGCACTAGGTTCGATTCTCAGCACCACCATATATTAATAAATAAAATAAAGGTCTATCAACAGCTAAAAAAAAAGAAAAAAAGATCACAGAAGCAAAATATACATTTATTTATTTTTATTTATTTTATTTTGTTGTTGTTGTTGTGCTGCTTTTTAATATTGGGGATTGAACCCAGGGGCACTCTACCACTGAGCTGTACCCCTAGCGCTTTTTATTTTGTATTCTGAGACAGAATCTCACTCATTTGCCAGGGGTGACCTCAAATTTGTGAGCCTTCTGCCACAGCCTCCCAAGCTGCTCAGGTTACAGGCATGTGCCACTGTGCCCAGCTGCAAAACAGTTTTTAGGGGAAAGATGGTATGTTATTTAAGATATAAATTTGAGGGCTGGGGATGTGGCTCAAGCGGTAGCGTGCTCGCCTGGCATGCGTACGGCCCGGGTTCGATCTTCAGCACCACATACAAACAAAGATGTTGTGTCCGCTGAAAACTAAAAAATAAATATTTAAAAAAATTTTTAAAAAAGATATAAATTTGAGGCACCTTTAGGACATTCAAATAGAAATGAACTCTGTTAAAATTCAGAAAAATGATAGTACTTGATAAAAAATAAATTACCATCTTGGGCAGAAAGAAAGAACAAATTGTTATTATTACTTAAGAAGAGCTGGGCCTAGAGAAGACATTAAGTATAAAAATTAAATTTGCAAGCTGGTCTGGTGGTGCACACCTGTAATTCCAGCAACTGTAGAGGCTGAGGCAGAAGGCCTCAGAAGTTCAAGGCTAGCCTGGACAACTTAGTGAGACCATGTCCCAAAATAAAAAATAAAAGGGGCTGGGGATATATCTCAGTAGTATAGCACCTCTGAGTTCCATCCCAAGTTCCCAGAACATAAAAAAATTGAGTTTGTGCAGTAACAATGTAAAATTACCATAAGTAGGTAAATATTAAATATGGTGGGCAATTGAGTGCTCTACTTTTTTTTTTTTTTAAATAACACTTTGACCTTTAATCCATAGTTTAAAGAAAGAACACATGTAAATAAATATTTCCAGTGTGCAATGAGGCAAATATGACCCTAGTAGCATGCTCCAAGTCCTAATTATACTTTAAACAGCTCCCCATATGAATGCAAGGTCATGATCACACTACTCATTTTCACATTTTAAAATATATCTCTTGATCATTCTTAAGAATTATATTGGCAAGAAATAAATGATTAACCTTGACAATTTACCAATCATATGCTGTTATTCACTGAAAGCAAACTGTGGTAATTTTAAAATGCCAATAGCAAGATTTTGTATAATAAAAGAAAATAATAAAAATAATTGCTATTTTTTGTAACAGCTGACCAAAGAACCTGTTGCTTATTAAAATATCTGGAATTAGATCTAGAATAACACTATTTAGTAACTGAAGTATCTGAAGGGTTTTTTTTTTTCCCCCTGCAAATATTTTATAACTTCAAGTATGCTGAAACTATCATTAACACTACAAGTTAAAACTTAGCATGGACCAATAATCTGAGATTTATTATTATCTTATACTTTGTTTTTTGCTTCCGTATATAAAAGTTGGAAGGTAAGTGAGTGATTAACAATCACTTTATCTCCCTCCAGTATATTTACGAGTGAGAGCCTAAACATCAAAAGGGTCCTTTTCATTGAGGATTATTTGATAAAAAGAATTCCAAAAACAGGCTTAGTAGAGGTTTTGGTCCTATAGGAATAGACTGTAAGCAAATCAATACTAAACTTAGCTGCAATCAGATGTGGTTGCTGATGTAACAGGTGAGCTGTCAATAGTTGTGATGTTAATAATTTTGATCCTGAAGTTATTGCAATTTATATTTTGAGCACCTTAGGACCCTTAGCTGCCGCAGTCTGGCTGGGCACAATCAGAAGCCACTTGTCAAAAGAAACTAACTTTATTTTTAGAACCAAACATGCCAAACAAAACAGCCTCTCAGGAAAAATCCTCAGAGCCTCAACTGCCACCACCGGCTTTCCACACACCTGTCTCTCTCCCCACAAGCTTCTTTCCACCTCCCACAATCCTCCTGCTCTTGAGGCCGATTGGCTGGGTCACATGGGCAGAGCCAAAAAGTCCCCCAATGAGCAGCTCCGTGGTCTGAAAGGGCAGGGAAACAGTCCAATGAGCATCACCGCAGAGGAGCCAATCAGCTAGATGTTGCTGGGGCCGAAGAGCCAATCAGCTAGATGTTGCTGGGGCCGCTGTGAGCCAATCATCAGCTGGCAGCTGGAAGGTTGCTGGGGCCCCTTCGGCTGTGGCTCTCAACATCTCCCCCTCTCTGTTTAAACAACAAGCATGTGGCTTAGGGACCGTGTCTGTTAGGCAGTCCAATTCAACATATGGTCCTTACCCGTCATCGGATGAACTGACCTCTAGGCGTCAGCCTCCTGTCTTAGGTTGGTACCACTGCAATTGGATCATACCCGTCACTGACTACCGGTCCAGCATATAGCTATACTTGTGGATAGGCCTTTGCACCAGTGGGGGGGTGAGGTTCTTTGCCTCACCTCTGTTGGCCCCCAAATTTTAGACCATCACTAGTAGAGGAGGATGCAAAATGCCATGACATTAAGCCAATTGAGGGCTCCTTTGAAAAATTGTACCACTGGTGACATCATCAGCAAAAATACCCCAACACTACCACAAGTCGCTGCACCAACAGATAGTTCACAATGCATACAGGTGAGCTCACAATGTGTCCAGGCAAGTTCTGCAAGCAGTTCAGTGATGGCTATTGTAGAAGCTGTAGATTGGTTTTATCTTTGACTTCACCAGCACTGGGATGAAGATAGGAATTCTGGCAATAATGGCTAAAGAAAAAATTATGTAACATTACAGAAGGCACTAAAAGAAAACAATTTTCTTAACAATTTACATTGTCTTCACCGGCACTGGGATGAAGATAGGAATTCTGGCAATAATGGCTAAAGAAAAAATTATGTAACATTACAGAAGGCACTAAAAGAAAACAATTTTCTTAACAATTTACATTATCTTTAAGAGAATTATTAAATATAATGAAAAGGAAAGGTGAAAGTAAACAAACAGATCTGTTAACCTTCTTTTTTGTTTACATATTAAAACAATCCTCAACAGTTGTTTACCCAATTTAAATTAAACCATATAAATCACGTGAAAAAAAAAATATTTGGATCCATATTATCATGAGCGCTCATCATATATGATATATGGACATACATACATTCAAACATATAACACAAAACACAAGTGTGCACACATAATATAATACATACAACACATAACATTATAGTAAAGGCCTTATAACTTTTTACAGGTGAAATCTCCATTGCAATGTTTAAAAACTCTATAATCAAAAAATAGAACTGATCAGCAAAACATTAACCTAGGTCTGTATGAGCTCAAAAAACAAAATAGAACTTCATGATATGGCAAAGGGCAATAATAAAATAGATATTGAAAAAAGCATCCTGGTTCTGTTGCAGATGTAAGAATAGCCAAACTGGAGTTTTGGATATCAGTTGTTATGGATTTGAGCCAAATCATCTTCTTTTTGGTCTGTAGAAATCACTTTAGTTAATCTTTCTGGAATCCAAATCGGCTGCTGTTCTCCCTGTGGAAACACATAAACAGACCCCCGACTCCAGACAATCACTGGGTCAGGACCTTGGTTAATCTCTCTGGAATCCAAATCGGCTGCTGTTCTCCCTGTGGAAACACACAAACAGACCCCCGACTCCAGACAATTACTGGGTCAGGACCTTTCCATTGTCCTGTTAGAATATCCTTCCAAAGTACCTTGGGCTTATGCACATTTTTTGGACACATATGCCTTTCCGCAGCACTAAGTCCTGATGAATCCAAATTTAAAAAGTTTAGAGTAAAAAGGGTTATTTTAAGTTTATCTTTGGGGAATATATACCCCTTCCCAATTCCTTCTTTTTGCTTTAATAAGTACATTTTAATAGTTTGATGAGCTCTTTCAACTATGCCTTGTCCCTGTGGATTGTATGGGATTCCTGTTATATGAGTAATGCCAAATGTTGAGCAAAATTGTTTAAAAGAGGTAGAAGTATAACCAGGGGAATTATCTGTTTTTAACTGTTTTGGAACACCCACAGTGGCAAAATTTTGTAAGCAATGAGCTATAACATCTTTAGTTTTTTCTCCGGCATGAAGGGAGCCCATCAAAAATCCAGAAGAAGTATCAACTGTAACATGCAAATATTTTAATTTTCCAAATTCTGGCAAGTGTGTGACATCCATCTGCCAAATATGGTTAGGTATCAATCCTCTAGGATTGACTCCAAGATTAACTTGTGGTAAAAAGGTCACACAATTATGACATTGTTTTATTATTTGTCTAGCTTGTTCCTTAGTTATTTTAAAACACTTTTGTAAAGTATTAGCATTGACATGGAACTTTTTATGAAAATTTATAGCTTCTTCTAGTGTAGAAAAAATATGTATGTCATGTGTAGTTTTATCTGCTAAATCATTGCCCAAACTAAGGGCTCCAGGCAATCCTGTATGTGCCCTGATATGTCCTATAAAGAATGGATCTTTTCTATCCCAGATTAGACTTTGTATAGTGGAAAGCAAAGAGAAAACAGTAGAAGAAGGGGAAATCCTACCAGCATCTTCAAGAGATACTATAGCATTAACTACATACTGACTATCAGAAAATAAATTAAATACAGAATCTTTAAACATCACAAAAGCTTGTAAAACTGCATTAAGCTCTACCTTTTGAGCTGATTGTTTGGGTACTAAAAATGTAAAAGTTTGATCAGGGGTAACTACTGCTGCTGTACCATTATTTGACCCATCAGTGAATATATTTGGAGCATTCATGATAGGTGTTTTTCTTGTCATTTTTGGAAAAATTACAGGATGCAATGACCAAAAAGACAATAAAGGATTAGATGGTAAGTGGTTATCAAATGAAACATTAGATTTGCACATGATTATTGCCCAAGTATTTAACTCATTAGCTAACTCATCAATTTGATTCATAGTATATGGAGTAATAATTTTATTGGGAGAAATTCCAAACACTCCCTTTGCTGCTTTTATTCCTTTGAGTATTAATTGTCCTACAGCCTCAGGATACCTAGTAAGAATAGTGTTAGGAGAATAAGATAAATGTATCCATAATAATGGACCTTCTTGCCAAAATACTCCTGTAGGAATATTTTTTGTTGGTAGTACAATAAATAATAAAGGCAAACTTATATCAATTTTATCCAAATGCATATTTTCCATATATGTTTCAATGATTTTTAATGCCTTTCTTGCTTCAGGCGTTAACATTCGGGGTGAATTTGGATCTGATGGACCTTTTAGGATATCAGATAAAGGTCCCAACTCTCCTGTTGGTATACCTAAATAAGGCCTTATCCAATTTATGTCTCCTAATAACTTTTGAAAGTCATTAAGTGATTTGAGTTGATCTACTCGTATTTGAATTTTTGGTGGACGGACCATGGTTGAGGATAATAGAACTCCTAAATAATTAATTGGAAAATTTAATTGTACTTTATCTATTGCTATCTCTAGATTATAATTTTTTAATAAGTTTGTAAGTGTGGCATAACATTCTAGCAATGTGTTTTTATCTTTGTGTGCTAATAATACATCATCCATATAGTGAAATATTTGTAGTTCAGGATTTTGATTTCTAAGTGGCTGGATTGCTTTGTTAACATAAATTTGACACATAGTTGGGCTGTTAGCCATCCCTTGAGGGAGTACTTTCCATTCATATCTCTGATCAGGACCTTCATGATTCAGTGCAGGGATAGTAAATGCAAAACGTGGACTATCCTCAGGATGAATTGGAATTGAAAAAAAACAATCTTTAATATCTATAACTAAAACATACCAGGTTTTTGGCAAAGCAGACAACTGAGGAATCCCTGATTGAGCAGGTCCCATAATAACCATCTCATTATTAATGGCTCTTAAATCTTGCAATAATCTCCATTTACCAGATTTCTTTTTGATGACAAAAATGGGAGTATTATGGGGAGATACAGAAGGTTGTATATGTCCTTCTGCTAATTGTTATTTGACCAGGTCATGGGCTGCTTGTATCTTTTCTTTAGTCAGGGGCCACTGAGGAACCCATACTGGTCTTTCTGATTTCCAAGTAATTTTTATTGTCTCAGTGGCCCTTTCTGAAAATCCAACCCATGTCTGTCTGTTCCTTGATCTATTTGTATTGGTGCTGCTATACCTTGTTCTTGTTTTTCTAATCTTTTTCCTTTCCTAAAACCTTGTCTAGTCATAATAGTGGGTGCATTTTGGTTGATGTTATTTGTTAATGTCAAACCTAATTGATCTAGGACATCTCGTCCCCATAAATTTACGGGAAGATGATCCAATACATATGGCTGTATAGTTCCTTCACATCCTTCAGGATCCTTCCAATCTAATACCATTGCACTTCTATGGGGATTAGTTGCCACTCCTAGGCCTCGAAGCGTTTGAGTGGCTTGTTGTAATGGCCAATGTTTTGGCCATTCTTGACGAGAGATGATGCTAAGGTCTGCACCTGTATCCAGTAGACCATTAAATTCATGTCCTTGAATATTTAGTTTTAGCATGGGGCGAGAATCTAAATTTAAAGAAAGCATAGCCCAATCTACACGTGTGGAGCCTAATCCCTTGGAACCTCTTTCTACAGTACGACTGGAAAATTTATCATGTAGGCTGGGTATTATTAGTAACTGTGCTATTCTATCTCCTGGTGAAATTACTGATATACCCTTTGGAGAACTGGCTATAATTTTTATTTCACCTTCATAATCGGGATCAATTACCCCAGGACTTATCATAAGTCCTTTTAGAGTAGAAGAGCTGCGTCCCAATAATAAGCCTACTGTTCCTTTGGGAAGAGGTCCTTTCACCCCTGTGGGAATGATTTGAACTCCCATCTCTGGAGTTAGTACTGCTCTGGCGGAGGCGCAGATGTCCAACCCTGCGCTCCCTCTGGTTTGTCTGATGAGGGATCTGATGGACAATGTGTCCTGGGCACTACCCTGATGGGGTTGCTGGGTTCCTCCAGTGCTCCGTATATTTGTGGTTTTGGGCCCCGGAGCATTGGGCCCCCCTGTCCGTTTTTTGGCAATGGAGCCCGATGCCTTTCTCCACGATATCGTGGATAAACACCTGGTCCTTGTTCATTTTTTGATAATGGAGTACCCTCTATGGTGGTTTGAGAACGGCATTCATTAGCCCAATGTCTCCCTCTACGGCATCGTGGGCAAATACCTGGTATTCTACTCCTTTGATACCTAGTTTTGTTAAACCCTCCTCCAATGGGGCAATTCCTTTTAAAATGTCCTGTAGAGTGAAACAACACAAAATCATTATAATAGCCTCCTGAAATGTCCATCCGTCCTTTCTCCCTATCTGTTCCTCAGATGTGAGCGGTTTTTCTTCCATCTTACACATCTCCAGGGACAGGCAACTTAAAACAAAAGTGAAACAAAGTAACAAAAGAAGAATCTTAAAATGGCTACCCATCCTCTCGCCCTGCCCTCAGGGGCGAGCAGTTTCACTTACCCTCAGTCGCTCCCCGTGCGAGCCACCAAATGCCGCAGTCTGGCTGGGCACAATCAGAAGCCACTTGTTAAAAGAAACTAACTTTATTTTTAGAACCAAACACGCCAAACAAAACAGCCTCTCAGGAAAAATCCTCAGAGCCTCAACTGCCACCACTGGCTTTCCACACACCTGTCTCTCTCCCCACAAGCTTCTTTCCACCTCCCACAATCCTCCTGCTCTTGAGGCCGATTGGCTGGGTCACATGGGCAGAGCCAAAAAGTCCCCCAATGAGCAGCTCCGTGGTCTGAAAGGGCAGGGAAACAGTCCAATGAGCATCACCGCAGAGGAGCCAATCAGCTAGATGTTGCTGGGGCCGAAGAGCCAATCAGCTAGATGTTGCTGGGGCCGCTGTGAGCCAATCATCAGCTGGCAGCTGGAAGTTTGCTGGGGCCCCTTCGGCTGTGGCTCTCAACACTTAGCATTTAAATACTATTTTCCTTCCCTGAGTGCTCTACTTTTTGAAGCCATCTCATGTTATACCATTTATTGCTTACCTGTTGGAGTTAGTAGGATTATAGTATGATATAATATTAAGATTAATAATGGCATTAATTTTGCATTTATTTTGTTTTTATTTTGCCCAGGGAAGATTTATTTATTTATTTGTTTGTTTGTTTGTTGTTCCTGGGCCTCACACCTACTAGGCAAGCACTCTACCACTGAGCTAAATACCCTCAGTTCTAATTTAGTTTTTGATAATTCAGAAGAGTTTTTTGCGGGGTAAGGGGGTTATGGTTTCTCAGTATCATTAGGCATGTCAGTAATTTTAATGATAAAACTTTGGATATACTAGCCAAACTATACAGATTTTTAAAATATCAACACAGGTAGAGTATCCCTTATCCAAAATGTTTGGGACCACCTGTGTTTCATATTTCAGGTTTTCAGGTTTTAGAATGTTTGCATAGATTTTACCAGTTCAGTAATCTTAATTTAAAAATCCAAAACGTTTTGAGCATCAACATAAAATCTGTCATATTTTGAAGCATTTCAGAATTGGAATGTTCAACCTGTAATAGATAACTAAAATTTATTGAGTGCCTATCATCTACCAAGCTCTATTCCAATATTTTTTTTTTTTTTTGTACCAGGAATTGAGCCAAGGATGCTTAACCACTGAGCCACATCCCCAGCAACACCCCCTTTTTAATTTTATTTTTGAGAAAGGGTTTCTCTAAATTGCTTAGGGCCTCACTGAGTTGCTGAGGCTGGTTTGGAAATTTTGATCTTCCTGCTTCATAAACTCCTGATCTGCTAGGATTACAGCCAGGCACCAGTACACCCAACTTCTATTTCACTACTTTATGTTCATTCATTATATATAATTCTTTGAAATAGGCCGATAATCTTATTCTTATCTTAGGAGGAAACTTGCTGAGGATCATCCAGGATTCATTCCCCAGGAGTCTTGCTGCATTGCCTGCCCTTTAATCATTATGCTATGCTGCTTTGTAAAATAATATAGGTAATATAGGTTATAGGTACATTTGCTCATTAGGGAAAATGGAAGTAAGAAAAAGCATTATATGAACAAAAGCCCAAAAGGTAATATTTCTAGAAATGTAAACTTATAAAATCTACAGGAATAATTTAGTGTCAAGAAAATACATATACATATATATCGTATGTGTGTATATATTTATATTCAATATATATACACATATATATTAGCACTGGGGATTTTGAACCCAGGGTTGCTGAGCCAACTGAGCCACATCCCCAGCCCCCACTTTTTATGTTTTATTTTGAGACAGGGTATCCCTAGGTCCTTAGGGCCTTCCTAAGTTGCTGAGTCTGACCTCAAACTTTTAATCCTTCTCCATCACCCTCACAAGTCATTGGAATTACAGGTGTGCTCCATAATGCCTGATATATATATATATATATATATATATATATATATATATATATATACACACACACACACACACACACACATACATATATTATGTACAACATACATGTTATATATAAA
Organism: Marmota flaviventris; assembly: GCF_047511675.1. Taxonomy (NCBI): domain Eukaryota; kingdom Metazoa; phylum Chordata; class Mammalia; order Rodentia; family Sciuridae; genus Marmota; species Marmota flaviventris. The sequence continues at coordinate 54,229,390 of NC_092503.1, read as the reverse complement.
TTACATTATATGTACATATACAATTATATGTACATATAATTTTTATGTGTATAATTTTAAAGAGGGATTACATTTTTATTAGGGGAATGGAAACCTGACAATTCAGAAGAATTAGGGAAATTGGAGAAATACAGAAAATTGAATTATTAAGGAAGGAAGAGAAGGATTTATGTCAGATTAATATTGGCAAAGACTAAATTCTAAGGAAACTGAAACTCTCAGAAAAGAATGGTAAAGAGTTTATCATCACTGCTATTTCTACCACTGTATATTTTTATAATATTTTATATTTTCAGAGCCAAAAGAAAGGAAATGACTTAAAATTACATTCCATAGAAGTCTCAGAAACAGGAAAAAACCCCAGGTCTTCTGATTTAATCCAGAGCCCTTTCCATTATGTCATATCCCTTTTTGGAACCATGCAGATTCATTCCTGTCCCCAAATCCATAAACATGATGAGGAAAATGCATGAGAAAAGAATTAGTTCATCAACCCTTTATCCAAGAGAGTTAGCAGTAGCCCCAAGAGATGTAATGGTAAGGAATCAATCAGTGGTGCCTTAATTGAAAATATTGCCATGATTCTAGAATCTGAAAAAAGTTTTCCTGCATTGCCTTCTGATTATATATGACAGAAGAGTCACCAAAAGAAAAGTGCTTAGGTATATAAATAATTGCTGTTTTGCTTAGGTATATAAATAATTTTATGTTCTTGTGAATTGTCAATGATGGTCATTTTCAGAGAGGGGAAAGCTGTGGGTGTAATTCATAATTAGCAGCCCAGGAATAGAACACACACACACACACACACACATACACACATATGCTGTAGTTGGACACAATACCTTTATTTTATTTGTTTATTTTTATGTGGTGCTGAGGACCAAACCTAGCACCTTGCACGTGCTAGGCGAGTGCTCTACCACTGAGCCACAATCCCAGCCCCAGAAATAGAACATTTTTTACTCTTTGTTTTATGTATATCTGTGCTGTTTTGTTATTTTTAGATATATTGTGTTATTTTTTTTCACATGTTAACAAAGGTTTCCATATAATGGGATTATGGGCCATTTTAAAATTCTTAAATATTATATAGTGTACAAATTACACTAACAGATTTCATATTAAGAATTATTAAGTAGGTTGACATTGACAGGTTGACACTCTGCATAGATTTTCCACAGATCCACATAGAAGCAATGTTGTTACATGTAGTTAGGAAAGCAGTAGCACTATAAAACCAGTATTCCTTTCTGTGAGAAAGAAAATTGTAACATATATAAGGATGTCAGAAACATTAATTCACTTTCTAGTCTTTGAAAATCCCTATACTTATATACATAGATACAAAAGTATACATTCAACCCTGGGGAGGACACAGCTTTCTGTGTGAAAGAGGTACTCTGGCAGGAAGTAAGTAGCATGAATGGAAGCTGATTACATGTTTTTTTGTACCCAGGATCGAACCCATGAGTGCTTAATCACTGAGCCACATCCCCAGACCTTTTTTATATTTTATTCTGAAACAGGGTCTCTCTGTGTTGCTTAGTGCCTCACTAAATTGTTTTGAACTATTAAAATTGTTTAAATTTGAACAATTTAAATTGTTAAATCCTCTGCCTCAGCCTCCCGAGGTGCTGGGATTATGGGCTCCACTGCACCCAGCCAATTAGAATTCTTATTTAAATTGCTGTAGACAGGACTTTCCTCTGATAGGGATTCTGAGGGTCTCCATTCCATTACAAGCAGGGAAAAGTTAGCAGTGATTGTATAACTAGCTGGTTTTTGTAAGCCACATATTTGAATTAAGAACTCCCTGGCAGTGGTCATTTGGTACTTATTTTTACTTCAAAGCAATTTTAATCCTTTAGCAATTAATTTGAATGTTATGCTTATTAGGCAACGAAATTTTCAGTTTTATAGGATCCCAGAGCAACTATGATGTATAATTTGGGCGGTGTTTTATATTACCCTTGGAAAATATAAGAAATGTATGTTTGAATTAGGAATATACCACTTTTCTGGAAAATTATAAAAGTGCTACAGGAATTTTATTTCTTTTCACTGTGGGATTGTTAAGAAGGGATTAATTTTCCTTAAAAAGAGGCAGGAAACTGTGGATATGATGAAAAAATTGTTAGTGATGTGTGAATTAAAGAAGGAATACCAGGTGTCAGAGTAGGGTCTTAAATCGTGATCCTTGGCAGGAACAAAGTTGTTCTTTACCCTGTTGTGTCTGGATAGCTACCAGGGCCTGTGGAAGTCTTTACAGTCTATTTCTCAAAGTTGTAGGAGTTTAGAAGCTTTTATGTGGAAAGTATGAGTGGTCTGATCTTGTTCTTGTTTTTCTTTTTTCCTTTGTTTAACGAATGGTACTTTTTATTCTTAGAGAAATTATCAAAATGGTTAAATCTGATGAGAAGAATTTTATAGTTTTTAATAGTCTGTTTTATTATTTCTTACTTTAAAAAGCAAACCAATATAGTCTGTTTTATTATTTCTTACTTTAAAAAGCGAACCAATATGGGCTGGGGATGTGGCTCAAGCGGTAGCGCGCTCACTTGGCATGCGTGCAGCCCGGGTTCGATCCTCAGCACCACATACAAACAAAGATGTTGTGTCCGCCGAAAAACTAAAAAATAAATATTAAAATTCTCTCTGTCTCTCTCTCTCTCTCTCTCTCTCTCCCCTCTCTCTCTCTCTCTTTTAAAAAAAAAGCAAACCAATATCTATGTATTATGTATTTATTTGTTGCTGTTGTTGTTTGCAGAGCTGGGGATTGAATCTGGGGCTTTTGCACATGCTAGGCAAGTAAGTGCTCTACTACTGAGGCACATCCCCAGCCCTGAAATTATGTTTTTAAAATTTTTTTAAATTTTAATTTTTATGTATGACAACAGAATGTATTACAATTCATATTACACATATAGAGCACAATTTTTCATATCTCTTGTTGAACACAAAGTAGTCACATCCTTCGTGTCTTCAAACATGTACTTAGGGTAATAATGGCCATTGAATACTTAGGTAATAATGGCCATCGAATTCCACCTACTTTCTTACCCCTGTGCCCCATCCCTTCCCTCCCCTTTTCTGCCGCAGTCTGGCTGGGCACAATTCAGGAGCCACTTGTCAGAAGAAACGAACTTTATTTTTAGAACCACACACCAAACCACACAGCTCCTCAGGAAAAACCTTCAGAGCCCGACTGCCACCACCCGCTTCCCACAAGCCTCTCAACCTCCCCCACTCCTCCAGCCGATTGGCTGGGTTGCGTGGGCGGAGCCAAAAAAAGTCCCCCAGTGAGCAGCTCCTGGTCTGAAAGGGCAGGGAAACAGCCCAATGAGCATCACTGCAGAGGAGCCAATCAGTTGGCAGCTAGAAGTTTGCTGGGGCCACTGTGAGCCAATCATCAGCTGGCAGCTGGAAGTTTGCTGGGGCCTCATCGGCTGTGGCTCTCAACATCTCCCCCTCTCTGTTTAAACAACAAGCGTGTGGCTTAGGGACCGTGCCTGCCTTAGGTTGTCCAATAGTACATATGGTCCTTACCATTCATCGGATGAGCTGACCTCAAGGCGTCAGCCTCCTGTCTTAGGTTGGTACCATTGCAATTGGATCTTACCCGTCATTGACTACCGGTCCAGCATACAGTCACACCTGTGGATAGGTCTTTGTACCAGCGGGGGTGGGGGTGGGGTGGGGGGTGAGGTTCTTTGCCTCACCTCTGTTGGCCCCCAAATTTTAGCTGAACGACCATGACAAGCAGAAGGGAGGAAGATACACCAAGCCAATTGACGGCTCCTTTTGGAAAAATTGTACCACCGATGACACCATCAGCAAAAATACCCCAACACTACCACAAGTCGCTGCACCAACAGATAGTTCACAATGCATACAAGTGAGTTCACAATGCATACAAGTGATACATAGTCCAGGGAAGTTCTGCAAGCAGTTCAGTGATGGCTATTGCAGAAGCTGTAGATTGGTTTTATCTTTGTCTTCATCGGCACTGGGATGAAGATAGGAATTCTGGCAATAATGGCTAAAGAAAAAATTATGTAACATTCCAGAAGGCACTAAAAGAAAACAATTTTCTTAACAATTTACATTATCTTGAACAGAATTATTAAATATAATGAAAAGGAAAGGTGAAAGTAAACAAACAGATCTGTTAACCTCCTTTTTTGTTCACATATTAAAACAATCCTCAACAGCTGTTTACCCAATTTAAATTAAACCATTTAAATCATGTGAATAAAAAAAAATATTTGGATCCATTTTTTCATGAGCGCTCATCATATATGATATATGGACATACAGTACATACAAACATACAACATAAAACACAAGTGTGCACACATAATATAATACGTACAACACATAACATAATAGTAAAGGCCTTATAACTTTTTACAGGTGAAATCTCCATTGCAGTGTTTAAAAACTTATAGTCAAAAAATAGAACTGATCAGCAAAACATTAACCTAGGTCTGTATGAGCTCAAAAAACAAAATAGAACTTCATGATGTGGGAAAGGGTAATAATAAAATAGATATTGAAAAAAGCATCCTGGTTCTGTCGCAGATGTAAGGATAGCCAAACTGGAGTTTTGGATATCAGCTGTTATGGATTTGAGCCAAATCATCTTCTTTTTGGTCTGTAGAAATCACTTTAGTTTATCTCTCTGGAATCCAGATCGGCTGCTGTTCTCCCTGTGGAAACACACTAACAGACCTCCGACTCCAGACAATCACTGGGTCAGGACCTTAGTTAATCTCTCTGGAATCCAAATCGGCTGCTGTTCTCCCTGTGGAAACACACAAACAGACCCCCGACTCCAGACAATTACTGGGTCAGGACCTTTCCATTGTCCTGTTAGAATATCCTTCCAAAGTACCTTGGGCTTATGTACATTTTTTGGACACATGCCTTTCTGCAGCACTAAGTCCTGATAAATCCAAATTTAAAAAGTTTAGAGTACAAAGTGTTATTTTAAGTTTCTTTGGGGAATATATACCCCTTCCCAATTCTTTCTTTTTGCTTTAATAAGTACATTTTAATAGTTTGATTAGCTCTTTCAACTATGCCTTGTCCCTGTGGATTGTATGGGATTCCTGTTATATGAGTAATGCCAAATGATGAGCAAAATTGTTTAAAAGAGGTAGAAGTATAACCGGGGCATTATCTAACTGTTTTGGAACGCCCACAGTGGCAAAATTTTGTAAGCAGTGAGCTATAATATCTTTAGTTTTTTCTCCGGCATGAAGGGAGCCCATCAAAAATCCAGAAGAAGTATCAACTGTGACATGCAAATATTTTAATTTTCCAAATTCTGGCAAGTGTGTGACGTCCATCTGCCAAATATGGTTAGGTATCAGTCCTCTAGGATTGACTCCAAGATTAACTTGTGATAAAAAGGTCACACAATTATGACATTGTTTTATTATTTGTCTAGCTTGTTCCTTAGTTATTTTAAAATGCTTTTGTAAAGTATTAGCATTGACATGGAACTTTTTATGAAAATTTGTAGCTTCTTCTAGTGTAGAGAAAATATGTATGTCATGTGTAGTTTTATCTGCTAAATCATTGCCCAAACTAAGGGCTCCAGGCAATCCTGTATGTGCCCTGATATGTCCTATAAAGAATGGATCTTTTCTGTCCCAGATTAGACTTTGTATAGTGGAAAGCAAAGAGAAAACAGTAGAGGAAGGGGAAATCCTACCAGCATCTTCAAGGGATATTATAGCATTAACTATATACTGACTGTCGGAAAATAAATTAAATACAGAATCTTTAAACATCACAAAAGCTTGTAATACTACATTAAGCTCTACCTTTTTTTTGTTTTTAAGAGAGAGAGAGAATTTTTTTAATATTCATCTTTTAGCTTTTCAGCGGACACAACATCTTTGTATGTGGTGCTGAGGATCGAACCCGGGCCGCACGCGTGCCAGGCGAGCCTGCTATCACTTGAGCCACATCCTCAGCCCTAAGCTCTACCTTTTGAGCTGATTGTTTGGGTACTAAAAATGTAAAAGTTTGATCAGGTGTAACTATTGCTGCTGTACCATTATTTGACCCATCAGTGAATATATTTGGAGCATTCATGATAGGTGTTTTTCTTGTCATTTTTGGAAAAATTACAGGATGCAATGACCAAAAAGACAATAAAGGATTAGATGGTAAGTGGTTATCAAATGAAACATTAGATTTGCACATGATTATTGCCCAAGTATTTAACTCATTAGCTAACTCATCAATTTGATTCATAGTATATGGAGTAATAATTTTATTGGGAGAAATTCCAAACACTCCCTTTGCTGCTTTTATTCCTTTGAGTATTAATTGTCCTACAGCCTCAGGATACCTAGTAAGAATAGTGTTAGGAGAATAAGATAAATGTATCCATAATAATGGACCTTCTTGCCAAAATACTCCTGTAGGAATATTTTTTGTTGGTAGTACAATAAATAATAAAGGCAAACTTATATCAATTTTATCCAAATGCATATTTTCCATATATGTTTCAATGATTTTTAATGCCTTTCTTGCTTCAGGCATTAACATTCGGGGTGAATTTGGATCTGATGGACCTTTTAGGATATCAAATAAAGGTCCCAACTCTCCTGTTGGTATACCTGGATAATGCCTTATCCAATTTATGTCTCCTAATAACTTTTGAAAGTCGTTAAGTGATTTGAGTTGATCTACTCGTATTTGAATTTTTGGTGGACGGACCATGGTTGAGGATAATAGAACTCCTAAATAATTAATTGGAAAATTTAATTGTACTGTATCTATTGCTATCTCTAGATTATAATTTTTTAATAAGTTTGTAAGTGTGGCATAACATTCTAGCAATGTGTTTTTATCTTTGTGTGCTAATAATACATCATCCATATAGTGAAATATTTGTAGTTCAGGATTTTGATTTCTAAGTGGCTGGATTACTTTGTTAACATAAATTTGACACATAGTTGGGCTGTTAGCCATCCCTTGAGGGAGTACTTTCCATTCATATCTCTGATCAGGACCTTCATGATTCAGTGCAGGGATAATAAATGCAAAACGTGAACTATCCTCAGGATGAATTGGAATTGAAAAAAAACAATCTTTAATATCTATAACTAAAACATACCAGGTTTTTGGCAAAGCAGACAATTGAGGAATCCCTGATTGAGCAGGTCCCATAATAACCATCTCATTATTAATGGCTCTTAAATCTTGCAATAATCTCCATTTACCAGATTTCTTTTTGATGACAAAAATGGGAATATTATGGGGAGATACAGAAGGTTGTATATGTCCTTCCGCTAATTGTTGTTTGACCAGGTCATGGGCTGCTTGTATCTTTTCTTTAGTCAGGGGCCACTGAGGAACCCATACTGGTCTTTCTGATTTCCAAGTAATTTTTATTGTCTCAGTGGCCCTTTCTGAAAATCCAACCCATGTCTGTCTATTCCTTGATCTATTTATTGGTGCTGCTGTACCTTGTTCTTGTTTTTCTAATCTTTTTCCTTTCCTAAAACCTTGTCTAGCCATAATAGTGGGTGCATTTTGATTGATGTTATTTGTTAATGTCAAACCTAATTGATCTAGGATATCTCGTCCCCATAAATTTACGGGAAGATGATCCAATACATATGGTTGTATAGTTCCTTCAAATCCTTCAGGATCCTTCCAATCTAATACCATTGCACTTCTATGAGGATTAGTCGCCACTCCTAGGCCTCGAAGCGTTTGAGTGGCTTGTTGTAATGGCCAATGTTTTGGCCATTCTTGACGAGAGATGATGCTAAGGTCTGCACCTATATCCATTAGCCCATTAAATTCATGTCCTTGAATATTTAGTTTTAGCATTGGGCAAGAATCTAAATTTAAAAAAAGCATAGCCCAATCTACACGTGTGGAGCCTAATCCCTTGGAACCTCTTTCTACAGTATGACTGGAAAATTTATCATGTAGGCTGGGTATTATTAGTAACTGTGCTATTCTATCTCCTGGTGAAATTACTGATATACCCTTTGGAGAACTGGCTATAATTTTTATTTCACCTTCATAATCGGGATCAATTACCCCAGGACTTATCATAAGTCCTTTTAGAGTAGAAGAACTGCGTCCCAGTAATAAGCCTACTGTTCCTTTGGGAAGAGGTCCTTTTACCCCTGTGGGAATGATTTGAACTCCCATCTCTGGAGTTAGTACTGCTCTGGCGGAGGCGCAGATGTCCAACCCTGCGCTCCCTCTGGTTTGTCTGATGAGGGATCTAATTGACAATGTGTCCTGGGCACTACCCTGGTGGGATTGCTGGGTTCCTCCAGTGCTCCGTATATTTGTGGTTTTGGGCCCCGGAGCATTGGGCCCCCCTGTCCATTTTTTGGCAATGGAGCCCGATGCCTTTCTCCACGATATCGTGGATAAACACCTGGTCCTTGTTCATTTTTTGATAATGGAGTACCCTCTATGGTGGTTTGAGAACGGCATTCATTAGCCCAATGTCTCCCTCTACGGCATCGTGGGCAAATACCTGGTATTCTACTCCTTTGATACCTAGTTTTGTTAAACCCTCCTCCTATGGGGCAATTCCTTTTAAAATGTCCTGTTTGTTCACAATTGTAGCATGTTCTTGGCCTGGCATCTAAAGCCTGTTTTACTGCAGCTGCCACGATTTGCCCTTGTTCATTAATGTCTCTGGCGTCTAAAACCTGTTGTACTGCAGCTGCCGCGACTTGCCCTTGTTCATTAATGTCTCTACATAATTTAATATATGTGTTTAAATCTTCATGTTTCCATAGTCTAATGACTTCTCTGCACCAACGATTCGCTTGCTCATAAGCCAGTTGTTTTATTAATGGCATTGCTTGTTCTGTATTCCCAAAAACTCTGGTAGCTGTTTGAATAAGCCTGTCTACAAATTCAGCATAAGGTTCATTAGCTCCTTGTATAACCTTAGATAATTGACCTTGTAAACCTCCATGTCCTTGTAAAGTCTTCCATGCCCTAACCGCATCTACAGCAATTTGTATGTGTATGCCAGGATCATATGCAATTTGTTGCTGCTGATCCTCATAAGGTCCCTTTCCTAACAACATATCTAGATTTCTCTGAGGATAACCAGCTGCTGCATTTCGCCTAGCCGACTCCTTGCAAAATTCCTCATTGGCAACCTTCCATAACAGGTATTGTCCTCCATTTAGCACAGCTTTACACATATTAGCCCAATCTGCTGGCGTCATGTTCAAGTTGGTAATGGATTCGACCATGCTTACAGTGAACGGTGCTTGAGGACCATAGGTTGTTATAGCCTCTTTTACCTGCTTCACTCTTTTGAAATTTAAAGCATGGTGAATTCACTGTCCTCCTGCCTGCTCAAATACAGGGCATGTTAATATTTGAGATCCTGTCTCAGGATCCCAACTATCAACTGCAGGGGTTGGGAGCCTCCCAGCATATGGAGGTGGCGCTGTTGGTTGGACACTTATACCCTCTGGTGATAGAAAGGTGTTAGTAACAGTCTCCTGTTGTAACTTTTCCCCTGATGGCTTTTTCTGCTCTAAAGTTTTTTCCTCTGTCTGACTAGTTCGAGAGACCTTCTCTTTTACTTGAATCTTTTCCTCTGTCTGACTAGCTCGAGAGACCTTCTCTTTTACTTGAATCTTTTCTTCTGTCTGACTAACTTGAGAGACCTTCTCTTTTACTTGAATCAATATGTCTTCTCCTTCCTCTACCATTGTCTGAACTGAAGGCTTTGGACTAAGCAAACAAGATACGAACGTCCACAATGGCAATGTGCCAACTGGCAGAGTCCCTGGGCTTTTCTTTTCTATTCTTTTTAAGTCTTCACCATGATGGTTCCATTGTGATATATTTAACAACTCCTCCTTAAAAAGCCATGGGCTGCATTTTTGTATTGTATCAACGTATGCCCTGACTGTTCTTGATTTTACTGAGATGCCTCCTTCCTCTAACAATTTACTTAACACTCTTTTGGTTTGTTTTTTTACTAATTTCTGATCCCACATTTCTACTATAATACAACCCAACAAGATGACGCCAAACAAAACCAAGACAGAATGAAACAAAAATGGAACAACAAAAAATCATTATAGCCTTTCTATCCTCCCGAAATGTCCATCCGTCCTTTCTCCCTATCTGTTCCTCAGACGCAAATAGTTTTTCCTCAGATGTGAGCGGTTTTTCTTCCGTCTTACTCATCTCCAGGGGCAGGCAACTTAAAACAAAAGTGAAGCAAAACAAAAGAGGAATCTTAAAATGGCTACCCATCCTCTCACCCTGCCCTCAGGGGCGAGCAGTTTACCTTATCACTTACCCTCATTCGTTCCCGTGGGGCCCACCAAATGCCGCAGTCTGGCTGGGCACAATTCAGGAGCCACTTGTCAAAAGAAACGAACTTTATTTTTAGAACCACACACCAAACCACACAGCTCCTCAGGAAAAACCTTCAGAGCCCAACTGCCACCACTGGCTTCCCACAAGCCTCTCAACCTCCCCCATTCCTCCTGCTCTTGAGGCCGATTGGCTGGGTCGCGTGGGCAGAGTCAAAAAAGTCCCCCAATGAGCAGCTCTGTGGTCTGAAAGGGCGGGGAAACAGCCCAATGAGCATCACCGCGGAGGAGCCAATCAGTTGGCAGCTAGAAGTTTGCTGGGGCCGCTGTGAGCCAATCATCAGCTGGCAGCTGGAAGTTTGCTGGGGCCCCTTCGCCTGTGGCTCTCAACACTTTCCCCCCTATTTAAAGTTCATTTAATCCCCCCCCACACACACACATATTATGAATCATCATCCTTAAATCAGAGAAATCATTCGGCATTTGGTTTTTTGGGATTGGCTAATTTCACTTAGCATTATATTCTCCATTTACCTGCAAATGCCATGATTTTATTCTCTTTTAAATGCTGAATAATATTCCATTGTACATATATACACACCACATTTTCTTTATCCATTCATCTACTGAAGGGCATCTAGGTTGGTTCCACAGTTTAGCTACTGTGAATTGTGCTGGTATAAACATTGATGTGGCTGTGTCCCTGTGGTATGCTGTTTTTAAGTCCTTTGTGTATAGAGCGAGGAGAGAGAGAGCTGGGTCAAATGGTGGTTCCATTCCCAGTTTTCCAAGGATTCTCCATACTGCTTTCCATTTTGGCTACACCAATTTGCAGTCCCACAAGCAATGTGCCTTTTCCCCCACCTCCTCACTAACACTTATTGTTGTTTATATTCTTTTTTTTTTTTCCAAAGAAACATGTCCTTTTAGTTGCTTAGTATTAGTAGACGTGAAGATCAAACATAGCCACAGAAACAAAAAATAAAATGTGTCTTAAATTTTGACAACATTTAGAATTCTGTGTAAAATTTAAAATAATTAATTGGACCTGATCTCACATTTTTACTTTTCATATGCAAATATCATTAAACTTCAAGTTATTTACATTAGCATTTATACTTTTTTTATTAATGTTTTTATTTATATGTGACAGCAGAATGCATTATAATTCTTATTACACATATAGAGCACAATTTTTCATATCTGTGGTTGTATATAAAGTATATTCACACCAATTCATGTCTTCATACATGTACTTTGGATAATAATGTACATCACATTCCACCATCATTTCTAACCCCATGGCCCCCTCCCTTTCCCTCCCATTCCTCTGCCCTATCTAGAGTTCCTCTGTTCTTCCTATGCTCCCCCTCCCTACCCTACTATGAATCAGCCTCCTTACATCAGAGAAAACATTTGGCAGTTGGGTTTTGGGGATTGGCTAATTTAGCATTATATTCTCCAGTGCCATCCATTTACCTGCAAATGCCATGATTTTATTCTCTTTTATTGCTGAGTAATATTCCATTGTGTATATATGTCACATCTTTTTATCCATTCATCTATTGAAGGGCATCTAGGTTGATTCCACAGTTTAGCTACTATGAATTGTGCTGGTATAAACATTGATGTGGCTGTGTCCCTGTAGTATGCTATTTTTAAGTTCTTTGTGTATAGAGCGAGGAGAGAGATAGCTGGGTCAAATGGTGGTTCCTCCCAGTTGTCCAAGGAATCTCCATACTGCTTTCCATATTGGCTGCACCAATTTGCAGTTCTACCAGCAGTGTATGAGTGTACCTTTTTCCCCACATCTTCACCCCAACACTTATTGTTGTTTGTATTCTTAATAGCTGCCATTCTGACTGGTGAGAGTAGTTTTGATTTGCATTTCTCTAATTGCTAAAGATGTTGAACATTTTTTTAATGTATTTGTTGATTGATTGTATATCTTCCTAGAAGTGTCTGTTCAGTTCCTTGGCCCATTTATTGATTGGGTTATTTGTTTTTTTGGTGTTAAGGATTTTTGAGTTCTTTATATATTCTAGAAATTAGTGCTGTATTATGTGTGTGTTTTAAGAATTTGTTCCCAATTAGTAGGCTGAAATTATGTTTTTGAAAACCAAAAAATCAAAGACTTGCCTATACTCTAACTTACTATCTCTTTTCAGAATTTGTTTACTCTTATTGTTTATCCTTGTAATAAACTCACTGTCATATTATACATATCTTTGCTGATTCCTCATTGTTGATCTTCAGACTTTCATTTGCATAAAACTGATTTGAGTAGTTAATTAAAACTCTATATTTCTGGACCTTACTCCTAGAGATTCTGTTTCTGTCAATCTGGATGAGGCCCAGCAATCTGCACTTTTATTAAACATACTCAAAGTATTCCCACCTAAATGATTGAAGGCCCACACTTAAGAAATAAGCAGATTTTATAACTAAGTGGATATTTGTGGCTTTGTCTGCCATCTTTATATATTGATAACTTCCAAATTCTTATCTTTATTCTAAACCATTCTTCTTAAATGCCATATTCATTTATATAATTGATAATGGCTCTATTCAGGGCAGAACACTGATTCAGGTTATCTGCATTCAAATCCCAGTTTATCTGCTTAATACCTGCCTGACCCTGGGCAAGTTTTCTTAGTTGCCTCATGTAAAAAGAAATTAATAGTTAAGTCTCATATAATTGCCTTGACAATTTAGTGGATCGGTACAAGCAAAGTTCTTTGACCAGTACCATAACAAATTCAGTGTATTGTTATCCCGTAAGCATCTCAAATTTCTCTAAAATGAATATTTTAAAAATAATGTTTATATATATACATATATTTTATACACACACACACACACACACACATATATATTAGTTGTAGTTGGACATAGTACCTTTATTTTATTATTCTGTGGTGCTAAGGATTGAACCCAGTTCCTTACACGTGCTAGACGAGAGCTCTACCACTGAGCCACAACCCCAGCCCTAAAATGAATCTTTTATACCATCCCTGCCCTCTTCAAAAATCTGTTTTCTGCCTTGGCTATAATTTGCTTTCATTTTTTCCTTATCACTAATTTCCTCATCTAGGTTACAAATTCTGTGAATTTAGCATCCTAATCATCTCTAACTAACTTGTCCCGCCTTTCCTTTTCCACTTTTATTGCTTTGGTTCAAATTTTCATTACAGGGTTCTAGGGTCATTTTTCTCCATTTTGATTTCGTTAAAATCTTTTTTTTTTTTTTTTTTTAGTTTTTCGGCAGACACAACATGTTTGTTTGTATGTGGTGCTGAGGATTGGACCGGGGCTGCAAGCATGCAAGGCGAGTGCGCTACCGCTTGAGCCACATCCCCAGCCCCATCATTAAAATCTTTATCATAGGCAATGTAATCTTGCTGTTCCTTTATTTGATGGCTCTGATTAGCCACAGGTTAAAAATCCAAACACCTGTGTCAGCCATACAAGGCTCCTTAGATAGGTCTCTACCTCCTTCTCTTCAATATTTAAGAATATTTACAATCTTCCAGTGCTAGTAAAGTATTTGTAGGAGCACTGGATTCTCAGTTGCTTTCATACTTTTGCATAGATTAGCAGTAGAGCGTGGTGCCAGTCTGCCAAGTCCCAACTGTATCACTTAACAAGGTGTATGGCCTTGGGTAAAGCAGTTTTTCTTTGTTACAGTTTGCTCATCTATGAAATGGGAATAGTTGTGCCTTAGAATTAGAATGTGGATTTACTAAATTAAGTCACCTCAGAAATATTCAATAAGTATGAGCTATCATTATTACATTTATTACTCCTATGCTATTTCTTCTATCTGTACACAAGATCTTCTCTCTCCCATTATCTTAATTTCTTTTTTTTTTTTTTTTTTTTTTTTTTTTTTTTTTTTTTTTGCAGTGCTGGGATTGAACCCAGGGGCTTGCACCTGCTAAGCAAGCACTCTACCACTGAGACACATCCCCAGCCCACTATCTGCATTTCTTTTGCCCATGAACTCCTACTCAATCATCCTTTATTTTGAAGAACTGACCAGGTGTGGTGGCACATGCTTGTAATCCCAGTGATTTGGGAAGCTTAGATATGAGGATCTCAGTTTGATACCAGCCTCAGCAACTTAGCAAGAACCTGTTTAAAGAAAAAAGAACAACAACTATGCAATGTAGCTCATTGATAAAAAGCCTCTGGGTTCAATCCCTATGCAAAAAATAAAACTTAGTTGAAGAACTGGCTCTTCCAGAAAGTTATCTCTGAAATCCCAGACTCTGGATTAGATCCTCCTTGGGGTCTCATAGCACTCTATGAAGATTGAGCTATGAATGCCTTTAACTTGGGACCCTTCTGCCTCAGCCTCCTAAATTGCTGGGTTTATAGGCATGTACCACCATGCCTAGCTACAAAATCATTTATTTTTTAAAAGTTAGAACTTTGTGAAGAAATATTACCATTAATATTTTTAAATCCTAAGAATTATGAGTTGCTTAAATAAAATTTTAAATTAAGATACTGAAACAAACAACAACTAAAATAAATTAAAACAGTATGTTAGAGTACATACTTTCATATGTACAGCATGGGTTATTTTTTAAAGTTAGGATGGTGTTGACTGAAATGTTGAGTTCAGCCATAACAAACATTAGCCTAGAGATAGAGAGAAAGGCAAAAGTTATTGATTAGCCTGGTACAGTGGCTCCAAGGCTAGGCAGGGGGATTGCAAGTTCGAGGCCCGCCTCAGCAAAATGGGACAAAAGGCTGGAAATACACGTAGGCAGATTTAGTTTGGGCTCTGTTAGAGGGAAGGAAGGCAATCTCTACTCAGTTTCCCTGAGCCCATCAGGGTGGGGAGTTGCAGCCCTTCAGTTTCCACCTTCAGCCTGAGTAAGCTCTTAATTTCAGAGGTTGGTGTCCCAAATTAAGTCTATTTCAATAGTTATGAAGTTAGCAAACCAGTTTTACTGTATTTGCTGTTCAGTCTCCTATTGTGTTCCTCTTTCCTCTCATGCCAGTCTTTATTCAAAAGTAAGACTGCAAACACATATTGGTAGCAGAAACTTTGCTTTATATACTTGATATTTCAGAGAATATTAGACATTTTTTTTTTCCTTTGAAGTACTGGGGATTGAGCACATAAACTCATGCATGTTAGGCAAATGCTCTACCACTGAGCTGCATCCTCCGCCCTAGACATAAAATTATTACTTCCTATTCTTGCTTTGACTCCTTTGTTTTCACTTTTTCCTAATTTTGTTTCTCACTTAAAATGATCATCTGTCTTTGATCCCCTTTGAAGATTTTTCTTCCTGCATTTACTTCCTAAATGTTAGTGGTCTTTAGGACCCTAAGCTCAACCCATTTTGTCTCTTAAATCTATGATTCTTCATAAAATTTTGCCTTAGTATATCTGAGGAGGACCTCAGTGAATAGACAATACTAGTTCTCTGATGGACAAAGGCAGTGAATCTCTGTTGTTGCTTTGTGTAGGCACATATACACACACTGAAAGTTGCTGTTCTTTACACTCCCATTGGGTGATCTTAATTGATAACTAACTCTATGTCTCTAGATCCAGCCTAGACTGTTCATTTAACCTCTGGATCCATATTTGAGCTTTTTTGCTGGACAGCTCTGTGTCATTAAAACCTCAAACTTGACATGTCTCAACCAGAATTTATTATTAATTCCTCATCCTCTCTCCCTCTCTCCCTTTCTCTCTCCCTCCTTCTCTCTCTCTCCCTCCCCCACTCTCTTTCTCTCTGTCTCTCTTGGCAGTACTGGAGATAGAACCCAGGAGTGCTTTACACCTGAGCTACATGTTCAGCCTAAAAAATTATTATTATTTTTTTTTATATTGAGACAGGGTCTCACTAAGTTGCTAAGGCTGACCTAGAACTTGGAGTCGTCCTGCTTCAACATCCCAAGTTCCTGGGATTACAGGCATGTGCTGTAGCTCCCAGTTTGTAACTCCTTTTATATTGCAATGATCCCCTGCCTCCACCATGGCTGCCTGAAACTGTGGATAGTATTGACGTTCATGTATAAATTAGTTACAGTAAGAGATTAACAACAAAATAGAACAACCTTAAGATATTGTAATAAATGTTATATATGAATATTGCCTCTCTCCAGAGTCCAGACAGCTATTGATATTTTCCAACTATGGTATACCTTGAGTAACTGAAATTGCAGATAAGGGAATCTACTGTATTCCATATTTCAATTAATACCCTCACCATTTATTCACTTGCCCAAGTGAAAATATGGTGAACATTTTTTTTTTTTTTTGAGTTGGGAATTGAACTCAAGGACTACATCCCCAGCCTTTTTATTCTTTTATTTTGAGACAGGGTCTCATTAAGTTGCTTAGGGTCTCAATAAATGCTGAGGTTGACCTTGAACTTATGATTGATTGAACTCTGGAGAGTTGCTGGGATTACAGGCACTACACCTGACTTGAGCATTTTTTATTCTTTTCTATCCTCCATTTCCTATATATGGTTGGTTCCTAAATATTTTTGATTTATCTTCTGAGGATCTTTTATGTTCATTTCAGCTATTTCAGTCTTATCTCAGGCCTGTATTTTCCTTGTTTGAATTAGTTCAGTAGCCCTTTTTAAAATATATATATATATATATATATATATATATATATATATATATATATATATATATTTATGTATCTTTATTTTAGGTGGACACATTATTTTGTTTTTTGGTTTTTTTTTTATGTGGTGCTGAGGATGAACCCAGTGCCTCATGCATGCTAGGCGAGCGCTCTACCATTAAGCCACCATCCCAGCCCCTCAGTAGCCTTTTTCTTTGGCCTATAATTTCTTTTTCTTTCAATCTGTCCACCTCAAACTGATCATAATACACTTGTCAAAATGCAGACCTGATCGTATTTCCCTAATGTCCTTCATTATCTTCCCATGGCCTATTCAGATAAAATATAAACTCCTTAGTAGATGTACAAAGTACTTGACTATCTTTTCCAGCCTCTTACTACCAATATTTATTCATTGCTCCAGTCAGATTTACCCATGGTCCTCAGTGATTACATATTCTATCTCCACTAATTATGTATTTCCAAATTTTGTGTTCCTATTAAACCTTTTATTATTTATTTTGGTTTCTGTCTTTCATATCTTTCTTTACCGTCCAGTAAGGCTTGTTAAATAATCATTAAACCACATATTTAAGGGTGGGACACCAAAAAACTTAAATGCAAACTCCAAATCCATCAACTATTTTATCATCTTTAGTATCTTGAGCTATTTATGTTTCCTAAATAAAGATAATCCTCATCTCTTCTTAATTATATAGACTACCAACATTAATCTGATACTGCAGACAGAACTTTTGACTTAGTGAGGGTAGAAACAGAATCTGAGTCAAGTGAGTACAAACAAATATATAGGCAAAACTTTAATCTGGGAAGAGAAAGGGGAAGAAGGTTTCACCTCAAGGTGAAGGGAATAGACCTGATTGGGAATAGTCAAAACTGCCCTGAACCCCCTCCCAAAAAAAAGGCCCAGACTATTTATTGAGTGTTTGGGGCAGAAAACTCTGGAATTTTTATGATAATGCTTTTATGATAATTCTTTTTATGATAATGCTACTTGCAGAAGTAGTTCACGTATTATTTTTTGACTTCTCCCTACACCTGGTGTTTATGGCTGATTTGATTAGGAGGGTAAGAAAAGATACATCTCTTATATTGTCAGAGTGAGGGGAGTGGGAGAAGACTTTTTGAGGGTAAGGATTATGAATTATGATTCAAGAGTGAAATAATTTTAGCAAATAACAAATTATGATTTAAGACCCTAGAGTTTATGTTAGCTCCTGGTTGCTGTCCTACACCAAGCTTTTTATGGTTGATTAAGAATAAGAGGTGCTCTCTTGGGCACAGTGGCATATACCTGTAATCCAGGTGGCTTCAGAGGCTGAGACAGGAGGATTCCAAGTTCAAAGCCAGCCTCAGGAATGGTGAGACACTAAGCAACTCAGTGAGACCTTGTCTCTAAATAAAATACAAAATAGTTCTGGGGATGTGGCCCCTGAGTTCAATCCCCAGTACCAAAAAAAAAAAAAGAATAGGAGGGGCTCTGGCATGGTAGTGTATACCTGTAATTCCATTGATTTGGGAGACTGAGAGGAGGATTGCAAGTTCCATATCAGCCTGAGCAACTTAATGAGACCAAGTCTCAAAATTAAAAAAAAAAAAAAGCTGGATGGGGAGGTTTGTTTGTAACTCAGTGGTAGAGTGGCCCAGGTTCAATCCCCAGTACTGCAAAATAAAAAAGAATAGGAGAGTAAAAAATAAAAAAAGGCACATTTTATACATTGTAAGAGTGGGAGAGCAAGAAAGACTTTTTGTAATGTATTATGAAGTAAGACCATGGGAGTTTATCTACCATTTTATTCCATTCTGTTCCCTCTCAGTCTCAAGTTTTTTCCTTCTTTCACTCCTGTGCCCCACCCTCAGCTGTGCCAGTGATGACTCCGGTTATTGGTCCTGCTTCCCACATGTTGAAGTTTGAACATTAGAGAAGCATGCCAAGGCAAGCATATGAAGGAGGGTTTAATAAAAATGGGTAACATAGACTTCTCCTGCGAGGGAGAAGGGGGCCATAGCTGGTAACATGGTATCCCAAGAGGCAAGGTGTTCTGCCCTTTTTATGTCCTAGGCTTCCTTTGTTCTCCTGTCTTTTCCCCCTTTCTCCTTCCTGCTTACAGACTAGGCCCAGGAATGCTCAGTGGGGTGGCCAAAAGGTAGGAAAGAGTGGACTGAAGGGGGAAGGGCAGGGTGGAGTAGACAAGGACACATTAACAACTTTATAGCTCCCTGTAGGGAGGGGAAATTCCTGGGACTGGTTACCTTTGCAAAGGGATGGAGGTGGGGTGGGAGCAGGTTCTTGATAAGATCCCTCAGGGGACAGTCTCCAACTTCCCAGACTCACTCAAAATTGGCCTCCTTGATCTGACCTGACTTAATTTATGTATCTACACTGACTGCCTGTCTAATTCTGGCTTCACCAGTGGTCCCCCAATCTAGAGATACTCTATGATTTCCTTTTCAAACAAAAGAAACAAAACAAAACTTCCACTCTTTCCAGATGAGGGTATAGCACTCTTGGCTGCATGGAGAGGCAGAGGGAATTTAAGCATATTATTTATTTTTAAGTTAAACTTTCAATCTGAACACTAGTTTTCAGCTGCAGCAGTCTGGCTGGGCACAAAATAACCGAGCCGCCACGAGGCACTTGTAGGTTCAAACAGGAACTACTTTATTGCCCAAACTCTCACCGGCACTCCACTTGCACTCCCGCCCCCCCCCGCCCCGCCCCCAACTCTCCCAGCCCTCAATGGAGCTCCTGGAGAACTCAAAAGTAGCAGGCGCCCAAGGCAGCAGGAGCCGCCCTATTGCTGGACAGCAGGGGTCTATATGCAACTGAACACACAGCCTGTTTCAATCCAGCATCATCCAGTCACAGCAATTATACACAGCTTAACTTAATTATCATCATCTTAATGGCTCCCTGGTGTCACCTCTCAACCACTCCTTCAGGCAAAATGCCAGACTTGGCTGTGGCTCTCAACATTCAGCCTTATCATAAATACCTCTTACAGAGTTGTGGCTAATTCCAGGGCCATTTTGCATTGGCTGATCCTGTTACTACTATTACTCATGCATCTGCTTTTTGTTTTCCCAAGTTTCATTATTATCACCTATCCTGATTTCTGTCTTTGCATGTTTATTTCTTTCTTTTAAAAATGTTTTAATATTATTTTAGTGACTTTCCAAGAAAGCAAAAGTCATATGTGTGTTCACTCTGCCATATTTACTTAAACTCCTTCAAAACTGTTTCTGGCTTTACTTGTTTCTCCATCAGTCAGGGAGAGTTAGATAATCTCCCCTTTGTGCTCCTATGGTACAGCTTTTTTCATGAGAGTGAACCCATTGAATCCTGTTTGTTTTTAACATGTTTGTCTCCCCTACTATATAATGTTATGCATCCAATATTCAGAACTTTTCTCTCTGGTAAAATTGAAAACCTAGCATTCTTCATTGTAGCATGTGTCAGAATTTGCTCCTCCTCCCCCCACCCTTTTTTTTTTCAGTACTGGAGACTGAATCCAGGGGTGCTCTACCACTGAACTACATCCTCAAGCCCTTTTTATTTTTATTTTGAGATAGGATCTTGCTTAGTTGCCCAGGCTAACCTTGAACTTGCAGCCCTTCTGCCTCAATTCCTGAGTCTCTGGGAGTAAAGTCATGCGGCACTGCACCCAGCAAGAATTTGCTTCCTTTTTAAGGCTAATATTCTACTATATCAATACAGTATACCTCATTTTGTATATTCATCCAGATTACTTCCACATTTGGCTATTATGAATAGTGCTGCTGTGAACAAATAACTAGGTGTACAAAGAAATATCTTTTTTTAATCTGTTTTTTTTTTTTTTTTTAAGTTGTAGATGGATAAAATACCTTTATTTTATTTTTATGTGGTGCTGAAGATAGACCCTATCTGGGGTGAATACTCTACCACTAAGCTACAACCCCAGCCCACAAATAAATATCTTTTGAAGACCTTGTTTTCAGGTCTTTTGGATAAAATACCCAGAAAAGTGATTGTCTTTTTTTTTTTTTTTTTTTTTTTTTGAGGTATCCTGGATTGAATCCGGGGCAGGGGTACTGTACCACTGAGCTACATCCTCAGCCCTTTTTCTGAAATTTTAAATTTTTGAGACAGTGTCTTCACTAAGTTGTTCCAGCTGGCCTTAAATGTAAACTCTTCTTACTTTGGTCTCCTGAGTACCTAGGATTATATATATATGTGTGTGTGTGTGTGTGTGTGTGTGTGTGTGTGTGTGTGTGTGTATATATATATATATATGTGTGTGTGTGTGTGTGTGTGTCATCTCCAGGAGAAATTTCTTTGAACATCTTATCTACCATATTGCTTGAAATAATATACTGCAGTAGCTTTAGACATTTTTTAGGGATTGTTCCACACAAATCATTTTTAGTTGCACACACATTTATATTTATTCTTCAAAAAGGAAAAGTAGTCTATACCTTTCCAGTTTAGCTACAATTTTCAAATCTAGTCCATACTGTAAAATTTGTTCTTCAATCTCAATTACGTGAATATTATCTGATTAGTCATTCTTTAAATAGAGGGTTTATTAGCAGGACTTAGGTAATAGTAGAGTATAATAAACAATATGGGGGGGGCATGGGAAGAATGGAGAAACTGTAGGCAAAGGGGAGGGAGAAGAGGGGGCATGGGGGTAGGAAAGATGGTGGAATGAGATGGACATCATTACCCTAGGTACCTGTATGACTTCACATATGGTGCAGTGCTACATTGTGTAGAATTAGAGAAATGAAAAGTTATGCTCCATTTGTGTACAATGAATCAAAATGCATTCTGCTGTCATTAAGTATATATGATTTAATATATACTTAATTAAGTGTATATGGAATAATTAAATAAAATTTAAAATAAAAATAAAACAACCTGTAGATTCAGAATAAGAAAAGGTGTCAGAACATAATTCACATTCTAAAGTATACTATAACCCAACTTTTAAAAATATGATAACTTCATGGAACTACCCCCAATAACAGTTAAATTCCAGAAATTCAGAAGCAGTTTATAACATTTCAGTGACTATCATGTAAAATGCATTAATAGTAGCAACAAATATTATATTTAATATGCTGATCTTTTGATTCAAATTTATCAAAAAACAATTTATCATTAACTCTAAAAATAGCTCTTGCTGGATTTGAAAAGCCATCATTCTGCAATCATCATTGTAAAGACTGGTTTTTGGCAAGAAGCATCAATAAATAATAAATCCAGGCAGCAAAAATTTGGTAAGTATGATATTTTCATGGTATAAATGTCTCTCCCATAGATTGCTTATAAGATGCAAGGAAATATAAATAAAAATTGAATAATTAAAGGTGGTTAAAATTGATATCACCTATGAAAATTAGTAGATATAGATCATGTGCCTCTGGATATGAAACCTGAGGAGACAGTATATATTCTGATACATAATATGAATCTTATCATGGAAAAATATCATAAAAGAGACCCAAATGAAAAAGATTCTATTTTTAAACAAGAGGGAGGTGGCTGTTTAAAAATCTTTTAGATTGTCATTAAAGATAATCATGCTAGGCACAATAAGGCACACTTGTGATCCCAGTGACTTGGGAAGCTGAGGAATGAGGATCACAGGTTTGAATCCAGTTCAATTAGTGAGGCAATTTAGTGAGACCCTTTCTCAAAATAAAAAAATAAAAATGAAAAGGGCTGGTCATATAGCTCAATGGTACAGCACCTCCTGGGTTCAATCCAAGGGGGGGGGGGGCAGAAAACACCCACAAAGACACTCTATCTCATCTTTGGCTTTGGCTGTGGTAGACAAAAAGAATCTTTCAAAGAAATGTAAGCTTAAAATAAGAAATCACAGCCAGGTATGTATACCTGTAATCCCAGTTCTAGCCCCAGCTACCTGGAAAGCTGAGACAGGAGGATTGCAGGTTTAGGCCAGCCTGGGCAATTTCCTGGGAATATGTCTTCTTCTTCTTCTTTTTTTTTTTTTTTTAAAGTGCTGATCACTTTTTTAAAAATAGATTTTGGATGTTTTTAATACCTTTATTTTATTTTTATGTGGTGCTGAGGATAGAACCCAGGGCCTCATGTTTGCCAGGCAAGCGCTCTGCCACTGAGCCTCAGCCCCAGCCCCTCAAAATAAAATTCTTTGAAAGGGCTGGCCTTTCAAAGTAGCCCAGTGGTGGAGAACTTACCTAGCATGTGCAAGACCTTGAGTTCAGTCCCCAGTACCAGAAAAAAAATTTAAAAAATTAGAAATCACTAAAGATAAATTAACCAGCCACTGTTAGACAAGCATCATCAGCAGAATCCACAAACTACAAAGACTGATTTCTACAATTATCAAATGGAGAAATTTTTCTTTTTTAAAAAAGTGTGTTTAAAACTTAAAAAAAAGTGTGTTTAAAATGTTTAAAGCCATTTAGAAAAATTCAACATGGAATGTGAGAAAGAGACATCAAAGACAACATTTGATATTATAAATAATGCTGGAATGGTGATCTTTATAATAATCTTTGTGTATATCTTTGCCTTTTTTTAGTATCGATTCCTATAATAATTTTTGAGACTTTTAATGTATAGTGTTCAATTGTTTTGCAGAAAAGTGATATTAACTTATATTCCTATCAGCAGTGTATCCCAGCTTTCTTGCCAACATTTAATGTTGTCCCTTAAAAGAACTTTGCTTTATTTGAAAGGTAAAGCATGACATTTTCTTGTTTTCCTTCCTTCCTTCCTCCTTCCCTCCCTCCCTCCCTCTCAATCTCCCTTTCCTTTTCCCTTACTCTCCCCCACTTCTTTCCCCTACTTCTTTCTTTTCTTTCCTTCTTCCCTCCCTCCCTCCCTCCTTCCTTCCTTCCTTCCTTCCTTCACTAGGGATTGAACCAGGGCTTTATATATGTAGGCAAGTGCTCCACTACTGAGCTATATCCACAACCCTTATTTATTTTGGTACTGGGGATTGAACTCAGGGGCACTTGACTACTGAGCCACATCCCCAGCCCTGTTTTGTATTTTATTTAAAGATAGGCCTCAGTGAGTTGCTTAGTGCCTCTCCATTTCTGAGGCTGGCTTTGAACTCCTGTCTCAGCCTCTGGAGCCACTGGAATTATAGACAAGCAACACCGCACCCAGTTCCACAGCCCCATATTTTTTATTTTGAGATGTGGTCTCAGTAAGTTGCCCAGGCTGGCCTTGAACTTGGAATCTTCTTGCCTCCTCCTTGTTTTCTTTTAAAGTAAATATGACTACCTTTTATCAAGTGCATAGTTTGCTTATTATATAAAGTACATACTTGCAGACATAAATTGTGTGAAATGCTTTATATAAATTACTATATTTATATTACTGTCCTAATTATAAATAGAAAAAATTGAGACCCAGAGAAGTAGAAAGGTTTTCTTTAATGTTGGATAGTAAGTGGCAGATCCAAAATTGGAACTGAGATCCAACTCCAGAGGCTTTACTTTTTTTTTTTTTTTTTTTTAATTTAGGGAACTGGGGATTGAACCTAGGGGCCTTATACATGCTACATCCTCAGACATTTTGTTTTATTCATTTTGATACAGTCTTGCTAAATTGCCCAGATGAGCCTCAATCTTGTCATTTCTAGCCTCAGCTTCCCAAATAGCTAGCTTCACAGGTATATGCCACCATGCCAAGCAAGACTTTACTTCTGAATCTGATTTTTGTTGATTATTACTAAGAATTTTTTGTGTTGTTACTTTCTACTATGAACTAATGGTTTATAATCATTGGTCACTTTTAATGATTTTAATACTCCTGATTCATGGTAAAAACTTTATATTAATGATATTAACCCTTTGTCCTTCATTGCAAATATTTACTTGTCTTTTTCCTTTCAATTTTATTTATAATTTTTATGTTTTGTTATTAATTTTAGTGTAGCTTGTATATGTATATGTATTTTATATTTCCCCCTCCTTCTCATCATAAAACATCTTACCCATTGTAACATTAACTGTTCAATGATTTTTTAAAAATAATTTTAAGTTTTAGTTTTTTACTTATAGCTGAAGTTTATTAATGAATGGAGTGAGATAAAGGCTTAACTCAATTTTTTTTCCAAATTTTCTAACTTACTTAATTATCAAAAAATGAATTATTTGTTTCATCCAATTGAAATATTTTGAAATGTTTATTTTTTATGTTTACTAGTTTCCAGTAATCAGTTCATTTTTATATCACTATCTAAACATTTAGGTTAGTTAGTGATATAAAAATAATAGGTCATATTATTATAGGGCATCTATAAGAGAAGTTTCTCAACCATAAATTATCCTACTCAATTGTAATGTACTTTTTAAAGTACTTACACATTGAAAAATAAAATAAGGTTAGCCCAACCTTTGCTGTGTTTGCTTGTAAAGGAAGAGCTAAAGGTAAGTTAATATAAATACATAAACAAAGGGGAAAAAAAAGATGAAAGAAACAAAGCTGTTGGTATTTCTCTAATTCCTCTGAGGAAAAACCCAAATGGAATAATTAACAGTACAGAAACAGTGATTTCTCCACTTTAAGAATCCATTGTAGTATCTCTGACTTCCTCATTATGTCATGTCCCTAACAGTCCTATGGGATTATGCAAAGATGATGGCACAGCACAGCTGGAATAGACATTAGTTGTTTTAAAAAAACCAAAAATTCTTGGAATAGTTATTTTCCTCCAAAACAAGAGAAAATACTTTGATAAGATATTTGCACGTAGAAAATTCTTTAAGGATAGTTTCTTTATGGAGTAGCAGCCAATTAAGGTTTATTTTATAGATCATAAAGATAAGGGTTGTTACTCTGCTTATACCCATGTTGATATGTATTTATACATTTTAATTAAATTTTAGTTTATTTTTTAACTTATTGATAATCTTTTGAGAATTTATTATTTCAACTATATTTCCATGGTTGTTCACAAGCTATCAAGAATGATTCCAAGCCGGGCACGGTGGCTCACGCCTGTAGGTAGTCCCAGAAACTCGGGAGGCTGAGGCAGGAGGATCACAAGTTAAAAGCCAGTCTCCCTGGGTATCCAAAACAAAGAAACAAAAAATCAAGGCGCTAAGCAACTCAGTGAGACCGTCTCTAAATAAAATACAACATAGGGCTGGGGATGTGTGGTTCAGTGATTTGAGTACCCCTGAATTCAATCCTTGGTACCCTTCCTCCCCCCGCCAAAAAAGAATGGTTCCAGGTATAACCTGAATTTCCTTAGACTTAACCAGGCTGACCAAAAAATGAGATCCATTAAGACAAATAAGAACTGCATATTTTTAATCTCATAAAATTTCATAATCTCTAACTTCATGAAGGTGACAAACAGAATGAACATCAATGAAACAAAACACTGAAGGAGATGAAGAGAGGTGGAAAACTGCCTAGAGTAGAGATTTTTCAGCTGCAAGTCATAACCCATTAGTAAATTAAAATGAATTAGAAGAGATTAGAAGAGTGGTATCTTTGGACATTTGGAAATACAAATTATTTTAGAGAATATCAGAATACACAAATGAACAAGGGTTAAGTAGTGTTTTCTTCAACAATTGTGTCAGCTTTACAAACACACACACATGCCCATACACACATATGTACACAAAATGTGCAGACTCATTGGAAAGTTTACTGTGAATTTAAGTAAAAACTTTAAAGCATAAGTCATTTTTGAAAGACAGATTCTTCCTCTGAGATGAGAAGAAAAAGGATCTATGTATTAGGAGTAGGGAAACACTGTATTTAACAGAATTAATTTACTTGTATATTTGTTACAAAAAACTGGTCTGTGTAAAATTATGTAGTGATTGTTGGATTTTAAAATAAGTTATATGACTAATGATTAAATAAATGCATTAACAATGAACTTTTTAAAAAATGAGATCCACATTTTATAGCTTTTTTACCCTACTTGCAGACACGTAAAATGTCTTACAAGAATTCCTAAGGTCTTTTCAATTACTTGCAGATAGGCCCATATTAGATATTGAAAACAGAAATTGAGACTTAGGATACTTCTTTGTGTTTTCAGAAATTTCTCTTGTACATGTCTGTAAATATGTCTATTCCAGGTGTATGCACCCTGACCCCCGTCCCCCAACTGTCTCTCTTTTTTAAAAAATATTTTTAAAATTGTAGATGGACATAATACCTTTATTTTATTTTTATGTGGTGCTGAGGATCAGACCCAGTGCTTCACACGTGGGAGGCAAGAACTCTACACTGAGCTACAACCCCAGCCCTCTTAATAGTACTACAAATGTTCTACAGTCCTCAAGTGCCAAAATTGCTATTGGTCGTAGACAACTCCCCGCCACACACACACTGGATTATAACATCTTATAAAAATCAGGGAAACTAATACCTAAACCCTTTATTGATAAAATATTTGTCAGTTTTTACTTATAGTCCTTTCTTTTATCAGGGCCTACATGAGTTCATGGGACTAGGTCAGAGAAGATTAGAATGACTGCTACCATATTCTACTCACAAAAACTTCTGTCCTCAACCAAGTAAGGCTTTGATTATGGGTCAGGGTTTTTATACTTGTTTCATCTTCCTCCAGAGTGAGTTTTTCTCCCAAGATGACCCAGCTCTTTATGTAATTAAGCTTTTAGTGGGTTTGTGCACTTGTTTCCAACACAGAACAAGATTGTAGGGTTAAGCTGGGATCTCTATTACAGTGAGAACTCCTGAACTCTTATGTCTTGGTTGTGCTAACTTTCCACCACTGTGATAAAATACCTGAAGTAATCAACTCATAAGACAGAAAAGTCTATTTTACTGTATGGTTTCAGAGGTTTTAGTCTACGGTTGGTTGGCTCTGTTGCCTTAGGTCTTGTGGCAAGAGTGGAAGTGTATGGCAGAGGAAGCTATTCATTGAGAAAATTAGACGAATGCTCCCATGGAACATTGCATTTATCTAAGATGCTGTTCTCTCTTTTAAAATGGTTAAAAGGACTCACTACCAAAAAAAAGGAAAAAACTTGCATAATAAATCAAGTCTACTCTAGATTCTTCAGATTTGGAACCCTTCTAAACTAAATGATTAGAATTCTAGAGCATAAGGTGGAGGAGATGTGTCTTACTCAAGGATTAGATTCAAAATTTTCATATATTAAAAATTATCCTTGAAAATTCCTTAGAAAGCTAATACATTGATATCTAACTGTCAAAATTAGAGAATTGGATATTTTTGGCTTGTGTTTTAAAAAGATGTATTGTCTTTTAGAATTGTACTTTTTTCTTTTCTTTTTTTTTGGTGCCAGGGATTGAATGCAGGGGCACTTAACCTACCTCTGAGCCACATCCCCAGCCCGTTTTTTAATATTTTATTTAGAGACAGGGTCTTGCTAAGTTGCTTAGGGCCTCACTTACTAAGTTGCTGAGGCTGGCTTTGAACTTGCAATTCTCCTGCCTCAGCCTCCCAAGTGGCTGAGATTACAGGCATGTGCCACCACACCTAGCGAGAATTACACTTTCTGTTTAAACTTCAGTGTTCTAGTTTTTGTGGAGAGGTGTTCAGACTGTAACTGGCATGGGACTATGAGCAACTGAGAAACTGGCAAACAGACATTGCTTACTCCAGACTACATGCTTATTGAAATTCAGACAGAATTGTCTTTATTATTTACATGGTAAATAGTCACTTTTCTTTCTGTTATTGCTGAGCTTATTATAGTTGAATTTGTGATAATTAAATTTGTGAAGATACAGCTCCATAGTATATGAGTATGTTATTTGGGTTCTCTGAATTTTTGTATAATGTTTTCATCCTTCAAATAGGAGACAATGATGCTATACCTTTATTCTCTACAGATAATGGATTCAGAATTAATACCTAGTGTAATAGGAAGCTATATTAAACCTCCAGAAAGAGTATTTGTTTCATCATTCACCAAAAATGAATCAGAATTGCCACCCAAGATGAATCAGAATTGCCACCCTTTGAACTTAGAAGTCACCTCTCCTAAAATGTTTCATAGCCCAAATAGCCAAGGTAATGATAACATAAAATGTTATATAAAATTAGAGGGATGGTACAAGATATATCATGAAAACCTACCTTTTTTATGTAGAAAATAATGTGATTTTATATTTAATTTTAATGAAACTTCCGATGTTAATTCTATTGCTAAATTTCTATGAACCTAAACAAGTAACTTAACACTCTTTATTTTGGTTTCTTCAGCTATAAAATGATGATTAATATAAGCAGATGAGTGTATAACACAGGTTTATCATAAAAGCATTTAGAAAACAATAAAATACTCTTTGAAGAATGAAAGGTCAGATTTGGAATCCTTCTAAACTAGATGATTAGAATGCTAGTGAATTAAATGGGATTAGTCTTATTCAAAGATTAGATTCAGAAGTTGCATATGGAAAATCTTTTTGGAAGACATCATATCTGAATAACTGCAAAATATGAATATTATAATTTTTGGATATAAATTGGAGGATCTTAAAATTGAATTAGGAAAATATTTATGACTCCAGGCATACCCTATGTCATAAATTATATAATGCTAATTATCACTTGATTTTTAATATTCTGTAATAATGACTTCTGTTAATAAATAGTTTAGCTTTGTGGAATAAACCACAAGAAACAGTAATCTATATCACTGATTCAGCTCTGGGTACTATATAAAGAGCAATAAATATAATTCATCTCACTCATAAAAACTAAATGATAATCTCTAACAGACATCTAATTGGATATAAACCACAGGAAAGTTAACTTTAACATTTTCATTCTGTTCATCTCTAATTTTATACTTTAAAGTTATAATTGAATACAAAGTATAAAATAGTATTTGAAAATTTTGTAACTCTGAATTTATCTGAATCATGAAGATATTAATGCAGCTGAATAAAAACATCACAGTAGTATATGTATACTCCTTACAGTCTTACAAGCCTGAAGTCAACTATTAGATTATACCCCCTGCCACAGAAAAGAATCTATTCTACTTCTTATATCCTGATTCTTGATATATATCTGGGACATAGCAATAATAAATGTTTGTGGTTTGTCTAAAACTGAACACATTGAAAACTAGAAAAATCCTTTAAAATTCCTAAAATTCCCAACATCCTTTCACTTGAAAATATTCATTTTATTTAACTGTGGTTCTTAGCTTTCTCAGTCCTAATAATCACTAATATAATGATTGATTATTGCTTTTATAAGATATTTTATAGAAAATTTATCCCTCTTTAGAGTTTTAGTCATTTTTTATTTTTATGAAGAATATACATTACTTCTACATTTTTCTGGCCACTAACGAAAAATATACTCCTCATTTTTTTTGTTGTTTTGTTCCATGTTACTGTGATTTTAAGTCTTCAAAAACTTCCATTTAACACATCACACTTTTTTTTTTTTTTTGCTACCACCCCTCCAACAGCTCTTATTTTGGCCTTAAAAACTCTTCAGGAAAAGATTCATCGTTTAGAGCTGGAGAGAACACAAGCTGAAGATAACCTGAACATTCTTTCTAGAGAAGCAGCGCAGTATAAAAAGGCCTTGGAGAATGAAACAAATGAGAGAAATCTGGCACACCAGGAACTGATAAAGCAGAAAAAAGGTAAAAAATACAATAGTTCTCAGAAATGAAGGGTTACCAGAGTTTACAATTTGAAAATAATAATTTCAGTCTGAGTGGATTTTTCAAATATCTTTGTTTTTATATATATATTGAAACCTTGAGGCCTTATTCTCAGACATGTAGATATTTGTGAGAAATGACTGTATCTTTGAATTTATCTCTGTTATATCTGTTTTCCCAGTTCATAAATAGTTGAGATTAAAAGAAAAATTATAAACAAAGCTCAAGTTTGTGTTTCATCTTTTTTTTTTTTAATTTTTATTGTTGATTGTTCAAAACATTACATAGTTCTTGACATATCCTATTTCACACATTTGATTCAAGTGGGTTATGAACTCCCATTTTTACCCCGTATACAGATTGCAGAATCACATTGGTTACATATCCACTGTTTTACATATTACCATACTAGTGTCTGTTGTATTCTGCTACCTTTCCTATCCTCTACTATCCCCCCTCCCCTCCCCTCCCCTCCCATCTTCTCTCTCTACCCCATCTACTGTAATTCATTTCTTCCCCTTGTTTTTTTTCCCTTTCCCCTCACTTCCTCTTGTATGTAATTTTGTATAACAATGAGGTTCTCCTTCCATTTCCATGCATTTTCCCTTCTCTCTCCCTTTCCCTCCCACCTCTCATCCCTGTTTAATGTTAATCTTCTTCTCATGCTCTTCCTCCCTACTCTGTTCTTAGTTGCTGTCCTTATATCAAAGAAGACATTTGGCATTTGTTTTTTAGGGATTGGCTAGCTTCACTTAGCATAATCTGCTCTTAGGCCATCCATTTCCCAGCAAATTCCATGATTTTGTCATTTTTTAATGCAGAGTAATACTCCATTGTGTATAAATGCCACATTTTTTTTATCCATTCATCTATTGAAGGTTTTGTAAAACTCTGCTGTATACCCATCCGGTCCTGGGCTTTTCTTAGTTGGTAGTCTTTTGATGGCTTCTTCTATTTCCTCAATTGATATTGGTCTGTTTAGGTTGTCTATATCCTCCTGACTCAATCTGGGCAGATCATATGACTTAAGAAATTTATCGATGCCTTCACTATCTTCTATTTTATTGGAGTATAAGGATTCAAAATAATTTCTGATTATCTTCTGTATTTCTGAAGTGTCTGTTGTGATATTGCCTTTTTCATCCCGTATGCTAGTAATTTGAGTTCTCTCTCTTCTTCTCATCATTAGCATGGCTAAGGGTCTGTCGATCTTATTTATTTTTTCAAAGAACCAACTTTTAATTTTGTCAATTTTTTCAATTGTTTTTTTTGTTTCGATTTCATTGATTACAGCTCTGATTTTAATTATTTCTTGCCTTCTAATTCTTTTGCTGTTGTTTTGCTCTTCTTTTTCTAGGATTTTGAGATGAAGTGTGAAATCGTTTATTTGTTGGTTTTTTTCTTTTTTTAAGGGATGAACTCCAAGCAATGAATTTTCCTCTTAGAACTGCTTTCATTATGTCCCATAGATTCCGATATGTTATGTCTGTGTTTTCATTTATCGCTAAGAATTTTTTAATTTCTTCCTTGATGTCTTCTATAACCTATTGATCATTCAGTAACCTATTGTTCATTCTCCAAGTGATGCATGATTTTTCCTTCCTTCTTTTATTGTTGATTTCCAGTTTCATTCCATTATGATCAGATAGGATGCATGGTATTATCTCTACTCCTTTATATTGTCTAAGAGTTGCCCTGTGAATAATATATGATCTATTTTTGAGAAGGATCCATGTGCTGCTGAGAAAAAAGTGTAACTGCTTGATGTTGGGTGGTATATTCTATATATGTCAATTAAGTCTAGGTTATTAATTGTATTATTGAGTTCTATAGTTTCTTTATTCAACTTTTGTTTGGAAGATCTGTCCAGTGGTGAGAGAGGTGTGTTGAAGTCTCCCATAATTATTGTATGGTGGTCTATTAGACTCTTGAACTTGAGAAGAGTTTGTTTGATGAACATAGCTGCACCATTGTTTGGGGCATATATATTTATGATTGTTATGTCTTGTTGGTGTATGGTTCCCTTGAGCAGTATGTAGTGTCCCTCTTTATCCCTTTTGATTAACTTTGGCTTGAAATCTATTTTATTTGATATGAGTATGGACACTCCTGCTTGTTTCCGAAGCCCATATGAGTGATATGATTTTTCCCAACCTTTCACCTTCAGTCTATGTATGTCTTTTCCTATCAAATGCATCTCCTGTAGGCAGCATATTGTTGGATCTTTTTTTCCTGATCCATTCTACTAGCCTGTGTCTCTTAATTGGTGAGTTTAAGCCATTAACATTTAGGGTTATTATTGAGATATGGATTGTTCTTCCAGCCATATTTGTTTATTTATGTTACTTAACATGGTTTGTTTTTCCTCTTTGATTATTTTTTCCCTTTACTGTACTACCTCTCACTGTTGGTTTTCATTGTTATTTTCCATTTCCTCTTCCTGTAATGTTTTGCCGAGGATGTATTGAAGAGATGGTTTTCTAGCTGCAAATTCTTTTAACTTTTGTTTATCGTGGAAGGTTTTAATTTCATCTTCCATCCTGAAGCTTAATTTCACTGGATATACAATTTTTGGTTGGAACCCATTTTCTTTCAGCGTTTGAAATATGTTATTCCAGGATCTTCTAGCTTTCAGAGTCTGTGTTGAAAGATCAGCTGTTATCCTGATTGGTTTACCCCTAAATGTAATCTGCTTCCTTTCTCTTGTAGCTTTTAAAATTCTCTCCTTATTCTTTATGTTGGGCATCTTCATTACAATGTGTCTAGGTGTGGATCTCTTATGATTTTGCACATTTGGCGTCCTGTAGGCTTCTAGGATTTGGGATTCTGTCTCATTCTTCAAGTCTGGGAAGTTTTCTGGTCTTATTTCATTGAACAGATTGCTCATTCCTTTAGTTTGGACCTCTATACCTTCCTGTATCCCAATGACTCTTAAGTTTGGTCTCTTTATGTTATCCCATATTTCTTGGATGTTCTGCTCATGGTTTCTTAACAGTCTCGCTGAGCTGTCTATGTTCTTTTCAAGTTGAACTACTTTATCTTCATTGTCTGATGTTCTGTCTTCTAAGTGTTCTACTCTGCTGGTAGTACTCTCATTTGAGTTTTTAATTTGGTTTATTGCTTCCTGCATTTCTAGGATTTCTGTTTGTTTGTTTTTTATAACCTCTATCTCCCTGCATAGTTGATCTTTTGTTTCTTGGATTTGTTTATGTAATTCATTGTCTAAGTGATCTTTCATTGTCTGATTTTGCCTTCTAATGTCTTCCTTGAGACTCCAGATCATCTGAAGCATGTATATCCTGAATTCTTTATCTGACATTCCATCTGCTGCAGATATTACCTCTTCTAAAGTTGAGTTGACCTGCATTGCTTGTGGTCCTTTCTTTCCTTGTCTTTTCATACTGCTCGCGTTTCTTTCTGCTTGGTGAAACTGTTGTGTTATTGAATTTTCCCCCTATATATTTATATTGCTCTTGTATAGTTGCAAAGTCTCCCTTTTGTGGAGAAAGACAATGTTAACAGTTCTCAATATCAATTGTACATCATCTAAGCACACGTTTTCCTTATTACTACATTTATAGCTAGACTCTATGTCTACAAATGTTGGTTTCGATTATCGTTTACAAATATAGTCATTAGTTTCATGAAAGGCATACCGTTTCTGGTAGCTTGAAGAAAACTGAATTTCAGGTGTAGGATGTTATGTTTATGGGGAAAGGAGTGAGGGTATGGGGTTAATCTAACTTAGTAACTTTGGAGAGCTCTAACCAATAGATAGGTAATTTATGGAAGAATGTATAGATTCAAATTCCTATCTGTATTTATAAGATTACCCTACTTATGAATAGTAAAATTTAGGGGGTTGCAAGTGGGATAGAGGGAGTAAGAGGGAGGAAAACAAATAACAAGGAAAGGAAGAGAAAAAAGAGAGCGGGAAAAAGAAAATGCGAGAAAAAAGAAAAGAAATAAAAAGGGGGAAGGGAGGTGGGGCATATGCAATTCCTCTATAGTATATTATTCTGGTGATTCAGTTGTTAAAGACCTTTTTCGTGCACAATTTTTGGTTTCACATATGTTGAAGTTGTGAAGACCCGAGGGGGAAGGGTAGAGGAGACTGGGTGAATGGCTGAAAAGAGAGAGAGAAGAGAGAAAAAGAAAGAAAAAAAGAAAAAAAAATGTCTCTCAGAACTCTGTTTTCATTTCTTCCAGTTGGTGGCGTTGTCTATTCCAGGCTTGAGTCTCTGGGTTCAGGATGGTGGTGGTAGTCAGTGTGAGAGGACTTGAGGACTTGACTCTTATTTTCTGAGATGTAAACCAGGTGCCTGATCCGCTGCAGAACCACACTGGTAGCCACGCCAGCCAACTGGTTGGTGGGTTTTAAGGGTTGGTGGGATTTTTCAAGATGAGTTCCCTCAGCTTTTCTCATAAGGTATTTGATGAGGTGGGGGTGTTGGGGAAACCTGATGTTTGTCAAGAGCTCGGTCAGGTGACCGCATGGGCGGGCCTCAGGGCCCCTCCTCCAGTTGGAGTGGTCTGTCTACCGCACCGGCAGGAGGCTGGGTTCCTCCAACTGGGGAGGTCTGTCTACCATGCAGGCGAGCCACTGGGCCTGTTCTCCAGGTCGCAGGTCTGCCTACTGTGCAGGCGCAGGCGGCGGCTGGGCCCCTCCTCCAATAGGGGTGATCTGTCTATTGTGCCGGCGGGCCGCTGGGCCTGTTCTCCAGGTCGCAGGTCTGTCTACCTTGCAGGCGCAGGCGGCGACTGGGCCCCTCCTCCAATAGGGGTGATCTGTCTACCACGCCGGCGGGCTGCTGGGCCTGTTCTCCAGGTTGCAGGTCTGCCTACTGTGCAGGTGCGGGCGGCGGCTGGGCCCTTCCTCCAATTGGGGTGATTTGTATACCACGCCGTTGGCCGCTGGGCCCCTTCTCCAGGACACGCGGTCTGCCTACCTTCTGTGTTTCATCTTTAAAACAGAATGAAGCCAAGCATGGTGGCAGACACTTATAATCCCAGAGACTTTGGAGGCTGAGGCTGGAGGATACCAAAATCAGGGCTCTAAGCAACTTAGTGAGATCCTGTCTCAAAATAAAAATAAATACATAAAAAGGACTGAGGATATACCCCAGTGGTAAATGCCCCATGGATTCAATTCCCAGTCCAAAAATTAAAAAACAAAACACCTCACCAGAATGAATAATGGAGAGGAAAAAAAAAAAAATTCTGAGGCAACTGGACAAAAATGGAAGAGAGAAAAGTAAAGGATTAGAAATAAATTTCTTGTCTCTGTAGAATTAACTGTGTAATCAGTAGTCAAGAGAGGAGGAAAATGAGAACAATATTTGTGCATTTTCCTGATTTTCCTGAAAGACAAGAAATGTATTGATAGCTAAAAGACTTAACATCCTCTGCTTTCATAGATGGTGCTCTTTCCAAAACAACCACGGTATTTATCTCTTACAAGATGCTGACCTCTCCTCTTTCAAAAGTATGCCTTCTAGACTGGGGATGTAGCTCAATGGTAGAGCACTCACCTAACGCATACAAGGCCCTGAGTTCAGTCCCCAGTACTACCAAAGAAAAGAACAAAAGACAAAGCAAAGAAAAAAAAAAAAAGGAAGAAGTATGCTTTCTAGACTTTTAGGGGGAGAACATGTAAACCAGTTATCTATAATTAATGAGGTAATCACAGAATGTATGTGACTCATTGTGATATTTCTGTACATGCCAATATTGTGCATTGATTGATGCGTCACATCTGTCCACTCTTCTTCTACCCTGCCCCTGTCCATCCTCTTTTCCCACACCTAAATGATCCCTCTTCTTTCATGTTATTTATTTTTGTAGAGTTTCCACATATGAGAGAAAATGTACTTGTCCTTCTGTGTCTGTCTTATTTTGCTCAACATGATATTCTCTAGTTTCATCCATTTTTCTGCAAATGTGAGGATTTCATTCTTCTTTATGACTATTACTATTTTGTGTGTGTGTGTATACACACACACACACACATACACACATATTTTCTTTACCATTTAACTGTTGACAGGCAATTTTTATATATTGTTTTTCATGATAACAAATCTCTGATTTATGTGATCATCAACTAATTGACTCATTGTTTTGCCTTTTTCATAGGTATAAGTTTACAGTTACGCTCAGCCCAGTCACGCTGTACTCTTCTAGAGAAGCAACTAGAATATACAAAGAGAATGGTTCTCAATGTAGAACGAGAAAAGAATATGATCTTAGAACAACAGGTGAGCATATGTTCCAAAAAGGGTGACAATGTAATTTAATATGTATTTGAAGAAAATTTAACATAGGAAAATTGTCATAACATCAGGTAAAATAGGATATTGTTATGGTTTGGATATGGAATATCCCCTAAAAAAAAAGCACAAGTATTGAAGGCTTTGTTCCCCAACATAGAAATGTTCAGAAAATGGGACTTTGGGAAGTGATTGGATCATGAGGGCTCTGGCTTCAGTGGATTAATCCAATGATAGCTGAATGAACTACTGGGAGGCAGTGGAAGCTGTAGGAGTTGGAATCTAGTTGAAGAGAGTGAGTCCTTGGGGCTTTGTCCTTGGGGACTATATCTTGTCCTTGGACCCTTCCTTCATCTTTTTTCTTCATAGCTACCACGAACTGAGCAGCTTTCTTCTGCCACACCTTTCTGCCATGATGTTCTGTCTTACCTCTGGCCCAAAGCAATGAGCCAGCCAACTGTGGACTGAAAGTGTGAACCACACTAAATTTTTCCTCCTTTAATTTGTTTATGTCAGGTATTCCGGTCACAGTGATGAAGAGCTGGCTAACACAGATATAAAGCTATATTTAGGAGATTTCCACCTGCAGTAATGATAGATTGGGTCATTTGAACCAACCTTTTTACAAAGAAAAACTGTATAGAATATTTTTAAATATGTTTAATGTTGATGAACCTTTATTTTATTCATTTATTTATATGTGGTGCTGAGAATTGAACCTAGTGCCTCACACATATGAGGCAAGCCCTCTAACACTGAGCCACAACCCCAGCCCCTGGATAGAATATTTTTAAAAAGAGGGCTGGGGTTGTGGCTCAGTGGTATAGTGATTGCCTCGCATGTGTGAGGCACTGGGTTCGATTCTCAGCACCATATACAAACAAATAAGTGAATAAAGGTCCATCAATAACTAATACAAATTTAAAAAAGAAAAAGCTATAGTAACAAAAACGGCATGGTATTGGCACCAAAACAGATATATAGACCAATGGTACAGAATAGAAGACACAGAGACAAATCCACATAAATGCAATCATCTCATACTAGATAAAGGTGCCAAAAACATACATTGGAGAAAAGATAGCCTTTCAACAAATGGTGCTAGGAGAACTGGAAATCCGAATGCAGCAAAATGAATGAAACCCCAATCCCTCACCATGCACAAAACTCAATTCAAAGTGAATCAAGGATCTACAAATTAGACCAGAGACCCTGCACCTAATAGAGAAAAAAGTAGGCCCAAATCTTCATTGTGTTGGATTAGGCCCCTACTTCCTTAACAAGACTTACCTAAAGCATAAAAAATAAAATAAAGAACTAATAAATGGGATGGACTCAAACAAAAAAGATTCTTCTCAGCAATGGAAGAGAGAATTAATAAAACAAAAGTAGAAATCATCCAGATGAATGAAGAGACAAAATGATAGTAAATTCAGAAAGCAGAGTGAGAAGGTCTAACTTACGTGTAATTGGAGTTTCAGAAGGAAAGTGGGGCAGAGACAATATTTGAAGAGATAATGGCTAAGAATTTTCTAAAAAAAATCCCACCAATGATTCAAGAAGCTGTATAAAATCAAAGCAAAATGAATATAAATAAAGCTTTACTCAGAAATCTCATAATAAGGTAAATAATAAAAACAAGTCTTCAAAGTTGCCAGAAAAGATAATTACAAAGGAATGATCATTAAAGCAATAGCTAACTTTTTAACTGTATTGAATCCAAAAGAAAGTGGACTGATAAACTGAAGGTATTAAAAGAAAATAACTATTGATCTAGAATTTTATGCTGGGTGCAAATATCTTTGAGAAATAAAGGTTTAAAAAAAGACATTTTAAGACTAAGAAAGCCTGGCAGGGTGTAGTGGCATACACCTGTAATCTCAGACACACAGGAAGCTGAAGCAAGAGGATCATAAGTTCGAGGCCAGCCTCAGCAACTTAGTGAAACCCTGTTTCAAAAAATAAAGGGGGGGGGGGGCTGTGGTTGTGGCTCAGTGGCAGAGTGCTTGCCTCGCACGTGGGAGACCCTGAGTTTGATCCTCAGCATCACATACAAAAATAAATAAGTGAAATAAAGGTGTTGTGTCCAATTACAACTAGAAAAAAAAAAAGAAAAAAATTAAAAATAAATAAATAAATAAATAAAAAGGGCTGGGCATGGTGGCACATGCCTGTAATCCCAGCAGTTTGGGAGGCAGAGGCAGGAAGATCGCGAGGTCAAAGCCAGCCTCAGCAAAAGCAAGGCTTTATGCAATTCAGTGAGACCCTGTCTCTAAATAAAACACAAAATAGGGCTGGGGATGTGGTTCAGTGGTCGAGTGCCCCGTGAATTCAATCCCCAGTACCCAAAAAATAAATAGGCTAAGAAGTACCTCAGTGGTCGAGCGCCCCTAGATTCAATCCCTAGTACCCCTCACACCCCCCACAAACACAAAATTAACAGTCGGAGATAATTTGTTGCTGGTAGATCTGCTCTGAAGGAAACAATAAAGGATGTATTGGTATTCAGACAGGAAAACTTTCTTCTACAGAAGATCAGAGATACAGGAAGGAATGAAGAGCAAAATGATGGTAAATATATGGATAAATCTAAATGAATATTATGTAAAACAACAGCTTTATTTAGTTTGAATATAAAGAGGATTAAAATTCATCAGAATGATAGCTTATAAATTAAAAAGGAGTAAATATAGTTTACAGAATTCTAACATCCTTGCGTTGTCTTTGAAAAAGGGTAAAAGTACCAATACTGAATTTTTTTAAATACCTTTATTTTATTTATTTATTTTTATGTGGTGCTGAGGATCAAACCCAGTGCCTCATACTTATGAGGCAAGCACTCTGCCACTGAGCCACAACCCCAGCCCCCGATACTGGATTTTGAAAGGTCAAATATATAATAGGTTTTGAAGAAACTAAAAAGAGTAACTCTAGAATTTATACAGAAAAACAAAGGTCCAAGAACAGCCAAACTATTCTGAAGGCGAAAAAGGTGAAGGTCTTGCTCTATTAGACATTGAAACAAGGTATTGTGCTATCAAAATTATGATAACAAGATAACATAATATTTATATGGATGAACATCTAAAAACAATGGAATGGACTCTTAGCAGAAATTCAATATATAATTGCAGACCATTGGGGAAATAATAGTTCAATAAGTGATCTAGAAAAACTGAAATTGGATCCCTATTTCACACCATACATAAAATCAATTCCAGAAGGATTAAAGACTTAAAAGGAAAAATTTTGAAAATTTAGAAACAATTGGAGAATATTTTTATGACCTCTTTGGAGAGGAACTTTTTTAAAAAGACCCCTCCTCAGAAGTAACAAACAATACAAAAATGGGCAAGAGTTATGAAGAAGCATTTTACAGGAAAAATGGAATTACATATAGCCTTACATTATTGGGAAACATCATCAATATGATTAGTAATCAGGGAAATGCAAATTAAAAGCTCAATAAGATAATACTTCACATCTACCAGATTGGAAAAAAATTTAATTCTGATAATTCTAGACATCAGAATCATTGAACAGAAGAGCAACTACTTTATCTTATGAAAAAAGTTGAGCATGCATTCTCCAACAATCTAGAAATTCTAATGTATATTAGTCAGCTTTGTCACTATAACAAATACCTGAAATAATCCGCTTATAAAATAAAAAGGTTTATTTTACTTACAGAGTTTCAGTTCATGCTTTGCTTGGCCTTGTTGCTTTGAATATGTGACTGCACATTCTGGCAAGAGCATGTGGTAGAGCAAAACCATTCACCTCATGGCCAGCATATGAAAGAGAAGAAGAGAAAGGGACTGGGATTCCACTGTCCCCTTCCAATCATGCCCCCCAAAGACCTCCCATAAGGCCCCACTTCTAAAGTTTCCCTACCTCCCAATAGTGCCAAGCTACAGACCAAGACTCTAACACGTGGCCCACTGGGGGCATACTCAAGATCTAAACACAGTACTTTCCTAGGTAAATATTATAATTAATGACTTTTAACAATATTAAAAATGTTTTCTTTAGGTATAATTTACATGGAATAAAATGCACAGATCTGTACACTATATGTAAATGCCTAGACCTGTGTAATCCATACCCCTATCAAATACCTAAGAGAATATATCCATTATCCTAGAAATTCTCTCACCTCTCTTCAAAGCTATTTGAAGCTCTCGCTTTAACCCCCAACAAAGCAACTAATATTTGTGTCGTCCTCTTCGTGTCGCCCCCCCCCCCAACCCTAACCCAGGGCCTTTCTGATGCTAAGCAAGTGCTTTACCACTGAGTTATACTCTCATCCCTTCCTTTTTTTTTTTTCTTCCCCCCGTACTAGGAATTAAACCAGGTGCTTAACCACCAAGCCACATCCCCAGCCCATTTTATACTATTTCAAGACAGAGTCTGGCTAAGTTGCTTAAGGCCTCACTAAGTTGCTGAATCTGGCCCAGAATTTGTGATCCTCCAGCCTCAGCCCCCTGAGCCGCTAGGATCACAGGTGTGCACCACTGTGCCAAGCAACACTTTATTTCTTTAACACAGGTTTTGCCAATCATTTTTATTTGTAGAATTGTTATATAAGATTGCATAGAAGAACTTATTCCATTGATACTAATATAGTATCACAACTCTTTCCTTTGCCCATTGTATTTGGTTTTCTTGTTTTTGCTAGTAAGCACCTAAAGTATATACATGCATGTACGTGTTTTATACAGTAAATTTATATTGTATTTGAATTCTCAGAAATCATATTATTCTTGATCCATTGGCATCACTTGCCAAATTCAGCATTGGTTGCTTGGTTTGTTTTGTTTTAATTCTTTCCAGGCCCAGCTTCAAAGGGAAAAAGAACAAGATCAGTTGAAGCTGCATGCAAAACTTGAAAAGCTTGATGTCTTAGAAAAAGAGTGTTTTAGATTGACAACAACTCAGAAAACTGCTGAGGTAAGCTTCTGCTTCTGTCTTTGAAGTGATGATGCCAGGAATAAATCCTGAGTGTTAAGCAAAACTGGCATTGTATATGAATGTACAGTAAATCTTAACATTTTAAAACTTCATTTATAACTTTAAGTAATCCAGACATTAATTCCTGCCTGTAGCAATAAAAGTTAATGTGCTCTGTCACAACTAAATGAGTTTGCATTTTGATGTAAAAATTGTAATTTTGACTTTTTGTAAAATGACAGAATATTTTCATTTGTCAGATAATTTACTTAAAGGATACTGAGAAGATTGTCTTTTACCACTTGTGGTCAAGTGAAGCCTATTCTAAATCCTTTCTTATTCCTCCTCCTCATCCTCCTCCTCCCCTCACTCCTCCTCCTCCTCCTCCTCTTCTTCCCCCCCCCTCCCCCCCACAGATCTCTTGTATTTCATGGGATTTTCTCAAAGCTTTTCTTCCTCTTTGATGTCTTCCTTGATTTATCCAACACTTAGGAATGTATTCCCTTGGAAATAGTACTGTCTTCCTATTCTGAACCACATCACAGATAGAATATGTAATATTTACATGTATATGGTTATATGTTTACATGGTTCATATCAAATGATATCCATTGCTTTGTTATTATATTGTTTCTTGTTTCCCTAACTATAATAGTGCACATGCTCTTAAGTAACAAGAAACACACCTTATATTTCTTATATATCTTCCTACCCTTATTCTTCCCCTAACACTGCATTCTTTTCTTATGCAGCATGGTAGACATTTATTGATGTTTTTCTATTTTGAATGAAATATTGAGACCCAAGACAGTTTGACCTTCTAGATCTTTAATACCCTCAGTAGTTTCGTAGTTATGGTCAATGGAAGTTACTAAAGCTTATGTGTGTATATATTCTTTCCTTTCTCTTTATTTTCCTTGTAGTTAATAGCAGATAAGGAAGCATAGGAAGAAAGCACACCTTCCCCTCAAAAAAATCTTACCATCTTTTGCTATTACTTTTTCTCATTTTTTGCTTTAACTTGTCAACTTTTAAAAATCAAGACCCCCTAGTACTCTGGCTGGAAAAGGAACAAAGGGTATTTGGCTTTTGTTTATAGAACAATCCCAGTTTTTTATTCTTTTGCAGGACAAGATTAAACATCTAGAAGAAAAACTTACAGAAGAAGAGCATCAACGTAAGCTGTTTCAAGACAAGGCTTCAGAGGTAAATAATATTATTTAAAGCTATCACAGTAAACAGTATATGTTTTATTATATATTATTTTCATTAACTGAAGCCTATATTCTAGACTCTTAATTTCTGCTTCTTAGGATGTTAGTTTTGTCTGTTTGCTATAAAAATTAAATTTTCAACTGGTATATTCATATGCTTTAATTAATTGCCAAGAGATTTTTTAGTCTTAAAATTCTAACAAATATATAATTCTCAGTTGAAATAACTACTAGGATAGATTAGTTTCAGTTTTAGATACATATATGTTATAATATAATAATTTAATGTCTATTATAATTTATTCTCTTATAAACAGAAAATGATTATAATTACCAGTAGATTTAATGACTTTCTCACACACAAATAGTATCTTGTCTTTTCTTCCTCAAGAAGCTTTTTTTTTTTCTTTTGAGATGGGAGTCACAGTATGTTGCCCAACCTGACCCTGAACTCCTTGGCTCAAGCAGTTTTTACCCTTGAGCCTCCTGAGTAGCTGAGACTAGAGATGTGTTCTATAGCACCAGTTACCAAAAAAGATTTTTAAAATATTTATAAACCAAGATCTGATCTTTCATTATATTTAAAGAATCTTGTTGCAATCAATTTTATGAATTGTTTCTTTAATATTATAGCTTCAAACTGGACTTGAAATCAGTAAAATTTTAATGTCTTCAGTTTCAAAATCAAAACTCTCAAAGGAAAAAAAGAAATCTTCTGAGGTATGCATATAAAACTTTTCCCCAAACAGCACTTTCTTATTTGCTAATGCTCACTTATTCACCCTTTTAATCTTTATTCCTGTCTATTTACAGAAAGAATTTGAAGAGATTTACATTAAAAGACATGCAATAATACCATGAAATGAGTCAAGTGATGGTGGTTTTGAGTGTAAGCAGAGGAAAATTCCATAAAAACTAGGTTAAAGAGAGTAACTAACTGTGCATGGTGGCATACACTTGTATTCCCAGCTACTCAGGAGGTTGAGGCAAGAGGATCACAAGTTTGAGATCATCCTCATCAACTTAGCAAAACCCTGTCTTAGAAGATAAATTAATAAATAACTGGGGTTGTAGCTTAATGATAGATTGCTTGCCTTATACACAAAAGCCTGAGTTTGGTTCTCAGTCTCTCAAAATAAATAAATAGGTAACATCAGTTGTTTACAAAACTCAGCGCAAAAAAGTACATGTAACGGGCAATGTAGGTATCTTTGTGAAATAATAGGAATCAGTCCAGTTTTTCTAGAAAGACATTTTTCTAGTTTTGAGCTCTTAGAGAAGTGTATTTTGTAATACTTTTTAAAAAGGGCATTAAACAATGTAATAGATGCTGACAGCACAATAAATCTGAATGCAGTTTTATATGGTACATGCAAAATAAAAAATAAGGATTTTTTTTTACAGACTTAATTTATAGGTGTTTGTTAAGTCAATTATATAGGGAATTTATCATTATTTATTCTCTTTTTTCTTTGAATTTGCCTAAAAATAAGAATTGGGAAGTTAATACTTTATAGATGGACCAATATTTTGTTTAGATCAATACTACACACACACACACACACACACACATAAAAATATATATACTTCAAGGGGAGAACACTTTTTTGCCACTATAAGAATGAAAATTTTTTTCCCAGTACACACACAAACACATACATACACACACACACATACACTGCTTTTTTCTTTC
Organism: Marmota flaviventris; assembly: GCF_047511675.1. Classification (NCBI taxonomy): domain Eukaryota; kingdom Metazoa; phylum Chordata; class Mammalia; order Rodentia; family Sciuridae; genus Marmota; species Marmota flaviventris. The sequence continues at coordinate 54,184,658 of NC_092503.1, read as the reverse complement.
CTTCAACATTTGTTGTATGTCTTGTTGAGTTTTTGTTTGTTTTGATTTTTTGGAGGGGGGAAGTGAAGGGAATTTAACACAGGGCCTTTCACATGCTAGGCAAGTGTTTAACCACTTAGCTACACACCAGCCCTCTGTATGTTGAGATTTGATAATGCGGACCAAATAAATGCTATAAGTAATTTGCAAATTAAACAAATGTTGGCTTATTCTTATATTTATATCCTATAGCATCATTTATATGATAAATTAGCGGATTGGAATATATTTTAAAATTTACCTATTTACTGTGAAAGGTACAGGGAGAAGGTAAAAGAAATTAGAGAAAGATGGGCTCCTGAAAGAGAAGAGAGTAATTAACAGCAAAATCACTTTATAAAAGTACTTAGTTCAAATCCTAGGTTCACTGAATCTGCAAATAATCATGTCTCCCTTTAATAATGGAAGGAGCACTAATGTTGCTGATCAGGTTTTAAGAGGCCTTCTAGGAAAGACCTGCTTGTCTCTGACACTGTTTCTCCATATCCTGAATTGGATATTCAACTCACACTTGTTTGATTTTTAAATTTTGTTTATTTATTTATTTGTACATTATAATTGCACATAACAGTGGGGTATTATTGTTGTTGCATGTTCATACATGCAGATAATATAATTTGGTCAATTTCATTCCCCAGTACCTCTTTTTCCCCCTCTCCTCCATCCTTTGCATGGCCTCCTCTCTAGTGGTCTCCCTTCTATCACAACTTATACATTTTGATTATATATATAGATTGGTCTCTGTGTGATAAAGGGAAGAATTTATGAGAAACAGGTAAATATACAAATATAAAAGGGTGAGATAAAAAGCTAATGGAGGCATAAACAGTCTTGTGGTGCTGTGTTGACAAAGCACTATGTGAAGGGTGAAATGAGAATCAGCATTTAAGGCAGCATTGGAGAATTATAAATATTAAAGTAGAATGAGATGAAGAGAAATGTATTATAGTCTGAGGAAATTGTTGTTGCTTTTTCCAGGGACCCATAGTTCTATAGTAGTGTGAAATGGGGTCATATATAATAAAATTAAAGTTGAAATTATAGCTTGGGGAGAGATTATGGCTGTACCTTTGGGTTCTGTGTTAAGAACTTGTACTTTTATGCTATTAACAGGAACTATTGAAGGTTCCTAAGAAAAATAGGGACATAATTAGAGATATAAATCTAATGGTAACTACTCTAATTGTATAAGAGTTTTTGTAGTTTTAACACATATGTAGATTCATGTTACCATCACAACAATCAAGATGCAGAAATATCCCACCACTATATAGCTACTGTGTACCGTTGGAGAAGTTATGTTACCACTCAGTCTTTAATAACTTTTTCTAGTGTGTAAATGGAAATAATTGTGAGGATAAAATTACTTACATGCATGACTTAATAATGTTATATAGTTCCTTTATACCTACACATCCCCCTCCCTGACCCCTGACAATCTCTAATTTGTTCTTCATCTTTGGATTTGTTATTTTAAAAATATTACATAAATAGAATCATTATAATATTTAACCTTTGGGGATTGGCTTTTTATCCTTGAGATCCATCCAAAATGTTGCATAATTTATCAAGACATAGTTTTATTTCTGCATAGTATTCTATGTTATGAATTTCCAGTTTAACCATTCACGTGTTTAAGAATATTTGGATTGTTTCTAGTTTGAGGCTATTTTAGATAAATCTGCTGTGAACACTTATGTACAGGTAGTTTTTTGAGTAAAATATAAATTTTTATTTCACTGCCATAGTATCCAAGAGTGCAGTGAATGGTTGGGTCACATGATAAGTACATGATTCACTTCATAAGAATCTGCCAAACTGTCTTCTAAAGTGGCTGTTCCATTTTGTATTCCTACTAACAATATGTTAGTAATCCAATTTCCCTGTGTCCTTGTCAACACTTGGTGTCATTACTATTTTTTATTTTGGCCATTTAATTTAATATTTCATTGTAATTTTAACTTACATTTCCCTAATGATTAATGATGTTGATTATCTACTCATGTGTTCAATTGCTATCTGTCTGCTCCAGTGAAATGTCTATTATGTCTTCTATTATGTTTTTTTACTTACTATTGAGTTCTGAGTTCTTCATATCATAAATGTATTTTATAATAATATTTTTTGCTCACTTTTTTCTTGTCAATCTTTAGAAAACTAAAAGTTTAAAAAGAGGACCAACTCAGCAAATTTATTCAAAGCTTAGAGAACTGCCTTTTGAGGCTGAAAAGGTAAGAGGATAAAAATTAAGATGATTTAAAAAAAAAATTTACATTATTTGTGAGTGCTATTAAATAACATCAGTCATTTAAAATTGTTCTCTGCTATTTCTTTTCCCCTTAAGTCTGCAGCCAGTTCTGCGAATGGGAGCATGTACAGCCTTTTAAAGATGATGCATCATTGTAGCCAGTGTAGCCTTCAGAAACCTGAGGTGACTGAGCCTAGATGTCTTTACAGACCTACCAGAAAAACCTCACGGTACAAAGCTGTACCTCAGGACTCGGAAAAGTCCATTTCCATTTGTGACAATTTGTCTGAACTTTTGATGGCAATGCAAGATGAGCTGGACCAAATGAGTATGTAAGTATTTTTATTGTTTTTGTTTTGGTACCAGTGTGCTCAACCACTGAGCCTCATTTCCAGCCCTTTTTGTATTTTATTTAGAGGATCTCATTGAATTGCTTAGGGCTTCGCCAAGTTGCTGAGGCTGGCTTTGAACTCAAGATCCTCATGCCTCAGCCTCCCAAGCCACTGGGATTATAAGCATGTACTACCATGCCTTGGCAGTATTTTTATTGCTTATCAGGAGAAGTAGTAAGATTTGTTTATTTTAATTAGCTAGGAATACTGGGGATTGATCCAAGGGCCTCACACATGCTTGACAAGCACTCTACAACTGAAATACATACACTTTTAAAAATTCTTTCAAATTTTTTAAGATGGGATTTCACCAAGTTGCTTAGGCTAGCCTTAAATTTTGATCTTCATACCTCAGCCTCCCAAATAACTAGGATTATAGGTATATGCCATCAAGATCTACAACAATATCTACAGCAGCAAGATATTTAGATATCATATTTTTTCTTCTTGCGCTTTCTTTCTTTTTTGGGGGGGCCAAGGATTGAACTCAGGCATGCTTCCCACTGATCACATCCTCAGACTATTTTTTATTTTGAGACAAAATCTCAATAAATTGTTTAGGGCCTTGCTAAGTTTCTGAGACTGAACTTGGGATCCTCCTGCCTTAGCCTCCCAAGCTGCCAAGACTCTAGGTATGTGCCATGGCACCTGACTTTTCTTCTTGCGCTTAAGAACAGTGCCATTTAGGAGTTCCTTAAGGCATTTGGACATACTGTTTTATTTGACTTGCAGATTTATTGTCACTAGTTTTTAAAATTTTATTTATTGTACTATTTATATTTTTAGTTATGTGTAATTAAATTATAATCTAAGGGGTTTCTGTATTCTCAAGACCCATACTTACAGACACATATTACTGTTATCCTGTATCATTCTGACATATAGGTTCTGGTGATGTTAAATTTTAACTCACAAAAGGGTTTTTGGTTGGTTTTGTTTTTGTTTTGAGACAGGGTCTCGCTAAGTTGCTAAGCCTGGCTTTGAATCTGCAATCCTCCTGCCTCAGCCTCCCAAGCCACTTGGATTATAGGCATGCACCACCATGCCTGGCCACAAAAGCCTTTTATTTTTGAAAGATTCTCCTTTTGTTTTTTGGAATCTTTTAGTTAAATGAATGATTTCATTAGACAAGTAGAATATAATTCCTTGTTTTAGACTGGCTTGTTTATATTACAAACTTGAAGCATTCTTAGTGAGAGAAAATTCTGTATGAGATATATTATGCCCCATGCTTAAATATGTTCAATAGAAGTTGCAGAATTATGTATTTTGAACTGAGACTTCTATAGGACTTATACCTAGTTCTGTTGACAATATTTCAAACTCCATAGCTAAAACTGAAGAGAGCTCTTTCAATAACTCTACCCTGGGATATCAGAACGTTATACTACATTTGGCTATGAACATCCAGAATTCAGATTTTTTAATAAGGTTATTTAGCAACCTAAGTCTAAGATATTTCTGAATGTGTCTGATCTCAAATCACAAGAACCTGATTTTGTTTAACATAGATTTAATTAGACAGTCCTAAAGATATAGATTATAGTATTTGTTGTTGTTGTTTGCAGTACTGCAGATTGAACCCAGGGACACTTTACCACTGTGCTACATCCTTTGCCTTTTTACTTTTTATTTTGGGATAGAATCTTACTAAATTGCTGAGGCTGGCCTTGAACTTGCAATCCTCCTGCCTCAGCTTCCTGAGTAACTGGGAATACAAATAGGATTACAAGTGCCCAGCAGGATAGAGATTGTTTTTGAAGATTAATATTTAACTCTGACTAAAATTTGAGCAAAAAACTAATTGTGGCCAAGACATATGCTGTAAATAAACCTCAATGGTGCCTAACATTTGCTTTTCTTTTATAGGGAGCATGAAGAACTACTGAAACAAATGAAAGAAACTGAAAGCCATTCAGTCTGTGATGACATAGAATGTGAACTAGAGCATTTAGTAAAGAAAATGGAAATTAAAGGAGAACAAATTTCCAAACTGAGGAAGCATCAAGACAATGTAAGAAGACTTTAGTAAACATTTTTGATAAAAATATAATATATTTAGAATCAGTGTTTCATCTCTGTATGATCTTCCAAACTTGATGTCTGTATGTATGCTTGTGAAAAGACTTGAGTCTTAGTCCTGTTATCATATAGAGCCATCTGCCCTGTTAAAATCACATGGGCCTCCAACATAACTCCCAAAAAATAATTTAAAAAAAGGAGCAAGAAAGTTTAGTTATATGCTTAAGCTTTTGGAAATTTATGGGCTAAGCTGGGCGTGGTTATACATACCTGTAATCTTAGGACAGGGGAGGTTGAGCAGGAGGATCGCAAGTTTGATACCAGCTTCGGCAGTTTAGCAAGATCCTGTCTCAAAAAGTAAAAAGGTATGGAGATAAACTGTAACTCAGTGGTATAGCACCTCAAATTCAGTCTCCCAATACCACCCAAAAAAAAAATTGTGAGCTAGGCTATTGCCTTAGCAGCCTTTCTGTTACCCTTTTAGCGTTCTTTTCCCTGGTCTCTCTCTTCTAATTCCTTAATGATGACCCTTCTGTCTACAGATCTTTAAGACAGTACCATATGTAAGCCTAGCTCCTCAAGCAGTACCCCAATCCTAAAATCCCAGTTTTCCCTTTCTCTAAACAAGCTGTTCTGTATTCTATTCCCTGAGAACCTGTGCTTAGCTAGCTATAGTTAGAATGGCAAGGGTATTAAGCATAACTCTGTACTTGTGTGTGAAGTCTTAATAAGAATGGTGTAACTGTTTTAATATCTTAACAGAAGAATTACAGATATAATGTTTTATCCCAAAACAATGACTCTATAGTAGAACTTTTGATACCATTATTCTGCTGGAGCAGAAGGCAGAGGGAAGGGCTGGGGATATAGCTCAGTTGGTAGAGTGCTTGCCTCACATGCACAAGGCCCTTGGTTTGATCCCCAGCAACAACAATGACAACAACACACACACACACACACACACACACACACACAGAAGGCAGAGGAAGTCTTTCCAGGAAACTACATGTTACATCACATAACTATCTCCTTATAAATATAATCATTATTCATATAAATTAATGATGTGTTAACCTCACAAATACCCCCTCACTTTTATAGGACAGTAATAAAAGATTCAGAATATTATGCTTTTATTCTGCTTATGACCAAGAGAGAAAGAAATGAAACCTTGGAGGTGGATACTTTTATTTTACTGACTTTTTAGGCATATAGTAAATAAAAATGTTTATATACTTGTTTTGGGATGAAAGGTATATTGATTGTATACTTTCTTGACTTGCATAGGAGAAACTTGAAAGGATGAGAATAATAACAACAATTTATTTTTTATTTATTTTATTTATTTTTTAGTTTTAGGTGGACACAATATCTTTATTTTACATTATGTGGTGCTGAGGATCGCACCCAGCGAGCGCTTCATGCATGCTAGGCGAGCACTCTACCACTGAGCCACAATCCCAGCCCCAGATAATAATAACAATTTAGAACTTAGGCAGTCTATAATTTTTTTTTCCCCAGTGCTGGGGATCAACCCCAGGCCTTCCACTTGCTGGGCAAGCAGTCTGCCACTGAGCTATGTCCCCAGCCTGTACCATATTTATTTTGGAAATTTTGAGTTATATTCCATAATAGCTATAGCAGTAAATATTTTCAAGCATCTTATCTTGGTAAATTTAATCTGTAGTAAAAAATACCTTCTTGGCAAGTAGACGACAAGGTATTTGCCAATGCCTGAATTAGCTCTATAGATTATACCTATGCATAAGTGAAATGGCTAAGTAACGGTTTGGATTTGGACGGCACGTCTCTGATTTGATATCAAGCTCCTTGAATTCACTTTTGTGCATGGCGAGAGAAAGGGATTCAGTTTCATTTGGAAGAAATGTGTTATGGTTGTTTGATAGGTATTATTTAATTCTGTCTATCCTCGGTTGGTGTTTTTGTGTTTTCTTTGGTTTTTGTTTTTTGTTGTATTTTTTTTCCTATTTTTGTTTTTGTTTTGTGGTACTGGGGATTGAACCCAGGTGTGCTCTAACCATTGAGCTACATCCCCAGTCCTTTTCATTTTATTTTTATTTTGAAACAGGGTCTCACTAAGTTACCTAATTTGGTCTCGAATTTACAATCTTCCTGCCTCAGTGTCCTAGGTAACTGGGATTATGTGTGTGTGTGCCACTATGCCTGGCTCTATGTACTCCATTATGAATTGATAGTCATTAAGGGCATAATGTTATTCCCTTGACCTTTTTTTCTCTGGCATATATCAGTATTTTAAATTCAGAAATAAATTGTGTGTGTGTGTGTGTGTGTGTGTGTGCGTGCGCATGTGTATTTGTGTGTATGTGTGTGTGTATACACTACTCTATACACTCAGTTTATCGCACCAATTCTTTGCTTTGCTGTTAATTATCACCTGAAAAGTACTTCCTTCTGTACTTTCTGTACTCTGTTCTAGTTTTTGCCAGTTTTACATCTTCCCTACAACCTTTCCCTCAACTGCTGCATCCCACATTTATCTTGTCTTACTTTGACCTTCTCAAATATAGACTTTTTATTTTACTCAAAGTAATCTTGGCTTGAGGTATTCCATGGTTGTCATGCATATGTTTTTCTTTCATTCATTATAGCAAGGACTGTTTTATTCATTTAGTGTTAGGCATATAATAACTGTTCAAAATATAAAATTTACTGATTTGAATTTTTTAATGTAATCTTTATACCATCAATCCAATCCATCTATTTTGTGATCCATCTATTTTGACTAAAAATATATTTAGTCAAATATATTTTTGACTAAAATGCTAGATATTTTTTCTCTCCAGGTTTATAAACTGCAACAAAAAGTTCAAAACTCAAAGATGTTGAGCAACACTTCAGTTATTCAACGAGAAGATAGCAACCTTAAAGGATCAAAGAACATTAAAAATAGCCCCAGAAAATGTTTGAATGAAACTAACCCTTTTCAGAAAAACAACAATTTTCATCCAGTACAAGTTCATAATCTTCAAATGAAATTAAGAAGAGATGATATCATGTGGGAACAGTAACACAGTAGCAAAACTGTCACCTAAAATGAACTTTGTCAGTAAGATCTTGAATTGTCTAAAGTGTTTTTAATTTAAAATAACTGTGAAATTTTGAATTATGTTTCTGGTCTCTATAAAACACAAAGTTGTTGTATACTTTAAAATTAATGCCTAATGACCTAGTAAGAATCCCAAATAATAAGTGATTGCCCTTTTCTTTCTTATTTTCCAAAGTCCCTAACCTAATCATGCCTTAAGAATATTGTTCAGTTTGCAGATATCTTTAGCTGAATCTAAAAATGTGTACCAGATATTCAAAACTGAGTTAAATCTGAGATATAAGTATGTTCTACTTCTTTACTTACTGCTCTTATGACCTTATAAACCAATGTTAAATGCAGAGGATTCAGTGAAGGTCTCTTAAGTTTCTTGATGGTGCCTCCCTAAAATGTTTTACAGCTGTAAAATATTTTTTTTCTTGGAAAGGGAAAAGCTTAATAGTTACAGTTTTGTGAAGAAGACTTTAACCCAAGTTTTATGTGATGATTATAAATAAGAACTCATAGTTTTTTTTTTGTTTTGTTTTTTAAAGAGAGAGTGAGAGAGAGAGAGAATTTTTTTAATGTTTTTTTATTTTTTTTTTTTAGTTTTCGGCGGACACAATATCTTTGTTTCTATGTGGTGCTGAGGATCGAACCCGGGCCTCACACATGCCAGGCGAGCGTGCTACCGCTTGAGCCACAACCCCAGCCCCTCATAGTTTCTTAATTTGTAGAAGATGGAAACTCAGCTAATGCTATTCCTCTTCTCTTTTTTTTACAAATCTGGTTTTTTTCAATACCAGTGATCAATTTTGTCTTAACTTTTGTTATAATTTTTCTTTTCATTGTATATAATAGTCACCAATGTTAATTAAGAATATGAATTTCTAGAACCCCTGAAAAGTGGTATATTTTTATTAAAAAGAAGAGGAAGTTAGTCATTTAATTACCTCATTCTGAAAAAAAAAGAAATATGTTTTTATTTTTATATTTTAAAATCAGTGATGTCACAGTAGATTTTCTTGTATATGCGTGCGTTATAATAAACTTACACTTGTTTACCTATCTTTCCAGAAACCTATAGAAACTAGTACAATTCTGAACTCTTGGCTTCTCACTCAACTCTTCTGGGGCAGCTAGAGCACTGGAGTCATCAGCTGTGGTAGAAGTAGACGATAGACAGGAAAGCTGTGCTGAAAGGCAGAATTCTGCTTAGAGCATAGGGTAACCATTTTTAAGAGATATTGATTCCAGAGGGACAGAATTGGAGGAGTATGCTTACCAATTTCCCTGAATTCGCAGCAAAGGTGGGAGACTGTTCAGACTACAAATGTGAAAGAATTTTTAGGTCAGGATCCCAGGGAGATAAGAAAAGCAATGTTTAAAAGACAGTCTTTCTCTTTTCCTAGGAAATCCCAAAAAAGTCTGTGTAGGGAAAGTGTGTAACTGTGAACCTTCCAAGGAAGAGAACCAATATTCCTTGTAATCATGAGGAAAAAAATGCCATATTAGAAAGACTTTTTCATACCTAGAAGTGGGGAGGTATCTGAAAATAGGTAGATTGATAACTTGAAATTATACTTGAAAGTAATTAATGGCAGAGATCAAGGTTTCTCTCCCTTTGGTTTAAATTGTGTATGTGCCCCTGACTTGCTTTACTCCACCTCCCCCGGCAGCTCCTCAGCCCTGGAGATGTTTCACAGGGTGTCCAACTAAACTTCTAAACTCCGTTTTATCACCTCACTCATTTTTCTGCCTTACCTTTCCTCCTCCAGGATGTGAGTTCTTTAATTTAAACTTTCAGGAAGTAGAAATCCACACCATCATATTATGGCCCTTTATTTCTGTGCCTTTGTTTCCTCTGAAATATAGTTTATCAGTAAAGCCATTCCTTATGAAAATGTATTGCTAAAACATTACCATAAAAATTTAAAAGTCATTTTATAAAGAACTTGAATATTTCAACTAAAAATTGAAAATTTTCTCATAAAATTAATATAGTAGAAAAAATGACTTCAGAGTTAAGAGACAGGTTCAGATTATGACTGCACTGTTTTAGTTATTTGCAGAGGTCAAATAACTTCCTAGAACTTCAGGTTTTCATCTATAAAGTAGGAGTTAAACTAATTCTACTTCACAGGGTTGTTGTGAGGAGTAAACAAAATAACTCATAAAAGCACCAGCAGAAGAGTTTGCCTTTAGTAATACTTATCAATAAGTGTTTTTTGAATCTGGCAAAAAGAAAAAAGAAAAGAAGAAGTTGTAGAACACAAGCTTGTATGGGTTAAAGTCTAAAAGCAAAAGTGGGAATGTTCCAGTTCATTTATTTATTTTCTTTGTTTCTGTATGCCTAGAGGGAAATCAGTTTGGCTTGTTTCCTGTGCCAGATTTCTAAAGGGAGGAGTAAAGAATCCAGTCCTACCATGGTGCAGCAGTACATAATCACACATAGTAACTTGGTGTGGGGTTTGTTTTGGTTATTGAAATGACAGTTATTCCTAGGAAACAGGAAAGAATGGTTTCTTATTGCTCCACAGCCACTAAACTAAAAGCCTGTCTTTGTTCACAGACCCTCTGCTTGCAGGGTGGCTGACTTTTTAGAGGGTGGAGCAAAAGATTTTTTTTTTCCTGCTTGGGGCATTCTATGGTCAGTGTACAAGGGTTGCTGTAGCAACCCCACAGCTGTGCTCTACTTAGCAGAACCGTGGTATGTTTTCATTGATTTTGTTCACTTAAGTGAAAAACAGAGTTGTTTGTTTTCTGTTTAATTAGAAATTGAAAAAAATGGAATTTGAACTTTCTAGCCAAGGCAGGTCTCAACTTTGATAAAACTGTGACACCAGACGTTCCACTGTTTGAAGCATCAGGTATTGTGAATATTCTGATACTGGAAATGGGAATTAAAATCTGGAATTAACTGTACACAGGTGGGTCATTGGCAACCCAGCTATTTTTATCAGATTGCAACTAGAAAAAGGAGTGTTGGAGGAAGTGCTCAGTTTTCAACAATGTAAGATCAAAATAAGTATATGGGCTATACTTGAAAATTAATTTTGCAATGTTGTGGTAATTTTCTTACTTTAAATGTATAATTTCAACTATAAATAGTATTCTTAATCCATGATAAAATATCAACAAATTGCTTGGTGCAGTGGTGCACGCCTGTAATCCCAGCAATTTGGGAGGCTGAAGCAAGAGATTTACAAGTTCAAAGCCAGCCTCAGCAACTTAGTGAGACTCTATCTCAAAATAATAAAAAAGGTAGGGGATGTAGCTCGGTGGTTAAGCACCCTTGAGTTAAAAAAAAAATCAACAAAAAATTGATTTTTAAGTGTTATAAAAAATCAATCTAAGGAGGAAAAGGCTGACTGGTCACACAAAATGGTAGGAGTGTGTATCATGACCAGAAATGTACCAGCTGCCATTACTTGTGTAGTAGTGAAACTCCTAATGGGACTTCCTGGGACTCTAATCAGCTATCACTAAAGCTGAGCTGCTGAAAGCATTTCATTGTATGTGAAGTTTAGATAAGTACAAGCTAACTTCCAAACATACACAAGATAAACCTCTCTAAGACATGATGCATTTGCACCCTTTCATTAAAGTGAGGTAAGGATACATAATAATATTGACTTGTTCATCTGAAAACAGATTTCCTTCTTGGTAATTAAAGAGAACTCATCATTCCCTCAGCCTTTTTCTTTATATCTACTTATTTCAGTGAAACTTTCCTCTTTTCAGTTCTCTTTTTGTATTTTATCATGTAAAGAGAATCAGACAGAAAAATTATAATGTTAAAGCTTTAAAATAACATCTGTGCCAGAGATTGATTGTTTACAGTAATGGGGATTGAACTCGGGACCTTGTGTGTGCTAGGCAAGCACTTTTATGAGTGAGCTACACCCCCAGCTCTTTTTGTTTCTTGTTTTGAGACAGGGTCTCATTAAGGTTGTTACGCTGACCTTGAACTTGCAATTCTTTTGCTTCAGCCTTCCAAGTAGTTGGGGTTATAGGCATGCACTACTGTGCTCAGCCAGTTTGTTTGTTTTTATAGCTGTAGTTTAATTTGTTTCCTTAAAGATTTGGTGGGATTTTTTTTCCCCCAGATAGGTTGGAAGTATTCTCCTCATTGAGATAGACTCATCAAATTCCCATTTGGCACAGAATCCTACTAAATGTCATAGTCAGTCAGAATTATAAGAAAGCACCCTGCCTCTAAAGAAATTTATTTTTTATTATATGTACATAGTCCAGTGTGTAATATGTTGAACAATTTTAGCACAAAATAGTAGTTGCACTGAGGCAACTGACAGTATAAAACTTATTAATGATCAGTTAAACAGTCTGATTACAGATTGGGTCCAGGGGTTGGGGGTCAAGGATAACATTATGAATTATCTGTCAAAGGATAGATAAAAAGTTCTATGAATGATAAAATGCGCTTTCTATAAAAATATTTTAAATAACAATAGAGTCCTTAACCATATTCTGCCTAGATTTTTCCTCTTTTGACTTTGTTTGTATTGGTTTTTCCTCGTTCTTTAGGTCTTAGTTCACCTCTAAGAAGCCCTCGTTAGCCTCCCCTTCCTCCTACCTCTGAGTTGGCTATGTCTTCCAGATATTTCCCTTCTCTTTTACTTAACACACTTTCTTTTTGTTTGTGTGAGTGTGGGGTCACCATTGTAGATAAAGTACCCTGCCAACACAGTACTTGGTCCAAAAGTAGCTTCTCAATAAATATTTATTTGAGAGTTACGTTTGTTAAATAAAAATTAAGAGTTGGGGATGTAACTTAGTGATTGTGTGCTTGCCTGGGTTAAGTCCCCAATACTGCAAAAATTATATGAGCCTGCTTCTTTGGACAAAGTTCCTTCACTGAGTCCAAGCAGACCACACTAAATAGCAAACTGGAGTTACTCATACTAAAGTTCTCAAACCAAAACTGAATTGTTAATCTGATCTTCCATGAAATCAGAAGAGACAAAATAGACAAATTTTCTAAATAGACCAGTTTTAATCAGCATTTAATGAAGTTCCCTCTATTTTGATCCTTAACAAAAAGAAAAATAAGTAAAATTTATCTGAATTAACCTACCAGTTGTTTTGTTTTTGTTTGTTTATTTGTTTTGTTTTGTTTTGTTTGATACTAGGGATGGAACCCAGGACACTTTACCACTGAGCTACATCCCTAGCTCTTCTTATTTTTTATTTTGAGGCAGGGAATCATTAAGTTGCTTAGGGCCTTGCTAGCTAGCCTTGAACTTGAGATCCTTCTGCCTTAGCTTCCACTGGGATTATAGGTATACTCTATTGTCTCAGGCTACCAGTTATCCCAAAATGACAATTCACTCTCAGTTCTTTTGTTTCTACTTTATTCAGCCCTTTTCTGACTATAAAACCAATCTTGTCTGCTCAATTCATTGGAGCACTTTTTCTGTTTTATAGAGTGAAATGTTGCCTGATTTAAGAATCACTAAGTTAGTTAAGATCTTCAGATTTGTTGTAATTTGCCTTTTGATACATTTCACGAAAATATATTACCCATATTTATGGTCTTATCCAGACATTCAATTGGGTATTGCTGTTTCAGGCTCCAGTTTAGCCCTTCTGTTTCCCCTTTCAAAAATATGTGACCCTATTTTACGTAACCACTACTTGAATAGCCCAATGTTGTTTGTTTGAGACAGGGTAGAGAAGCTTTCACAAGGCTCTCCAGGCACTTAGAATCATGTTTTTTTGTGTTTTTTTTTGATACAGTGATGTGACTCTATCAAACTAAAGAGCCCTTGGTGCTCAAAGCTCTTGTAAGGAAGAGCTTTGAGCACCAAGGGCTCTTTAGTTAGATTTGATAGGAATAATCACATAATAATCTTAAGGTTCTGTGCTACATAATCATAATCTTAAAGTTCTATGCTAGATGCTGTGAGAGATTCTAAGACAAACCAGGCAGTGCTTCTGTCTTCAAGCTACTTATAGTCTGATAGGGGAGCTAAGACATGTATGTAAATATAATAAAAGGAAAAAAAACAGGTAACATGAAAGTATTAGTGATCACCACAAAACAGATCCTCAATAAATATTTATTTGCCCACTAAATGTTTGTTCTCATCTAATTATAAAGTGCTTTGAGAATTGGCCCATTTGTAATTTTTTCATTCTGTGTCATGATTTTTTTATGTAGCTTTCACCTGCTTTTTTGCCTGGTGGCAATATTGATCTAGGCAGTATTGATCTCACTCTTCATTGGGCTTGTTGACAGCTCATTTAGTTAACTTCAAGCATTTGCTGTCTAAACCCAATCCATAAGCAGTCTCATTTTCAAAGACATAAATGGGTATGAGACATTGAGGGAAGTGAGAAGGGAGGGGCAGGAATTAGGCAGTAATGACTTAGACTGAAGCAGAAAAATAATATGTGCACAGAATTATTGCAAATGATTTTACTACTCACTTTTCTTCAAGAACTTAAGTCATTCATTTTCTTCATATTTCCGCTTCCTCATTGGTTGGATCAATCAGTGTTTTCCAAAGTACAAAACATGCCTTGTTGGTGAATTATAACAATTTAGTGGCCACCTCTACCAATTTTAAAAGATGTAGAATAGCATTGGAAATATCACAATGCATCACAGATAGTGAAGATAATATTTTTTGAAACTTTGTAAATATTGGATTATAATTTTATTTATTTTTGTTTTTATGTCGTGCTGGAAATTAAATCCTGGACCTGTTCAAGCTAATAAACACATACTCCACCACTGAGCAACCCAGCCTTCAACTTTTTTTTTTTTTTTTTGGTACTTGGGATTGAAACCAGGGGTGCTTAACCACTGAGGCACATTCCCAGACTTTTTTTTTTTTTTTTTTTTTTTTTTTTTTTTGAGATACCTTCTTGTTAAGTTGATTCAGGTCTCACTAAGTTGCCGAGGCTGGGCTTGAACTTGCAATCCTGTTGCCTCAGCCTCCTGAGCTGCTGGGATTACAGGTGTGTGCCTTCATGTCCAGCCCTATATTATAATTTTATATGTAATCCTAAATGATGTTAGAGGAAGAAAAGTATGACTCTTTTTTTAAAAATTATTTTTAAGTTATAGGTGGACACAATATCTTTATTTTTATGTGGTGCTGAGGATTTTTATGATGAGTGCCTCATGCATACTAGGCGAGCATGCTAGGTGAGTTCTCTACCTCTGAGCCACAACCCCAGCCCAAGTTTGGCTCTTTGTAATTACATCATAAACAAAACTACTTTGTTTTGAGAATGAGTTTGAAAAATGTTGTGAAGAAAAGTGGGATAGCCAGTCAAAAATAGGAATATTTCCAAATTCCCTCCTATGGCTTGTGGCAATCTACTGGTTATCCCAGAAATACTATTATGAATCTTTTTTTTTATATGTTTTACAAATACAAATCTCATTTAAATCAATGCCATTATATTTTCTGGTCTATAGAATTTGCATTTCATGTACTAGCTGACTTAGATGAGAGAAATTGCTTTTCTAATATAGGCAAATATATTCAACATGAATCCCTGAACAAATGACCTTATTATTCTGCCTCTGTGTAGAATCTAACCAAGCATTAGACTATGGTTAGGACAGAAATTTGTTCTGCAGGTGCTTAGACAGTTTTATAGTTCATACAGATGTGAGACTTGTTACAGAAAAACTATTTGTAGGTATCCAGTCTGTAATAAGCAAAGAGCTATCATTTGACAGACTATACTTGTCTAAACATCAAAAGCAGCACCATCAAAATTAAAAACTTGATAATATCAATGTAGCCCTCTTTAAAAACATGTCACTCACTGAGCAAACAGCTTGATAGGATATTTTTTAAATGAGTAGATAATATAAATATCGTACCTTAAAAAATAGCTTTATGAAACAGTTACTAAAAGGAAACTTGTATTTTTTATTTTTAATATACTATTCAGATTTCTTTGTAATTACATCATAATCAAAACTACTTTGTTCTGGGTGATGTTCATACATAGGAAGGAATGCTATAAAGAAGTGAGTAGGATAGAGAAACTGGTATATATACACGATGGAATATTTCTCAGCATTAAAAGAATAAAATCATGGCATTTGCAGATAAATGGATGGAGTTGGAGAATATAATGTTAAGTGAAGTTAGCCAATACCAAGAAACCAAATGCCAAATGTCTTCTCTGATATAAGAATGCTGATTCATAATGGGGATGGGGCAGGGGGAGCATGGGAGGAATAGACGAACTTCAGATAGGGCAAAGGAGAGGGAGGGGAAAGGGAGGGTGGAGTAGGAAAGACGGTGGAAGGAGATGGACATCATTACCCTAAGTATATGAGTGAAAACACAGTGTGACTATTTTGTGTTCAACCAGAGACATGAAAACTTGTGCTCTATTTGTGTAATATGAATTGAATTACTTTCTGTCATATATAAATAATTAGAATAGATAAAATTTAAAATTAAAAAAAAAAAAGTGAGTAAAGGGACCAGTAAAACACAAAAAAGGACTGGGGATGTGGCTCAATGGTTAAGTACCCCTGGGTTCAATCACCAACAGCCCCACCGCCAAAAAAAAAAAGCAAGTAAAGAATATTGCTCATTATAATGGGATTCTACCCACTTATAAAAGTTTAGTTACCACAATAAATGACTAAGGTTGCTTAAGTGGTTAATTTATCTTAGTCTTTATGAGAAGGTAAAGTAAGCCAGAATTTCTAATCATAACTAAAATAATGTACTTTTTACCTAACTTTGCTTAATTTTATTGTAAAGTAAATTTTAGAAAAGGGTCTGGAAACTCTTTTTTTGTTTGGTTGGTTTTTATTAGTTCACCTTAAAGTTAAACGTACATTGGCTTGTAGAGTATTTCTTGGAAAAACTTATTAGTGAACTAGTACAGAATGTGAATCATTTGCCTGAAATACAAGATTGATGTTTACAAGGCAGTTGTCCAGAATCTTCTGGCTGAATTGCAAAGTATTTCACTCTTCATCACTGTATGTGTTATTTAAAACATACACCATTTTGGTACACAGAAAACCCACTTAAAATTGAATTTAAAAACTCTCCTAAGAATCCTGTGGAACATTTATTGTTTTATAACTTAAAATTTCTAGCAAAAATCTCTTTAACACCTTAAAAATATTTTTAGAAAGAGCTAATCCAAAATATGTAATATGTATAAAGGAGTAACATTCTTAATATTTTATATATTGCAGTGCTTAGACACATAAAAAGCAGCATTAACTTCATTCTCCCCAAAATGAAACAAGCTACAAATTTGAAGCTAAGAAATGCAGTAAGAATCAAAAGCTATTTCTAGGTTAAGTATGTCTACTTTTATTTTAATCTAAAAAATAGCTGATTTTTTAAAAAGTGTTCTGTTATTTTATGCATATAACTTCTCTGACAAACTTGGAAGAATTTATAACATATTAGATATTTTGGTTCTTTCTTGTGTGATTAAAATGATAACACCCAAGCTAAACTTCCAGATATTGCCCTTTTTTCTTTGTTCTTTTACAGAATAGCTCTCTAGTAGACAGACAGCCCTCCCTGTGGTATTTAGGTGGCATGTTTGCATGTGAATTTTTTCATTCTCATCGAGTTCCAATATAGGCCACAAAAAGTAGAGTTTGATTGTCTTAAATCATTCCACTGAAATATTGATCCAAACTACCATATACTGGAATAAAAATATAAGCAATTTGGAGACTAAAGCATTTAGAAACAAAATAATTTATATGCAAGGATTTACAAGGGAATCTAAGGACAGATTTATTAAATAAAAAATATGAAAAGTAGACAGGTCTGGTGGCACACTTGGTAATCTCAGTGACTTGGGAGGCTGACAAGAGGATTTCAAGTTCAAGGCCAGCCTGAGCAACTTAGCAAGACCCTCAAGCAACTTAGTGAGATGCTGTCTCAAAATAAAAAATAAAAGGACTGTGTAGCTTAATAGTACCCCTTGATTCAATCCCTATCACCAAAACCAGCAAACGTGAAAATTATTTAAAGGAAAAAAATCTAGAAATTTTTCTTCATGATAGAAAATGATTTTCTAATTTTTTCTTTTACTTTGATAATACTTTGTTTACTACATCTATGATTAAGTGTCTCTCCTTTTCTGAATTAACGACTCTGCCCTTTCCCTTCTATATTTTATCTAAATGTAATCAGAAAAATTGCCTCTGCTTTATTCTGCATTCTGAATTGATAATTATCAAATGGATTTACTAACAAATGAGTTTCATGAAGATACTGGAAAAGAAAAATGATTTTCTCAAGTATCCAAAAAGGTCATCATGTAACTTCAGATATCAGTGTTGCCAAAATCATGGACATAGTTATTAGACAATAACTTGTAGGAAAAACTCCAAGTTCCACCGACTTGGAGAATGAGAACTGGACAGGGTGACTTTATGTGGGTGTGTGATGCTGGGGATCTAACCCAGTGCTTTGCATATGCGAGGCAAGTGCCCTCAAGGTGACTCATTGCTACTTCATATGAGTATCTCAGGTGGTCCCCAAAGATGACGTTGGGTTCAGTGATTTACTAGAGGATTCACAGAATTCAAAAAAGCTTTTATGCACATGTGTATGCTATATTACAGCAAAAGGATATGGATTTATATCAGCATCTGAAGACATAGAAAGCAAAGTCTAAGAGACACCAGGCACAAGCTTCCAGTTGTCCTTTTCTAGTGAAGTCATGTAGACAGCACTTTTCTTTCTCCCAGCAATGTGTGATCACATTCTCCTAGAATTGCCAACCAGGGAAGCTTGGTGTCCAGATGTTTTTCCTGAGGGTTAATCATGTAGACAAGGCTGATAGCCCATCTGGCTGACTTTCAGTCTCCAGCCCCTACAGAGGTCAACCTGAAGCTACATGGCCCAAGTCTCCCACCATAAATCACATTGTTGGCTAATACTGTCTGGCATGGCCTAAAGCTCTAGGTAAACAAAAACACTCCTATCAGGCAGGATATTCCAAGGAGTTTACCTTCCAGGAGGAGCTGGGCAAAGACCAAACCTTTTCTTGGAATATGAAGATTTTATAGTCAATATCTGTCCTATATCTCTTAGTGTTCATTACTGTTGTTGCTATTTGTTTTGTGACTTTCTTGAACTAATTCTACAAAACCTATTTTGTTGTTGTTGGCGTTGAAAGTCTTTGATCAGTAGTTTGGTGGTCAACTAATAATGGGGTGGAAATTTACCCAAGTATCTTACAAGTAATAAAAGTCCCAGCTTTTGCCAAGGGGAGGGAAAAAAAACAACTGCTTTTTTGATCCTTTACTGTAGTATTGTTTTCTTCCTCTTCCAGTGACACCATACAGAGAGCATTTCATTCTCCCAACAACATGTGTGACAGCATTCTCAAAGTATTGTCAACCAGGGAAGCTCCCCCAAACTCCGGTGTCCAGATTTTTTATTAAGGGTCAGTCATATAGGCATGACTGATAGCTCATGTGACTGACCTTCAGACTCCAGTGCCTCTCTCTTTCTTCTCTCTCTCCTCCCCGTTTTCTTTCCTTCATCTTCATCCTCTTATTTTCCTTCTCTTCCTTCTTTCTCCCTTTCTTTCTCTGTCTCTTTCTTTTCTTCCTTCCAGTATTGGGTATTGGATCCAGAGGTACTGAGTCCTTTTTAATTTTTTATTTTTAGACAGGGTCTCAAAGCTGACCTCAAATTTGAGATCCTCCCAAGTAGCTGGGATTAGCAGGCATAGGCCTCCTCTCCTGGTAGAACTATTACTTTTTTTTTTTTTTTTTTTTTTGGTACCAGGGATTGAACCCCATGAGTGCTTAATCACTGAGCCACATCCCCAGCTCTTTTTATATTTTTTGAGACAGGATCTCAACAACTTGCTTTGGGCCTTGCTAAAATTGCCGAGGCTGTCCTTGAACTTGTGATTCTCCTGTCTTAGCCTCTCAAATCACTGGGATTACAGGCTTGTATCACCACACCAGCTCAGAGAGATTACCTTTGGAAGAATGTTTCATTGCACTTTAGAGGGCAGAATTATTTATTTTGAAAGAACACAATCCTTTTTTTTAAGGATTAGTCAAAATTTATGTAACTGAAAGGAAAAATATATATAAACAGAGCCAGCATTTGAAATTTTTCTGGTTCTCTTAATTTATCCCATAAAATATTTTGGGATTTTCACCTGTTCCCTTTAAAAAGAATTTATTTTTAATAGTTATTATATCAATCTTGATACATGGACATGAGTATGTTTATCAAACCTGAAAGTTACCCAATTGTTTAAGATATTTTATTTACATACTCTTAACACATTAAACTCTTCACTGATTTGCAAGTAATTTTCATATTGAAGACTTAAGAAGAATACCTTTTATAGTAGTTTTGGGTAATAAAATATCTGGAGTAGGGTTGGGTTGTGGTTCAGTGATAAAGTGCTTGCCTAGCATGCACGAGGCACTGGGTTCGATTCTCAATACCATATAAATGTAAAATAAAGATATTGTGTCCACCTAAAACTAAAAAAATAAATATTTTTAAAAATCTGGAGTATATCAAATATTTCTAATTGTTTTTAGAGGTACTCCTTTGAGAGAAGTAAATCTTTGTGAATGTCTAGCAGCTGTTGGGGAAACTCCAAAGGCAGTTTAAATATAAAAATCATTGAGTGTTATTCCAAAGGTACGGGAAGAACTTGGGAATGGCAATATCAGAAAAAGCAATACAAGGAGAAAAATAATAACTAAAAAAATAATGCTTACAAACACATTAGCAGGCTCTCGAGTATTTTGTTTCTGTTCTGCTATGTGGGCAGTACTTTAACTGCTTGTTATTCAGAGAAAACAATAATTTGTGGATTTAACAGTAAAAATCCAAATCTAGTTTTATTCTTTTAGAATGCTACCCATATTTCATAGAATAAAATTCATAAGTCTTTGTCTTATGAAAACAAATTTATGTACCTCCAGACAACTTTATAAAATCAGTTAATGTATTTTATAGTAAACCAAGACCACCTACTTCTATGGTACACCCTCATATTTATCTTTTAATATTTTCTTTCATATTCTGGCACATCCAGACAAAATTAAATTTTTACTTTTCAATGACAAAAAAAATGCATTATTTTTTACAAACAAAAATTCATTATGTTGTATGCACATCCCATTGAAAGATGCACAAAAATTTCTTCACATTTCTTAATAAAAAAGAAAAAGATGTATACCAATTACCACATGTGTTTATATATCCTTTCTACCTGTTCATTGATGGTCACTTATAATGTATGAAAACCCAAACAAGGGTATATTTAATCAATATTGGATGAGGGTTTTTTTAATTCTCTGAAAATATAATTTTTACTTTGTAGTTAATTGTCAAATATTATTTAATGATCAACTTAATTCTAATTTATAAATTAGGACAGTTTCTATGGCCAGGTGCAGTAGTGCATGACTGTAATTCCAGAAACTCTGGAGGCTGAGGCAGGAGGTTCACAAGGTTGAGCCAGCCTGGACAGTTGTTTGTGACCCTGTCTCAAAATAAAGAATTTTAAAAAGGACTGGGCTTAATCCTCAGTACTGAAGGGGGAGAAAAAAAGAAAGCATGAAAAATAAAAGAACTTTAGGCTCACTTTAGAATGGGTACACAAACCAAGCAAAAGCTTTGAAGTTTCTCTGAAATTACATAAAAAAAAAAATTTCAGATATATAGATTGATTAATCAACATTTTCCTGAAGGAGAAAGTCTACTTTAGACAGTGACAGATATATCATTGAACATAAACTATTATAAAAAAGAAATTATGCCTTTCATTTTGAAAAGGAAAGTTCTTCAAAACACAGAAGCACCAACCTTAATTTGTAACATTAGCCTCAGATAGTTGAAATGTAATCAGAATACAAAAAGCATGAGTTATTGGTTGGTGTTAGCAGCCCTAGATCTCCACGTGGACACAAAATTCTCATTTTTCATTTATCTGGACTCAGTGGTATACAAACATGAAGAATGACAGGCTTCCTCAGGCTCAGAAAACAGTAAATCAGAGATTGAGAGAGTGACGTGAGCAGCTTCCCCACCTGCTGGTGAGGTCCATCAGTTCAACTAAACCAGTGGCTTAAGACCTTTGACAAAGTTATGATGTATCTCAGATAACAGGAGATGGCAGAGCCTTCAAAGGGAACAAAGGACGATCAGATATCTGTCATTTGTTACCTCGTAGACCAGAGAGAGAATATATTCTCAACAGTTGCCACCAAAGGAGAAATAAGTAGTTGTGTACAAATCAGAACCAGTGTGAAAACAAGATGTGGCCAAGAAACAAAGAACCAGAAAAGGGAATAGAATCAACTAAATTGAGAGCCTATTGCCACACGGAATCCTCCCTATGGGAGGAAAAGGGTGTACCTCAAACAACCCATCACTTGCTCTTCAAAGACTATGTGATTGATTTGGCTGTAGTTGATGAATCACTCTGGTGAATGGTGAATAAACACATAAAATCTTGGTGGAATCTAGAATTATTCAAAGCACTTGGAAACATTTATTTTCAAGGAAAATTTGTCACCAACTCCAAGTTTGTTTTGTTGTTGTTTTGTTTTATGATACTTGAGCTTGAACTCGGGGGCTCTACCACTCAGCTACATCCGCAGTCCTTTTTATTTTTTATTCTGAGACCGTCTCACTAAATTGCCCAGGCTGGTCTTGAACTTGTAATACTTCTGCCTCAGCCTCTGAGTAACTAGAATTACAGGTTTTTGATTTTGTTTTGGTATCAGGGATTGAACCTAGGAGTGCTTAACCACTAAGCCACATCCCAGCCCCTTTTTTTATTTTGAGACAGAGTTTTGCTAAATTCCTTAGAGCTTCACTAAATTGCTGAGGCTGGCCTAGAACTGACAACCTCGAATCCTCAGTCTCCTGAGTCGCTGGGATTAGAGGCATGTGCCACCATGCCTGGCAGTTCCAAGTTTTAAAAGGACTAGCTCATCAAAAAATAAATAACACACACAAACCGGTAACATTACTATGTTTGCAGTTGTCTGTCTGTGGAAGTGGTAGAAAAGACAGTTTTCTCACCTGCCTTCCTAGTCATCACTAGCATAGCTTCATCTATCAGCATTGCAAAAGTTGGTAATAAAAATGCTTTAATTAAGGAGTCAGTAACTGATAAGTTTACGAAATTTAAGGCCTCTTTTATTTTGGGAAAATGAATGACGGTGATCCTGTTTTTGTTAGCTGCTCTTCTCAGGGTACAAGATGTTTTATTTTCTAACTATGATGTACGTATTGATAAGGGGCAGAGTGTCATCTTCTTTAGTCCTTATGGTTACCCAATCCTTCCATGAACAAATGCTGAGGAGATTTATTATTATTTGAAGTAAAAGATATAATCATATGGTATGGGGACACCAAAGATTTGGAAAATAGGAATATACATATATTTTCATTTGAAGGAAACTGTCATATCTTTATGGATAAGACAATAGGCAACTTGTAATTCCTAGGATTATTATAATACTAATGATTAACACTAGGTATGGTGGTGTACGCCTGTAATTCCAGCAATTTAGGAGGCTGAGGCAGGAGTATTGAAAGTTTAAAGCCAAACTACGCAATTTAGTGAGAGCCTATCTCTATCAAAAAGGGCTGGGGATGTAGCTTGGTAGCAGTGGTTGTACCCAGTAGTAGAGCCTTTCTGGGTTTGAACTTCAGTATTGTCATGCCCTGTAGGTTAGAGAAGAAATCCAAGTGGAAATTATAAACTATTTAAGAAATAATGGCATACAACAATCCACACTTGTTTGAGGTAGCAAAAACAATGCTTTGAGGGAAATTTATAGTGCTAAATGCATAAAACTGTAGGAGGATTGAAACTATGGATCTAAGCTTCCATCTTGACAGCTGGAAAAAGAAGAGCAAATTAAGTTCTAGATATTAAAAGCAATGACCATAACTGATGTAAGCAGAAATCACAGAGAAAACTTATCTAAATAATGGAAAACTCAATAAAAGTAAATATTGGTTCTTTGAGAAGATTAATGAAATCAGTAAATTTCTAATAAGACTAATCAAGATAAAAGAGCAAGTATAGAAATTTCTAATAGCAGGAATGTAAAAGTAGACATTGCTATACATTTTATAAACATTAAAAAGATAAGAGGCTTATAAGGACAACATCAAGAAAGGGGAAATATGCCCCATCTTTATCATATATCTGATCAAAGACATGTACCTACAACATATAAAGAATTCTCACAACTTTTCAATAAAAAAGAACAAAATTTAAAAGCTAGTAAAGGATCTGAATAGACATTTTTCTAAAGAAGACATAAAAATGACTAATAAGTACAGGAAAAGATGTTTGACATCATTAGCCATTGGGAAATGCAAACCAAAACCACAATGACATATCACTTCACACCAATTAAAATGGTTTAAATTTAAAATTTTAAAAAAGACAGTAACATCTCCCCATCAAAATACTAATGACATTTTTTCACAGAACTAGGATTAAAACAATCCTAAAATTCATTTAGAAGAATGAAGCACACAGAATAGCCAAAGCAATTCTAAGCCAAAAAAGCCATGCTGGAGGCATCACAATACCTGACTTCAAATTATACTACAGAGCTATAGCAACAAAAACTACATGATACTGGCATAAAAGCAGACAGACACATAAACCATTAGAATAGAAGACAAACATCTGTGGTCATCTGATCCTTGACAGGTGTGCCAAAAACATACATTGGGGACAGCCTTTTTAACAATGGTGCTGGGAAAACTGGTTATCCACATGTAGAAAAGTGAAACTAGAAGCTTATCTCTCACCTGCATAAAACTTAAAATGGATCAAAGACTTAGGAATTAGACTAGAGACTATGCAACTCCCAAAAGAAAATGCAGGATCAACACTCCAGCATGTAGACATTAAACAATGACTTTCTCAATAGGACCCCTAAAGCTCAGGAAATAATGCTAAAAGTTAATCAATGGGATGGCAAAGGAAACAATTTGGAGTGTGCAGAACCTACAGAATCAGAAAATCTTTGCTAGCTGCTCTTCTGACAGAGCATTAATATCTAGAATATATGAAAATCTCAAAAGAACTTTACAGCAAAAAGTAAAATAACTAAATTAATAAATGGGCAAAGGAGTTTTTTTGTTTTTTGTTTTGTACCAGGGATTGAACCTAGGGGCACTTAACTGCTGAGCCACAACCCCAGCCACCGTTCCCTGCTCCCTGTATTTTTTTTTGAGACAGGATCTCTGGGTAAAGGAATTAAACAGACACTTCTCAAAAGAAGAAATATGACTGTCCAACAAACATGAAAAATGTTCAACATCATTAGTAATTAGGGAAATGCAAATCGAAACAACAGAGATTTCATCTCATACCAGTCAGAATGGCAGTCATCAAAAACACAAATAATAAATGCTGGAGAGGATATGGAGAAAAAGGAACACTTTTACATTCTTACATTGCAAATTAGTATAATCATTATAGAAGTCAGCACAGAGGATCCTCAAAAGATTAGGCACAGAACCACCATAAGACTCAGTGATACCACTCCCAGGTATTTTTCCTAACGAATTTGGGTCATCATACTACAGTGATATATGCATACCCATGTTTATAGCAGCACAATTTACAATAGCCAAACTATGGAACCAGCTTAGGTGATCATCAATGGATGAATGGATAAAGTAAATGTGCTACATATACGCAATGGAATTTTATTCAGCCATAAAGAAAAATAAAAGTAACCAGGCACAGTTAGTTGCACATGACTGTAATCCCACTGGCTTGGGAGGCTGGAGGATCATAAGTTCAAAGTCAGCCTCAGCAACTTAGTGAGGCCCTAAGCAACTTAGCAAGACCCTGTCTCAAAATAAAATATAAAAAAGGGTGGGGATGTGGCTCAGTGATTAAGTGCCCCTGGTTCACCCTCCAGTACCCCCTTCCCCAAAAAAGAAAAGAAATTGTGTCATTTGCAGGAAAATAAATGAAACTGAAGACCATTACATTAAGTGAAATAAGTCAAATTCAGAAGATCAAATGTTTTTTGTTTTCTCTCATAGAAACTAGAGAGGAAAAAGGAAAAGAAAGGTGGGGGCAGATCTCATGAACATCAAAGGGAGATCAGTAGAGGAAATGGAGGTGGGAAGGGAGGAAGAAGTGCTGGGGAGTGATAGTGGTCAAATTTTATTATTGTGTGCATGTACAAATATGTAATGTATCAATAAAAAATCTGGAAAATAAGACTAACATGTATTACCAAGGCTGTGGAGAAATTAGAATACTCCAACATTGCTGATGAGAATGTAAATGGGTGCAGCCACTTTGGAAAATGGCTGGAAGTGTCTCAGTAGGTCAGACAGTTATTATTTGACCCAGCAATCCTACTCCTGCATGTATACTCAAGGAAAATGAAAACATACGTACAGGAAAACTTGTACCTGAAAATTCATTACAGCATTATTCACAATGGCCCCCAAATGGAAACAACCCAGATGTCCACCAACCAATGAGTAAATAAACGAAATATTGTGTAGCCAAGTGACAATGCAATGTTATTCAGTCATTAAAAAGGAATGAAGTGGGGCTGTGTTTGTGGCTCAGTGGTAGAGCGCTTGCCTAGCATGTGTGAAGCACTGGGTTTGATGCTCAGCACTGCATATAAATAAAAGTTCATTGACAACAATAAAAAATATTTTAAAAAGAATGAAATATTGATACATGCTAAAACATGGGCAAATCTTAAAAACATTATGCTAAATGAAAGATGGTCATGAAAGACCACATACTGTATAGTTCCATTTATATGAAATGTCTAGAATGGGCAAATCTTTGGAGACAAAGTAAGATTATTGGATGCTGTGTACTGAGTAGGAGTGGCTTAGAGAAAAACAGGGAGTGATTGTTAATTGGAACGGACTCTTTTGGGGAGAGAGAGTGATGAGATGTTCTAAAATTGATTGTGGTGATTGATGGCTGTATGAATCCATGTATACACTAAAAACCATTGATTATACATTTTATGTGGGTTAACTGTATTGTGTGTTAACTATATCTCAATTAAGCTGTTACAAACATGAGACTGTATTAAACAACCTTATACCCCCCAAATTTGTCTACTTAGATATTTTATATATGAATGTTTATCACAGGGTGGCCAGCACCCTGCCAGGGTAGATTCCGGTTCAGAAGGTTGTGAGCCACCTGAGAAAAAGAACATCTGAAATGTTTAGTAAGGGATATTACTCAGCATTAAAAGAGAATAAAATCATGGCATTTGCAGGTAAACAGATGGAGTTGGAGAATAATCATGCTAAGGGAAGTAAGCCAATCCCCCAAAACCCAAAAGCCAAATGTTCTGATAAATGGAGGCTGATCCTTAACAAAGACTGGAGGAAGCATGGGAAAAATGGAGGAATTTTGGGCAAAGGGTAGAGAAGGTAGAGAGGGTGCATGGGGGCAGGAAAGATGGTGGAAGAGATGGACATAATTACCATATTAATATATAGTATTACACTACATCATGTACAACCATAGAAATGTAAGGTTGTGCTGCGATTGTGTACATGAATCAAAATGCATTCTGCTATCATATATGCCTAAATAAAATAATTAATTTAAAAAAAGAAATAAGAGACAGAGCCAGAAATTAGATAAAGAGGAAGCAGAGCATCTGATAGGTCCTCCAGCCCTGGTGGGAGCTAGAACCCAATAAATAGAAAATGGTCCTTTATTTAAGGGAGAGTACAACAAAGGCAGGGTTTAGGTTTCAGCGGGTGGAGTCTTGCTTCATGGTGTCTTGCAGTCAACACGTTGATTGGCATCTTGGAAGGCACACCCATCTCTGAGAGGCTGTGTGTCTGTGTGGCTCCAGTGGGTCACCCCAGCTCCAGTGCAGTGCTGAACCTGACAGAGCTAGGTAGGATATCACATGAACTGGGCAGTCTCAAATCAGCAGGAGTGCCGCTTGAGTTCCCAGATAACAGATTTTCCTACCCAATGGCTTGCATGCCCATTTGGTTTATGCACATTTCACGGGTGACATCTGGTAAATGTTTTTTAAAAAATATTATTAAAATGAATACAAAAATAAATACAAAATATGAATGCATAATATATGTACGTATAAAATATATCTGTTAAAGAAATTGAGTTTATTAATGAAAACTTCAGAAGCTGGACACAGCAACTGATACCAGTAATCACAGTTACTCGGAAAGCAGGAAGATCACAAGTTTGAGGCCAGCCTGGGCAATTTTGCAAGTTTTTAAAAGGGCTATGGATATAGCTCAGTGGTAAAGTGCCCCTGGGCTCAATCCTCAGTACTGAAAAGAAAACTTCATGTTAAAATGTTTTACAGGTGAAATATTTCAACCATGTAAGGAAGAAGTATTACAAATCATTTTCTTTTTTCAGAAAATAGAGAAGAAATTACTTCACAACTTGTTTTATGAGGCCAGCATAAACTTGACCAAAATTTGACAAAAAAAAAAAATAAAATAAGAAAATGACAGGGCTAATTTCAGAAATTTAAATACAAAAACCCTAAAATAACATAGTAGAGAATTTGATCTACTTTTCTATTAAAAAAAAATCATGACCATATGGAGTTTATTTCAAAAATATAATGTTAGATCAACACTTTAAAATCCATATAATTCACCACAATAACAGATAGATATATATGGAAGATCACGATTATCTCAATAGATGCATTTGACACAATTGAATATCCTTTTAAGGAAAAAAAGAATTCTCAAAAACTAGAAATAGAAGCAGGTTATTCAATTCAGACCATCAAATATATCTATACCATGTGCCTGCTACAAAGGTCATGTTACACAGCTACACTGAGGAACTACCCTAATGTGTTTGTCTGGACAGTGTCTAGGGGATGATGGAGCAGACTTGGAATCTCTGTCCTCAAATGCCCAGTCATAGCAAACCTGCTCTGGTCCCTTACATTAGCACTGTTATAAAAGAGAGACTTAGCCACTTTGATGATTGTGTCTTTTTGTTAAAACGGCTTAGCTATATCCCTACTAATGAAGAAGCTGGCATGCAATGGAAAAATAGAAAAATTTCATCAAGCATGGAAGAACATTCGATGATCAAGATGACCATGCATTAAAAATATGATAGATCAGGAAGATCATAGAGTATCTATCTGTGCATGAAGCTTCATGAAGAAGGTTGAGGTTCTCCACAGTGATATAGGGTCAGCATGCTTATCAGTTTAAATTCTGCCATTTGCTATAATAAAAATCATTACTGTTTTTTGGTACATCCCATCACCAAAATTGAGAGACCTTAAGAACACTTGAAGCTGTGATTTATGTCTTTTGATAGATAGCCTTAATCCACTTACATTTATTATAATTACTGATATATTTGAACTTATTTCTACCAATTCTCCCTACCTCTTTTCCTGCCTTTTGTTGGATTTAAAAGTCCTATTCCACCCCCTCACTCCCACTTGTCTGGGAAGCTCTAAGTTGCATTTCTATTCTTTTAGTAGATACCTTGAAATATTTAACACACATTATCCATTTCCTGGCAGCGTGTAAAGGTACTCACTGTTACTCTCTTAAACATGCCCACTCTATCTCCATCCAAGTTCATTCCAGCCACTCACTGAACACTTCCCAACTCTGCTCAAGATAATCTATCTTTGTCTTATTAGAATTTAAATGTTACCACTACTTTCAACATATAAAAGTAACAAATAGTTAATTAAATGTACTTAATAAAAATGCTACTGAAGAAATTTATGAGAAGCTCTTTTCCAAAACTAAATGAGAATCCAGTTTGCCTGACACACAGTAAGTGCTCAATAAAAGGAACCATTCTCTCCACTGTCTCCCACCCCACATAAACACTTGTCTCTTTGAAGCTAGTGCTCAGCAGCTATGGATTCCTCTGAGTCAGATCCATTTTGTGGACAGTTGTCAAAGACTAACCTCTCCTTATGTTAATTTTCTGAATACTGTCCTTAAGCAGAGCAAGCTAGACAGTGCAGGATTAAATGTTCTCATTTCTGAGTTGTGAAGTGTTGAAACTGACCAGGAAGTGGAGGCAGAATATCTGTCCTCTGGGAGAAGAATCAGCCAGTTTCTGTTGCTGCTGCTCTTGGCAGCCGGTTGGAATGCAGCTGTTAAGGCAGCTGTTTAACTGTTTGTCCAACTTGAAAGGACACTGCCAAGTGGCAAATATTTTTCATAACAACATTTGACTTTTGCTAAGAGCCATACAGTGCATTTTAATAAGCTCCAGCAGCGAGCCCCACATGGCAGATTTATTACTCAGCAGGTTCACGGTCTACACTGAACATGGATGCGCGTTTCCATTTTTTAATATTTACAGAAAGAACAAATGTACTCTCAAAGGAAGCCTCCACATAGACCTGTAGATGCTAAGACCTGTAGATGTTCCTTTTATTGCTACACAAAACATCTCCACAGCTTAAATTGTTAAAACAGCAGCAGATTATCTGGAAAAAATGAAATATCTCTGAAAGGAAAAATGAAAATCTAGGAAGGTCAAAAAGGAAAAAAGGTTTAAATATTTTAAATCTCGGACACATGAATTAACAGTGACTTTATTCCTCCTTGTGGAGGGCAGGTACAGGCAGAAACACATCATCTATTGAATCCCCTGCAATTCATGGGTCTCTGGACTTGTGGGTCATTGTAAATTAGAATATGGACACCAGGTACTTAAAAGTTATGTTGAATTTGTCTTGACTGTGAACCAGATGGGAGTGGGGTGGAAATTATCCACTATTTTTATCCATTGGTAAAATCAGGAAGTCGAATATAGACAGTCAAAATGAAGAAAACACATTTAATGCACAAGTATAATTTTCTTCCAAACCCAAATATGAATGGATCATGATCATGCTGTTTTTGGTTTTGTTTTTGGACTGGGGTTTGAACCCAGTGGCTCTGTACCTCTGAGCCATATCCCCAGTCCTATTTTGTATTTTAGTTAGACACAGGGTCTCACTGAGTTATTAGGGTCTCGCTAAGTTGCTGAGGCTGACTTTGAATCCCCAATCCTCCTGCCTCAGCCTCCCCAGTCACTGAGATTACAGGCATGCATCACTGCATCCAGCTTCATGATCATGTTAAACAGTTCTCCATCCTTGGTATATTTTGCATAGCCAGAAGCTCATGTCTTCAAACAAATAATAATTTAAAAAACCCTTTAGATAAACACTTTAGCTATGTGGAGAGAATATTGTACATACCCATGTTCCAGTTGAAGCAGATTAGATGTCAGCAATAACTGCCATTCACAGTATTTAGAATATAATCTCCACAAATCTTTGAGAACCTGAAGGTGGGGCAAGAGGCACACATTCTCACCTGATAAACCCCCACAGTCAAAAGTGAAACAGAGAACATTTTTAAAATTCATATAATTTATCCATACTGAAGCGAGGAATTTCATGTCCACATACATATACCCACACATAGGTAAATATATATGAAAACATATTAATGTGAGGACATTAACATAATTAGATCATATCCAGTGATTTCATGGTGTTACTATTTTTTTATTATTATTATTTTTTGTAGCTGTTGATGGGCAGCATGCCTTTATGTGGTGCTGAGGATTGAACCCAGTACCTTCCACATCCAAGGCAAGCGCTCTGCCACTGAGCTACAGCCCCAGCCTCATGGGGTTACTATTAATTTCCTTGTAATTTTTGTATATTTTAAATGGTCAAAGGGGGAAGAACATATTTAAGGGAAGAATACTAAGTATTATGGATCTGTCCTTATAGGTTTAATTCATTCCTTTATCAATGAATGCTGAGCTAGTTTTCAGTTTTAAGTTCAAATCCTCAGAAACTGGAGAAAAAAAAGGCTCACTCTCTTTCATTGGTGGTACTGGGGTCCAAACCAGGGCTTCATACATGCCAGGCAAGTGCTCTACCACTGAACTCTACTGTGCTACAACCCCAGACACCCCTCCCTCCCCTACCCTTTTTTGAGATAGGATCTTGCCAAGTTGCCCAGGACAGCTTTGAATTTGCCATGAACTTGAGATCCTCCTGCTGCAGCCTCCCGAAGAAGCCAGAATTAAAGACAGGCAGTCAGTGCAGATAGGTAATCGGGTCAGATAGAGAGAATGGAGGCCAATTTGGAGACCATCCCTGAGGGATTGAAATGTTAATGTCTTTAGAGACCTTCCTCCACCCTCTTGGAGATAACCTGCCCCTAGGGGCAGGGGTTCTGTGTGGCTCAGTGGGAGAGCGTTGGCCTAGCCTGAGTGAGGCACTGGGTTTGATCCTCAGCACCACATAAAAATAACTAAATAAAAATAAAGGCATTGTGTCCACCTACAACTAAAAAATTATTAGGAAAAAAAAAAAAGATAACCTGCCCCTGCTCCAACCTGTTGTTAAGGTAACCTGTCCCAGGAATTGTCCCTCCCTACAGGGAATAATAAAAGTTGTTAATTATTGTCTCCGGGGCTGCTTCCTGCGTGGATGACTCCATTGGCTCTTCCCCCTGCCCATCTGCTTCTCACCTTTTGGGCATCCCACAAGGGCCATCTCCTGAGCTTAGTCACATATGCAGGAAAGAGAGAGATAAGGGGGGGTAGGGAGGCAAAAGAACAAAGAAATCTAGGATGTATAAAAGGGGCTAGACATCCTCACTTCTTGGGATCCCAGGATACAACTTTGGCTCCCTTCTCCCGGGAGAGGTGTGTGTTACTCCTTTTAAAGCAAACCCTGCATTATATGCTTGACTTAGTGTGCTTGAGGGAGCAGAACTCGGCTCGGATAACTGGTGGTATCACCGAGTAGCCTGGATCAGGAGTGCACCACCACTCCCAGAAAAAAAGCACCAGGAAACACAGGATTCCTTCATTTTCTACACATCACACTAATTTCAATTGCCTCAGTGCCTTGCCAGAAGAGTAGAAATGCTAATGGTATCTTTTGTAGATCTGTTCTCTTTGCCTTTGCCTGGGCTCTGTTAGAGTTTGTGGATTTTTCAGACTGAAAGATGCTTTTTTTTCCGTAGGATTCAGGGACATGTCCCCTGCCTGGTGCGTTTGGTGATTCCTGAGGCAGTATGGGACTTTGGATACCATTGGGTAAAGAAGATAACCTCTTCACACAGGGCATGACCTCTATTTGGGTCCCCAATCATCTTGTCCTTCCCCTGCATTGGTCTCATTTCAAAATAGGAAGTCTTCGTTGTTCATTGTCATTTATATGGTACCAATTCAGCAGACAATTTTTTTTTTGTTATACCATTGTAGTCATACACAGTAGTTGGGTTTATTTTGACAAAATCATACATGCATGTAATTTGATTTACTCCCTTTCTTCCCCACTCCCCCCCCAACCTCCCACTATTTTCCTTCTTCTATTTTATTTATCTCCCTTTCACTCATTTATTAATTTTTGATCACTTTTTTAATTTGGTAGCATCTCCCTTATTGATTCTTGTTTTATTTCTTGAGCTTTAGGAATCTTGTTTAAGAAGTCAGTGCCTGCAACCAATCTTATGGAGTGTTGACCCTATATTTTCTTCTAACAGTTGCCAATTTTTAGAGGGTGATCTTGGTGAGTGGAGAGTCTAACCTACTTTTTTTCTACTATTTACAGTATATACATAAAGGTGGAATTCCCTATGGTATCTTTATATATGCACACAATGCAATTTTATTAAATTCATTTGCATTTCCTCCTCTTTCCTATCCTTCCTCCCTCTCAATTTCCTTTTTCCACTCCATTGATCTTCCCTATATCTTCATGACATCTGATCCCTGCTCTTTTTTCCCTTATTTTGCTCTAGCTTCCACGGGAGGGAAAACATTCGACCCTTGATTTTTTGAATCTGCTTCTTTTATTTAGCATGATGTTCTCCATTTCCAACCATTTATCAGTATTAAGTTTTTTGAGTTCTCTGTATATTCTGGATATTAATCCCCTGTCAGAGCAGTAACTGGTAAAAAAAAAAAAAATTTCTTCTATTTTGTAGTTTCTCTTTTCATGCTGAAGCTGGGAAACAAATGGCCGTCAATATATTTAATAAACAGTTGGGTTCGATTGGGAAGATGGGGGCTGATTGGAAAGGAAAGAAAAGAAAATCCAAAGCTGACATCTCCAAAGCCCTTCCCCTCCACCCATTGCCTATAGGGAACAGTTCCTCCCAAAGGGCTGTTAACAAGCATCTCCAGAGCTGCCTGTTTGAGCAGATGTAGAAAGTTACACCTGGAGGGCTTCCTTCTCACCTTTTGGCTCATCTCCTGACCACTGGTCACTTAAGCAAGATGGGGAGAAGAGAAAAGCAAGATAAGGGGGGAAAGGGCATGAGAATAGTGGTGGCCTCAACCAAGCCCAAAGCAGGATCCCAGCAAGCACCGGGTCCTGGGGACGGAGGGGCCACTCACTGGACGTCCCAGCAGAGCCACACGGTAGAGAAGTGGCCCCAGCCCAGTTTTCGCACCACGTGGTACCGCCCATTGAACAGGTCACCGATCTTCACTGGGTAGTAGCCACCTGCCAAAGAGAGCCAGTAGATCATCGTGGGGGTGTCTCCCTTCCTGTTCCCCAGGACAGCGATCCCTACCAGCCACCCAGCACACGTGGGCCCAGCCTTTAGGCACCCTTTTCCTTCCAGGTTGACCTGAGCTCCTGCATTGGCAATCTGGCCACATGTACCCAAGATCTGCCTCACCCTTGCAATAGTCCTTGGGGTCTTCCTGTTCCTCGTCATCAGAGCCCAGGAGCCCCTGAAGCATTGGAGGTGCTGGTGTAGCTGGGGCTAGTTCACAGCCTGAGGACTCAGGCCCACAGGAGGCTTGTGAGCTGCGGGTGGAATGGGCCAGCAGTGAGTGCTTGAGGAGCCAGGGTCCCTGGACGGCCGGGCTAAGCCTTACCTGCTGCTGCTGCCGCCAAAGAAAATCTAAAATGTATAAAAGGGGGAGGACACTACCCCATCTTTGGATACCAGCTCTGGACCCCTTCTCTGGGGAGAAGTCTGTCTCTGTTCTATCCTTTAAATAAAACTTGCCTTCTATGCTTACCTCGGAGTCTCCAGTGTTCCATTGTCACATCTGGAGAAATGGAACTTGGCCCTGATTGATTCTCATCACTGGTGGTACCAATGCTCTCAAATCACTTCCTTTGCTGTGCAGAAACTTTTTAATTTGGTAGCCTCTCCCTTATTGATTCTTGTTTTATTTCTTGAGCTTTAGGGATCTTGTTGAAGAAGTCAGTGCCTGCAACCAATCTTATGGAGTGTTGACCCTATGTTTTCTTCTAACAGTTGCCAGTTTTAAGCAGGTGATTTTGGTGAGTGGAGAGTCTAGCCTACTTTCTCTCTACTATTTACATAATGGTAATAAATTATAAACGACAACAGTCTAACCCAAATGTTCCTTCAAATTGCAAAAGCATGTTTTTCCATGAAGTTGACAATATTTCTTGGAGAAAGATCAAGTCCCACCGGCTGGATAATGGTTGCTGGGGAAGTCAGCCACAAGCTTTATGCTCTCGTTTTTCAGGGATACGGAAAAAGAGCAAATGCAAAACATGGATGAAATTTATAAGATCACTTCCACAGAGAGGACCCAGCTATTGGAGAAAGCACTGGCGGTGCAATTGAGTGAACTGAACTCTGAAATAGAAGAACGGGAGATCCTTCAGGGAGAAGCTCATCGAGCTTACAGGTAAATAGTAGGAGTGAGAAAGTGTGGTCCTCAGGGCTTTACCTCCGGCTCTTACCCCATAATCTCCATCAGTCCTCCCCGCTCTTTTTTTTTGACGTGATCTCAAACTCAGACAAATGACATACAAAAGCAGATTCGGCACCCCTTTCTTCCACCCAAATACTAACCAGGCTCAGACCTGCATAGCTTTTGAGCTCAGGCAGGATCATGAGCATTCAGGGTGGTACAGACATAGACCAATTGCACTTTTCTAACCCAACTGTTGCCTCTAAAGTTTTCCTACATTCTAGATTTGTTAAGGCAGGTTGGAACAATCAATGTCTCACTGAAGAAAGTGGGGAAATGTTCCTACATGTTCAAGAACACTACCATCCTAAAGTTCCAGAAACTATTGTAGAAATCATACTCCATAAAGAGACTTCATCTTATAACATTTTAACTGAGTTTGATCTTGATTTTGATGAGAAATTTAAAACCTGAAATAATGCTAGGTATTTCGTAATGAATTCTACAAAATGCTGTTGGATTAGGAATTCTTTTAGAGGGTAAATGTTGCCAGTAAGAGCCATCAAATTCTTTTAAGTAGGGTAGCCAGATCAGTCCCTAAGTGGGGAGTCTCATGGGCCCTGGATCTTCACATTCCTTTGTTTCTGTTATAATTCATCAAAAGGAACAACATGAAAACTCTGTTGGGTAGAGTAAGCACAAGGTGGATGGTGAGCAATAAGGAGAGGAGATTGGAAGAGGCAGTAACCAGGTGAATTAGTGCTTCGTTCGAAAGACGATTCTGAAGAACTATTATATGGTGTGTTTTGTGATGGGTCTTTGAAGCTATTGCAGTTGTGTGAGGAAATGGAAAGATTGTGACCCATGTAAGTCACAATTTCTCTCAAATTTGGTTTCTTTATTTAAAAAATGAAGTAAAAAAATATTTGTATCCAGGGCTGGGGTTGTGGCTCAGTGGTAGAGCACTTGCCTAGCATGTGTGAGACACTGGGTTCAATTCTCAGCACAGCATATAAATAAAAATAAATAAATAAAGGTCCATACGACTAAAATATATACATATTTTTAAAAAGTATGTACCTTTCCTCCTTTATTAGGTTGTGAGGATCAAATGACATAATGCATGTTAAAGCATTTTGAAAACTAGAAAAAAACCCAAGTTTTTCATATGCAAAAATAAAGGGTTGATATTATTACAACTTACATGTCAAGAGAGTTAGGCAAGTGTAAAAGCTTTGGGAAAGGCCCTTTTAGGGCACACTGAAGATAAAATAGCTCCTCAACACCCTCCTACAGAGACCGGAAAACTTTCTCATGCTGGGGAGAGTCACCAAGGAAATTGGACCAAGACTCTCTGGCTAGATAGACACAGCCAAGCTAAATCTACAGATTATATTCCCTGGCTACCATCCCTCTCTGCCTCTCTCTTATAAAAGCTTTCCACACCCTCTGTGAGAAAGAAAGTCTTCTCTCTTCTCATTGGCTTTCAGTAAAACCTGTTCCCTCGCAAACCAGTCTCCTAAGCTTTAGCGAGGCATAACCAGCAGCAAAGCCTTTTCCTCCCCAGTTTCAATGGGAATTCCTGGGTACCCATATTTCTCTACTCCCCCAAACCACCCAGGATTGTTAGTAAGAACATAGCACCAGTACTGTGCTATGTTCCGGAGTCCAAGGAAAATGGAAGTATCCACTCCCAATAAGTATTCCCAGGGCACTGAAAAAAAATCATCTTTCTTTCTTTATCTCCACCCTCCCCTTCCTCTCCCGCCCCCATTCTTTTCCTCATTTCAGCTCATAAGCGCTGGACTTTGCAATGGTTGTGTTTCTTATGTGCCTGCTGATTGAATAAGTGTATGGCTGTGTGGTAAATGGACATACAGGCGTGAATCTCTATTTGTGGGTCAGTGTACACATCACTTAGTTTCACCAGCCGCTTTTAGGTCACTCCCAGGCACTTTGAGGTTTACTGAGAGGAACGATGTGATCTGAGTGAGAGGGTTGGGCAGCCAAGCCTGGGACCCTGCCCAGTCTCCCAGTTTGCCAAAGATGAGGAGACAAGAGGGCCAGGAAGTTTTCTTCTGTTTTCCCTGTCGAGTAGCCCATCTCCTTTCTGGTTGTCCACTGCCTCTCCTCCTCCTTGAGGCTGTGGCCAAGATGCAAGTTATACCTTTGATTTGTTGACATATTTACTCTCAAGCCCTTTTCAGAGTTTGCTTCTTTCTTTTCCCATCAAAGCCAAGGTAGGAGGAGAAAGTTAAGGGAGGCAATGCCCCAGCTTCAGAGGGAGAAATTTGACAGAGTGTCTAAATGAGTTGCTTAGATTCATGCAGTTGACCAATCTCCTGTCAACCTCCTGTTCTTTTCACAGAACCACTTGCTGGCAAGTGTACAAACTAACATGAAGTTTAAAAACTTCTCTGTGGGACCCGGCCTGATGGGCCACACCTGAAATTCCAGTAAGTTGGGAGGCTGAGGCAGGAGGATTGCAAGTTTGAGGACAGCCTCAGCAATTTAATGAGATTCTGTTTCAAAATTTTAAAAGTAATAATAACAATAAATAAAAATTCTGGGGATGTAGCTCAGTGCTAGAGCACCCTTGAGTTGTATCACCAGTGCTGGAAAAGCAAACAAACAACTTATCTGTGAGGACAAGTAGGATCGTATGAAGAATAGGAACCTAAATTTCACTGCCTCCACCTCCCTCAAAATTTCTAGGTCATTTCATGTGTTCCAGAACTGCCTACTGTGGCTCCTTTGCCAATGTCTACAACATCCCATCTTGAGAAAGTAGCATCTGCATCAGGGTTACTGTCCCCTGGTGTTTCAATGTTGCTAAGCCTTGGGATGCATCTTAAACCCGATAGGGAGAGCCCTGCTCTTGCTGACCAGACCCCACCTGCTTACCTGGACCTGCAGCTTATGCTGCCTGCATGAGAGTCCCTGATGAGAACAACTCATCATGGCGGGGCTTGACCAGGGTCCATCAGGCTGCACCAGCAGGCACTTCTTCTAAGTCTGCTTATCCTACAGATCAATAGTCTTCCTGAGGCAGAAAACTTGGGTACAGTAATTCTTAGAGTGTTTCCTGTTTGATATTTAAGGTCACCTTCACCTTCAGGTAATTCAGCAAGAACACAAAGTAAAAAACATTTTAAAAATTTTTACAAGATACCAGTGCTCTGCGTCAACTAGGGCAAGAGGGAGATTTGGTAAAGCTCAGTGCTTGTTAGAGATAAGGTTCCTGGAAGAATTAAAGCAGAGATATTCCTGGAGGAATAAAGGCAGGGGAAATAAAAATTCTTACCATATGTCCCTCTCTGGACTCTGGAGTAGGAAATAGTGAGGCAAATTATGAATAGAAGGACAGACCATATTTGTGTGGGGGAAAAGGAGAGAGAAATTACCCTGGGGAAAGGGTTAGCCAATATCAGGTCTGTGAGAGAAAGATTCTAAGACACAAGAATGTGGCCTGTACATTCCCTCCATAATCTACTATAATATGATATATTTATTTGAGAATGAGCAGTTGTGAAGAGTTACAGATTAATCAAGGCCCAGCTATAATCTGATTACAGCTTCTGTGATTACAGCTCTGTTGCATAAATCTTTCTGCAGCTCTGTTCAAATACCAAAGGACATCTCTTACTTTAGAAGAGAAAGGGAACTGGCACTGAAGAAAACCTTACAGGTGAGGGTAATGGTGGACCTTTTCAACACAACAATAAATTTGATTTTGCTAACTTGGAAATTTAGCAAGGAAAGTTTATTTTTGCAATCAAACAGCTGATGTTATTGACACTGTGTACGATAACAAAACATCCCCCCAAAAATATCCCTGCTGAATAAGAGCAGGCCGTTGTTTTCTTGGAGATTTGAAATTTTACAGTTCTCCATTTGGGATATTAAAATTAGTTTTTGGATTTAGGTGGCTGAGCCGAAGCCCCTTGTTATTCAGGCAGATGTCCTGCAGAGGGAGCTAGAGAGCTGCCTAAGAAGAGAGTACTCACCTGAAAATTTGCCTTTGCTTCTGCTGCAGGTAAGGGTCCCTTTGCAATTCAAAAACACAGCTGGAATTTAGTAGAAATTTATGAACAAAGCCAGCTTTCTGGTAGGTTTTCCTACACATGTGTAGTTTGCGGAACTTGGTTAGTGTGAGTGCAGTTATACCACACCGCAGTTCAGTTTAGGCACACTGTAAGTTCCTACTAAACATTTCCTGAGCTTTTATGGGGCAATGCAACGTTGAGACAGTTTCAGCCTTCCAGAGACTGTTGGCTAATCTAGGAAAGACATTTCCAGAAATTTTTCTTAAGAAAATAACTCAAAATGGAAAAATTTTTTCCATAAAGATTATTATTACAACATTGTAATAAAAGTAAAACAATTGGAATCACCTAAATATCTACCTACCAGGATGAAAAAGAGCTTAGAAAAGCAGTATGGTACTTAGTAGAATGTCATTCTACTATTTATCCTTTTTTTAGCCTAAGGAATTATTGTTAATATAATATTAATAAAGGTGTATGTGATAATAGCAGTCAAATCATGTATAGAAGAATCACTGGGTGGATACAGACCAGAAAGTTAACAATCACTATGTTTGGATAATACATTTCCTCTAAATGTTTTTATACTAAGCATTTATAATTTTAATTTTTAAAATTCTTCATTCTTTACTCACGTGTTGTGAGTTACATCCCCTATGCTTACAAATAAGTTCTTTTTTTTAAATGATATTGAGGATCAAACCCAGAGCTTTGCACATGCTAGGCAAGCATTCTACCACTGAGCAATATTTTCAGGCCCAAGACAATTTTTTTTTTCCTGTGCTGGAATTGAACTGACGGGTATTTTATCACTGAGCTATGTTTCCAGTTCTTTTTATTTTTGTTTTGAAACAGGAGCTCACTAAGTTGCTGAGGCTGGCCTCAAACTTGTGATCTTTCTGATTTAACCTCCCAAGTTTTGGGATTATAAGCATGTGCCACTGCACCCAGGCTCAGTTTTTTGTATTTTGTATTTTGAGTCAGGGTCTTGCTAAATTGCTGAGGCTGGCTTTGACCTTGTAATCCTTCTACCTCAGCCTGCCAAGTAGCTGGAATTACAGGTGTGAGACAGTGTGCCAGCCACAAATAAGTTCTTTAGCAACTAGTTAGCAATTAAGTTAACCACAAAGAAACAAAAGATACTGAGATTCTATTTGCAAGTCATACTGCTGTTGTTAACTTAGGATTATTTTAACCTACTATTTCTTGCATTCTTAATTCCCTTGTATGTATCAGTGCGTCTCCATGGAGAGAGTTGATGAAGAGGGTAAGATAATAGACATTTTGTTCACTTTGAGACATTTGTCAATGTCTGGAGATACTTTGCCCTGGGTGTTTTTACACATTCTGCCATGCCCAGAGCAGCCTCCCACAGCAAAGAATTATCCAGTCCCAAATGTCAATAGAGCTAAGGTTGAGAAACTCTAGTACACTATAAATTTCCATATATCATTTGTCTTCTGTTTAAAGAAACTCCTTTAACATTTCTTTAGTGCAGGTTTCCTATGGACAAATTCTCACAGTATGTTGTTTTGCAAAA
Source organism: Marmota flaviventris (assembly GCF_047511675.1). Classification (NCBI taxonomy): domain Eukaryota; kingdom Metazoa; phylum Chordata; class Mammalia; order Rodentia; family Sciuridae; genus Marmota; species Marmota flaviventris. The sequence continues at coordinate 54,143,593 of NC_092503.1, read as the reverse complement.
ATTAGTCTTATTTATTTCTTTATGTTTTTTTTTTTTTGTGTGTGTGTGTGTGCGCGCGCGCGCGCGTGTGCATGTGCATGTGATACTGGGGATTTGAACCCAAGACCTTTCACATGTCAGGCATGTGCTCTACCATTGAGTACTTCCTTTCATTTTAGAAAGATATTTTTATTCAATATAGAATCCTAGGTTGATTTTTTTCTCTTCTTTACTTGAAAGATGTTGCTCCATTATTCTTTTGTTTTGCATAATTTTTATTTCAGAACATAATGCATCTTTTTGTCCTCTGGCTGTTTTTAAGATTTTCTCTTAATGATCTTTAGCTATTTTATTATAGTATGTATTATTCCTCTTACTTGTAGTTAGTTGAACTCCTTAGATTGTGGGTTTATTATTTTCATGAGTTTGGGAAAACTGTTGCAAGTAGTAACCAACTACATTTCATTCATTATTTCTTCATATATATTGTCTGTCTGCAACCACTTTGTGGCACTGCAAATATACTCTGTTAAACCACTTCATATTGTTCCATAGATCACTGAGACTATGTTAAAATTTTTAGTCTTTTTTCCCCCTTAGTGTTTCATTTTATACATTTCCTATTGCTGTGTCTTCAAGTTCACCAGTTTTTTTTTTTTTTTTTCCAGTACTAGGGATTGGTTACAGGGCTTGGCATGTGCCTTGCAAACACTCTGCCACTGAGCCACATCCCCAGTTCAAGTTCACCAACTTTTCTTATGTAATATCTGATCTGCTTTTAATACCATCCACTCAATTTTTCATTTTAGATATTTGTTTTTCATTTACAGAAGTTCCAATTGATTCTTTTTAACATTTACCATCTCTTTCTTTATTATGTTCACATTTTCCTTTCAATCTTCAATCATGCTGAACATATTTATATTAAGTTCTTTAAAAGTTCTTGTTTGAACTGGACATCGTGGTGCATGCCTATAGTCCCATCCACTGGGGAGGCTGAGGCAGGAAGATCACGAGTTTGAGGTCAGTTAAATGAAGAATACAAAAGGAATGGGGATGTGACTCACTGACCCTGGGTTCAATCCTAGAGCAGTGGGGAATTAAAAAGGAAAGAAAACAATGTGCTTGCTTGTTAATTTAATCACCTTTGTCTTTTCTGGGCCTGTTTCTCATCAATAATTTTCTTCTGCTTAAGGATCATGTTTTCCTGCTACTTTACATATCTAATAACTTTTTAAAATTTTATTTTTAGTTTTAGATGGACATAATATCTTTATTTTTATTATTATTTTTTTAATGTGGTGCTAAAGATCGAACGCATGCAAGACAAGTGCTCTACCACTGAGCTACAACCCCAGCCCTCTAATAATTTTTTTTTAATATTTATTTTTTAGTTGTAGTTGGACACAATCTTTGTTTTACATATTTATTTTATGTGGTGCTGAGGATCAAACCCAGGGCCCCGCACATGCTAGGCGAGCGCTCTACCACTGAGCCACAATCCCAGCCCTCTAAAAAATTTTGATTGCTGAAAATTGTCAACTTTTCATTCCTGGGTGCCAGAGTTTGTATTTTCCTTAGAGTGAGTGTTGAAATTTATTCCAGCAGACTTTTAAGTTACATATCAGTTTAATCCTTTCGAGCTTTGCTTTTAAATTTGTTAGAGTGGGTTTAGAATAACTTTACTATAGTCATAGTTTGTCCTTATTACTGAAGCCCCTGTTGTGTCCACTGAATGTCCTGGGTCCCAGTGAAGATCTAGTGCCCACTGAAGTTCCTTTGCTCTGGCTGGGTGGATCTTGAACATCTGTTCAGTTTACAACACCCCAGTCAGTTCTCCTTGGTGCAGCAACGTGGAGTTTCACCCTCTACACACCTGGCTAGGTATTCAGCCACAGACTTCAAGGGATCGCTGCGTATTTCTGGAGTCCTTTCTCTACCTAGTTTCCCGTCTCTAGTATTCCACTCTGCAAACTCCTGACTCCACTTACAAGTTTCACTTTCTCCCTTCTTAACTCAGAGAGAATACTTACTCTGCTTGGGATTCCCTGTTCCTTTCCATGTCTCAGAAACTGCAGGGTGACGGGAGTTTGACATTATATGTTTCCTTCTTGTAGGGGTTATAGTCCTGCCTATTCACAGTCAGAAAACAATTGACTTGTATATTTTTTCCAATTTTCTTTTTCTTTTTAACATTTTTTATTTTTTGGAAGTGGTTAGAAACAATACCTTTATTTTATTTATTTATTTTTATGTGGTGCTGAGGATCGAACCCAGGGCTTCGCATGTGCTAAATGAGCGTTCTACCACTGAGCCACAATCCCAGCCCCTATTTTTTCCAATTTTCTACTTGCTTATGATGGAAGGACATGATAGAGCTAGTCCCAGTTATTCTATCATAGCCAGCATTATTTTTATTATTAGAAAGAAAACATTTTCAAAAGATTATTTAATCTTTTTTTTTTTTTTCAGTATGAGGATTGATGATTGAACCCAGAGGTACTCTACCACTGAGCTACATCCCCAGCCCTTTTTATTTTGAAAAAGGGTCTCCCTAAGTTGCTGAGGCTGGCCTCAAACTTGTTATCCTCCCGCCTCAGCCTCCTGAGTTGCTGGGATTATAGGCATGTGCTGCAATGCCTGGCTTATTTAACTACTTTTTAAAAATATTGTTTTAGTTGTAGTTGGACACATACCTTTATTTTATTTATTTTTATGTGGTACCGAGGATCCAACCCAGTGTCTCGCACATGCTAGGCAAGCTCTCTACTGCTGGCCACAATCCTAGCTCCTAACTATTTTATTTTTTAGTTGTAGATAGACACAATACCTTTATTTTACTTTTATGTGGTACTGAAGATCGAACCCAGTGCCTCACATGTGCTAGGCAGGCGCTTTGCCACTGAGCCATAACCCCAGCCCTTATTTAATATTTTTAAGTGTAAATAAAACTTCTGATCTGAGGTTAAAAGCTTTAATATTACCTGTGTTGTACTTTGCATTTTGAATCATTTCAGTTCTTAATAGAAAATTAAAGCCTACATTGGATAATTTGATAGACCTTAATATCACTGCTAAGATTGTTCTATAATTTATAAATGAGCTTATAAACTATTCACTTGGCAACATATCAGGAAAATTTAGAAGTCTCTACATGTTTTATTTAAGTTTGAATGGTATCATAAGCCAGACTTCTTAATTTTATGGTCTTCATGTAGTAAAGTACATTTTTCTAAAACAATCAGAGTTCGATTTACCTATTATTTGTGTTCTTTCTTCCCCGACTTTTTAAATTTGTGTTCTTAAGACTTAAGTCAGTCTTCCTATTACAATAGTGTTCTGCTAAGTGCTTTTTTTTTCTTTTTGGTTAAAGTATTACACAGAGAGAATTACCCAGTTGGCCCAGTGTAAATATTTACACGTGGTTAGGTGGAAGAGGTTTTGCCAGCAGAGTAAGACCATGGAGCAACTTTATCCTCTTTACAAGGTAGGAAACCATGAATAGTACCTGTGGGCTATTTTTTTTCATGTGTATATATATATTATATATATAATTTTTTTAAATACACGACAGCGGAATGCATTACAATTCTTATTATACATATATACCACAATTTTTCGTATCTCTGTATATAAAGTAGGTTGACACCCAATTTGTGTCTTCATACATGCACTTTGGATCATGATGTCCATCACATTCCACCATCCTTGCTAATCCCCTGCCTCCTCCCTTTCTCTCACTCCCCTCTTCCCTATCTAGAATTTATCTATTCCTCCCATGTTCCCCCTCCCTACCCCACTATGAGTCAGCCTCCTTATATCAGAGAAAGCATTCGGCATTTGTTTTTTGGGGGTTGGCTAACTTCTGTGTGCTATTTTTTTATGATAAAAATAATGGTCAATAAGCTTGTCCATGTTTTTAAATCACTGACAAAGATAGGAAAGGAATCGATTGGTGCATCTTCTTGCCTGTTCTGCTAGTGGCAGAAGATAATGGTTCCTATTTTTAAGAATGAGATATGAAGAAAGTTTTATATGATAGAATATGTGTGTTTCTCTCTAGACTTGGCTTCCGCTGCTGTAGGTGACAGCTCAAAAGCTGAGTCCAGTAACTAAATCTCCTGATGCACTGACTGTCTGCAGTCTTTCTCCTTCAAAGTCCTAATTAAGAATATGAACACTGCCTTTATCAGTCAAATTCAGAATATGGTGGAACTTTGGGATTCACCCTTTATTTGGCCCCCAGACATCATTCCCCTATGCTTGGAAGCCAATGGCACAGAGAATAAGGCTTGCCAATGCCAAGCTCTGTCTTCCTATCTCTCTTAAACAGAAACGAGTTGGCTACATTATGCAGGAATACAGTGATGCTGTCCAGAGAGCTGAAAGATTATCCATTGCTCGAGAAAACTTCCTTATGGGAAAAAAGAATCCTCCTAACTTAGTGATGCTGGAAGATGTGACAATTTACACAAGGTGGTTAGTGTGTCACCTACACTCTTTCAGGACTGTTCACCACTATCTACAGGTATGTCAAATGCTCATATGACCCTGTGATGCACTCCCACGAATGGCCACCATGCTGTTTTCTCGCATCTGTCATCTTGTCAGGGTTTCTGTACTCTACCTGCTCTAAAAAGGACAGGAAAGCAATGAGTCACTGGAATTTTTTAAAAAAACTTGCTCCGTTGAAATCACTGCATTAATTCAGCTCTTTCAAAGATGGCTCAGATGTATTATTTCCCATTCACTCTGTAACTTTCTGTTTTCATCCTGTTTTCTGTTCAAGATTTATGCTCTTCAACAGGGGTCTACTTTGTTAGTCAGCAATATTTAATGAGAGTCTGCCAGCTACTTGTCCTAGGCCACACAGCAAAATGTGGTCTTTGCTGAAAGGTAATGAGGTCCCAGGCAGGCAGGGCAAGTAAACTTTTACTGAAATGCAATGGCGTAAGAGACAAAGTAAACAAAGCAAGTACAAGGTAAAGGCACAGAGGAGAGGACCTAACTCAGGCTGGAGGGTCACAAAGGAGTTACATGATTACATTTCCATTTTAGAAAGATTATTGTTTGGCTACCTAAATCTTTTCTTACTCCTTTCCTCCTTATTTCAGTGACACCACTGAGTTCAAACCAGAAACCTGGCCATCACCTGACTTGACTTCTTTTTCACGTCTAGTCACTGTGGGCTACACCTCTAATACCTCTCCCCACTCACATGGTGGTATAAATATCTGCTCATCCATTTGGGTCCTCCACCAAAATGTGAATTCCAAGGTGGGGAACCAACTTGTTTCTTTTTATTTCTTTCTTTATTTTTGTGGTGCTGGAGATTGAACCCAGGGCCTTATGCATGTGAGGCAAGCACTCTACCAACTCAGCTATATCCCCAGCCCTTGTTTCTCTTTATATCATTAGTACCTTACAAGGCTTTGTCTGTTTTGGTTGTGTGATTGGTGTAGAACTGGCTGGAGGTTAAGGTCACTCAGAGTTGGTAACAATACTGGTTTCCCATTTTCAAATTTAGTTCCTCATCATTAGCAGATTCCTAAGGTCCCATCTCTAGCTCCCTCCTTTCCTATCAAAGCAAAGTGCTGCTCATGAACCTGAGTCTGGAAGCTTCCCTGAGAATCAGGTTGATGTGTGGCTTATGGTTATATCCTTCTGTAGGCCCTTCAGTATTTGCCCATCTCCAACATGCTGAGTCCAGCTGACAACCAAGACCCTGAGGCTGGTCAGGAAAATGACAAGGTCTGTGTCAATGACATGGACCCCAACATCCAGGGTCCTGCATCTTTTGGCCTGGTGGATACTAGCATTTCAGGTAAGAAATTATTCTTCTTCCCCCTAGGGTAATGTGGAGAAAAGAAGATTGTGTTTGGGGACATGTGCTGTTTAGTACCATGATCTTGCAAACATTTTTCTTTTTTTTTTTTTTAAAGAGAGAGAGAGAGAATTTTTTAATATTTATTTTTTAGTTATCGGCGGACACAATATCTTTGTTTGTATGTGGTGCTGAGGATCGAACCCGGGCCACACGCATGCCAGGCGAGCCCGCTACTGCTTGAGCCACATCCCCAGCCCGCAAACATTTTTCTATGTATCAAAAGTTGTATCTTCCTAATGAACAAATGTTAATTTTATGTTTTCTGATGAGAAAAATCACTAACCACTTCCCTTAGACATTTTGATCTTTGTAATTCACAAATTAAGAGAAAGGGAAAAAATGGACTTGACATCAGGAGATTTGGGTTCTGGGGTTGTTTCTGTCCTGCCCATCTAGGCCTGCATTTTCTTGGGCCTCAGTTTACTTATTACATAATAAACCTTTCAGATTAAGTGATCTCTAGTGTTCCTTTCAGTTTTAAGATCACACAATTCTAAACTAATTATTCATCAGAATCAATTTAATATAGTCTTCCTGGTCTTTTGTTACAGATGGTCAAGAAACCTGATGTAACTTAGAGTACCATTCTTGCTTAGGGTATGCACAGAGTGTCCCAGGAGCACCTGGGAGTGGCAGCCAACCTCAGTGATGGGGATCTCAGAAGTTTTCTTGATGGAGAGGAGGGGAATTCCAGCTGGGTCCTTAGAGTTGAATAGGAATTAGACACAAGAAGGTGAAAGCTCTCACCTTCTTCTCATTTGTTGATTAATGTTTAAGTGATATAATTCATTTGCCACTAAGAAATCTGGGCAGGGATGCTTCCACTTAGTCATCTCCCAAAGGTCTGTTGGGTTCCTCCTGCAGGCTGTGAGAGGGTGGGGAGTCCTGGCTCTCTCCTGCAGAAATCTAGCTCCGAGGACTTGTCGGATACACCTGGCCAAGTGTGGTGCTGATTATAAATGTGGCAGAGAAGGTTGGGCAAGGGGCAGAGGAGGGCCTATCTTTAGTTATCTCCAAGGACCCTCTGAGGTTCCACCTCTAACTCCTTCCTTCCCTATCAAAGCAAAGTGTTGCTCTTGAACCTAACCTGGATGCTTCTGTGAGAACTGAGTTGATGTGTGGCCGCCTGGTTGTGCCTTTCTGTAGACCCTCCTGTATTCTTTGGCCTTCACGCTCTTGATTTTGGATCTTTTTCAGGGCCAATGAGAACAGATGCTGATTTCATCCTGCCCCAACACACAACAGAAACAGGAGAACTGAAACCTCAGCTGAGGCTCCTGTTGTCACACTTCCATATCCCATACGACCTGCAGGAGCTAAGGAACTCTGCTAAGGAAATGGAACTTTTTTCATTGGTACTATATGTACTCTTTTTTTTATTTATTAGTTATTGATGGACCTTTATTTATTTGTTTGTTTATATGTGGTGCTGAGAATCAAACCCAAGTGCCTCACACATTCTAGGCAAGCGCTCTACCACTGAGCCACAACCCCACCCCCTATATGTACTCTTAATAAATCTAGATGTCCGTGAAGGAAAACACCATTATTTGCCACCAAGATGCATATTTATATTGCCAAGGTTGTTTCTAGATAAAATAGTAATAGGTGACATTTAGGTTGGCAGTTAGGAAGAACTTACTTTCCATAAGAGGAATGGGACCTTCCAATGGCAAACCCAGAGGAACTGTAGGATTTTTTTTTTTCTGCAGAATTTAAAGGAAAGGCTGGGCAACAGTCTGTAGGAACTAAAAATGTAGCCAAGATCTGGCAAATTTGCATGGTAGAGTCATCAAGTGTCTAAAGCCCTCTGATTCTCAGAATGTGTGGCAGTACTCTCCTTGCTGACAAAATGCTTTATATTCAACAAAGTGTACCTTGTGTCGTGAGGTTTAGAGTCACAGTCTTCTCTGCTGTAACACAGAGTTAGCTGGGTGCGGTACCACATGTCTATAATCCCAGTGGCTCAGAAGGCTGAGGCAGGAAGATCATGAGTTCAAAGCCAGCTTCAGCAACGACGAGGTGCTTAGCAACTCAGTGAGACCCTGTCTCTAAATAGAATACAAAATAGGGCTGGGGATGTGGCTCAGTGGTCAAGCACCCCTGAGTTCAATCGAACCTGGTACCTCCCCTCCCAAAGCAAAACAAAACAAAAAACAAGAAAACACAGTGTTGTATAACCTGAAAAAGGAACTCACATCGTCAAAAGCCATGTTAAAACTTGTTGCAAAAGGAAAAACAGGAGTATGGGTGAAGAGCATCGGATATAACAAAATTTCTCAGCAAATGTTTTGACAATAAAAATAGTTTTCTACCTCTAGCTGATATTATTTGCAAATGTATATATTTGCTAAATAAAAGTAACAAATGAACGGATCCAAATGGGCAAAAATTAAATCTGAGTGTTCTGGATTGCTCTTCATATGACAAGTGCTACTCTCTCCTCTATCATCATTCGTTTGACCTTGAAGTTGCCCTTGGGTTTGTACTTGTTCTTGCATCATTCTACCGGGATCATTTCCATCATTTCCATTAGTAACGCAGTTCAGTGAAACCAGTGGTATCACATTCCTCCAGTTTCTTTGAAGGTGATGATGTTTAGCTTTTGTTTTTCTTCTGTTGACCCAGCAGCACTGTCCTCACGGGGCTTCTAGGGAGTGTCCTCAGCCTTATCATCACCAAGTGTTATGAAGGGCAAAACACAGAACAGGAATAGGATGGTATTTAAAAAGAACAGAATAAGTAATAATAAATTGTAGCACAGTAGACTATTATCAATGATAAACAAGAGGACACAGGCCAGCTGGGCACTTCAACAAAGCAGCCTTGTTCCAAAGGACAACTTGTCTCCTCCATGTGGTGATAGTTGCCATTTGATTTTCTTATAATAGCATCATGTGAAACGTTAACTGTGCTCCTGAGCTAATCAATCATATTACAACAACATTTTTGTGTAGGGAGAGTTCTTATGTTTAGATAATGTTTATTCTGGTACTTTAATGTCCCTGGAGCAGAGTCAGTTCAGCAAACCCAAAGCCTGCTGCCCAACACTAGTTTTTCTAAAATCAAACTCTTTGGAATACAGTGCTTCAGCCCATTTAGATGGCTATAACTCGGTGGCTTATAAATGAAAAGAATATATTTTTTACACTTGTGGAGACTGAGAAGTTCAAGACCAAGGTAGATACAGTGTCTGGTGAGGGCCTGTTTTCTGGCTCATAAATGGTGCCTTTTTGCTGTGTCTTCACATGGTAGAAAGGCAAGGGTCTCTCTGGGTTTTTTTAATGTGACACTAATGCTATTCACCACATCCCAAAGTCCCCACCTCCTAATACCACCACCTTGGGGATTAGGATTTCAATACACAAATTGTGTAGGATCATAAATAAATATTCAGACAATAGCATAATCATGCCTATTCATTTATGTATTATCTATGGCTGCTTTCACTACAACAGCAGACTTGGGTAGTTGCAACAGAGCCCCTGTGGTCTGTAAAGACTAAAATACTTACTATCTGGCCCTTGAAGAAAATGTGCAATTCAGTCCTAATCTAGCACTGTCTTGCTGAATTTCCCAGTGATGAATATGTTGGCTGCTCTGACCTATAAGTTAACCAGTAATCACCTATAGCTATTGAGCTCTTGGAATGTGGCTACTACAACTGAGAAACTAAATTTTCAAGTTTACTTAATCTCTTCTTTTTCTTTCTTTCTTTTTTTTTTTGGTACTGAGGGTATCTGACCACTGAGCCACATCCCCAGCCCTATTTTGTATTTTATTTAGAGACAGGGTCTCACTGAGTTGCTTAGCTCCTCGCTTTTGCTGACGCTGGCTTTGAACTCACAATCCTCCTCCCTCAGCCTCCAGAGCTGCTGGGATTACAGGTGTGTACCACCTTGCCCAGCAGTTTACTTAATCTTTAATTAATCCTCAATTAAATGTTAAAATGCCACATGTGGCGAGGTACAACTGTATTCGACAGCCACAGAAGCACCAGCATGCACTGGAAGAATATTCAGCTCTGTGACTCACAAACTTGCTCACTCACTTCAGAAACCATTGTTGAGATCTTAGTATGTGCCAGCACCATGCATGGTAGGTTCTTTGTATGTGTATGTATATGTGTGTTTGTGCATGTGTATGTACATGTATGGTAAAATACATATAACATAAAATTTGCCATTTTGAACATTTTAAGGAGATGGTTCAGTGGCATTAAGGACATTACACTATTGTGCAACCATCACCATGTAGTGAGCATGCCATGATGCAGTTGGCCAACGCATCATGGAGGTGCCATCAAAGGGCCAGTGGATCCTGGGGCCACTCAGGAGAATAAAGGAGGAAATGCTCAGCACTTTAGTAGTAGGAAGTCATGTCATAGAAAGCATTTGCAGCCTCAGTCTGGAAGTGAGATGTGAAGGGAATAGGCCAAGGCACCTTAAAAAGTTTTAAGAGGTTCTAGCATCTGGACTCTTCTTTCTAGTAACATCCCAGTCAGGCTTCTGAGAGTAGGATATACTTGACCCTTGGATGTTCTATTTTATGAGGTGGTCAGAAAAAAGTCAAAACGTTTCCAGATGTGGACAATGTACTTCTTACATTTAGGGCCCAGCTCAAAATACACACAAATAAATATGCTAATGTATTTCCAATCTTTGCAGCAGACATTCAGGATAAGTGACAGTTAGGGTAAGGAGCTGACTGCACATGTGCCACACAGCTACGTCCATGTAAGGCCCTATTGCTATCACAGATTCTTGTTATGAATCAGTTTGACTCCATGGCTATTTCAAAGATAATCAGTAGCTGTTTTTGAAATTGCATATCATCTGAGACTTTTTTTTTCACTTCTCTCTTCTAAATCTTATTTAGGTTTTCCAAAAATTTCAAAGCATCTTCACAGAGCAACAGAGAATGCAGATGTTTCCAGACTATGAGGCTGGAACAGCTAAAGCAGAGAATTTGTCAGGACCACCTATAGCCCTGAAAAAGAGAGCCAACTGGATTTCCTTTATAAAGGTAAGGGGGCCTGTGGTGGCGATCACCTGTCAGTGATGTCAGCAGTGTCACAAGATTTTCCTCCAACCAGGCCAGGCAACATGGCAGCACCAGGTCTATCTGGTCCCTCTCGTCCTCTCTCCTTAGTGCCTCCAGAAGATTCCTGGGGGGAGACCACACAGAGAACCTGGCCTTGGGCATCAGGCCTCCCAGCGCTTTGGCTGCCTGTGTGGATATTAGCCACGCTGATGTGCTCCTCTGGAAGTTCCAGATACCTCTGTCTTGTTCCATTGGGTCCAAACTCCCTTCTTATGGTTAAAGATCTCCAATACTTGGAAAGAACAAAGAATAATGCCCAAAGATGTAATTGACTCGTGTAAATCGAACTTTTTATTTAAAAACTAGTATTGGGTAAATACTTTGTCAGGCACAATCACTGGTGCTGGAGAAGCACAATTAATAAGAAACACCTAAGAAGATTAAATAAGATGATTTTGGATAGTGCTAAGAGCAATCATTCCTCATTCTAGGAAGTTATGTTCTAGAAAGGAACACTGCTTTAGTAGATACCACATCATATCTTTCCTAGGGGAAAGGCAGGGGGTTAGGTTCTGTGATCCTCTGCTCACAACATTAATCAATACATAACTTTGTTTTGCGTGTGTTCCTATTTAAAGACTATATATATATATATATATATATATATATATATATATACACATATATATATATATATACACATATATATATATATGCATGTATATACATATGTATGTATATATACATATATGCACATATATGTATATACATATACACATGTGTATATGTACACATATGTATAAACATACATGTGTATATATATATATATGTATATATAATTTAAAGTTTTTTTGTTTAGTTTTTTTTTTCAGTGCTGGGAATCAAATCCAGGGGCAACACACATATGCCAGGCATATGCTCTACCACTAGGCCACATCCCCAGTTAATATATACTATTGATTCATTACATTGAACTCAAGGTCAATAGCACTCTGGCTCATTTACGAATGAAGCAAATCTAATGTATTTTCTTTATAGAGAACGTCACAGTGTTCTTGTGCTTAGGAACCCTAGACAACATGCTATTGAACTCTGCTTAGAGACCATTTTAACAATGAAATTACCAACAAAAACGATGGAAAATGCAAAAAAGTGTGTCTCTAAATAGACCATGCAAAGAATACTTGTCTATAGTATCCTTTAAAATTAGGAGAAGGCACCATGTTGTCTCAGCTGGAAATGTGAGCAACTCCAATTGTTCACCACTCTGTGCATGATTTTGAAGGACTATGACAATTCTACCAGTGTCAAATTTCGGGTCACAAGTAATTTTTAGTGAGTAGGCAAAATTGAAAGTATGAAATCCATGAATGATAAAGATTAATTGTATTATGAGGGAAAGAAAAATTTCATATGATTCTCATTGTTCATTTGGACTGCTTTAACAAAATAACAATAAACCTGGTAGTTTATAAACAACAGAAATATATTTCCCTCAGTTCTCTAGGCTGAGAAGTCCAAAGTGGCATTGCGATTAGGCTCTGGTGAGGGCCCTCTTCCAGGTTGTAGACTACTGATTTCTTGCTGTGTCCTCACAAGATAGAAGGAACAAATTTTCTCAGGCTTCATTTGTATGGGCACTGAGTATATTCATGAGGGTTCCACACTCACAAACTAATTATTTCCTACAGATCTCACCTACTACTAACATCATCTTACAGGGTTACATTTCACAAGTGAATTTAGAGGGACACAGATGTTCTCAGCATAGTCTATTCTGACCTGTGGACTGAAAGGAGAGAAATCAAAGATTAGGTTTGGGACTTGCACACAGGTGATCAGCATAAGGGAAGGTGAATTTTCTGTTTTAGATTGCTAAACTTGACATCCAAATATAGATATCAAGGAGATAGTTGGACAAGAAGCTAAAACCTAGGGTCCAGATATAATGAAATATTACTCAGCCATAAAGAGAAATGAAATTATGGCAGTTGCCAGTAAATGGATGGGACTGGAGAATATCATGCTAAGTGAAATAAGCCAATCCCCAAGAAACCAAAGGCTGAATGTTCTCTCTGATACACAGATGCTAACTCACAATAAATGTGGGGAGTAGGGAAGAATAAAAGTACTTTGGATTAGACAAAGGGAATGAAGGAAAGAGAGGGGAAAATGGGAATTTGAGAGCTATTAGCATACTGATGGTATTTACAGTCACAGAAATTTTGTGTGTGTGTGGTACTGGGGATTGAACCCAACTGCACTTAATCACTGAGCCACATCCCCACCCCTTATTTGTTGTTGTTCTTTTTAGTTATACATGATAGTAGAATGTATTTTGACATATTATACATGCATGGAGTACAACTTCCTGTTCTTCTGGTTGTAATTCCATGATGTGGAATTACATTGGTCGTGTATTCCTATATGAACATAAGAAAGTCATGTTCGATAACAATCATAAATATATATGCCCCAAACAATGGTGCAGCTATGTTCATCAAACAAACTCTTCTCAAGTTCAAGAGTCTAATAGACCACCATACAATAATCATGGGAGACTTCAACACACCTCTATCACCACTGGACAGATCTTCCAAGCAAAAGTTGAATAAGGAAACTATAGAACTCAATAACACAATTAATAACCTAGACTTAATTGACATATATAGAATATACCACCCAACATCAAACAGTTACACTTTTTTCTCAGCAGCACATGGATCCTTCTCAAAAATAGATCATATATTATGTCACAGGGAAACTCTTAGACAATATAAAGGAGTAGAGATAATACCATGCATCCTATCTGATCATAATGGAATGGAACTGAAAATCAACGATAAAAGAAGGAAGGAAAAAGAATACATCACTTGGAGAATGAACAATAGGTTACTGAATGATCAATGGGTTATAGAAGACATCAAGGAGGAAATTAAAAAATTCTTAGAGATTAATGAAAACACAGACACAACATATCGGAATCTATGGGACACATTGAAAGCAGTTCTAAGAGGAAAATTCATTGCTTGGAGTTCATTCCTTAAAAAAAGAAAAAACCAACAAATAAATGATCTCATACTTCATCTCAAAATTCTAGAAAAAGAAGAGCAAAACAACAGCAAAAGAAGTAGAAGGCAAGAAATAATTAAAATCAGAGCTGAAATTAATGAAATCGAAACAAGAGAAACAATTGAAAAAATTGACAAAACTAAAAGTTGGTTCTTTGAAAAAATAAACAAAATCGACAGACCCTTAGCCATGCTAGCGAAGAGAAGAAGAGAGAGAACTCAAATTACTAGCATACGGGATGAAAAAGGCAATATCACAACAGACACTTCAGAAATACAGAAGATAATCAAAAATTATTTTGAATCCTTATACTCCAATAAATTAGAAGATAGTGAAGGCATAGATAAATTTCTTAAGTCATATGATCTGCCCAGATTGAGTCAGGAGGATATAGACAACCTAAACAGACCAATATCAATTGAGGAAATAGAAGAAACCATCAAAAGACTACCAACTAAGAAAAGCCCAGGACCGGATGGGTATACAGCAGAGTTTTACAAAACCTTTAAAGAGGAACTAATACCAATACTTTTCAAGCTACTTCGGAAAATAGAAAAAGAGGGAGAACTTCCAAATTCATTCTACGAGGCCAACATCACCCTGATACCTAAACCAGACAAAGACACTTCAAAGAAAGAAAACTACAGACCAATATCTCTAATGAACCTAGATGCAAAAATCCTCAATAAAATTCTGGCGACTCGGATACAAAAACATATCAAAAAAATTGTGCACCATGATCAAGTAGGATTCATCCCTGGGATGCAAGGCTGGTTCAATATACGGAAATCAATAAATGTTATTCACCACATCAATAGACTTAAAAATAAGAACCATATGATCATCTCGATAGATGCGGAAAAAGCATTCGACAAAGTACAGCATCCCTTTATGTTCAAAACTCTAGAAAAACTAGGGATAACAGGAACATACCTCAATATTGTAAAAGCAATCTATGCTAAGCCTCAGGCTAGCATCATTCTGAATGGAGAAAAATTGAAGGCATTCCCTCTAAAATCTGGAACAAGACAGGGATGCCCTCTCTCACCACTTCTGTTCAACATAGTTCTCGAAACACTGGCCAGAGCAATTAGACAGACGAAAGAAATTAAAGGCATCAAAATAGGAAAAGAAGAACTTAAATTATCACTATTTGCAGATGACATGATTCTATACCTAGCAGACCCAAAAGGGTCTACAACGAAACTATTAGAGCTAATAAATGAATTCAGCAAAGTGGCAGGATATAAAATCAACACGCATAAATCAAAGGCATTCCTGTATATCAGCGACAAATCCTCTGAAATGGAAATGAGGACAACCACTCCATTCACAATATCTTCACAAAAAATAAAATACTTGGGAATCAACCTAACAAAAGAGGTGAAAGACTTATACAATGAAAACTACAGAACCCTAAAGAGAGAAATAGAAGAAGATCTTAGAAGATGGAAAAATATACCCTGTTCATGGATAGGCAGAACTAACATCATCAAAATGGCGATATTACCAAAAGTTCTCTATAGGTTTAATGCAATGCCAATCAAAATCCCAACGGCATTTCTTGTAGAAATAGAGAAAGCAATCATGAAATTCATATGGAAAAATAAAAGACCCAGAATAGCAAAAACAATGCTAAGCAGGAAGTGTGAATCAGGCGGTATAGCGATACCAGACTTCAAACTATACTACAGAGCAATAGTAACAAAAACAGCATGGTACTGGTACCAAAACAGGCGGGTGGACCAATGGTACAGAATAGAGGACACAGAAACCAATCCACAAAACTACAACTACCTTATATTTGATAAAGGGGCTAAAAGCATGCAATGGAGGAAGGATAGCATCTTTAACAAATGGTGCTGGGAAAACTGGAAATCCATATGCAACAAAATGAAACTGAATCCCTTTCTCTCGCCATGCACAAAAGTTAATTCAAAATGGATCAAGGAGCTTGATATCAAATCAGAGACACGCCGTCTGATAGAAGAAAAAGTTGGCTACGATCTACATACTGTGGGGTCGGGCTCCAAATTCCTCAATAGGACACCCATAGCACAAAAGTTAATAACTAGAATCAACAAATGGGACTTACTCAAACTAAAAAGTTTTTTCTCAGCAAAAGATACAATAAGAGAGGTAAATAGAGAGCCTACATCCTGGGAACAAATCTTTACTCCTCACACTTCAGATAGAGCCCTAATATCCAGAGTATACAAAGAACTCAAAAAATTAGACAATAAGAGAACAAACAACCCAATCAACAAATGGGCCAAGGACCCGAACAGACACTTCTCAGAGGAGGACATACAATCAATCAACAAGTACATGAAAAAATGCTCACCATCTCTAGCAGTCAGAGAAATGCAAATCAAAACCACCCTAAGATACCATCTCACTCCAGTTAGAGTGGCAGCCATTATGAAGTCAAACAACAACAAGTGCTGGCGAGGATGTGGGGAAAAGGGTACACTTGTACATTGCTGGTGGGACTGCAAATTGGTGCAGCCAATTTGGAAAGCAGTATGGAGATTTCTTGGAAAGCTGGGAATGGAGCCACCATTTGACCCAGCTATTCCCCTTCTCGGTCTATTCCCTGAAGACCTAAAAAGAGCATGCTACAGGGACACTGCTACATCGATGTTCATAGCAGCACAATTCACAATAGCTAGACTGTGGAACCAACCTAGATGCCCTTCAATGGATGAATGGATAAAAAAAAATGTGGCATTTATACACAATGGAGTATTACTCTGCATTAAAAAATGACAAAATCATAGAATTTACAGGGAAATGGATGGCATTAGAGCAGATTATGCTAAGTGAAGCTAGCCAATCCCTAAAAAACAAATGCCAAATGTCTTCTTTGATATAAGGAGAGTAACTAAGAACAGAGTAGGGTCGAAGAGCATGAGAAGAAGATTAACATTAAACAGGGATGAGAGGTGGGAGGGAAAGGGAGAGAGAAGGGAAATTGCATGGAAATGGAAGGAGACCCTCAGAGTTATACAAAAGTACATACAAGAGGAAGTGAGGGGAAGGGGAAAAATAATACAAGGGGGACAAACGAATGTCAGTAGAGGGGGCAGAGAGAGGGGAGGGGAGGGGAGGGGAGGGGGGATAGTAGAGGATAGGAAAGGCAGCAGAACACAACAGACACGAGTATGGCAATATGTAAATCAATGGATGTGTAACTGATGTGATTCTGCAATCTGTATATGGGGTAAAAATGGGAGCTCATAACCCACTTGAATCAAATTGTGAAATATGATATATCAAGAACTATGTAATGTTTTGAACAGCCAACAATAAAAAATTTAAAAAAAAAAAGAAAGTCATGTTCGATTCATTCTACTATCTTTTCCTAATCCCATTCTCCCCTCTCTTTTCTTCATTCCCTTTGTCTAATCCAAAGTACTTTTATTCTTCCCTACTCCCCACACTCATTGTGTGTTAGCATCTGCATATCAGAGAGAACATTCAGCCTTTGTTTTTAGGGGGATTGTTTTATTTCACTTAGCATGTTATTCCCCAGTTCCATCCACTTACTGGCAAATGCCTTAATTTCATTTCTCTTTATGGCTGAGTAATATTTCATTGTGTATATATACCACATTTTCTTTATTCATTCCTCTGTTGAAGGACACTGAGGCTGGTTCCATAGTTTAGCTATTGTGAAACTGATCTGCTATAAATTGATGTGGCAGCATCACTATAATATGCTGATTTTCAGTCCTTTGTGTATATACTACGTTTTTGATATTTTATTGAGAGACAGGCTCTCACTGAGTTGCTTAGGGCCTCACTAAATTGCTGAGGCTGGCTTTGAACTTGCAACCCTCCTGCCTCAGCCTCTCAAGCCACTGGTATTACAGGCATGTGCCATTGCACCGGACAACAGAACTAGTTTTTGAAATACAATTTGTTAATGTGAAACATGATGTTTTAAAATGGAGTTGGAAGGAGTCCATGGGTGAACTTCTTTCTCTTACTTCATGAATAAAGTGCAATGCCCAACCGTGATGGAGTCAGGGTGCCTCCTGCTCATAGACTATGTATTGCAGACAGAGAACTGCTATCTCCTTCTGCGTATTTGTGATCCCAAGCAGACCCTTCCCAGGATCTCACATGTTCTAGCAAACCTAGTACCTAGGCCAGATCCCACTTCAGAAAGTCTTTGAATCTTTTTGTTTGCAGCTTTTACTGAGAACCATCCTGTTAGGTTGAAACTTTATGTGAATATGTTTGTCCACTAGATCAAACCAAAATGTGATCCTTGGCAGAAGAAGATGTTGACCAAACTAAAAGAAAGGAGAAGAATAGATGTGTTAATGCAACTCCAAGCAAAGTTTTTGAAGGTGAGAAAAGAACTAGGTTCTCTTGTAGATAAAATTCATCCTCAAAAAAAAAAAAAAAAAAAAGGAAATTTCTTTCCCTTTTGAAAAATGTTAGTATGGATTCAAAGTGAAGGCTGTATTTGGAACTTTCTAATCCATCCAACTTTAAAAATCCTGTTAGCTTTCAGTAGAGAATAAAAATTGTCAAAGGAGCTAGACTTTAGCACAGATTTATTGTCAAGTCTCTGTGTGATATTAGTCTAGTCATGTAACCTCTCTGAGCCTTAGTTTTCTTATTTGTGAAATACAAATATTGGACTAAATGATCTTTTTTTATTATGGTAGAAATGCTTAACGTAAAATTTACCATCTTAACCATTTTAAGTATACATTTCTGTAGAGTTAAATGTAATGACATTGTTGTGAGCATCTGCTCACAACAGAACTTTCTCCTCTTTCAGAACTGAAACTCTATACCTTTTGAACAACTCCCCACTCCCCTCTCCCCCTAGCTCTTGGCAACCATCATTTTACTTTCTGTTTTTATGAACTTGACTACTTTAGATACTTCATATAGTGAAGTCATACAGTGTTTGTCTTTTTGTGGCTAACTTATTTCATTTAGCACAATATCTTCAAGATTCGTCCATGTCAGAACATGTGTAAAAATTTCCTTCCTTTTAAAGATTCTTATAAATGTATACCACATTTTATTTATCCACTCATCTATTGATGTACATCTAGGTGGCTTTCACCTCATGGCTACTGTAAAAATGCTGCTAGAGGTGTGAAAATATCTCTTTGAGGTTTTGCTTTCAATTATTTTGGATATATACCCAGAAGTATAATAGCTGAATCATATGTTAATTGTATTTGTGATTTTTTTTGAGGAAGCTCCACAATGCTTTCCATAACTGTTACACCATTTTATAATTCTACTAAGAGTGTACAAGATTCCAATTTTGCCACATCCTCACCAACATTTGTTATTTTCTGGGATTTTTGAGGTTCTTTGTGATACTAAAATGATATAGTAATACGTGTATCCCTGAAGTTGATGTTCAATTCTGGGGCCATTATTCAATTCCATGCCTCCAGAATCTGGGGAGAGATCCCCAGTCTTCTTATTAGGTCAACATACTCTGTTCTAGGTGGAAAAGCCACGATTCCAGGAAGGATATAAGCCCAGTTCTATGTCTGGTTTCTTGTTCTGCTTCTCTGCTGCTCCTCCTCCATCTCATAGCAGTTCCTTCAGTGGACAGAGTTTCACTTAGAACTGATAAATGTTATCATTTCATTGGTGCCACAACACTTGTGCAAATGCTACCTGATACTGCCTTGGGGGTGGTCACAGAATTTTAAATGAGTTACTATGCATATTTGAATATTTATGTTGAGTGAACGAACATGTTTGGGTAATCGTGATGCTTAAATTCAATGTTATTTTTAATTGAATAAAGCCCCATCTAGGGTTTATTTCTTGTTCGTGTGTGTGTGTGTGACCAAATGCTAGCTGAGAAGAAGGGGAAAATGTTTCTGCTAACAATTCCTTCTCCTCTCTGTTCTACCTAAGATCTCTAACCCCAAGCGAGTAATGCAAGTACTCCAGGATCATGCTGCCAAGATAATCATGCTGTCTCCGCACCATCCGTCTTTCATGTTTTCCCAGAGTTCGCCTCAGTGCAACTATGACCAGATCTGGGAGAACATTTATAGCAATGTCAACCTCTACCAGGTACCAGATAAAGAAATAACCAATATGCCAGGTGTGGTGGTACATACCTGTAATCCCAGCAGCTCAGGAGTCTTAGGCAGGAGGATCATGGGTTCAAAGCCAGCCTCAGCAACTTATCAGGGCACTTAGCAACTCAGTAAGATCCTGTCTCTAAATAAAATTTTAAAAGGGTGGGGGCTGGGGTTGTGGCTCACTGGTTAAACACCTCTGGGTTCAATCCTCAGTATCAAAAAAAAAAAAAAGAAGAAGAAGAAGAAGAAGAAGAAGATGAAATAATCAATAGGCCCTCCTTTTCAACCTGTTTGCAGTTCTGAGAAATGTTCGTTGATGGTTTTTCTGTGACCCTCTATGAAAAGCTCTATTACCTAGCCAGGCTTATTTTCATTATAAGAAAGATTAAGTGCCGATAGAAAAGAGGAATATAAAGAGGTATAATATAATATATTTCTGCCAGGACATAGACTACAGCTGATGATACCAGTGCACGACTGCACATCCTGATGATCAGCCCCCAGTGAGCTGGGCAGTTATTAACTATTGAGAGTGTCTGGGGGGAGGCAGTCCCCTCTGGCCTGGTGCTAGTGGGGAAAACCTCTTGGAGGAGCAGGTAATGAGCCAGGCTTGAAGCAAGTGAGGAACTTAGGCAATCCGTGGGGGGTGGGGGGGCGGGGGAGTGAGGAGTGCATTCGAGGAGGGGCACCATGAAAGATGATGCAGAGGAAATATGGCACATGTTCCAGTCCAGCTGGTCGAGTAGAAGATTCATGAGGAAATATAATGAAGAGACCTTTTTTTGTGGGGGAGGGACTGGGAGAGACAGAAACAGAGGTAGGTTGTGAATTTGCCCATAAATCCCAGATGAGGGAATTTGTGCTTAATCCTATAAGAAAAGTGACATATTCAAAGGCATAATTTTTAGGAAGATTCATATGGCAGCTGGTGTGAGTTGGATTCATGGAGGGAGAGGCCGAAGGCAAGGAGGCCAGTTAGGTAGCTGCCGTTTAGGATGGACATGAAGTTTGGTAGTGAAAGGAAGTTTCCGCACAAAGCTAGTGGGCGTTTGTCTTCACAGTGCCACCATGTTTTTGAAGGTATAATCTACTATTATTTATTTGTCACTCAAAGGGAAGAGTTTCCTATCGATTGCTTATTTAAGATGGGAAGACCCTGATGTGTTTATGGTCTGTGAGGGAGGGGAAATGGCCAAGAAGAGGTGGAGGAAATGGAGAGACAGATGACTCTGGAGGAGGAGGAGGAGATGGGATGAAGAAACCAGGTAGAGGAATAATTTTGAAAAAGGGAAAATGATATCACTTGCCTTGAAGTGGATAAGATAGAGAATTTTTAGGTGCAAAAAAGTAAGATGCAGGCACTGATGCCTGGTTCTGGCTACGAGAGAGAGAGAGAGAGAGAGAGAGAGAGAGAGAGAGAGAGAGACAGAGAGAGACAGAGAGACAGAGGAGGCACAGTTTGTCAGCATTAGTGAGGTCGGAATTTCAGAGTGGCCTGTGGCAAGGTGGGTCAGTCAGTGAGAGAAGAATATAGAGATGAGCACATAGCCAAGAGGCCCCACTTAAAGCAAGAGGACATGAATTTGTTGTGAGCCCATTTTCCACAAATTCTATTACTTTCAACCCTAGCAGTAATCATAGAGTAACTGAAAATTGTCTAAAGTCAAAGGTGTGGGGAAGTTGATTGAGTAGATTGCTGGACAGAGGAGCCTCTCCTGGCCTATCTTCCCAGGCCAGGGATGTGGTGACTGAGACCTGAAGTGGTCAGGTGAGTTGTGGAGTGGCTGGAAGCAAACACACAAGCATGAACACACAAACACAACACTCTTGTGCAACTTTTAAATCTATTTGAATGAGATCTAGAGAATCTAATGAGGAATGAGTTGGCCGCACAGGTCAGGAGCAGAGGCAGCATTTATCTCTCTGGCTCCCCAATTTTCTGATGGGGCATGCAATACCAGTGATGCTTTTAGTCTCCTGCCAGAGTTAAATAAATAGCCACACTTTCTTTATACTGTCAGCCTTTCGCACTGAGGTATATGTCCCCATTAAGGAAGAACTTATACTAACCAAGGGGTATTTTAAAACATTTATGATCCAACTTATTGAACTAAACTGTGAGGGTGGAGGGTAGTGGAGAAGGAAGGAGGAGGCAGAGTCAGCCCTTGGTAACTTTGAACAATCTCTCTGCTTCTAGAGTCCTGGACAGTTTGCCTCTGATGCTGATGCAATGATCATGCTTTACCCCAAGTTCTGATACTTATGTCTGACAGCCATCAGCACAAATCTATGTTCCTCATTGGCTGGGACAGTAGGAGGAGTCAAACTCTTAGGGGGCTCATTGGAACTGAAGGAGGGGAACAGGAGTGAGGAAGAGGTGGGAGGCAAAGGAAGAAGGAGTTTTATAAACAGTTTTATGTTTGAAATTGTGGGAAAGCATAGGATCCAGGGTGTTGCCTGGCCACCAGGTCACTGAGTTTA
Organism: Marmota flaviventris; assembly: GCF_047511675.1. Taxonomy (NCBI): domain Eukaryota; kingdom Metazoa; phylum Chordata; class Mammalia; order Rodentia; family Sciuridae; genus Marmota; species Marmota flaviventris. The sequence continues at coordinate 54,121,048 of NC_092503.1, read as the reverse complement.
GTAGTTCCCATGGGCACTTAGTGGGACCTCCATGCCAGCGAAGAGCAGAAGGTTCACAGGGACTTCCGGAGATGAGGCCTCAGGTAGGTATCGAGTGGTAGGAACTCACGGTTAGGGCAATAGCATGAGAGGCCATGGTGGAATCGAAGTGGAAGGTCCCAGCCTGCCTTTCCCCTGTCACACAGTGGAGGGAGAACTGATGCTTCTTTCTTCGTTTCTACTTCCTTCCACCAGCAGAGGGGTTGGAAAGACAGGTACGAAACAGATGCAGTCTATGCTGTCATCAATGTCTGTGTTGAAGCAGATGCCCAAATGTTTACAAAAAAAAAAGGAAAAAGAAAGAAAAAAGTGGAAGGGAGGAGGAAAGAAGAAAACCACTTCTCCTTACTACTTACTGACATAAATGTTGTTCTTGGATTTGACCAGAGGGAGAAAAACATGGGTACTGTATTTTCAAGTTGATTTTTATGGTCAATAGACCATAAAGAGCTTAGAATACCTGTTTATTTTTAGATTCCAGAGGTGGGGCACGAGGGAGGCAGATAAGGAACACAAGTCACCCTACATGTTAGTCTGACTCATTCATTCCTTCAGCAATTGTTACTCAGATACTACCTTTGTGCCAGGAATTATGCTGGGTGCAGGAAATGAAACAGACAGGTCCTTGCCCCTGGAGCAACATGCAATAAATAAGTGAACCGAGAAGTAAATCTAGATTTCTTAACTTGTGATTGCCACAAAGAAACCACAGGGGCAGAGAACAATGGGCAGAAAGGGGCACGCTTTGGTAGAGGGTAGCCAAGATCTCTTGGTAGGGATGGAGGTGGCATTTGAGCTGACATCTAATGGTTGAGAAGCAGCTGCCATGTAAAAAGCCTGGAGAACAGCTTTCCAAGAAGGGAACAGAAAATAGCACTGGGTTTAAGAAAGGCAGCTTTGAGCCAGGTGTATTGGTGCTAGCCTATAATCCCAGTGGCTCAGGAGGCTGAGGCAGGAGGATCACAAGTTCGAGACTAGCCTCAACAAATTTAACAAGACCGTAAGCAACTTAGTAAGACCCTGTGTCAAAATGAAAAATAAGAAGGGGTGGGGATGTAGCTCAGTGATTAAGTGCCCCTGGTTTCAATTCCAGGTACTAAAAGAAAAAAAAAAAAGCTCTGAGGCAAAAACCAATGTTTTTAACCTTCCTTCCCATTTTCCTGTGGGTGATAATGTGTGACCTCTTCAAGCATTTCTGTCACTTTACACTGTATCAGAGCCCCAGTGGTAGTGTATTGCCATTCTGAATGTTGAATACTAGTCAGATGAGATTAGGATGAAGCAAAAAAAATGTGGCAGCTGGGAGGAGGCACAGGAATGTGGCTCTGAATTTTAAAGCTCAGTTACTGATTTACAAGCATGTAGCAGTCAAGTACCAAGTTTAGCATCTGTATGCTGGTCAGCACTCTGGTTCTGAAGCTGGCAAGTGGCAACCAACATCCCATGACAAATAACTTTCTTAAGCGCCTTCTGCACAAAGGAAAGCAAATCTCATCAGACTGACATTTTGACAGCCACAGCAGAATGTAATTCCTACTACGCAAACACAGAACAGCTTCTGATCAATTCCAGGAGAATGCTGTTTACCAGTAACCTTTCCTTAGTTTTTTTTTTTTTAATAAAAGTTTTATTTTGTTATAGTTTGATATTTACAGAAACATTGTCAAGGTGGTACAAAGAGTTCCTGTAGAGCCCTGCCCCAGTTTTGCCTGTTATTAACATTTTACATCACTATGGTACATTTGTCACACCTAAGGAACAAACATTGGTACATGACTGTTAACTAGTCTTCATTTGGATTTCACCAAATTTTCTATTAATATTCTCTTTTCTGCTCTGGGACTCTATACAGGTTATGACAGTGCATTTGATCACATCTCCTTTGTCTCCTCTGGTCTGTGATAGTCTCTTAGTCTTCCTTTGTTTATTGTGAACTTGACGGTCTTTAGGGGTTCTGGCCAGGTGACTTATAGACAGATCCCTAATTTGATTTTTTTCTGATGTTTTTCTCATGGTTCTGCTGGGGTTATGGGTTTAAGTGAAAGAGTACAACAGTGACAAAATGCCCCTCTCATCACATCACACCAGGGAATGGGAAGTCAATAGGACTCATCACTAGTCAAGCTAATTTTGTTCACTAGGTTCAGCTGGTGATGTTTGCCAGGTTTCTCCATATAGTTACCATTTTTCTTTTTAAGGAATTTAAAAACTAATAATTTTAAACTACGGCAGTAGTAAATAAATTCTTCATTTACAGAAATGTTCCAAGGTAGTACAAAGAGTTCCCATATGCCCCTCACCCTAAAAGATGAAAAAGATAAGTCAAGAGTTAAATTCCTCCTTGACTACCCTCTCCCCAAGTGTTCCTCTTTGTTCCATCTCCCCAGAGGTAAACACTAGTATTACTTCCTGCCTTTTCAATGCATGTACATGCATTTGTATATTCCCATAAAAAGAGAGAGAGAATAATTTTGTTTCAGTTTTCTGTATAAATGACATGTCACACCATGAGAATGTCCGTCTATAACTTGCTTTTTTTGTACAACAATCTGTCTTGAAGATCTGTCCTGCTGCTCTTTTTAATGGCTATATCATATTTTATAGCAGGCCACAGCTTAGACAGCTGTCTTCATGGAAAGTGGCTGCCAATTTTTCTTCTAGTAAAAAGCAGTCCTACTGAACTTTCTTGTATGTGTGTTTCTTTAGAGTAGATATTTAAAGGTGGATTTTCTGGGTCACAGAATATGCACAAAAACTTTTACATGAATCTTGCCAAGGTGTTTAAACCATTCCCCGCACCAGCAACTTATGAGGGTTTCTGTTTCCTACAACTATTGTGAACAAACACTGGAGATGTTTGTCTGAACTTGATAATGTTTGTAATGTTTCCATCAGATTTCAAATTGGGCTTTAATTGAAGGTTGGACCTTCGTTTCTAGCAAAATTCTAATTCTATATTTACTTAAAGATCTGGGTTTGGGGAATATAGAAAAATTTTTTTAAAATGTCCAATTATTAATTCAAGATCAGGCATAACTAAAATGAGATAATTCTGGTCAAAATGGACTATAAGACTTTTATTTTCCTTTGAAAATTAAAAAATATACATATTTAGCCATTGTCCTGGTCAGGACAAGGAATGGTCTAGCGAGGTCTTTGTGGATTCTGCTAAGTCTGTATTTTAGTCAGTGTTTTTTTTTTTCACTGTGAGTAAAATACCCAACAAGTACAATTTTAGAGGAGGAAAAGTTTATTTGGGGACTCATAGTTTCAATGGTCTCAGTCCATGGACAGCTGGCTTCATTCCTTGGGGATGGAGGTGAGGCAGGATATCATGGCAGTAGAGTGTGGCAGAGGGAAGCAGCTCACATGATGATCAGAAAACACAGAGAGAGAGAGACTCCACTCACCAGATACGAAATATACTGCAAAGCTACTCCCCCAATGCAGGGGATTAATTCACTGATTGGGTTCAGGCTCTCATAACCCAATCATTTCTTCTCTGAACCTTCTTGCATTGTCTCACATGTGAGCTTTTGGGGAACACCTCATGTTCAAACCATACCACTAAGAAAGCACTTGTTTGTTAAAATGGCTATGTTTGGACATTATAATCTACTATTAACCATGGTATTTATAAATATGTGGTTTAAATCAGTCACTATTTTTTAACCCTATGGAGTAAGTGGTAAAGAAATACCATATCCAGGCTCAATGTGGCATTTACTTTTTTTTTTTTAAAAAAACTGTTTTTGATAATAGTGGCATGTATTTATCATGGAAAATGTGAGAAACATAGAAAATTATGAGAAAGAAAGAAAAAAAAACATCATTTTATCACCTAAAATAACAACAATATTGTGAACCTTTTGTATATATCCTATTCTTTTTGTCCAGGGATAAACACACATTAAATCGTGGAGACATTTGGGGATGGGGAAATACATAATAGACTTACTTTTCCTTTCATTCCTCCTATCCAACTTCCCCATCCAATGTTTTTGCCAACTTCCCAAAAGGAAATAAGATCTGCAATCAGTAGAAATCTCAGAACTGAAAATACATAAATTTGGTCATGCTGGCAAGAACCCAGCTACAGGCAGGGTAAAGGTCAATAAAAGTCAAAGGTATATCTACTCATGAAGCAAGTGTGCGCACAAAAGGTGTTGACATTCTGGATTCTGGGCGGCTTGCTGCTTACCTGCACTGTTGCTTACATTCCTGGTTTTTGGTATTTCCAAAGCAGTTTTCTTTCATGGCTGTGGTTGATTCCCTCTTCCCAGAGGATGTTGGGCTATATCTTCTTCCTCATCCCAGCCTGTCTGTGCCCCCTTCCTTTCTTCCTGGCAATTCGCTAGCCAGACTTTTGTGGTTTGTTCATTCCTTCAAACGTCTTTTGCTGTCACTTGATGTCACTTTCTGCTCTTTCCTATGTAATTCTGGGTAATTTTAGAAGCAGCTGAAAAAGTTACAATACCATCCGAGAAAGGATGTGGCTCAGAGTTTTCGCTCCGAGACCACATAGGTCAGGGCTGAACTGCAGCCTGAGCACACCACAGGCCCAGCTGGCGAAAGGCTCCAGAGGAGCCCTCTCCCCGCAAACTCTAGAGAATTGTAAAATTTCAGCTCCCTCAGAGAGTTTTTATTTTCATGCAGTTTTTTTTTTAAATAGAGATTTTTCTTCATGTTGGGATGATGATCTTGTGTGTCCATGTCATAGTGTACCATGTCATAGTCCTAGGGCTGTGATATACTTACCCAGGAATACACTGATGGGTACACTGACCCGCAATACACAGGAAATGACTCTACCCCCGGTACAATGGGCAACCACCCAATGATAACCAACATTCTCACTCACCTATTCTTCCTGTGGTCCCTATCAAAATTGTCCATCCAACTGCCAGTCATGAAGCCTGGTAGTCTGTCTTCAGAGCCCTGGGGACCATATTCATTAAGATTAGGTTTGGCTGTTGGTTGTAGGGAAACAAAATAGCAGAAGATTAAAGATTAAGGATTAAGCTGGAGGTTTTCTATACATTCTGTCATTCAGGAAAGATGGAAATTTCTCTTTCTTGCCTTCTGATTAACATCTAGAAGTAGGAAGTACAGAGCTGGCATGGCAGCTCTGCTCCATGAAGTCCTCAGGCACCTCAACTCAGTCTGTCCCAGAAATTCCAACAAGTGTAGCCTCCTTATTGGAAATCAACACCTGGCCCGAGATGGAATTCCAGCTGTCACCTTCATGTTCTAAGCGGCAGGATGGAGGATGGGGTGGGCAAGCTGCCTCATCAGGGATATTCCTAGAAGATACAACCTAGCACATTTCCCCAGTCCATTGGTCATGTAGCTACACCAAGAGAGAGAGGCTTGGGAATGCTTTTTTTTTTTTTTTTTTTGTAATTTATTATCTCACAGAAATGCCATCTTTATCTGAGTGGCCAAATGAAAAGATAGATATTTTATTGTAGAAAAAGAGAGAAAGAGCTGCTGCTGGGGAACAACTAGTAGTTTCTGCCATAAGGACTTGTTGAAATTCCAAGAATCAACTGTTAGAACCCAGAGAGGAACCTCAGTCATTGCCACTCAGTACTTAATGTGGGGATCAGTGCCACTGTAAAAGAATGGGGTGCATGCCCAGGGACAGGTAAAGAGGGCATCCAAGAAGAGGCTGTCTAGAGAACCAGGGGCAGGACCACAGAAATCGCCTTCTTCACAGTTTGCCCTGGGGCCCCTGTGTATGCTGTGTATGACAGCATCAGGAAAGATGACTGTGGAAATGCAAACCATGAATTCCACGACACATCCCACAGGTCTGGCTGACGACTACGATTCATGGAGGAGAGAACTGGCATTTTGAGGAACTATTAGGTACCTGGCACTAAGCTGGAGGCTTTCTATAATTCTGTCATTCAATTCTCACATATACCATTTCCCACAATCATGTCATTTGACAACTGTGGAGGAAACAGTTGCAAGACTTTATTTATTTATTTCTTGCTGGGGATTGAACCCAGGGCCTTGTGCATGTGAGGCAAGCACTCTACCAACTGAGCTATATTCCCCAGCCCTCAGGTGCAAGACTTTAAATGATTGATCATATAGCTAATGGGTAGAAGGAGGGTTTAAATTCATTGATCTCTCTTTAAGAACAGAGGTCCAAGGTTCCAGACACACATATTCTTGAAAAATGTATTGACTTTTTATAAATTGAATCATGCAAAAGGCAATAATTTGGGGGGTGGCTACTATTTAAAAGCTGTGAATGTTTTCATAAAACAAAGACTTAGCTACTGAAACAGTGATCCTCCAGATTTTCATATGTCAGGTTGAAATGGCTCAAGGAGCTCTTCCACTAATGCGTCTAAATATGGATCATGAGGTTTAATTTTATAAGAACCTGTTATGATTTTGTTAATAATGTTGCAAATGTTTTATGTAATTGAACTAATGCTCATTTTTTTGATAGAATGCAAATATGAAGGAGAATGACCTTTCAGTGGAACAAAATGAAAATGTGCTAACACGAATAAGTCTTAGTCAATGTGCTGATGGCCCTCTCAAGCAGAAAAAAGAGACAGGGTAAAATTAAACCATAAATCATTTTATTGGTGACTCAAGAAATGGATTAAAAATTTTGGGAAAAATCGAGTGATTGGTTAATATGTAGCTTACATGTTAACTCAAAAATATTTGGAGTTGGAATGAAAGCAAGAATGTTAAAAAGGTCATACAACTAAAGTAATGTTTCACCCTAGGACTCTTTTTAATGAGAGTAATTGCTAAGAGAAATTTCTTTTTATATTTATACACAGTGTAATTATTTCCGCTCCAGTGCTTTTTTTTTTTAAAGGGAAGCTATTGTGAAATTTCTTTATGTTAAATAAAATGACTTTGATTTGTATGTGAATTGTTGAACTCCTTTGAGATGGAAAAAATTTATTATATTTCTCTTGCATACTAAAGGTACAACTATGCAATGGCCCTACAAGTGCTGGGCTTGGATGATGAAGCCGAGCTCAGTGATGGGAACCCTGTCTCGATGAAAGGGGCCTACTTGTCCTTTCTGTGTCTGCGCCACCTGCGAATCAGGTCGCTGCAGGTATGTGGATGGCCCGGCACACTGGTTTCAGGTATCAGAAATGTCTGATTGTCTAGAAAGGGGGCTCTCTGCTCTTCAGTAGTAATTCATTTCTATGCTTTTGCTCTTTATTCTTTTATTTATTTATTTTTAACATGAAACCAATCCCTTTCTGAGGCAGTGTGTTCCTTTCTCCACAGTAGGCTTAGCCTGCCACCCCATCACCTCCTGAAGTTTCACTCTGTAGGGTGGGACAAGGCAAAGGGCAGGATCTTTTCTTTTTTTTTTTTAAATTTTTTATTGTTGGTTGTTCAAAACATTACAAATTTCTTGACATATCATATTCCACACTTTGATTCAAGTGGGTTATGAACTCCCACCTTCACCCCATACACAGATTGCAGAATCACATCAGTTACACATCCATTGATTTCTGTTCTTCTCTTTGTTTCAGCGTACCTGCTTGGGAATTCTGAACTATTTCAGATCTGTCGAGCGAACTTTGACAATCAATACTTCAGGCCTTACCTTGGTTTCAGGGAAACTGGTCCCCACTATGGAAGATAGTTCTTGGGTAAATGTGACACAAGGAGGCTTGGGCACCTCGCAAGGCCTGGGAGCTCACCACTATGTCCATGGGACATCTGCTGAGCACAAGGTGAGGTGCTCTGCTGTGAGTTTTTATTCCTTGACTACCTTGTCTCCTAAGTCAACTTTTTTCTTGCAATTCAAATCAGTTAACATGGTGGAGTAGTGGGGTGTTTCTTAGGCATATGGTTTTTGGTTTTGTTTTTTAAAAATTGTAGTAAAAGGGAAAATATGTATCTAACCACAATAAAATACAGTGTCCACTTGAGGGCAAGAGCCAGATAGAGAGCACCCTAAGAGCAGCTCTAAGGCCACCATGGAAAGAAAGGTTGAGATGCTGAATTGTTGATGCATCGTGAACAGAGAGCATATGGTGCTTTATCTGTTTTCCTCGCCTGAGAACCACATGTTCTTACAAGGAAGCTCTTACAAGTTTCCCCTTGACATTGCTAGCGGTACCATTTTGACCCTTTGCTGTTTTCTAAGCCCTGAATGTAAAAATAGAATTTTAAAAAAGGTGGGGAGGGGTAGAGAAAAATTAGAAAAAAAAAAACATGAAACAACAACAAAAATTTCTATTCTTTCAAAAAGCCTGTTTGCCCTTTGGTGCTTTTGATGTCTCTTGAACATATTTTTCTATAGCCTCTTTAGAACTTCAATCCTAGAGTCAGGCATGTGAATTCTTGTAATCCACCTCACCCACCCCCACCCTGTACCAAGTACCAAAAACAAAACAAAACATTCTCTTAATTCTTTGCATTGAAAACCATCCCTTAGCTGATCATGGTGGTGCACGCCTGTAATCCCAGCAGCTCAGGAGGCTTGAGGCAGGAGGATTGCAAGTTTGAGATCAGCCTCAGCAACTTAGTGAGGCCCTCAGCAACTTAGCAAGACCATGTCTCAAAACAAAAAATAAAAAGGTCTGGGGATGTGGCTTGGTGGTTAAGTGCTCCTAGATCAATCCCTGGAACCAAAAAAAAAAAAAAAAGTAAAATTTCAATCCTACCTAACAAAAGACCCTTTATTCGGAAACAAAGTTGAGCATTCCTATGGTTTGGTGGGCTATTGTAAGTCTCTTGCAAATTTTCCATCTCAAAATCTAGAAAGTTTATTCCTAAAGATGGGCTTTAATATGAATTTAATACTTTTTTTTTTGGTGCTGAAGATTGAACCCAGGGCTCTACCGACTGAGCTCTATCTCTAGCCCATGAATTTAATACTCTTAAAAGACACTGTTTGACAGTGATTGACAAATATGAAAAATAAAACTTACTTAACTACCAAACAAATCATATTCTAAGCTAATGTGCCTGTCATATCTGTAAGGGTGTGAAACCTTACTGTGAACCGTTGCTCCTATGTGCATGCTAGATCAGCCTATGCAGAAGCAAAATGCAAGCAACACACAATTTTTAAAATTCCAATAGTCACATTTAAAAACATTCAAAGACACATATGAACTTAAATTTGGGGGGTTGGGTATTGGGGATTGAATCCACGGGCACTCTAACACTAAGCTACATTCTCAGACCTTTTTATTTTGAAACAGGGTCTAAGTTATTTCACTAAGGAAACACTGATGAGATACTACACCTTTTTTTTTTTTTTTTTTGGTATTGTCTTTAAAATCTGGTTCTATTTAATACGAAAAACCCATTTTGGCTCCAACAAGTCACATTTCAAGGCTTAATGGTCACATGTGACTAGAGATCTTGAACAGTTAAGCTTTAGATGGTGGGAAGTATTTTTGCCACCCAGTCATTTAGAGTCCTACCTTCCCTTATACCCAAGACAGCCTTCCCTTTTTTATCTTCTTACCTACTAAGCACCCCAAATTCCTATCCCCTACTATACACAGATGTCTCTAATCTCCCCTCACTCCCTCACCCCTTGCCTCTCTGCCCTCCTCTCTTGATCCCAGCTCATCAAGCCCAGCGAGCTCACCCCTCAGTGGAACCAGAGAGGAGGGTTAAGACACTTTAAAACAAACCTACAGCCAGGTTGGTGTTACATTCCAGTAATCCCAGCAGCTCAGGAGGCTGAGGCAGAAGGATCATGAGCTCAAAGCCAGCCTCTGCAACTTGGTGCAGCCCTACGCAACTCACTGAGACCTTGTCTCTAAATAAAATATTAAAAAAGGGCTGAGGATGTGCTTCAGTGGTTTAGCACCCCTAGGTGCAATTCCCAAAACAAACCCTTGTAAGACAAACACATCTTTTTCTTACTAATATTATTAATCTTACCATAGCTATGATATATTATTATGCTAATTGATTTTTTAAAAATTCTTGCCCAAGAGTCCTGTCCCACTTTGTTTGTTCTGGGGTGAGGGTGAGGAGTAGAAATAAAGGAAAAGGGACACAAATATTATCCTGCCCCATTGATTGGAAGAATAGTTTCTCGGGTTAATGCAATATTTCCTTACTATTTTCTCATAAGTGATAGGGATAACATCATCCCTAAGAGCTACCAGCTGCTACTACTTCCGTGTGAGACACTCAAGACTTGTCAGAGACTTTAATGGGACCATGTGGTTTAGCTACTTGCTGTGGGTGTGGCGTTTATCCAGGCCTGACTGGTGTGATTTTCCCATGTAGGGAAAGGGCAGGGCAAATGCTAATCCATTGGGTTGATCTCACTGGCTGGGACAAGGTTGCTGGGAGCAAGACCTCTGAGCTTACCAGATATGAGAGGAGCTCCTAGGATGAAGACCCTTTCCCCACCCCCTTTCCCTTCATCCAGTGTGCTTGATCCCACAAGGAAAGTTTGGGGCTAATATTAAAGACTGTTCATTCAACAGTAATACAGAAGAAAGAAGGCACTTAAAAATCTGTCATGGATATCTTGCTGCTTTATGAGTCTACTTAAAGGCATGTGAAAGAAAGAGCCCCAAACAAGAGCAGAAAACCCTGGCTGTCTGGCCTTGAGATTGACTCCTCAGGTGTGAGGTCTGACGGTCCATGTGGTTGGTGTTCAGGGTCTGCTGGGACTTGTGTGCTGATCGCAGGGGATGTTGAGAGGAAGTGGTGAGAGGTGAGCCTGCACAGAAGAGTGGACCAGACCATGAAGGCCTAGGCTCTCATTAGGATGTGGGACCAATTCCAAGATTGGTAGGGAACAGAGAAGAATTTTAAATAGGAGACTGTCTCTCCAAATTGCTTTGTAAATTTCTCTGGGATCTTTGCCCAAATGTAATCCCACTTATTTCCTTGCTTGAAATCCTACATGGGTTTCCTGTTTCTCACAAGATAAAGCCCAGGCTCCTTGGTGACATTTACAAGGCTGAGCACAATCTGGCCCCTGTGAACCTCTGAGACCTCATTTCCCTGGGCTGTCCCCAAATTTCCATGTCAATAAGCTGGGCCTGGACTTCTTGGAATGGGCAGAACTACTTGCTTCTTTGGACCCCTCTGTCCCTCACTTCCTTTCTCCTTAGTACGTGCCTACTGTGACCCAAGAGTTCATTCAAATATCTCCTCTCTAAGGAAGCCTTCCTTGCCATCTCTGTGCAGCGCTGTTTCTTCCCTGAATCTGCTTCCAGCATAGCACTCAGCATATGGCTGGCTTGACTATCAGCTTATCTTCTCCCTGAAGCCGTGTGAGTCCATCATTCATCATCCGTTCCTTGCACAAATATTCTGTCTATTAAATGTCCTAGGCACTGGGGATACAGCAGTGAACATAACTGGTATAAATTCCTGCTGTCATGGGACTTACCTGTGGAGAGAAACAAACATATTTATAACAGATGCAGAATGTCAGGGGTTTGACACCAAGGCTTCCCCAGACTTCCTAGCCCTTGCAGTTGCATGTGGCCTATGACTAGCTTTGGCCAGTGGGCTGTGAGCAGAAACAGCCTATGTCAGTGTCAGTCCAAAGCACTCAGGAGCTGGTGCATAGCCTCTGGCCCTCTTCTGCTTTAGCCAGTGGAAGGCACAAGTTGAGATGATCAAATCACAAGATGAAAACATCCTGGATCCCTGTATTGCTGCTAGAAGGTGGCAGCCTAGAGTCTCGGTCCTTTGGTGGGTTTTGCATGAGTGAGAAATTCATTGTAAGTGTTAGGCTACTAAACTTGGCGGTTGTTTATCACAGAATTGCCTAGCCTTTGTGGACAAATAAAGATGGTAATAGCTACGTGGAGAAAAACTATGTAGAAAAGGAGAGTGGAGACTGGTGTAGGGGTGATGGGGTGTTGCCATGGTAGCGTGGTCAGGAAAGGCCTTACGGAGAAGGGACTGCCTGAGTTAAGACCTGGAGAATTTCAGGAAGCAACCCACATGACCGTCTGAGAAAAGAGTGTCAGAGAGGAAAACCAGTGCATAGGTCCTGAGGCAAGACTGTGGCCAGCAGGGCTGCAAGAACAAAGAAGTTCAGAGTGACTGGAGTAAATGAAGGGCAAAGCAGTAAGTGATAAAGCTAGAGAAGTGGGGGAAGACTTTCTAGGGCTTTGTGGACCACTGTGTGGAACTTGGCTTTGACTTTGAGTGGGAAGGGGGTCCCGGGAAAGTTTAAAGCAGAAGAGTGATAACAGTGATTTTTCTTCCTGGGGGTGTTACAAGGAATTGAACCCAGGGGTGCTTAGCCACTGAGCCACATCCCCAGCCCTTTTTATTTTTTATTTTGAGATAGGATCTTATTAAGTTGCTTAGGGCCTCACTAAGTTGCTGAGCCTGGCTTCAAACTTGTGACCCTTCTGCCTCAGCTTCCCTAGCTCCTGGGATTACAGGTGTGAGCCATGACACCCGGCCTTGACTTATATTTTAACATTCATGCTGCCATAGTGGGAACAGTCAGAAGGTACTTAGAGCTGGCACAGAGAGACTAGTTAGGAGGCTATTGCATTAAGCAAACTTGACCATATGCACTGCATAACCACATTTTGATCAATGACCAATTGCAATTCAATGGTATTCCCATAAAATTATAACTATAAGCGGAAAAGGTCCTATTGCCTAGTGACATCATAGTCATTATAGTGGCATAATGCAATGCATTATTTATGAGCTCGTGGTGATGGAAATGTGAACAAACCTCCTTTTATATTTTTAGATACACAGATATTCAGCACAGTAACATAGTGTTCAAGTTTAGAGCCTAGGAACAATAAGCTATACCATATAGTAGCAGTCTATACTATCTACGAGTGTGTAGGTACATTCTGTGTTGTTCACACAACAACAAAATTACAACAACAACAACAACAAAAAGTGCCGCCAAAAGCAGAACAATTAATTACAGTAACAATATTATACTCTACAGACTGGCGGGGGGGGGGGGGGGGTGTCAAATAGAAGATAGCTTTGATCATTTTTAAAAAATATTGTAGCAAAATAATTGAGTCATTTATCAAACAATTTTGATTGGATTCTTAGGTTGAACTACTATTAAATTAATACAAGATGATTAAGGAAAAGAAAACTAGTCAGATAAGCATTGTTTACACTGCCAAAAGGCCTACAATACACATTACTGAGTGCTGGCAGTAGTCTCTAGGGAGAAAAGTCAGTGATGGGCCACCAATTTTCCTGTAGTTACTTTTTTTTCAGCAAATAGTAATCTTGGCGTGAGTTAATTTTCAGACTTAAAATCACATATGAATCATTCCAAAGGTCATATTATTTCTTACTCAGATAATTATTGCCCTCCCCTTCCTGCCACTCCTCCAAGCATAATATTGAAGAATCAACTCTCCAGACCACAAAACCTTTAGAAGGAGAGTCTTTCACGGGACCATGGAAAAGTTAAAAAGGAAATAAGGAAACATTGTAGTGACTAAGCCATAACCCTGCAGGAAGCAATTTGGCTGTTTGGTCTTCAAAGTGGATCTCCTGTGGACCCAAGTGCACATTTCAAAGACAGGGGATGGGGGAGAAAAAGAGCAAAGCATAGCCCAAAGAGAAAGAGTAAGTGTGCCTTTTAAAGGGTCTGAACAATGGAGCCTGGTGAGGAGAGCAGGAAAATGAGGATTTAAATAGACAGTAGCATTAGAGTTAGCATCTGGACAATACTATTGCTCTCCATCAGCTTCAGAACTCAATTCAATAGCGATTTCTTTAAAGTCGTACAGTTTCCCCTGTACAAGAATACTGGGAAAGGTCTTTTCCAGAAAAGTGGGTAAAGTATAACATATTAAGTTGTGTGCCTCCCCCGCCCCTTTTTTTCCCTAAAGGAGAACCCACTTTGCATAATAAGAGACAGGAGCTAAATGCTAATAGAATCCAACATGGTAATTCGTAAACCTAAGAAAACTGTTAATTTTTATATGCAACCTCTCATTTTCTTGACTTTTTTTCTTTTTTCCACTGATGCTTAGGTACTAATCAGTTTTGTGAAAATCCGTGATTTAACTTTTTGAATTCTAATCAAAGGGAGCTCCTGATTATATAAAAAATTATGACTAAAGAACAGCAAAAAACAAAGCAAAACAAAAAAAACCACCACCTGCTAGAGGAATGCTTAACTAAGAAATTCCCTCTTGATGAAATAGTACAAATGATAGCTGTTATTTAGAAATGCTCACATTTTTATTTATTGGAAAGTTTCTCACTTTCTGCTTCAGTGACTGAGAATCTAGAACTTTACAGCACATAAAAACTAATTGTAGATCCATAGAACCATATGGATTCAGAGAGAGCCCTTGTCCCTCTTTCCGATATCGGAAGTTAACCATCTAAGCCAAGAATAATCTGCCCTGTTTGTGATGTTTCCAGAAGGGTTCCTGTATTTGTATAATAGACAACACTGTATGTATAAATCCATTGACAGATCAATGGAGAACCAAAGTATTACTGCTTAAAATGTATAGATTCTTACATTATATCCAACAATTGATTCTTTAGCAAAGTTTTTATGTCATAAGAATAAATAGGCTTGGGACCAAAAGTTGGGAGAACTGGTTTTATAGTTTAAATGACTCATGAATGACACTTAGAAAATCAAGTTATTTATTTTTTTAAAATATAAAATGGATACTAAAAAATCCTGAAAAGAGCCAGACATGGATGTGAGCACTTGCTTTAAGACTCTGTCTCAAAATAATAAAGGTCTGGGGATAAAAAAAAAAAAAAAGGTTGGGGATATAGCTCAATGAGAGAACTTGCTAACATGTACAAAGCCCTGGCTTAAATGATCTCTAGTGACACAAAACCAACCAACCAACCAACTCTCTAAAATTAATAAGAATTGACCAGGATGTGGACAAATTAGAAGGTTGTGCACTATTGGTTAAAATGTGAAATGGCGTAACTATTGTGGAAAACAATCTGGAGGTTCCTCAAAAAATTAAAAATAGAATTACAATATGATCCAGAAATTCTACTTCTGGTTATATAGTCAAAAGAATTGAAAGCTGGAATTCAAACAGATATTTGTACACCTATATTCATATTCACATTCTTATTCTTCTTTTTATTATTATTATTTTAGTACTGGGATTGAACTCAGGAGCACTCAGCCACTGAGCTACATCCTCAGCCCTATTTTGTATTTTATTTAGAGACAAGTTCTCACTGAGTTGCTTAGCATCTCACTTTTTGCTGAGGCTGCCTTTGAACTCACGATCCTCCTGCCTCAGCCTCCGAGCTGCTGGGATTATAGGCATGTACCACCACACCCCGCATAGCAGTATTATTTAAAATAGCCAAAAATTGGAAATACTCCCAAGTATTCATCAATGAATGAATGAATAAACAATATGTAACTTATATATACTATGGAATATAATTCAGCTTTAAACAGGAACGAAATTCTGATGTGCTACAACATGAATGAACCTTGAGAACACTGTACTCAGTAAAACAAACCAATCACAAAAGGATAAATACTGCCAAGTCTATTTATACAAGTGAGATGCTTGAGTAGTCAAATTCATAGAAACAGAGTGGAATGGTGGTTCTCAGGGGCTTGGGGGAGGAGGGTGGGAAGTTTTGTTTAGTGAATACAGGTTTTTCAAGATGATGGTGGTTGCACATCTGTATGAATGCATTTACTGCCATTGAATTGCACACTTAAAAATGTTAAGATGGGGCTGGGGCTGTGGGTCAGTGATAAAACACTTGCCTAACGTGTGAGGCACTGGGTTAGATTCTCAGCACCACATAAATAAACAAAATAAAGGTTTTGTGTCCATCTACAACTAAAACAATATATTAAAAAATATTAAGACGGTAAATTTTATGCTCTATGTATTTTACATATATATATATTTGTGTGTGTGTGTGTGTGTGTGTGTGTAATTTATAAAACATGGGCCTATGTTTCTTAACCTCTCTTTCATAATGGATCCCCCCACAAATACTCTTTTTAGACATTTTCCCCCTAATCACCATTCTCCAAAAAACGTTAATACCAGAAACATACCATATGTTTGTTTATGTATGATACATCTATCTATGCTTTATATATAAAGAGAATAAGATTTTATTTTTGTCACCTAAGAACCCTGATCATGATAACCCTCATAGAGAATGATGTATCAGGGTAGAGTGGCATAAAGTCAGAATTTATAAGAATAAAGCCCAGAATTTTTGATTGATATATTTTTTGACTGATATATTTTTAAAGTACAAGCAGAGATCATAAAAAGCCTAGACTTGAAGAAACCTATGTGTAAAAATATTTTTAAAATGTGTACATTGATCTACTCTTTTATTTAACAAGTATTGTCTAAGTGCCTACTATGTGGTAGTCTCTGCTAAAGCAATGGGAATACAATGATAAACAAAAGTAGACACGTTACTGAATCTTTTAGTATTTTATAGTCCAGTGGGTGAGACAAATATTGGCCCAAAATAGCACAAATAAGTGTAAAATATTAATATCAATAAGGCAGGACCATGCTTTCATGGAAGGCTCTGGAGTTTCCTTCCTTATCTCTTCCAGCTTCTGGTAGTTGCTGTCTGTGCTTGCCACTCCTTGGCCCTCCTTGACCTGGTGAATTGTGCTAATGTCTTCATGTGGTCATCTCCCCTAAAAGTCTGTCTTCCAAATGTCCCTTGTTTTATAAGGACACTATTTATTGGTATCCCACCCTAATCCAGTATGATCTCATTTTAACTCGATTATATTTGCAAAGGCTATTTTTCCACATAAGGTCTCATTTACAGGTGGACATGAATTTGGAGGGACACTATTCAACCCAGTATATCACTAAGACATGAGATTGTGCTAATTCATTTAAAAGGTTTTTTATACAATTAAAACAAAATGTATTAACAGCTGGCATTTATAGATTCCAAGTACCTTGATTGTGTAGTGTCACTACACTATGATTGTCAACTACAATAGTTGTGGGGGCTAAAATAAACTGAGTGACGGCCCAGGGTATGATCCTGGCAAAGCCAGGACCTAAAAGAGGCACTTTGACTTCAGAGATTGTGTGTATGTGTGTGTGTGTGTGTGTGTGTTTTCTTGGAATTGAACCCCAGACCTGGAGCATTCTACCACTTAGCTACATTCCCAGTCCCCGCCCACCCCCCCTTTTTTAAATTTGAGATGGGGGTCTCACTAAGTTGCCCAGGCTGATCTTGAACTTGCAATCCTCCTACATTAGCCTCCCAAGTCCCTGTAATTACAGGCATGCACCACTGCGCCCAGCCTCTAGAGACCACTTCTAACACTAGGCTCAAGTGGCTGCCCTTGTCCAGTTGCTCTTAAATTTATTAGAAAAAAAATGAATTAATCAGCTAGTTACCTGCCTTAGCAACCACCTCTCCCCATAAACATTTGTTGTCCACACATTTTTATCTGCATACAGCTTTTTATACATTCAGAATGTTTGCAGCTCCAGGCTAACAGCCCATGTGTAGGAGTAGAGACCTTCTGGTTGGTCCATTTGGACTGGCAAAATATAGCTCCCCCTTTTTCCAGGAACTTCTGGGCTTGGCTTTCTTTCCCCAGGTCCACAGTGTTCAGTTCATGGAGTTCTCCGAAGTGGAGTATGAGGATTACTATTACAGCACAGAAGACGGCAGTATCCACACCCGGGACCAGCAAGGGGTGCATATTATGTACGACGAAGCCTTAAGGGATCTGGAGGAACTCGAGGCAGAGCTGCTGCTTGTGGCCAGCCATTACATTGAGAAAGAAAAAGGTAAGAAGGCACATTAAAAAAAAAAAAAATCCACTGCCACGCCAGGCATGGTGGTGCATGCCCATAATCCCAGCAGCTTGGGAGACTGAGGTAGGAGGATATCGAGCTCCTAGCCAGCCTCAGCAACTCAGCAAGGCCCTGAGCAACTTAGTGAGAGCCTGTCTCAAAATAAAAAATAAAAAGGGCTGGGGATGATGGCTTTAGTAGTTGAGTCCCTGTGTTCAATCCCTGATAATCAATCAATCAATCAATCAACTGGCCAAATAGAATAAATAAATAAAAACACCTAAAGACCCTAATTAATGCTCTCCATCCCAACATATAAACTCATATTTAATGGTGTCTAAGCATTCAGTAAGCACGTACCCCGCCCCTTACACCCAACACATGCTCACTTTAGAAAAGATAGTGTTTCCTGCTCTGTCTCCCTTTCTGATGGAGACTGTGCCTCCTTTTTCAGGGCTCAGTTGTAACTCTTGCTGTTGCTTAGACTCTGTGGCCCAGGGACATTTCAGTGTCACCTACTGGGGGCCCCGGATATGGTGCTGAGACCTGAAGGAAGCAGAATGAAAACAAGTGAAATGAACACCTTTTTCCCCTAAGCAACTGACCTTGAGGAAACTGCATTTAGAAGCAGAGACATCCCAGGGTTCCTAACAGGAAACCACCAGGATGCAAGAAGATCTGGCTAGGAAAATGCCAGACAAGCTCCAGAGGGAGGAATCATTACTCAGGGTAATCAAGTAACCCATAATCTGTATTCTCTCTTCCTTTCCAATTTTAGAAGTAGATGAGGTAAGAGTATTTCTTTTGGAATAATATGATAGCACTAGCATTACATCTGGAAAGAAAGAGCTTAGAGTTTCTAGACACATTGCAACACCTACAGGGAAATTTAGCAAGGGTTTATGTTATTTTGTAATGTGTGCAGACTGTAATTAAGGATAATTCATGTTCATATAGTTATAAAATGCTGCTTGAAGAATGTTTGACAACTAACTTCTCAGATCCCAGACAGAATCAGTTTAACAAAGGGTTGAACTCTATGCCCCATCCTTGTCACAACCATTGGTATCTGAATCATGGGGCACAGTGATAGCATCATCCAACATTCCAGAGCATTTAATTTCAACGCTCAGCTTTTAACTTTACAGGCTATCCTATATATTAATGCATCATTTTTGTCCATATGAATTTATAATACCATGCAACTATTTCTAGCTGCTAAAGATTTAATTTGATCGAAACACTTAGTCAGTAGTCATTTACCCATTGGTATCTTTCAACTGAGCTTTGAAGTGTATAGTCACCAATTATGAAGTGATTTCCCAACAGGTCTTAGAGAAATTCCTGATCAAAGTCTTTATCTTGCTAAGTACCCATCATATACTTGATAACTATTCAATTTAGACTTCAGCACTGAAAATTTCTTCCCTTCTAACATTTCTCCTGAACGAGGCCACTTAAAATTTTAAAGCAATAACAATACTGGTAGTGAAAACTAACATCGACATAGTGTAAATATTTTAGCTCAATAATGACAATAATTAACTTTATGGACCTAAGTTAGTAGTTAACATAATTAAGGAATACCTTGAAAACACTCCCTGAAAGTTTTTGATTTAGCTAACATTAAACTGAATTTGTTAATCACCAAGTCTTTATAAAAGGAAAAATGTATGTTCTGCCTTTAATATATATAACTGAGCATAACTGAATTTTTTTTTCTATTTCTAAAATTACTCTTTAAAATCAGAAAGTAAAACTCAAAACTCCTGTCAAATTAGAAGTCAACAAGTATGACTTCAGGGCCTCATCTTTGCCAATGGTTCTTTAGTTCATTTTTAAGAATCCTAATGACTGGTTCAGTATGACCAGTTCTGCGAGGCAGCTGGTAATCCAAAAGCGCGCTTCTAATAGAAACAGCTTCTTTGAAAGTCCTGGTTCTAATCATTCCCACCCCCTCTCCCAGGTCTCAAAGAGGGCAGCAAGTCAAAGAGTGGCCAGGATTGGAGATGGACCCATGCAGGTGTGGACAGATTTGCTGTTCTGTATGACATATGGACATGGGAAGCAGCTCTCCTAGAAAACAAACGTCAGGTATTTTTCCCAAAAATAAAGCATCTGTTAAAAATCATTCTTATAAAACTCAGTTGTTTTCTTCCCTCCTTCTCTTTTTCTCTTCTCTTCCTTCTTCCCTCCCTCCCTCCTTCCCTTCACCCTCCTCTTTCCTCCTCCCTCCTCTCTCCCTCCCCCTCCCCTTCTCCCTCCCCCTTCCTCTCCTCCTTTTCCTTCTTCTTCTGAACCCACTGGGACTTTTAGTCAAGTTTTCAATAAAGCAAATATTTTTATGTAAATAATCTCAGCAAATCATAAGAATATGGGTAGTAAAATTTTCTTTGGTTCTTTGTCACAAAAATAAAATGTGAAGAACACTTTATTTTTTTATTTTACTTTTTTTTTTTTTTTTTTTTTGGTACTAGGGATTGAACTTAGGGGTACTTGACCACTGAGCTACATCCCCAGCTCTTTTGAATTCTATTTAGAGACAGGGTCTCACTGAGTTGCTTAGTGCCTTGATTTTGCTGAGCCTGGCTTTGAACTCACAATCCTCCTGCCTCAGCCTCCTGAGCCTCTGGGATTATAGTCCTGCGCCACTACACCAGGCAAGAACACTTTATCTTGAGGCATAATTTGTTAGAAGCCTTTATAATTTAGGTCTTTCTAATAATATGTATACTTTTAGTGAGAATGAATGATGATTCCTCTGACACTCATTATCTAGTCATAGGGACAAGCTCACTTTGCTAAATACAAGATAAACTGACTGACCCAATCATGGCCTTTAGAAGTATATGCCACTTGAGGGTGGGTGACTGCCATTGGGCAAGGAGTGCTGAGTGCATTAAGTTATGGGGTGGAGTTTAAAGCAGTGAAATAGCAAGCTACTAAACCATTAACCATATCATTAATGGCTCCTATCTCAATAATAAATGGAACACTGCAGATATTCTGCTCTTCATTTGTGTCCTTAGCTTGAATTAATAGTTCTTTTGATAATCACCAATTGTTAGGAGTTTATCCTTCAAACATTAAGTTTTTCTTCTGCCAGATACTGTTCGTGGCATTAAGGACATGTAACACTGGGCCCCCGGTTAGAGGGAGAGATCTATCTTATGTGGTGGCTGTCAGAATGGAGGAAATGCTAGGAAGTCTTCCCAGAAGAACAGACATTTAACCTTATTACTAAATTATGAATAAGATGTTGTCCAGCAGAGGAAAGAAAAAGATTCTTAAGCAGATGAAACAGCACTTATAATGCCAGGGAGTTGTAATGTGGGATTGGCTCATTAGAACCCAAGGTAGAATGCTATGGCATGTTGGGAAACCTTCTAAACATGTTTTGGGTGCAGACTGTGAAGAGCCTGAGAGTCATGCCATTTTAAAGTTTAAGGCAGGCATGGTGGCCCACCCCTCTAATCCCAGTGATTTAGGAAGCTGAGACAAGAAGATGGCAAGTTGAGGCCAGCCTAGCAAGACCCTGTCACAAAATAAAAATAAAAAGGGCTGGGGATGTAGCTCAGTGGTCATGTGCCCCTGGGTTCAATCCCCAGTATAAAAAAATAAAATAAAAGTTTATCATAAAAGCAAAGAAGAGCCATCAATGATGAACTTCCAAAGCTGACAGCATGATCATGCTTTGTTCATGACAGAAACAGAAAGTCCTTGGGGGGGGGGGGGAGGTTATTACAATGGTGACCTAAAGAATTAGGAGGAGGTGTGGCACAAGAATTAAAATCCAGAATCAATAAGTGGGATGGACTCAAACTAAAAAGCTTCTTCTCAAGAAAGGAAACAATCTGTGAGGTGAATAGAGAGCTACAACTTGGGAGCAAATCTTTCCCCCTCACACATCAGATAGAGCACTAATCAATAGGGTACATAAAGAACTCAAAAAGCTAAACACCAAAAAAAAAACCAAATAACCCAATCAATAAATGGGTCAAGGACCCGAAGAGACACTTCTCAGAAGATGATATACAATCAATTAACAAATACATGAAAAAATGTTCATCATCACTAGTGATTAGAGAAATGCAAATCAAAACCACTCTAAGATTTCATCTCACTCCATTCACAATGGCAGCTATTATGCATACAAACAACAATAAGTGTTGGTGAGGATGTGGGGAAAAGGTACACTCATACATTGCTGGTGGGACTGCAAATTGTTGCAGCCAATATGGAAAGCAATATGGAGGTTTCTTGGAAAATTGGGAATGGAACCACCATTTGGCCCAGCTGTCCCTCTCCTCGGTCTATACCCAAAGGACTTAAAAACAGCATACTACAGGGACACAGCCACATCAATGTTTATAGCAGCGCAATTCACAATAGCTAAACAGTGGAACCAATATAGAAGCCCTTCAATAAGATGAATGGATTAAAAAATGTGACATATATACACAATGGAATATCACTCAGCAATAAAAGTGAATAAAATCATGGCATTTGCAGGTAAATGGATGGCGTTGGAGAAGAAAATGCTAAGCAAAGTTAGCCTATCCCAAAAAACCAAATGCCGAATGTTTTCTCTGATATAAGGAGACTGATTCATAGTGGGATAGGGAGAGGGAGCATGGGAGGAATAGATGAACTCTAGATGGGGCAGAGAGGGGTGGGAGGGGAAGGGAGTGGGCATGGGGTTAGAAATGATGGTGGAATGTGATGATCATTATTATCCAAAGAACATGTATGAAGACATGAATTGGTGTGAATATACTATGTATAGAACCAGAGATGTAAAAAAATCGTGCTCTATATATGTAACAAGAATTGTAATGCATTCTGTTGTCATATATAAATAAAAAAAATTTACAGAAAAAAAGAATTAGGAGGAGGCCCTCTACTGAGGATGCAGCAGTGAGAACAGAATGGAGGAGCAGACATGAGAAAACTTTGACGTGGAAATAGCAGAATTTGAAGACTAGGTCTGAGTGAGGAGTAAGGGTGGGTTTTAGGACTTCCTTGGGGTCAGGGAGTAGGCTCTTAACTTAAACAGGACACAGGAGAAAGGAGGGTGGTCTTAAAGGAGAAGATAATATTGAGTAGGACACAAGGCATTTGAGAGGGGTTTGCTAAAACCCAGGTGTGAGTGTTTTGTAGGGAGCCATAGACTAGACTGGTTTTTTTTTTTTCTTTTGTGGTACTGGGGAGCTAACCCAGGGCCTTTCACATGCTAGGCAAGTGCTCTACCACTGAGTTACAACCCCAGCCCTGTGGGGAGCTATAGGTTTGAAGTTCAATAGCAGTTGTGAATTGGGGGTGTGAATGTGGCAGTTGAACCCCAGTAATAAACCCATACAAGCAGGAAAAGCTAGAGTGGTCTGCATGAGTCCCTGAGTAATACATTCAAGGGGAAATTCATGGAACAAGGAGTAGACAAATAGATTGGAGAAAAGCAGGGAAGAAATGGTATAGTGAGAACCAGCAGAACAAAGAGTTTTACTTAGGAGGGGATGGTTGCTGGTGTGGAGCCCCATGGCCCATTGAGAAAGACGGCACCTCAAAACCAGCAATGAGTCAGCACTCAGGGGGTCACTGGCTGCTGAGTGGGACTCTTTCAGAAGAGCTATGGGGGTGGAAGCCAGACTGCAGTACACTTTGATGTGGTCTGAAGATAGGGAAGTGGAGTGTTTTCTTTGAATTGTTTTTCTAGTAGAATAGATAGTTCACCATTTCACCTACTCTTTTGCTCTGTTACTTGTGGAGATGAAAGTCACCAGATTTTTATTTTTATTTTATAAACAACTGGCTGGGCTTAAGAGGTGCAAGTCTTGAGCCTTGGGGGAAAAAATATTCTTCTTTTCAAAGATAACACTTTGTTATCTTTGTAAGAGTTAGTCTGCAACCATTAACTGCCAATTAGAACGTTATGTTGATCAACTAAGTAAATGAGAAATTTAGATTCATAGTGCAGTAATTAGAAAGGTGGTATTAAATGTAAACAGGACAGAACTCCTACCTCCCTAAGTGTATTGGTCTAGGCATGCATTTTAAATGCCCCACCCGCTTCCTTTGCTCTTCTCTCCCACCTTCCCTTTCTATTCCTCTTAACCTCCTTTGAATTCAAAGGCAATAGAAGAATAGAAGGGCAGAGAGGACAGAAAAACAAGCCATCTCCACACTTTTACCTACAGTACATTCTGTGCTAAGCTCTCAGGGCTATTCACTAGTTCTTTCTAGAATAAATGAAACTATTTTAATTTAAAACAATTGTTGAAAATATCTCCCTCCTTTCTACCCTGAGAATAAGTTCACCATAGAAACTGAGTTATCTGTGCCAACACTATAAAATATGGCCTCCATGCCAGAGATTCTGTCCAAAGGGTCCATTTTCAATGGCTAAGCCAGATTTCTATCTTGAATACAATTGGTTCCCCCCAGTACTGATTCCACTGCCAAGTTTCCCCAGCTGTTTTTGATTGTTAAGTATATTGGTGTCACTACTTACGAATTGCTTGAACATATTGGGTTATTTAAAACCTTTAAAATGACCATTTTATGTATGAAGATTCATCATATTAAAACGGGTGTCAATTGAAGTGGATTAAAAGGCACAGAGAAGCCAAATCTGCTGCACTAGCTCCTAAGTGATGCTATCTTCTGCTAATTCTCTCGATAGTCCCCCAGAGATACACTCAGAAGATAATTTGAATTAGCATATGCAGCACTTGAAAGATTTTCATGCACTATTCTTTTGAAAAGAAAATAAAGAATTCTGTGATAAGTTGAACCTAGCATTGGTTTTCTGTTTTGGCACTTTCAGTTGATCTAAAACACATTTAAAACTTTTTTAAAAATCTTACAAAGAAAAAAAAAGTTTGAAATAAAAATAATATAAATGCAGGAAGGGTTCAGTTTATTCATTTTTGTCTATTTCTTATTTTTCTCCAATATTTGATGCCTACTATCAGTGTGTACAGCATATTATTTTGCCAGTAAGTTGGCCCTTGACACACACAGGTGACATTTGACAGGCTGGGAAGACTTCTTAGACAAATACCAGCCCAGATTTAAATGGAAATGGGCCAGTTAGCAAACAGATAATAAATAGAACCTATGAGGCAAAAAAAAAAAAAAAATCATGTCCCACCCCTGTTGGGAAAGAATTCATACTAAAATTATACAAGGATCCACCTGAGAACTTCTCAAGGCTGTTCAAAATTTGAAGACTTATCAATTTAAACAACTAAGGCTATCAGATGAGATACTGCAATATTTGGCACATACTTATACTAAAAAAAGTATTTATTATTTATCTGAAATTCAAATTTGACTGCATATCTTATGTTTTTATTTACTAAATCTGACAACCTTATCAATAGCAATGGCGTGCAATTAGTGTGGGCCTCAGCAAGCTGGTTTCACCAGATTAAAATCACCAGCAAGAGCTTTCCCCACAATTCCTTATGAGCATCTCCTGCCAAATAACCAAACAACTGGGCTCTTTGTCCAAAAACAGGTCAAGGAAGTATCAATACTATTTAAACCAGCTCCTGGGATTGACCTGACCCAGCCAGAAGGGTTCAGGTTAGTCCAGAATGAATTAGACAAGTCATTGTTTCTTTCCTAATCCTCTCCTGGGGCGACTGGGTGACACCCTTCTTACTCCATCAAGTCATTCTCCCTTCATTTCTATTTTTCCTTCTGCTATTTAATAATCGAATATTATTCTAGGGTTGATCTGAGGTTCATGGAGCAAGGTCATTTAGGTCGTTACACTGCTTCATTCATTTTTCCCTGAACTCACCTAGAGTCAAGGGGATTATTTTCCTTCATTTTTTTTCTGTACACTTGTGATATGAGGGTTTCCAGCCTGTGGAGTGCCTTCCATGACCTGGGTTTTTAGTCTCCTTTGGGGCTTTCCTTTTCATATCGAGGCTGATCCAAAGTTCCTTAGATTAATATTTCCCAAGAAATTATTTCGTAAAAATCAGGCACTAAATAAAGTACCTCAGGCTGTCCCTACTTGAGCCTTGGCATTGAGTCCTCAGACACTGGGCATCTCTTAATAGAGAACGCTTGGATTCCTGGTGGGCTGTTCAAAGCCAGACTCAGCAACTTAATGAAGCCCTAAGCAACTTAGCAAGACCCTGTTTCAAAATAAAAAATTAAAAGTTTTGGGGATGTGGCTCAATGGTTAAGCTTCCCTGAGTTCAATCCCTGGTATCAGAGGGGGCGAGGGGAGCCTGTGTTCTTTCCCTTTCCTCCCTGACTTGGTTTACAGATTTACTCACTACACCAGCTTGTGTTGATGCTGCATCTGCCCACACCAGGGCCACAGGCTATTCTGATGTTCAAACTGTTCTCTCCTCCTGAGGCCCTGGGACTTGCCAAAGCCCCAGGAGGAGATTCCCCTCTTGCTGGCCCATAGGGGTCTTCTGCTCTTTCTTGACTGTTCACCTATTTTTAGCTTCTTGATAGTTACTTTGAAGCCTACCAGCACACGTTGGACCCTGAGGAAAGGTTTGCCTTAGCACAAGCGATGACTGACATTATGCATCGGCGCCCCAAGTTTGATCTTGGCCACCCTTATTTCATTAAGGCCTACCAAGACGAATGCACCTGCCTGAGGCTTCACCTGCAGCTAATAAAGGGCTTCCTTAACCATCAGGTGAGTAGGGTTTTAAATATTGCATATGAAAAGGGGATGGAAAACATGAACCAGAAGATAATGTTTTCCTTTCATTGCTGGTGCAGAATCTGGGCTTTCTAGCATGTTTGTTTGTAAGCTCATTTGCATTGCTGAATTCCAAGCATAACTCAGGTTTTTTTATTTTTTTCTTTATTGCGGTACCAGGGATGAAACCAGCAGCACTCTAACACTAAGCTTCATTCCCAGCCCCGCCTTTTTTTTTTTTTTTTTTTTTTGCATGGAGGGACCCAGTCTTGCTAAGTTGCTTAAGGCCTCACTAAATTGCCCAGGCTGGCCTCAAACTTTCCATCCTTCTGCCTCAGCCTCCCTAGTCACTGGGATTATAGGCATATGCCAAAATGCCTGGCATAATTAGGGTCTTACAGGGTGGTCTTTAATCCTATTTACTGTTAATTGGGTGCCTCAGTTTTCATGAGATCATAAAGCTTATCAATACAGAAATAACTAATGATACATCTTTTTCAAGACATATAATATGGTGTCTATTTAAAATTTTTGTGACTATTTTTAGGACACCAAAAGATATGATCCCATTGTACATCCTCTAGGGAAAAGCTGGGAATGAAGCAAGCAGGAAACAAAGGGTAGAATTTTTTCCAAATTGTGAAATATTTGACCTAAAGAAGTTTTTCTTTTGCCTCTGAACCATGGTTGCTTGTGCTTTCCTTGGCTTGGACAGAGAGACCAGTATGTCTCATCGCAATGAGTCTTCATAATGTCAGGATGAAAATTAGTCAAATGATAAAGAGACACAAAAGGATGATGTTCTTCTCCTGTGAAGGCTCATAACTCACATCCACAGGAAAGTCTAACTCTTCTCATTGTGGCACTTTACGCCGCTACATTTTAGATGGAGCGCCAGCGGGAGTACTTACAGAGGCTCTGGCGAGATGATCATCCAGATGATCGCAAAAAATTTGGACTTCCCCTTAACATCATTTGTAAGCAACTTATTTCCATCAACAACAGCTGGTAAGTTGATGTTGTCTTTACATTTTGCATTTAATGTAGATTAATGAAGGGCATAATGTTAAATCTACTCCTCTAGGAAGCACCTCTCAGGTATTTGAGGAGATGAGAAATATATGTCTAAAAGCCACAGAAGAGGTATTCCCTTGAATATTGAATGTCCCTTTGCTTTGTAAATAATAAAGACTAGGTGGCTGGGATTTAAGCAGGTCACTAGGTACAGAATCACCATTCCCTTGTAAAGTCCTTGGGAAAAGGCAGCTGCTTTTGAAATGCACATAAGCCTACATATCTGACTTGGATGTGCTTGAAAGTTTTTCAAAAGGAATTTTTCTCTTCTAACAAGTGTCACTGCAGAGACCTCTGAACTTACCCCATTTAAAAAAAAATTATTTCTTCTTTTTAGATATACATGACAATAGAATATATTTTCACATATTATACATACATGGAGTATAACTCCCCATTCTTGCAGTTGTACATGGTGTGGAGTTACACTAGTCATATATTCATATATTAACATAGGAAAGTTATGTCCAATTCATTCTACTATATTTCCTATTCTCATCTCCCCTCCCTTTCCTTCATTCCCCTCTATCTAATCCACTGAATTTGTATTCTTCCCTCCTCCCCTTATTGTATGTCAGCACATCTAAATATCAGAGAGAACATTTGGCCTTTGTTTTGGGGGGATTGACTTATTTCATTTAGCAGGATAGCTTCAGTTCCAACCATTTACTGGTAAATGCCATAATTTCATTCCTCTTTATGGCTGAGTAATATTCCGTTGTGTATATATACCACATTTTCTTAATCCATTCATCTGTTGAAGGGCACCTAGGTTGTTGGTTTCATAGTTTGGCTATTCTAAATTGAGCTGCTATAGCTGGGTGCGGTGGTGCATGCCTGTAATCCCAACAGTTCAGGAGGCTGAGTCAGGAGGATCGCAAGTTCAAAACCAACCTCAGCAATGGCGAGGTGCTTGGCAAATCAGTGAGACCCTGGGGATGTGGCTCAGTGGTTGAGTGCCCCTGAGTTCAATACTGAGGACCAAATAAATAAATAAATAAATAGAGCTGCTATAAACATTGATGTGGCTGTGTCACTGTAGGATGCTGATTTTAAGTCCTTTGGGTATATACCAAGGAGTGGAATAACCAGGTCAAATGGTGAGTCCATTCCAAGTTTTCTGAGGAATCTCCATACTGCTTTCCAGAGTAGTTGCACCAACTTCAGTCCCACCAGCAATGTATAAGTCAATCTTTTCCCCCACATCCTTGCCAACATTTATGGCGAACTCACTAAGGCAGAGTTCAGTTTCCTGAGACTACTCAGAGAGGGTGCACATTCTGTCTCCTCCTCCCTATGACTCTTCCCTCTCTCCTCCTGCCCTCCAGTCTTTGAGGGTAAAGGGAACTGGGTGGCAAGTCACAAGTTGACCTGTATATTCATAGATCAAAGTCTCTCCACTGCCTTCAAATGGGTGGAGAAATTGTCTAGCTTCTCTCAACATCCAACAAAGACTTGTTGCACCAGGCAGTGTGCCAGGAGCTGGGGACACAGCTGTGAGCACAGGCATAGCCCTAGGCTCCTGGGAGGTGTCTATAGGAATGACAGAGTTTATGTAAGAAATTGCCATAATGGGCTATGGTATCATCTTGGGCACAGGCACAGTACCGAGGGAATTAATAGCTGAGATTCTAACCTCATTTCTTCAGAAACAGCTGGGAGCTTCGGATGCAAAACTCTGCCTTTTCTCCCTAGTACTTTTTCAGGACTGATATCTTCACTGTAATGAACTTGAGACTCCAGCTGTGTATACAGCTTGCTATGGTGAGAATCTACCATTCAGGAAATGATTTTTGGCTAAGGTTATATGGATACTAAAACCTGTCAGAATCGTCTCAGATGCAAATGTTACTTGTCTGATGAGGATCCTTTCTGGATTTGGGGCTGTCTTTTTTAAGATCCAGGACTAAGGAGAATTCCATTTGCATGAGTTTAAAGGGAAACATTTATGTCCTTCGGTTCTATGTAAATGTCTTGTACTAGAGCCTTTATTTCCAAAGTAGTAATAACTCACAGATAAGCATTTTATTGTTTCTGGCCTCTGTTTCTGAAATATAACATTCTTGCCACAAGTATGAATAATTCCAGCAGTTGAATACAAAAGTTTAAAATTGTCTTTGTCCATTAACATTTTTGGCAGGGGAAGATAAAAATTCAAGTGAAAAAGAGAAACTTATAACCATGAAAATTATTTTTAAATTTTATTTTGTTTTCAGATATCTGACTAGATATTGATGACTGAATGGCTGACAATTTTGATATCTTTTATTTTGAGATGGCTTTCACTATGTATAGGCCAGGCTGGTTTTGCACTCCTGGATTCAAGTGATCCTCCTTCCTCAGCCTTCCAAGTCCTGGGACTATCAGTGCACAAAACAGCACCAGGATCATATATAATCTTACTCTTTTAGAGCTTTTAGAATACATGCCTATTTATTTCCCTTTTAAAGGGTCTCTGTTAAAGCAAAGAAAATATATGTAACCCTGGATGGCCTCTGAGGTCCCTCTGGATTCCTAGTTCTTTATAATGCTCTGGATCTATAGAAGCTATATCATTGGTCTTTAAAAATCTAAAATTCAAATATCTTTGTTGCATAAGATTACCATTCAATTTTTCTCTCTTTAAGCCCAGATTTGAAAAACATTTATTTGTTGGAGTTCCACCCTTCCCTGGGCCTGGCAGGGTTGGTCCCCAAAGCCCTGGAGCACCTGTTCAGTGAGGCCTGCCGCACCTGCAGGCCCACATCACCCAGTGGCCTCGCCTCGCTGGAGCGACACATCCTGCAACTGGCTCTGAACCTGTGGCTCGCGCCAACCAAGCCCGAGAATTGGTACAGCGAACAGCTCCAGAAAGATGTGGGTTCCTTCTGCAGGGGGTAGTTTGGGTTCTTGGCAAGAGAACACTTCCTTCCAGATGTTACTGTTTAGCTCTGTTTTTCTGCTTGGCTCTATACCCTTCTTTTTGGCCAGAGATAGATCACAGTGCTAGGCCTTGCCAATAATTTTATGTGATTTTTCTTTTTTTGGTCTAAGTTTCTAGTTTATAAGACTGCTGCTACAATTAAAATTAAAATGGAGATTATGTAGGTATGGGAAAATATTTTCCGGTTTATTATTTACAACAAAACATGTTTTTATTAAAAATTACATATTTTCTTCTAAGACTCTTCTTAGAATTTGCTCTGTTTGTCTTGAGTCAAATTCTGGTGGAGGAGACAGAATACTAAGTTTTTGGACTTCCCCATTGAATCCTACCATTAACCTGCTGAGTCTGGGCAACTATTTTAGCCTTTCTGAGCCCTACTTTTCTTGAAATTTTATGTTTGTATATTTGGGGAGAAATTAACAGAGGTAAGCTTGATGACCTTGAAAGTCCTTTTTTCTGATGCCCAGTGATTCTAACTGTGGCCTAATGATTTATATGGTATCCTTAGTTGAATTTTAATCCTCTTTCTTTCTTTCTTTCTTTTCTTTTCTACTAAGTCTATCAAGATTGAGCCTGGGTTTCCAATTTGACGTTACTCTGTGGGGCACTTGCTATATGATAGAAAAACATCTGCTCCATGTTTCTGTCTTATCTTCTTATCCTCCCCCTCCCAAACTAAGACTTGATGTGATTTAAAATTTATTAGATAATATAAAATAATAAAATAAAATAATATAAAATTAAAGAGAATTTAGCAAAAGAGGGAAAACAAAATTTAACCACTCAAATACACTCAATATTTTTCTGAGTTCATGTATTTTTCACATGCCTGTTTGACATAGTTACAAACATATCTTTCATACACTGTTATCTTCTATTTTTCTTAGTGAATATTATACTATATATTTTCCCGTGTTACTAACTAGTCTTTTCACTCACCTTTATGACCACATCATTCTCTTATGTAATGAATTATGACCACTCTACCCATTTCCCTACTGATGGGCATTTGAGTGGCTTCCAGTTTTTCATCATTATTAAAAACACCAAGAAGTACATCTTTATGCTTAGGGATTTTTCCGAATTTTGAACTGATTCCTTTGATAGATTCTTGGAAGTGGAATTGCTGAAATGAAATTTAAATCTTTGGACGCAAATTGGCAGATTATTTCCTGAAAGAGCTGTGCCAACTTATGTTGCTACCAACAGAGGGCCGGATTTGGTGAAAACACGCAATGCATGTGCTCATCTAACCTAAACGTATAGTGACAATATGATTTTAATTTACATTGCTATTTATTGAGATTATTTTTGCAAATGTTTGGTTATTAGTTATAATCTTTGCAACATTTCTGTTCTTTGTTCATTTTTCTGTTGGAATCCTAATGCCATTCCTATCCACTTACATGAGCTTTTCTATCATATGTCTATCATATTTTCTGCAAATATTTCCCCCATTTGTCTGTTAACAGAAAAATTTTATTTTCATTTAGTCAAATCTGTTGATCATTTCCTTTGTGATTTCCTCTATCCTTCTAGATGCAGTGAGAAAATCTTTCTCCAGATGTTTCAAATTTTCTTATTTTATTCTAATTTTACAGGTTTGCTTTTGTTTTTAAAATATTTAACTCCTTTACTATTTCACTCAAGTGTGTGTGTGTGTGTGTGTGTGTGTGTGTGTAAAGTATGAATCAAAATTGAGTTTTTCTTCAAACTATCAGCCATTTATTTTACTATCATTTACTGAAGATTCTTTCTACATTGTCTTATGGTGCTGTGTTTTTAAAATATATTTGAAATTTTCTTATAAATCATAATGAATATCTGGGATATTTGTCTAGTCTCCTATTGATACCTTATTATTATTATTATTATCATCATTATTATTTTTGGTACCAGGGACTGAACCCAGGGCCTTGCAAATGGTAGGCAAGTGCTCTACCTTCTGAGTGACACCCCCAGCACTTAATAATCATTTTTGAAATGTGTTCAAATCTGTAGTTAGAAATGCTAAATATTCAGCCAGATTTTTTGTATTAGGTTAAAAAATGTGGGAAGTATTACGCCTAGAAGACATACAAGAATTTAATACTTCTTTGGTATCCTGTTAAAGGACATCAAGGGTCTAGGAAAGACATCCTGAGTACAACATCCTTTGGCAGATAAGTGGGTAGATGAGGAAGCTAGTGTACCTTGGGGGACCAAACCAGGAAAGGCAGATAGAGAGTCCCCAAACTTAGTCCTTGCTGGGGGTGGTACCTTAGGGGACAACAAAGATGTCAGAGCAGAGTTACCCATGAGGGAGGTACCACATGGCATTAAAGGACATTTTGTTACTTCACAGATTACCTATGGCAAGCTCTAAGTATGGGGAAGGAGTCCTGTGAGGACAGTTGGGTGTCTTGTCAAACTGTTGGACACGGCATTAGGAAGCTCAGTTTACTCCAGATACCCTGGGCCTGGTATAGAGGGGAGGAGAAGAGAGAGATTACTGAGTTATGTTTTAATTATAAGCACTAGATTATGGTAAGACATCAAGTGACAGGCTCCATACATGGGAAAAATATGCAACTAGAGAATTGGATGCCAACGTGTATGAGTGCTGTCAATGTTGTTGATTCCTTGTTGGCAAAGGTGGATAATGGTGTCTGTGGTGCCTAATTCCTGGGGCGGGAGAGTGTCTGGCAAAAATAAAAATGAGTTAATATGTGTGTAAATACTTGAAATTTTGAAACTGCAATTAGAGGGATTTATAAAAAATTATTGGCCACCAAAATAATTTTTAAGATCAGGGACTTATTTTTCTATTTATATTATTGTTGTCTTTATTTAGACTGAAAACATTTATAATAATGATAACGACAAATGTCTTTGTATACATTAACACAGCTCTATTAGGTAGTTATTATCTGGTAGTAACTAGTAGATATTGTTATTATTTTTATCCCTACTTTACAGAGATGGTATCAGGGCTGGGACTTGAGCTCAGGAAATCTGGACCCAGAGTCCATGCAATGACAGCATTTCAAAAAAAAAAAAAATGAAGTCTTTTTTTGTGTGTGTGTTTTGAAAGGTACTTTGCATTCTTTCAGCTGTTTTCAGCTAGAGTGATGGGAGATCCCTTTCTCGTGGAAGAGACAGGCCTGCTTGCACTCACATCCGCAACAGACGAAGGACAGAAACAGGGTCAACATCCTCACATGCTGCTCCTGGAGACATTTTCCAAACTTCTGGAACTCCTGACCCTCCGCCACCGTCTGATCGCAATGAGTCTTGAGAGTGCACACCTAGCTCGGTTAGTAGGGGGACCAAGGAGCCAGGTGAAACGTGAGCATTACAGCAAAATGAGGGGAATAAATGACAGGCCCGGGCCTCCCCATCTATAAGCCTTGCCCCAGAGTGAGTGTTCTAATTGGCTAAAGTGATCACCTAGCATGTTCTAGCCCTATTTTGTATTTTATTTAGAGACAGGGTCTCACTGAGTTGCTTAGGGCCTCACAGTTGCTGAGGCTGGGCTGGCTTTGAACTCACGATCCTCCTGCCTCAGCCTCCCAAGCTGCTGGGATTACAGGCATGCGCCACCGCACGCATCCATAGCACATGACTTTTTAATTGATGTTTAATACTGGTTTACCAGTTTTTCTGCTAGCATCTGTTCCCTGAATGCAAAAAGCCCTGTCCACATTGTTTACCATGATATCCCATTACCTGGTCTCTTCGTCTGTTTTGTGCTGCTATAACAGAATGTCTGAGACTTGGGAATTTATAAAGAATGGAGATTTATTTCTCCTGGTTCTGGAGGTTGGGAAGTCCAAGGTTGAGAGGCTACATCTGCATCTGATGAGGGCCTTTTTTTTTTTGGGGGGGGGGGTACCAGGAATTGAACCCATAGGTGCTTAACCACAGAACCACATCCCCAGCCCTTTTAAAAAATATTTTATTTAGAGACAGAGTCTCACTGAATTGCTTAGGTCCTTGCTAAGTTGCTGAGGCTGGCTTTTGAACTCATGATCCTCCTGCCTCAGCCTCCCATGCTGGGATTACAGACATGCACCACCTTGCCAGGCATCTTTTTAAAACAATTAATATATATATATATATATATATATATATATATATATATATATATATATATATATATATAAATGACAGTAGAGTGTGTTTTGGCATGTTATACATACACGGAGTATAACTTCCCATTTTTGTGGTTGTACATGATGTGGAGTTATATACTCATATGAACTCCATTTTTTTCTTTCTTTTTAAAAATTTGTTCTGCTTAGATATACATGTCAGTAGAATGTATTTTGACATATTTTTACAAACATGGAGTACATCTTATTCTAATTGGAATCCCAGTCTTGTGGTTGTACATAATATGGAGATTGATTGTGGTGTATTCATGTATGTACATCAGAAGGTTGTGCCAGGTTCATTCCACTGTCCCCCTTGATCTCAGACATTTATTCTCCAGAACTCTGAGACAATATATTTCTGTTGTTTAAGCTACTAAGCACTTTGTGTGTTTCTGTGGCACTTCGTTACAGCAACCTGAGCAAACTGACACAGGTGCCAATTGAACTTCCTGCATCAACTTCTCAAGATGAGAAATGTGTGAGAACAGGGGTGTGGAGACTGGGAGAACATTGTAGACATGTAAGGCTGAGATGCCAGAGGGCCACCTGGCATCTGCTACACTGCAAGCCATGGAAACCTGGGACTGGGGCTGAGAGTTGAGTCAAGTTAGACATGGGAGTCACAGAGTCTTACAAGAGGGGGTGATGTTAGGGCCTGGGGTTGGATAGTCGGCTCAAGGAGGGGATGCAGTAAATGAGAAGAAGGTCAGGTCTAGAACTCAGGAAACACCAGAATTTGAAAATGAGAAAGATTGGGCAGGAGCAGGAGCATAGTGATCTTGGATCTGGGACAGCACAGATGTTTTCTTCAAGGACAGGGTAGAGAGGCCAGCCAGGAAATGCACCGCGAGAAAATGGTGAATGTTGAATGGGGAGTGACATTGGTGACCTCGTGAGGGCTCTGGGGACAGAAACCAACCTGGAGGAAATGAGAGTGGTGGAAGTGCCCAAGTGCATCTCCTTCTACTTTGACTGTGTTCTGCAGCCCGCAGTGGTCACAGCAAGAGCAGAACGCAAGGCCTGGGGGGGGGGGGGGGCTCATTCACTTCCCACACTGTATTTGGCCAACTTTTGTTTGATTTTTTTGCTTTTGTGCTTTTTTAAGTGTCTTGGTTTTATTATGATTACTTTCCTTCAGGAGAAAATATTAACACATGGCCTTGGCTCTCCTTTTCTTTTAGGCACTATAAGGAATTGGCTGAGGAGATGGGGTTTGAAGAGTTCCATTTATATCTGAGGCCCGTTCACTTTGAATTTGCATCACCCAGGGACAAAATGGACCAACCACCTCCTGCCTTTATAACGTCTCTGCTGGAGCACAGTGGTCGGCTAGACAGGTGAGCCTGGGAGGGCCAGAGTGAAAAAAAAAAAATTTACTATAATGGTGGAATAAACAACCAGTGGGGACAATTTATTTCACCCATGGACAAACAAGATGAATTGCACTTCTAAATTCTCTTTCTTATGCCCCATCTGCCATGTCAAGCACATTGCCAGAAAGAAACCCTGTTTATCAGCTACAGACCTTGAATCTACTGAGTTGGGGGAAGGAATCTTCTTCCTTATACAGAGGCAGCCTTTAATGTGTGGGGAGGAGAAACTTCTGCCTCTCTCTTCTTGCCTTCTCTGCTAATCTGCCCTTTCCCCTAGGGTCCCAGCTGTCTCCCTGGAGGTTTCTGGTTTTAGCTCTGCCCCAGGGAAGGCAAAGGTGACTCCCAGGAGGGAATCACCCTAGTTTTGCTAATGTGGATCACTGCTCTAATTATATTGACATGCTAAAGGACTCCTCAGCGTGTGGCTGGAACAAAAAGGGTTAGGATGGTAGAATACAATACCCTCAGATTACCCAAGGCACTGTGGAAATTTTGGACTGGATAAGTCTTCCTTGGGGGAGGGGGACATCCTGTGTGTCTTAGATAATTTAGGAGCCTGCCTGACTTCCACCCACTAGATGACAGTAGTACCCCCACCACATATTCTATCCTCCCCCAACCCCCACCCTTTGGCTCTTCCTGACAATCAAAGATGTCTCCAGACATTGCCAAATAATGCCCTGGAGGCAAATCTCCCTGACTCTATTTTGTCACTAGTTAAACCAAACCCAGAATGCACTGACGATACAGAGCTATGCCACAGAAGCCAAGGCAGGAAGTGTGGTCAGGCTCAGGTCTCCAACTGACAAAAGTCAAGTCGGAAGCCAGGCTATCTACCGGTTCCTCAAGGGCCTCCTGCTGTGAAAATAGGAGACCTTTTTGTTCAGCTGGAATCCACCAATCAGCACAAACTGCCTGAGTGTTCTGTGCTCTGGTCAGGTGGTGATTGGTCCTCCCAGTGATGATCCAGAGATGCTACAAGACAAGAGGAGCCTTCTGACTCACCAGGGGGGAGGTGCATGCAACTAGAACACTTGTGTCTTGAGTTTATATTATGTTATCTATGTTAATTCCATGAAGCCACCACTTTGGAGGGCCACTGTAACAACTGCATATGCCAGATATGAGAATAGTGACTTCCGTTTTAAAAAGCACATTTACGCACACTACTCTGTTTCGTATTTCCATGACCCTATGAGATGAGCAATATCCTCATTTACACAGGAGGAAACAAAATTGACTGATATTAAATTACCCAACAAAATCTCATAGTTATAGACAATAGACCATGTCCCAAGATGAAAATGTGACTGCAAAGAATATTTGGGTGACTTTTGGAACCACAAGAGAGTGTGTTCCAAGGAGGAAGTCAGCAAGGTGTCCTGAGCAGGCTCGGTCAAGAAGGTGGGAGGAAAATAGGAGGGATCAGGAGAAAAGAATTTCAAACATGGAATGGTTACCACGACCAAACTGCAGAGTAAGGACTGAAAAGACTCCAGAGGCCTTACAGGTTTTTGGACCAGGAATTGAACTCAGGGACATTCAATCACTGAGCCACACCCAGCCCTATTTTGTATTTTATTTAGAGACAGGGTCTCACTGAGTTACTTAGCGCCTCGTTGTTGCAGAGGCTGGCTTTTGAACTCACGATCCTCCTGCCTCAGCCTCCTGAGCCACTGGGTTTATAGGTGTGCACCACTGCATCTGGTGAGCCCTTCCAGTTTTAAGGT
Source organism: Marmota flaviventris (assembly GCF_047511675.1). Taxonomy (NCBI): domain Eukaryota; kingdom Metazoa; phylum Chordata; class Mammalia; order Rodentia; family Sciuridae; genus Marmota; species Marmota flaviventris. The sequence continues at coordinate 54,083,325 of NC_092503.1, read as the reverse complement.
TGAAATATCTTATATAAAACCCACAATTGCTGGTGCTGCTGATGTTCCAGATCTGATCTCGTGCCATTTGTGCCATCCGAAGGGGCATCTCATGACACATACTATGTCACATCAAAACAACCTCATATTTCTTCTTGCAGATATTCTCCCACTACACTTGCCTTAGCCATCTCTGAGGTGGATGATAACCAAGTTGGCAAATTTAGTTTTTATACGAAAGAAGCCATCCTTAAGGTCAGTTATTTATTTATTTTTTCCAAAAGAAACTGAAGCAAAATAAAGAATTTGCTTATGTGTTTTTTAAATCAATATTTAATTCATATATATTGACTTCCATTTTTAAGAAATGCTTTACTTCATTGGTAATAACAATGGTATCGCCTTGTCCTTTGCACATTGACCTGGTTTGAACCATGTAGACTGCAACACGTGTATAATGGCTTCTTTAGATAGAAAAAAGAAGCACATGTAGAGGGCCATCTTTGCATCAGGCTTTTAAAATATACACTTATTATTTGGAGTTTTTATATGACCTTTTTAAACTGGATGGGTTTTCCCTGCCCCAACAGTTGGATTTCTTTGCTTCTCTATGTGTTTTTGGATTTTTCTTTTCTTTTCTTTTACCATGGATCTAATCTTGGCTTACCAGAGCCCACCACTGTACTTCATCAGAGCCTGCCCATCCTTTCCTGACCACTGGGGAAACCTCATGGTGTCCCGGTACAGGACAAACCAGGCCTAAGGACTGCCTTGCTGGGATGAAATGCTGTTGGGGAGAGAGCAGACTCAGTCTCGTGGCTGAGGAACAAGGATCCCAGCTCATCCTGCAGTTAAATTCATACATGAATTTATATGTTGAATAAGTGATGATCTCAACCTTCAACTTCGCCGATTTATGGAAGCAATTCCTAATGCCTTTCACATTTTCTTCCTTCAGCTCTTGTCCCAGTCTGGAGTGGAAAATATGCAAGTGACCCTCGCATGTCAAGCTGCTCAGAAAAATGCTTTGATGGTGGCAATTCAACAAGCATCCTTCTATCACAGGACAGTGGGCTGTCCTGCTGATGTCAAGGTCAGCCTACATAATGCAGAAGCCAGACTCACGCTGCCGCTATCACCAGCTCTCCCGTCTTTCCCTCCCTCCCTCCCTCCTTCTTTGTATGTTGGTGATTGGTTTTAGTGAAAGTCAATGTCCATTGGTTATGTCCAGTGAGGTGATGTAATTGCAGCTGGACATGTTCTTTCCTTTTCTTCCTCCTTTCCTCCCTTTCTCCTCTTAGTCCCTTTTTTCCTCTTTCCTCTCTGTGTAGGAAAAACAAACTTAGATTCAGTTTCTCATCCTATATACTCACAAGAAAAATCACCCTGTGACCCCAAAAGGTGTGGGGACTTCTCCCCACCAGCAAGCAAGCAATGAATTCTGCAGAGGACGCCAGCTGGGCATCTTCTAATTCAATTCAGTTCTGACACCATCTACCCGAATGTAGCATCAGATACCACAGGTGAGGGCTCAGTCCCAAGACTGCTCCCATTTCAGATCCAGTCACAAGTCTGGACCACCAGAACTTCTGGCTGACTGGCTACAAACTGGGGTTCCCACAACCACATTCCCAAGTTTGAGTACATTATACCTGCTTCCCTCCACCTTCTGAGTTTCAAGTATTTCTTTTGCCAGTTGGATCCTTATCACCTAGATTCTTTTTTTTTTTTTTTTTTTCCTTTCTTTCTTTTTTTCCCGTACCGGGAATTGAACCCAGGAGACTTTACCACTGAGCAACATCCCCAGCCCTTTTAATTTTTTATTTTGAGACAGGGTCTCACTAAGTTGCTTATGGCCTTGCTAAGTTGCTGAGGCTGGCCTCAAACTTGTGATCCTCCTGCCTCAGGCTCCTGAATCCCTGGGATTACAGGCATGCACCATGTGCCGGGCCCTACCTGTAGGGTATATTCTTGATTCATTTGCTCCCAACTCTTCTGAGACTTTGCTTCATCAGTATGGCGAGCGGTGCTATTAATAATTATTCAGAGGTGGATTGTCTTTAAATGCAAGCATATATTTAATCACATCAATCATTAAATATAAACAATTAATGCAAAAAGTGTTGGGTGTGCAGGAGCACCCCAACTAGCATTCAAAGCACACTAATTAAACACTATAAGCAAATCACACAATCCCAGGGCAACTAAGAGTCCCAAAATACCTCCGATGCCATGCAACTTCTTTTAGCCAAGGAGCAGATGTTGTCCTTGTCTGGTGGTTCTTTCCAGTCAATGGCTGGACATCAGGGAAGGGTGGAGCCAGTCCAGAGATGGACAGCAAGACAGCCAGCCTCACTGATGTCCTTGGAGCAAAACTCTTCGATGTGGCAGGACCAGCAATTTAAATACAGTTCCAAGTTGGTGGTGTATGTTGGTGATTGGTTATAGTGAAAGTCAATGTCCATTGGTTATGTTCAGTGAGGTGATGTAATTGCAGTTGGACATGTTCTTTGTGCATGTCCACGGAGCTGTGCTCCCTATCAGTTGTAACCAGTCATTGCTAAGCATGTCTATGGCCAGTGCCCCTCACAGCTCTTCATCAATTACAAGCAGACAGGACTAAGCAGTTCAATGGCTGCTGTTCCTATGGCCACCAACTTAGTGAGTCCCAGCATGTCCCAGAATGTCTATGGAAGATGCTCCTTACAATCAGCTACCTGCTTTCTCGACTTCACTTTCAACTCTCCAATTGTGGACAGGCTGAACTGTTTTCATCCTCTCCCATAAAGCTTGTTGTCCTTGTCCTTCTATGTGCCTCTCTCGCCAGTACCCTGATTAGGATCTCTTCTTCACATTTATGTTTACTGAAAAGATAGTTTTTAACTCCTTGTCTTCCTGTACTAACACCCCATTTACTATAGCTGCACTCCCTCCTCCATCACCCCTCTCACTAGATTCAGCCTTGACTTTCTTATTAATTAACCCAGAAGATGCCGTTTAGCAACTTGACCTGACTTCTTCCCTCCATTTAATGCTGTTGACTACCACCTTATCCTTGAGGCTCTCCTTCCTCGGCTTGCCTGACTCCACTGTCTCCTGGCTCTCTTCTGTCTCTTTGATTGTTCCTTCTCAATCTCTTGGAGTGGGACCTCTCTTCTCTCCCAGCTCTTAGATGTTGGTGTTTCCCTCTATTGTGCCTCAGAACACCTTGGCTCTTCCTTTACCTGTCCTCCATGGCTATTCTCATCACCTCTTGAGATTTAAAACCTGTATATCCTAAACCAATACATGATCAACTTTCAAAAATACATCACTTCATAGAATCTCTCTACTAAGCCCCAAACTTGGGTGTCCAAGTGCCCGCTAGACAACCTTTTTGGGGTATCCCATAGGCATCTCAATTCAACATGTACAAAGGGAACTCATTTCTCTCCCATATGGTTCTTTAGTATTTCCATTCTTGGTTAAGTGACCTTGGATCATACACTCGATCACTAACTCTTACCAATATCATATTGTAAATATTGATTGAATATGCCCCTTTTCTCCATCTGCATTATACCTGCTTCCCTCCAGTTTAGGTTAAACTCTCATTATTTTTGTGAGTGTGTGGTGCTGGGGATTGAACTCAGTTCCTTGTGCATGTGAGGCAAGCACTCAAATTGAGCTATATCCCCAGCCTTCATTATCTCATTTTTTATGGTTATAATGGCCTTTGAACTAGCCTCCACCTCCTGGGCCCTTGCCTTGTACCACCATATCTGCCTCCAGTCAGATTTCCCCTTCACACAGTGACCAAATTATCCACGCCTTCAGTGACTCTTTGTAGTCCAAATAGTAAAGCTCAGCCTCCCTAGCTATGTATGCATGGTCTTCACTACCCGGCCCCAGCTTCCAATCCTGCCACTTCCCCTGCACTCTAAGGGCCCTAAATATTTTATGCTGTTTCACATCTCCATGGTTCTGTTCAGATTTCCCCATAATATTTTTCCTTTCCTTTCAACAGTCTATCTTCCCTACCCCGCCCCTTTGCTTTTATTTATAGGATTCTACTCATCCTCCAGTATTCAACTCAACCCAGTTATTACTTCTTTCAGGAAGTGTTCATGTCTATTTTAATTCTGTTAAAGTGAATTTTGTGACTCCTTCATAAAAGTATACTGTGAATGTGTATGTGGGGGTGTATACACACATACACATACACACACATAACATACGCAGGTAATATGTGTGTAGCTTCTCTTATAATCACAGGACAAGAAGGGGAGTGGTGACAAAACCAGCAGGAATAAATTCTGGATACAATAAAAGGGGACAAAAGGAAGGGAAGGAGGAGAAAAGAGAGAGAGAACACAAAATCAAAGGAAATATTTCAAGAAAGAATGAGTCACCAAAGATGTAGGTGACAAATATGAAAAGATGTTCAACATGATTAGTCATTAGAGAAATGCAAATTAAAACCCACTGAGAAACATTTCACATCCATTTGAATGGTTAAGGTTTCCGACTGACCATCTCAAGCGTTGGCAAGGATGTTGAGGATCTGGAACTCTAGTACACCGTTAGTAGGAAAACAAAATGGTACAACTCCCTTGAAAAATGGTTTGGCAATTTCTTAAAAAGTTAAACATAAACGTACAATGTGATCCAGCCATTCCATCCCTAGGTATGTAACCAATAGAAATGAGTGTATGTGTCTGTACAAAAAAAAAAAAAAATGTTTATAGACGCTACATTCATTATAGCCAAGAACTCAAATGTCCATGAATGGTGGAATGGATAAATAAATTGTGATACATCCTACAATGTACTACTAGTAGACAATAAAAAGAAATCATTGATATGTACAAAAATATGGATGAAGTCCAACCAAAAAGAGCATTACTGTATGACTCTATTTATGCAAAATTGTAGGAAATTCATTTGAACCTAAAGTTTCAGAAGGCAGAGCAGCTACTGTGTGCAGAGGTATGTGTCAGAATCCCAGTAACTTGGGAAGTTGAGGCAAAAAGATCACAAGTTCAAGGCCAGCCTCAACAACTGAGAAACTATTTAAAAAATAGATAGATAGATAGCATTGGAGATGTAGCTCTGTGGTAAGGTATCCCTGGGTTTAATTCCTAGTACCAAATTTAAAAAAAAAAAGAAAGAAAAGAAAGCAGACCAGGGAAGGGAGCAGGTGGGAAGGATGGCTGTGGTGATTAGTTTGATTGTGATAATGGTTTTACAGTTGAATAAATTTGTCCAAACTTATCTGATTTTACACTTTAAACATGTGATGTTTATTAAGTGTAAATTATTTCTCAATAAAGTTATTATTTTAGAAAGAAATAATTCTGTAAGTTTGAATGGAGAGGTAAAACCTAGATGGTTAGGGATTAAAATGAGGTCATTAACCTTCACAAAAGGTCACTTGCTCTACTAACTCCAGAGCAAGTCTACTAATTGGTTTGAAGTAAAAGCTCCAGAGAGGGCCAGAGTTAAGGAGCAAGAGGCTGACAGAAGTGTCCAAGGAGTGTGTATTTATGGCTCTTGCATCAGTCTGCTCATACTGCCACAATAGAACACTACAGACTAGGTGACTTCAACCACTGAAATCTACCTTGTCACAGTTCCAGGGTGAGAAGTTCAAGATCAAAGTGCCATCATGGTTGGTTTCTGGTGTGTAGCTGACTTTGTGGCTTGCAGATGGTGGCCTTCTGCTGTGTTCTCTTATCAAGGAGTGAAGAGGGTGGTAGTGATGCGGGTGAGGAGAATCCATCAGGGCCAAGTCCTGTTTCCCCAGATGTGAAGACTGAACACCTAAGAAATGCAGAGGCAAGTGTACAACGCAAGTTTTATTAAAGGATGGGACAAAGATAGACTTCTCTGTGGAGAAGGGACCCCAGAGCTGGTTGTCTGAGGAAGTGGGAGTGTCCTGCCCCTTTTATACATTTTAGAATTCCTCTTTTCATGGCCTCTCTCCCACCATCCTGCATAAGTGACAAGTGACCAGAAGGTGGGCCAAAGGTAGATTGATCCAGGCAGGAAGGGAGCAGCCCAGGGGGCATTAATTAACAACTTCTACAACTCCCTGCAAGGAGGCGCAATTCTCTGGAGGCAGGTCACCTTGGCAACAGTAGGAGGAGGGGGAAGTGCTCTGGAGGTAATTTTCTGACCCAAACATTCCTTCCCTACACTGACTATCTTTTTGTCCCCTGGCCTCAGGGGGAAGAAAGGAAGGGAGAGTGCTGAGGTCTCTTGCCCTTTGTCATTGGGCACTAGCCCTATTGGATTAGGGCCCTACTTCCATGACCTCATTTAAATTTTCCACCTATCTCCAAACACCATCCTATTGGGGGTTAAAACTTGAACACGTGAATTTTAGAAGGACACAAACAGCCCATAGCAGTTCTTTAAGAAGTTTGGTCAGAATTGAGGAGGAAAGTTGAGGGAGTAGGAGAAATAAGGAACAATGAGAGAGGTGGACACATTTGTAGGAAGGAGTTGGAAAAAGAGGAAGGAATTGAAGATGGAACTGAAGGGAGAGTGCCGTGAGGAGATCAGGAGCTCCTGTGGTGCAGGCTGGCAGGAAGCTAAGTGATGGAACTACGTGGGCTCATGGAATCCTCTCCAGCCCCATGGGATGGGTTTGGTTCCAGGTGAGGAAGCAGATTCTGAGAGGGGAAGGAAGAGAGACAGGGTCACCTGCGAAGTGCCAGCATCAGAATCTCCTGCAGAGCAAGGACTCTTCCCTCTCTTCCCACTCACAACCTTGTAGGACCTCCCCAGTTTCCTGAGCTGGTAGAGACTCCTATTTCCCGCAGACTGGAAGACTCCAAGGATTTTGGGGAAAAAAATAAGGTTGGAAACTCTTAAGATGTTCTACCTAGGATTTTTTTTTTTCTTTTTGCCTCACTCTTCTTCCGTCTCCTTTAGTAATTCTGATATAGGGAATCTCCTTGATTCTTCCATAGAAGAAGAATGGACTTTCCTTTGAAGATTTAGCTTTTTTCTTTCGCCAGTAGTTTAGAAAACTATACCGTTCATTGTGCCTCACAGCTCCATAACAAATGGAGCTGGAAGATACTCATTTTCCTTTTTTTCTTTCCTACCCCTCCTTCCCTCCTTCCTCACCCCTCCCTCCTTCCACTTCCCTCCCTCACCTCTTCTTTCCCTCCTTCATAGCTACGGGTGCATGGTAGCATTTATTTAATTTTTAATATTTTTTATTTGTTCTAATTAGTTATACATGACAGTAGAATGCATTTTGATACATCATACATAAATGGAGTATAACTTCTCATTCATCTGGTTGTACATGATGTAGAGTTACACAGGTCATGTAATCTTATGTGCATACATAGGGTAATAATGTCTGATTCATTCTACTATCATTCCTATCCCTATGCCCCCTTCCTCCCTTCACTCCCCTCTGTCTAGTCCAAAACACCAATATTCTCCCCCATCCTCATTGTGAATTATCATCCGCATATCAGAGAAAACATTCAGCTTTTGGTTTTTTGGGATTGGCTTATTTCGCTTAGCATAGTATTCTCCAGTTCCATCCATTTACCAGCAAATGCCGTAATTTCGTTTTTCTTTAAGGCTGAGTAATAGTCCATTGTGTATATACAGTTTCTTTATCCATTCATCTGTTGAAAGGCATCTAGGTTGGTTCCATAGTTTAGCTATTGTGAGTTGAGCTACTATGTGGCTTCATCACTGTAATATTCTGATTTTAAGTCCTTTGGGTATAAACTGAGGAGTGGGATGACTGGGTCAAATGGTGGTTCTATTCCAGGTTTTCTGAGAATTCTCCATACTGCTTTCCACAGTGGTTGCACTAATTTTCAGCCCCACTGGCAATGTATGAGTGTACATTTTCTACCATATCCTTGCCAACATTTATTGAGGATTGGCAAGGCAGCATTTAAATCCCACCTCCATTTGCTTAGGTGCCCTGAGGGAATCTTCCAGATCTTATAGCTGTGAAATCCATCAGCATTATTTCTTGAAAGGTTATTCCACATAGCACACTACTCCTAACCACTTTGTAGAATGGAGAATTTTCTTATAGCACTTTAGACAACAGTAGTCTATTCTGAAAATAGTCCTCCTTAGTGCCTCAGCCCTTTGTTGTGCAAAGTGGTATCTCTTTTCCTCTTCTTCCTCTCCCCCTTCTCCTTCTCCCACTTACTCAGGCATTACTTGTGCTTGGGGTCAGTTGTGGCTGTGATGTAATTTTATAGGGAGCACTTACACATCTAACCAATTTAATTCACTGTGATTTAAAATGTTTTAGGAAGTAAGTGCAGAACTGAAAAATCATGGCAGAATGAGTCCAACCAGAAGAAGAAATTCCAGAATTGTGAATGACTCCGAAAGCTTACTGTTATCCCCAACTCCAAAAGTCCCAAATAACCTTACGCACTCTTCAGAAAGATTTCAGAGGACCAAAAGGTATTGTACCTTATGGGAGGATTGTTTAAGATAATAAAATTATCCTCTTTTAATTCAATTGATAATATTGTGTTATGGGATTGAAGAAGCCTAAACTCCCAGAGTAACTAGTATGTGTTTTATTTCTTTAAGAACCTCATATGAAGACCTGTGTGAACACTGGGAAGGCTCAGCTCCTTCCAGTATACCCTAGTCTATGAAAGAAAGTCACCTGGTCTTAATTTAAGCCTCTTCTTTACTCTCTGTCCCTCTAACTCTCTGTCTCTCTCCTCTTTTCTCTTTCTCTTCCCTTCCTTCACTCTCTCCTCTTTCTCTGTAATTGTTCATACTCTTTTTTAAAAAATATCTTTGTTCATATATTTATTTATTTATGTGGTGCTGATTATCGAACCCAGTGCCTCATGCATGTGAGAGAAGTGCTCAGCCATTGAGCTACAACCCTATCCCTGTTTATACTCTTTTTGCAAGCAAGACATTATTAATAGGACACTCTAAATTTTCCGTAACTCTCTTAAATTGAGAAGCCCAGAACTTCCCTCTGTATTCTAACAAAGATTTTGCTATTGTTTATATAATAAGATGGTAACTGGTCACAGAGGCATGGTCTCCAGAGATATGTCTATAAATCAGGATGGCCTGCTATGTTTTGAATTCTTTTCACCATGACAAAGAAAGAATGATGCTTACATTCTGTAATAATTGTGATTACTCTGAGTATTTTATTGGAGCCATACCAAGGACACTCACAAATTTAGACACTGGCAAATTTAGAATGGAAAAAAAAAAAAAACAGGCAAAGCAACTCTACTACTCAAGATGCCACTGACTTGGCCAGAGTTCAAGTGCCTTCAGTCCACATTCCCAATGTGTGGATAGAAGATTAAGATCAGTGTGTTTAGTCAAGGGGACCCTTGGAGACCACTTCAGTTCAGGTAAAGGGCACATTGGGCCAGGCTTGATGTTTGGGATCAAGAAGGGACGGCTGTCATATGGTTTAGGCATTATATGTCTCCAAGAAGCCTGGAGCACATCAACATCTTTGGTGAACAATCAGAAACACTTGGAGCAAGAGAGAACCATGGAGCCCTCCTGCTGTGACACCCAGAACATGAGTTGTCCTTGTGTCACGTGTCCTCTTACCTCCCACCTTGGCTCAGATGCCTCTGTTCACTTCTCAGGGCTCCAGAGGCTTTTGTGTCTATTCAACTAGAAAAGGTGGGGCTGCGGGACATGATGCTGACCGCCTTTCACCTCAGGAAACAGACCATGGCCGGCAGAATGAACAGCCCTGTGAGTGCGCAGAGATAAGAGCTCCCCACAGTTCTGGTCCTTTTGCATTTGAGCAAATAAAATTTCTGAACTTGGGGTCTGTGGCTTTCAACCTATTTGGATGGGACTATTGAAAATACAAGGAACCGATAAAGGAAATCCAATAGAAATCAAATAAATTCAAGCAGGTTATAGTCAGGTTTTTAAAAATGCTTACAGTTTTTCAAGGCCACATTTTGTTTTGTCATTTTCTAAACGGGCTCATTTCAGCACGTGCTTTGAAACATTTATCTACTCCTGAGGTAGGTTTTGGGTTTGGGTGGCTTAGGTAAGGTGGGTAAGGGCTCTGATACTTATTATCTTGGTTTTTGAGATACTTCCAACATGTTACTGTTTAAGAGTTTTCATACTACTCTAATCAGTTGAAAAATATTATAAAATTCAAACCTTTAATTAGTTAAAACCATTGCTTAATTTTGTGAATAGCATTTTATTATTCATTCATTTTGATGAGGAAATGATTATGCTTATGAATAGTTATGGTGGGAAATGAGAGGTTTATCTCTAGGCTTTGTCCTTACTTGTGACTAAAAAAAAAAAAAAAAAATTAAATTTGCCTAACCTACTTCTGCAAATGGGTATGATGAAGGCCAGACATTTTAACTACTGATGAATAATCATGGAGGCAAAGGGCCCCTTCTAATAAGCAATTCTCAAAAAATAGTGATAGAGTGAAAATATAACATTAACTATCCTTCAGCATTATCCAACACCCACAGATCAAAAATAATTTATGCAATATAATGATCAGTTAGTTTTGCTAGGATCTGGGATTTTAGCCTACTTGCATGTTCATAAGTTAGCCTGCTAGCAGAAGACACAAGACTTGCAGGTCAGAGGCAAAGAACTTTATTGCTTACAGCAGAGCAGGTAACATGAGTTCTATATTTGTGTCAGTTGTCTTTACCTCCCAAATCCCACAGGGACAACTAGGAGGAGCCTACACGTGCCCACTAGGTTTGTGTCATAGTTGAAAACACTAAGCTTGGGGAACCCACCTCTTTTATAGCAAGCCTGCTCATTTTCCTAGAAGGAGACATTAACTTATCCCTTAAGGCGGCTCTCTGCAAACACAACCCTGAGAAATGATCCAGGTAGAATGATCAGGACCTTGCATTCTTGACATACTTAGAAATATGCGATAGAAGAGACACAGAGAAGAGGGTATCCCAATAAGCTTACCTCCAGAAAGAATGTCTCAGTTGTGTGGCCTTTTCCTGCTTAAAGTTGAAGTTTGTTTGTACACATGTACCAGGTTGGGTAGTGCTTATAGCCAACCATCTAATAGAAGAACTATCATTTTCTTTTACCACAGGATGAAATTGGAAAACTCAAGAGGGATGTTATAATTGAATATTGTCAAAAGTAAGTATTGTATATGTGATAACACACGCTGATTTGTTCTGAATGCAAGAATCAGTAAGTGGTATTATGCAGAAATTCAGACAAAAAGTGAGGTTGGTTTTGTTTAAATAAATCACATGGCTATTGGATAAAATCAAGTTAAACTGACCTCTCATATGCAAAGCACCAAGAGAACACTTTAAAGTACTTTGAAGAAGTTCATACCTCTGCTTTCAAGCAACACCACATGGAAATTTCTTTTTGACACAGATGCTCTATTCCTCCAGGGAAGTAGATGCTGAAACTTTGATGAGAAGGGAAACAACTTGGATTTTCCTTTGGGACATCATCTCTTCTGACTTTCAGGTTTAACCGCCACATGTCTCACTATGCTCTTCGGAGTCAGATCATGGCACACTGTAATAGCCTGAGAGCCCTCCTGGAGGATTTTCCTACTATCAGGGATACCTTTTTCATGGTGGGGCAACCACAAGAAAAGAAGGGATCAAGTGATTCCAAGGAAGGCCTCAAAGCTGACCTCAGGTATGTAAAATCAGAGACAAAGTAGAGTTTGTCTTTCTACTTCCAAGGCACCACCTTTCTCCAGGAAGAGGTGTGTTTAGTATGAAAATATTTTGCTGCTATTGTTTGGATCTTAAGTGTGTTCCAAAGGTCCAAGTAATAAAGGCTTGCTCTCCAGTGTCGCGTGGGTCCTAGGCCATGGGGGTATGAGCCAAAATAACTGAGAAAAACAACTTAGAAGGAAAGACTCATTTTGACTCACAGTTTCTGAGGTTTCAGTTTATGATCAGCCGGCTCCAAGGTATAAACATCATGGCAGAGGGCACAGCAGAGGAAGGCTCTCGTCTCATGGCAGCTACGAAGCAGAGATAGAAAGAGGGAGGGAGGAAGGGGCTGGGGATAAGATATTCTCTTCCAGGGCACATCCCCAGTAACCTGTTTTCTCCAACTCAGCTCTGTCTCCTACAGTTTCACAATCTCCCAGTAATGCCATCAAATTATCAGTTCATTAACAGATTAATCCAATAGTGAGGTTAAAGCCCTCAAGATCAATCACTTTCCAAGAGCTTCACCTCTGAACCTTGCTACACTGGGGACAAGCCTTCAACATATGAGCCCTTGCAAATCCAAACTATAACAGGGATTTGCCCTTGAAAGGGATATGAAATCTTGATCTCTTCCTCTTTTTCTTTTGCTTCCTGGTCATGAGGTGAATAGTTTTGCTCCTCCAGGTGCTTCCAACAAGACTCACTGCCTCACCCAAATAATGGGGCCAACTGTTCATGGACCGAAACTTCTAGAACTGTTAAGCCCAAATAAACCTTTTCTATTTATAAGTTGTTTATCTTAGGTGTTTGCTAAGTAATGAAAATCTTACTGACACTTTTGCTCCTTTTACTGTACTTGACTTTGATAGTCTGGTCTAGAAGCACAAAAGAAAAAGTTTAGCACGCTGAGAAAAAAAGCATTTTTGTATTTGAATCCAAAAGAAGTTCATTGTTTATGAGCTGTTTGACTGCTTTTTTCATCAGTATAGTTTTGCTTTCTCCTGGGGAGCTCATTTTCGTTAGTCACAACCATTTACATAGCTAGCATGTAAAATAAGTCAACAAAAAAGTAAGTTTGATTTTGAGCTGTCTTAGATTCACATATTCTATAATAATAATATAATTATATAATAATAATCTAGAAGAAATACTCAGAAAAAACAATGATATGCCAGTGCCTTGGACAAATTAAGTGTCCTGTTTTCCTCTGGTGGGACAGACATACAGATACAGATGTAGATATAGGTATAGTGACAGAGCACAGCTGCTTCATATATTCTTAAAAGGCTTTATCCGGTTTTCTGAAAGACTTTAACTCAGCCTGCTTAAGAGTTCACCCCCACCCCCTTCCTGGATGGAGGAGTTAGCATACCTGAGCAGTTAGTAACCTCATTTCCTTAAAAAAAAAAAAGGGTGTGTGTGTGTGTTATATAGTATACAGTCTCCAAGGAGAAGCAAACACACCCTTATAGGGTGAGCTTAACCTCTGCTTCTGTTTCTGCTTCTGGAGTTTGAGAAACAGGAATACTAAAATATGATCATGGACTGGACAGATAGAAGGGATTTAAGAGATTGTTTGTATCAGATCACTCACTCACGCACTCATTCATTCATTCATTCATGCATGCATGTGCTATTCAACTATCATTTATTCCGTGTTTACTTAAATGCCAGGCACTGGCATTTACAGGATAAGTCATTGGTTCTGGCAATAAATTCCATCTAGTTGGGAAAAGCTGTGTAAACAAACAAGTAACTCCAGAGATAACACATTAGAGGTGTGTACAAAGACCTATGAGGGAATGTTTAACTACTCAGGGCCTCTGGAGGAATTCAAAGAGGAATGGACAGGAATGTTGGAGTTCCCCAAGAAAACGGAATGGTAACGGCTAGACTAGAATGAAAGAGGTTGAAATCCTCAAGCTCTTGACTGACTGACAGCTGACCAGCCAAACAGTGGCCAGGTCCATCTCCATACTTATAAGGCGGATTAGTTTGTAGATAGCAGTGTTTTGTTCTATGAGCTCAGCCAATGCTTTCATTTGCATAGATTACAGGATTTACCTAATGGAAGAATGCATTGGAGAGAACAGTGGGGCAAAGATGCTATTTTTCTAAAGGGTTTGCCTGAATATCTGCTGCTCAGTAAGGTTGAAAAGCATTTTTGTCATGCAAAGTGTCATAGATAAATCCTTTAAGTGTTCTTAATTCCATTATTTTGTCGCCCTCTTACCTCATTGACCATTTATAAAGCTAATCTACATTTGAGATCAAACTTTTAAAGTTTTTTCCAGAAATCTAATCCGCTGCATATGTGATTATGATGAAATGGGTTAGGAAGCCTATTTTTGTTTTTGATGTGTTTAATTTGCAGCAACCAAATAAGAAGGTCAGGATGCAAAGAGGAGGAAAAATCTAACTTTTAGATCTTGCTCTATTTCTTTATTGTTTCTTGTAGGAGACTATGTTTTCTAAAGATTAAGGGAAACAGTCATTTACTCTGGAGAACCTTGGTCCCTGAATTATCTGGTTGGTTGATGTGTGATAACATCAGGGTAGAACCTTGGGCCAGGAAGGTGTGAGCAAAATGGGTGACCAGTGGATGAGCTGTGACTGGTAGACTATTTCTCCACTGAATCCCCTCCTTTTCCTAAACTCTCTGGATATTAATATGTCTCTTTTAATATACTCATTTATAGGAATATTTATAGGAGTATAGAGAAAGGAACTTCTTTCTTATATGAAACTTTGGTAAAAGTACTATTGGATTCTTTCTAACTTCAAAGTCTGGTTCCATGCTCTGGGTACCTACTGATTTAAAAATAAATAAATAAATAAATAAACAAACAAATAAATGTATTGTGTAATTATAACAAAATACCTGAGGCAGTCTAAGTTTATTTTTTAAAGAAATTTATTTAGCTCAAGTTTTGGAGGGCACGACACCAACAGCACAGTTTTGGTGAGGGCCCTCTCACAGCACCACATCATAGCAGGAGTACGTGTATGAGGAAGACCTTACATCAAAAAGCACAAAAGCAGCAGTGCATGGTGGTGCATGCCTGTAATCCCAGCAGCTTGGGAGGCTGAGGCAGAAGGATCACAAGGTGGAGGCTAGCCTCAACAATTTAGCAAGACCCTATCTCAAGATAAAAGAAAAATAAAAAGAACTGGGAGTGTAGTTCAATGGTAGAGCACCCCAGGGTTAATCCCTAGTTCTCCACAATAGGAAATGAAGACAGAGAGAGACCTATAATCCCTTTAGAGGTGAACCTCCAGCAGACCTAAGGACTTCCCACTAAACATCACCTCCCAGTAGTACCGCCCTAAGGACCAGGCCTCCAACACATGAACCCTTAACCATATCCAAATCACAGCTGTGAGTCACAAGAAGGTGTCCTCGTAGAGAAAACCACAGCCTGGAATTAGAATATTTGGATTTTCCCCTGGCTCAGTCATGTGTTGAACTGAGGTCTTAGGCAAATCACTTATCTCAAAACTTGGGACTTTGGTTTCTTTCAAGTGAGGACATTGAAGCAGCTCTCTGAAGTTAAACACATTAGGAATCTTAGTGCTATGGTATGTAAAGGATGATTTCAAGAAATAGGACTGCTGAGGAAAGACTTCCCAAAAGGGGCCAGTTTTAAGACAGCTTGTAAAGTGTTAAATGGGATCATTACAGCGAAGTTAACTAGAAATAAGGCACAGAGTTGAGAGCAAGGGTCATGGAGGAAAGAGGCTCTCATCTCATTCACAGAATAACAGACTGGGCTACATTGAAGAAAAGTAAGTTTTATTTGAAATGTCAGTTCCAACCATTTAGTGGCCCTGCTGAGGATTCTGAGACATTTCATGTTTGTGAGAGAGTGGCGATTGATTGGCAATGTCTGCCATGTCAAGGAAAGGGAGAAAGGTAGCCTTCCTGTGTGTGTTTGCCATCCCTTGAAGAGCTCCAGAAGTTCTATAGATTTAAAATGCTAAGATGCAACTTAATTCCTGGAAGATTATAATATACTGTAAATAGTTTAGCAGAGACTCTGCCCTAAACCAGAGCCCCTGTAGAGGAGGAGCCAGAGGGATCTCTGTTCTCAGAAGTCCCTGGAGGCTTCCTTTCCCTTCAAGACTCCAGAGGAGGCTAGAATCAGAGGACTAGGATGACTCTCAGCCGCATTCCCAGGGGCATCAGCATTGGCTGCTAAAAGAGCAAAGGGAGCCCCCAGAGAGAACACTACGATTAATTGAACCCTTGCCATGTGACAAGCAGAGCCGCTGTCATCACATACAGCTACTTTGTGCAAATTAGAGGAAGACAACCCTTCCTCTGGGGGCAGGTGTAGCTCCACACAAGGGTGCAGAGCCTGGCAGGAAAGGTACAGGCTGGCTCTTGGCCACTGCTGGTTGCCTGGAGGCACAACACATGGTGATGTTGGTGCCAAGTGCTGTAGAACAATGTAATGGACAAGATCCTTGTCCAACAAGGGGAAAGAGACAGACAGCAACAGTGCACTGCGATGAAGAACAGAATAAAGTAAATGTTTAATGAAAGCACCACCAGGAAACAGGATTATCAGAAGGATTGGGGAAACAGGATGGGAACTAGGAGAGCTTCAGGGAAGAGGGATGCTTAACCCCGGTCCTGAGGGATGATACGCTGGAAGAGCTGCATGGATAAAGGCACAGAAATGTGAGATGGTTTGTGGACCTCAGTGTAAGGACGGCGATGGGAAATGGGACAAGATCCAGAACACTGGTGTTTGTCCTTCAGGTCACAGTAAGAAGGGGAGCAACATGATTATCAGTGGCACTACTTAGGAAGTTCCTGAAATTGGATTAACCAGGAGGCTTAGGAGGTGAAATCAGTGAGGCCAGGAGCCAGACTGATGAGGGAGGAAGGAGTCTAGCATTTCCTCCAGAGACTCTGGCTTGGGCAAATAAAAGGGTAGCAGTGCCATCATTGTTTAATAGGTACAGAGTTTCAGTTTGGCAAGATTTTTTTTTCAAGTTCTGGAGATGGATGTAGTATTGATGTGAATGTCCTTGGTACCATTGGACTATACACTCAAGAATGGAAAATGGTAAAATGGCATTATATGAATTTTACCACAATTTTCTTTAAATGGGAAGCAAAGGGCAGTGCTGAGATGTGGAAGAGATAATAAATCACAGCTCGGAGGCTTCAGCTGTCAGTTTCTTCTCCCAGGCTCCCAGGGGCTATCTATTCTGGATGCTGTCTGCTCCTTGGTCTATTTCTCTTGTGCCAGGCTCTACCATCGTGTCATGTTTGCACATCCAGCTGTCTCTGGAATGTAAGATCCTTGAGGTGGTCTTTCATTTTATGTCCCAGGTGTGCCTCTCTGACTTTGACCCTGATGCAAAGGGAGGATGGGGGGTTGGGAAGGGAATGGGTCAGAAGGGAGTGAAGGGAGTTCTAGCTAGTGGCCTTTAGTTCAATCGCGAAATACCAAACTATGTCATCACTTACTGGCAGGAACTGGTTATGGGGCTGAAAGAAGACTTGGAATTACTGAACAAGGAAATTGGCATGACAACTGATCAAAGGAAAAAAAAAAAAAAAAGGTTTGTCCCAGGGTGACATAGCTCAAGCTGGAAATCATTTTCTTGTTGGTGCATCTAAATAATTAGTAGTGTGATTTCCTCCAGTTGTGTTTAGCAGTGTGCAAGTAGAGGCAGAAAGCTGAGGAGTTGGAAGGACCCACAGTTGGGGCTTTGCTAGGTAGATGGGGTACGAGGACAAAGAAATAGAGAATCAAAGGTGCAGGCAAGAGAGTAGTTCATGTAGTTCATGGACAGTCAGATCCAGTCTGGGAAGGGAAGGGATTGAAGTCAGAAAAGAACTGACAACAGGAAAGGGAGGCCAGAGGACTGGGTGATGTCAAGGAGCATATTTTATGGGGACAAGCAGATTTAATGGCACTGTATGAGGGAGAACGCTGGAAACGAAAGCTAAGGCTTTGGAAGTGAAATGGCTCCAGGTGATGATAAAGTCTAGGATGTGGCCCAGGAGTGGACAGCTGAGAGTAACTAAAGGTAATAGAGGACCATATTGAGCAGGCCAAGTAGTCCTTGGGCCATCCACAAGAGGGAGGGGCAAGGCTCCCTGTGGGTCTGAGAGTCAGGCTACTTTGCCTGCACCAACCTCCTGAATCTTCTGCCATCTGCACTCTGCTCACTCTCCCCCACAGTCCTGAGCAATTTCAATCACTCTGCTGACAGTAGCTAAGGTCCATTTGCCAATGACTTCTGAATCCCCACAGCTCCAGAGCTTCAACTGGCTTCGCCTTAGCTGGTAGTGCCTCAGACCAGCTCAGTCAAGAAAGGCAAGAACTGAGCTCCTCGCCTCTTCTGCCCCAATCCTGTGTCCACTGTGTTAAAGGACCACACAATTTCTAACCCCCATCCCCAAAGCCAGAGTCAGGGCATCGTTTGTAGATTCTTGCTTTTCCTTATTCCTTAGACCCTAATGATCCCATTACTTAAGCCTCTTTCACATTTGTACTTAATTTCCATTCCATATCCATTGTCCATAGCCAGACTCAATGGGAGGGTCTCACCTTCTAGGGAGCACCTTGGAAATTGTAGGGACATTTGTTGCCTTGTCTGATAATTGCCTATGAGGAATAAAATTACTTCTGGGTCTCTTGGAGATATTCAGATGATCCTTCTCACTTATTGAAGCAAAATGTAGCTCATTTTAACTAAGCGCTGAATATTTTCAGTTTCAAATGTTCTGAAGATGAGAGTTGTTAGATCATTAAAACTCATCCTGAAACAAAACATTGGCCTTATGTCTACCTTTCAAGTCTCAGGATTTTAATCAGTTAACTCTCAGCTCAGGAATAAAGAACAGTCTTAGTTTGGAGAATTCCTTTTCTCAATAATGACATTCAGATTATTCCAGTCTTGGAACAAATTAAATCCAGCTTAATCCAAAAGAAACATTGAATATCGAAATTAAGAAGCCCAAAGGTCTGAGTCTCAGCCCAGGGGCCTGCGGGCCTTGGGCTGGCTGCCGCAACGCAGAAGTGTGACTGGACTCAGTCTGTGGCCTTGCATCACCTTGCATCTCTGGAGCTGAGGGCCCTGCACCAAGTGCTCATCGTTATTCCCTGCCACGTCCACTGCTGACCCCAGACGCCCTGGGTGGGGGTGGTGTGGGAGGGAGGGCCTCCACCCTCACTGCACACTGCCTCAGCTGCTTGTCTCTGAGGTGGCACTGGTCTCTGGTCCTCCTGCATACTCCTCAATTCTAGGCCATCCTCTCAATGCGTTCAGGTCCCTAGTTCCTAACCAATTTCTCTGAGAGCTCCATGTGCGTCCCTTGGCCCGTCCACCCCTGGCCACAGATGCCAGACACCCCCACATTAGCATAATAACAACAAACTTTGTAAAGCACCACTACCTCTTTTTTTTTTTTTTTTTAGTACCAGGGATTGCACCCAGGGGTGCTTACTTAACCAATGAGCCACATCCCCCGCCCTATTTATTTTTTGTTTAGACTTGATGGCACCAGAGCCATTCAAGTGGGCTTATCAGGGCTGCCTCACTTCTGAGATGACACAAAAACCAGGTCAGGAGACCACCTCCATCCTGGGGCTGTGGTATACAGTTCAAGAGCTTTCATCTGCATGGAAGTCGTAAGACAGGCAAAACCTAGCAAAATATCTCTTACTGGTGTGTCCATTTATGGTGAAACTACAAAGAACAGCAAGGCATTCACTAATGTTCATGTCAGGTGGTTGCTCTGGGGACCAGCAGGGAGGTATTCAAGAATGCTGGGCTTGTGTGAATCCCTAAGCCAGACATAGATGGATGGTGTGTTTGTGTGTAGGCCTGCAATGCTATAGAGACAGCAAAACTGCTGCCTAACAAGTGCTCAGTAGTTAGAGGAGAGCAGAGAAAGAAGAAAAGAAGACCAGACGCTGGGGAACCTGGCAAGAAACATGATGGACAGATGTGCACTTAAATCCTAACTCCATCTCTTAGGAGCTGGGTAGGCAGGACCTCCCTAACGTCTCAAAGCCTCAATTTCCTCAGCTGTGAAATAGGAACAAAAATAGATCCATCGTAAGGTTGTCAGAAGCATCAAGTGACACAAAATGTGTTACACCCAGGATGGTGCCTGCGGTCTGATGCCTGCCCTTCCTTTCTTTTCTTACCACACCTTTCCCGCCCTCCATACCCACGCCTTCCTCCCACACAGCTCAGGCTAAAATCAGCCCAACTGCTCCTCTTCTGTTGAGTTGTTTATAAATAACTCTGGCCACTTGGGAGCCAGTGGAAAAGGAGTCTGCTGCCTCTGGCTTGGACGCTGGGCCTGTGGTGACAGTCATGTGTGGTCTGTGGGTGATGGTCTGAACAGTTCAGGGTGCCTCTGGGTTAGAGGGAAATGCTCTGCTTCTGCTGATTTCTTCTAATGCCACAGGAGTTCTCAGCCCCGGCCTCCATATTTGCTGTCAGCGGATGGAAAAGTCCTCCTCAATTTATGGTACATCCCCCATCCTTCCGAAGTGCTGGTTATGTTCAAAACTCTGCCAGAAAAGGTTTGTATTATTTCGTGCACCGGAATGGAAACTGGCTATTTTTTTTTTTTTTTTTTATGTCTCGTGTGAAGCACATTAATTGGAGAGAACATTTCTTGTTTTTTTCAAAGACATCTAATAGAAATCTTTTCACGACTAATACTTCTGATTACTTTATTTTAATTTTTCTTGAACCTTTTTATTTCATGATTTCTCTTTAGCCCTGGTCATTAATGAATATTAATTCAGGTTTCTGACATTCCTTATTAATCTTCAGTTTCCTCCCAAATCCTTGAGTAAAACCCCACCTTTATGCCCTGAAGCTAATGAAAGGTTGGGTTCACACAGTAACTCAGCTGCTTACTGTTTTTTGAGGGGTTGTTCTATACACCTCACTTACTGATAAGATAATAATATTGGTAATCATATAAAAAAGAAGTAAGTATAGAAACACATAAAACATGTAAGCATTTGCCAAATAAAAGTGCAATGATGGAAATGGCATGTCAGAAATATTCTGATTTTTCTTTGTAAGTGAAACCCTGTTTAGAGAAAAGATCTATGTTTTGCTTACAGGTATTCACTCAGGACAATGTTATGAGTTTGTTTGTGAGCCTTATAATTCATTGATGGTCATTCAAATACATTTTGATGTATTCATGGCCACCAGTAACATTAAACAAAAAGAAACAAATTTCTTTAACCCCTCACAGGAGGGCCCTTGTCCCAAAACATATAATCCTGGCTTATGAATAGATTTATTGTTTTCTTTCTCAGATATTATCCTGTGTTCACTGTGAAAATGTTTATTTAAATGCAGTGGGCCTTCTGGACCACAGGTTCTGCATCTGTGGATTCAAAAATTCAACCAAGAACTAATAAAAAATATTCTTGTTCATGTGTACTAAAACATATAGTTTTTCTTTCTTGTCCTGATTCCCTGGATGACACAGCATAACTACTTACGTAGCATTTAGATTGTATTAGGTACTATAAGTACTCTAGAGATGATTTAGAATTTATGGGAGCATGTACTTGGGTTATATGTGAATACTGCTCCATTTTTATAAGGAACTTGAGCATCTGCACATTATGGTACCCACAGGGGCCCTAGAATCAATCCCCTGTGGATTCTGGGGGTTGACTGCATGCATCTCGTTTAAAGATACTGTTCCCATCATACTCAAATATTTTATATGCCTCTTAGAAACTTCCTGAAACTTCTTTTCTTGTGCTGATTTTCCCCACAGGAAGCTTTTAGAGCCTTAACACTAACACTACAGTTGATGGCTTCCTTCCATGACATTGTGGCCTACCTTTTCAGTTTTGTTCAACTTGGCAATTGTCCAGCAGGCGTTGAATTTCCTGTAAGCCCTGATCCTTTGAGGGGAGACTGGGGAGGAACAGAGGACATTGGTAAGTGATAAATGATGGTTAAAATCACCTTCAATATTCAGTTGGAATTCTGCAATGCTCTTAATACTTGGAAAGATAGAACTATAACATTTTTCTCACAAACAGCAATGATAAGAAAGGGCAAAGGAAAAGTCCCCTTATATACTGTCTCCACACTCACATTCACCTGATGAAGCCCACATCTATGGGCTAAGCCATAGAGCATACGAAGTCAGGAGGTGGCTCAGGTTTGCACCCTGCCTCTGCTAATGATTACTTTACTCCCTGGGTCTCTGTTTATCCATCTATAAAATGGGGTGATAATGCCTGTCTCATAGAGATATTCTCTGGATTGAAGTCTATAACATTCTAGAAGGATATATAAGGTTGTAGTAAAGATGAGTTTTGTCTCATTCTCTTTTCCTTCCTGTTCTTTGTGAACTCACAGTGTAAGGTCAGAGCCAAGCACTCATCATTAAGAAGCTTGCTGACAGCCCCAGATAGTGAACAACCACCTGATAGTTCTGTGATAAGAATGATTGAGGCTGTAGGGTCATATGTCCTGCTAATCAGTGAACTCTAACTCCGCACCAGGTTATAAAATGTAGTATCTTACTAGGATGTTAAGATATTACAAAATAGCATCTTGTAAGTGGTGTTTACCAGAAGCAGAGAAATATTAATCAATTAACAGAAGAATACTATTACATAGTATAGGTAGAGAAAGGCCTAAGAAATGAGGTAATAGGCCTATTTAAACCTAGTGGTTTTAAAACAAGTGTAATATAATCTGATTTTATTCCCCTTTGTGCAACACAAAAAAATATGGTCAACCATGGAGCTGGTGGCTGGTGGATCTGCATTGTGCTAACAGACAACAGACTTTGTAAACATTGTCACGTGGGACACAGAGAAGGACATGAGTGGTGACCTGGGAAGAAGATGGACACCCATCTGAGGAGAGGCAGCAAGAAGAGGGGTGGCGAACAAGGGTGGCGTTGGTGTCACCTCAGCAGAAGACACAGAATTGTTGCAGACTGATAAGCTCTCAAAAGAACTAGCAAGTCTTCAAGATAAGCATCAAAAGATTAGAAAGTTTCCAAAGCATTCCAGATCTTTTCCTACTACTGTGGTTCTGTTACCCTCGTAGGGACTTTCTGAGAGGCTGTGTGTGCTGGGCCTCCCATAAGGGGTAGGAGAAAGGAAGTGGGCCACAAAAAAAAAAAAAAAAAGTCCTTCCTGCCCTGCAGATGGGGAGGCCATAATTACATGGAGATAAGATAGAAGCAGAGAGAGCCAGGACCTTGTTTCCAAGTGAAGTCCCAGCACAGGAAGTCCTCGAGCAGCTGGGAGCAAGGAGTGCCCAAGCAGATCCTGTAGGAAGATGATCTGGGGGCCTTTGTCCCAACCTGTGGAGGAGTTGACATGGATCAGAGGAGAAAATAGGAGGGACAGTCCCAGCAAGAGAAGGAAAGGACTCAAGCCAAGGTTGCAGGCAGGACTGCTCATGGCCAGTCCAGAGAAGTGAGCCTTCTGGGCCACCAGTATCCAGTGTTTGGACTTCAGGATGAGGGAGATTGTTCTCTTGTGCTGACATGCTGTAAACCTGGAAATCATGGAGATATGTGGGGCTCAGGCTCTGCAAGATGTGCAATTAGAGATGCGCACCTTGGCATGTTCAAAGTAAAAGTGTTCGTGCTCCAGGAAAAACGTTCAAAGTTGTGCATGCTCTGATTTGCTAAAAATAGATAAAGTGCATATTGAATTGAATGAGAGAGAGAGAGAGAGAGAGAGAGAGAGAGAGAGAGAGAGAGAGAGAGATCCCATACCAAGATAATCATCTTTTTAAAAAGGCTGAGCTAATTAGTTCCTGGCCTGATTCCCAGAGGAGGCAGGAAGAATGAAGGTAAAAGATGAAGTGAGAATCTGTTCCTTTTCAGAGCTATTTGGAGGTAGATTAAATGACTTTTGTGGACATGAATGCTTTAAAATATTTCTTAAAGGGATACTCAGGATTTTATCTTTTGGTCCTCTGAAAGAAGCAACTTTTAGATGCTGTGGACCACTGTGGATCCTGCCAAATTCTCTCCTTCGCTGAAAGCCAGCAACTCCTTTTGGAGTCAGTGTGAAACAGGATATAATCAGAATGTGGGAGTTGACACTGAGATTTCTTTGTAAAGGATTAGGAGGCCAATTAGAGCCCACATATGACACACTGAATTTAGGATTTCAGGAACTCTCAAGATAAACCAGGAACAAAGAACACTGGACTCTGAGTCTTCATGGAGTGACAGGGATACTGTGATTGCCCAGGCTGGCTTCAAACTTGCGATCCTCCTGCCTCAACCTCCTGAGTTGCAGGGATTACAGGTGTGCACCACCACACCTGGCTCAGAGTGAATATTTTAAAATCAGTAAATAACAAAGGAAAGGTAGTTCCCACCTCCGCAATTGTATTTTAATGATAATTCCACATATCAGCTAAAAAAACAAAGCAAGTTTTTATAACTATTTTGCTGAGAAGTGATCACATGCAAAGGGGTATAAACAGCACAATAGTGGAAATGGTAAGAGGAAAATCACCTATCATCCATCCAATCTCACAAGCAAAATATTTTTATTTCTCTTCACTCCCACCTAGCCCTTGCTCAAATATATTTTACATTTACATATTATAGCATTTTAAAGCATGTGTAATTTTATATTCTTCTTTCCTCAATGTCACTCTAGAGGATTATAACTGTTTCCCTCTGGTCACCATTTAGCCTGACAAGAGTATATATTTCTTATAAACCAAACACACTAGGCCCTGAGCAAATGAGGCTCACCTCAACAGTGACCACCAGGAGTGGGTCAACAAATGACCTCCCCTCCTCCCACCAACTCCCACAAAAGTTCTTGCATAATTTTCTCTAATGCCACTCTTCTTCTGGTAGACATTTCTATTCAGCCCAATAGGACCATCAGATTTAGAGGAATCATAAGAAAAATCTGATGCTTGGATTCAATTATTTGGTGGCTGAAAAAAAAAAAAAAACCCTAAAATCATTTTTCTGTTGTGTGTAAAATACCAAATGGATATGAAATCTATAGTGCTCATCTTTTCCTACAGCCAAGAGAATGCATTGCAAGTATCAATGACAGTTCTCAGCCCTGGATCTCCCCAGATTGAGCCATCATAGAGAGCTTCCTCACACTCACAGTCTTCCACTTTCCTAGTGGGTAAAAGCAGGAGGAGGCCCAGTACCCATCAGGTTAGGAACATGGCGGCTTGGGTCTGGATGAGCTGCCAAGGTAGGGCAACTCCAGCAGGGCCCTGTGGGTCTTCCCTGTTATTCCTGCTTTCAGCTGCCTATTGAGGGATAGTGATCAATTTCCTCAGTCCTTCTTCCCATTACAGGGATGTCCTGTCAGGGTAGAGAACTATCACTGTCCTCACAGGGAGTTGATGGCATTTTATATCAACTGACATTCTGGTAGCCCTGCAAGTGTGGACCCCCCAAAGAGCTCATTATTTTTTGCTGTGTTCTCCCATTCTGTCTGATCAGCTCTTTCCCTGTGCCAATGTCAGAAATCCCCGGATGCAGGCCAGGTTCCTCACTTGGCACTGAATGCTCCAAAGGGCCCTTAAGCTAAACTTCCATCTAAAATATATATGGACGTATTTATATGGAACCTACTCTTGTAGTAGCTAAGTAGAGGTCTTCCACACCTATTCCTAAAATGGCTAGAATCCCCTAGAAAGGTATGTATGTGTGTCTGTATATATGTATATACATTTATATGTATATATATGCATATTTTTCTTTCTTGCTTGGAACGGTTTTGAGTCTTTTTTTAGTCCATGAGCTAGTGACTGAGAAAGCTGATTTGGATGAAATGGCAATGAAAATAAGAGCTAGTTTATAATTTATAATAATTTCAAGTTCCTGATGGATATACTGAGGACTGTACTTTCCCATTGCTTGTAATTTCTCTTTTTCATTCTATTTTGAGACTATAGGCTAGTAAGTTTTAAACTTTTTTCCAACAGCACGTTCTTACTGTGCTAAAAAGCAAACCAAGTTTTTATCTTTCTAAGGGAGGAAGGAAGGAAGGAAAGATAAAGGAGACCTTAGGTTCTGGAGCACAATGCTTTGCTGACCTTGCAAAACATATAATTAGTACATCCACCAACAAAGAAAGGGAAGGCTGTTTAGGTGACAGGTTAACTTTGAGGAGTAGAGTGAAGGTTCCCTAGGTTAGCAATGGTAGCCTATATTTCATACTGACTCAAACGTCCATCATCTAGGGTCTGAGCTTCAAGAGCTGCAGAAAATGCTTGACAGCCTCAAGAGCCCCCAGGACCCGACCCAGGTGGCCCAGGCCCTCCTCCTCCGCAGGGATGTTATGTTTCTGCAATTCGATGCTGCAGTGAGGCATCTCATCCGGTAAGGGCTGGAGGGCTATTCTTGCCTAGTAAGTTCAGCTGGGCAGGTGTTTGCCGAGTGACCATCTAGGGAGGACTCACTTGGCAAGATTAGATAATGAGCTTAAAATAGCCTGGGGTGCAACCAGATCCAGAATGCTTGCTACAAAACATGTCCTGCTGTGAAGGCTGTCCCTGCAGAATGTGTTCTAATTTTCTCCTCCTCCTCCTTCTTCTTCTTCTTTTTTATACCAGGAATTGAACCACCAAGCCACATCCCAGCCCTTTTTAAAATATTTTTTTATTAGAGACAAGGTCTCGCTGAGTTACTTAGGGACTTGCTAAGTTGCTGAGGCTGGGTTTGAACTCACAATCCTCCTGCCTCAGCCCCCTGAGTTTCTGGGATTACAGGTGTGTGCCACCATGCCAGGCTTAATATTCTTTTTTTTTTCCTTTGTTCTTTTTAGATATATATGACTGTAGAATTTATTTTGACATATTATACATACATGAAGTATACTTCATTCAAATTCTTGTAGTTGTACATGATGTGGAGTTTCAGTGGTGTTGTATTTTGATTTTATTAAATTTAATTCCAAAGCAGTTTATTTAACAACTCCTGCTTTCACTGTTCAGGTTGTTTTATTGGGAGTAAAATTTTTATACTTCTGAAGATTATTTCTAAGAGTCTTATTAGTTTTTCCGACTTTTATTTACCTTTCAAAGGGACAGAATTTTCACTGCACTTCTGAAGTTAATGGAATTGGCTAATGGAATTAAATTTATAAATAAATAAATCTACTTCTGTTCTTGTAGTAACTGTCCTGTTAAGTACTCTGAATTTTTTAAAAAAGAATGTTTTATATGTCTCCTTAATCATAATTCTGATGAATTTTGGATTGAGTTTAGATTAAGATTTACAATGTTTTTAGGTTAAATGTTATATGGGAGGGGAAGAGATTCAGACCTGAGCATTTCTGCTCATTCTTTCTTTCTTTTCTTTTCTTCTTCTTTTTTTTTTTAAATATTTTTTTAGTTGTTAATAGACCTTTATTTCATTTAAATTTGTGGTGCTGAGAATTGAACCCAGTGCCTCACACATGCCAGGCAAGTGTGCTACCACTGAGCCACTGCCCCAGCCCTCTGCTTATTCTTAAATCGTCAAAATGTATTAATTTCTTTTGATTAATTCCCCCATGTGAGTATTGAGGGGCTCTGCCCATGGATTACAACTGTTTCCCGTCATTAGCATTGGGCATCCATCAAGAATGGAAATGTGACAGTTGTACTGAATGAACTATATTTTTTCTGCTTTTTTTTTTTTTTAACTCTGTCAGAGAATTTGTATTTAGGATGTAAATTCAGCAGGACCAAAAAAAAAAAAAAAAATCACATGAATTTCTCCATATTAACAAACCGCTCCTGAGGTGCAGCTTAGTGAAGCAGGTAGACTTCACTAAAGGAGAGCCCATTCCATAGGCCAAGGTCAACCTTTGTAAGGGATTTAGTTATGGTGAAGAAACAGAAATATCCCCCCCCCCCCACCCCGAGAAGTCCTGCTTGGGTTCTAGCCTCAGAGGATTCAGTCTGGTCCTCTTTTCCCAAGGAGCCATTCTGTCCCGTGCCATTGCTTTGCCAGGGCTTGCTCTGTCCTGGCACACTCCTTCCACAGAAATGGAGGGCACTGGGTCCTGTATCTTTTTTCAGCATCTTTCAGAGGGAACCACCCAGGCGGCACACATACCCCTATGGGCCCTTCATTTGTTGCATTTCCCTGACCTCCTTCTTTAGAGCTCTTGGGGTTGTGTTTGGAATTGCACAGCCAGGAAGCAGCCGGTGACAATTAGAACCTTAGGGTGTTTCCCTCCAAAGCCTGAGAACTAAGCTGGATTCTGAGCAGCGGCCTGAGTAGAAAAGGGGACTCCCAAAAGAAGGCAGGAAACAGAAGAGAAAGAAAAGCAGAAAGATAAATGTCATCACTCTGGGTCATTTTACTTAGCACTGATCCTGCAAACAAGGGAAAGTCCTTAAATAATCAAAAGAGATTAGAAGTTTGGGGAAGTTCCCTGGCCCTCCCCAGAGCTCAGCAAGACTGAGCAAATAAGACTGTTTGCCTGAGGAACTTTCTGCCTATGTAAGCTGACATCTTTAGAGTTTTAAAAGAACTGAACTCTTACCTCGAATGAGAACAACACATGCTTCCATGGACTGGGGGGAGAGGAAAGAGGATATGACTCAAGGACAAAAGGACAACAGCCCTGTAGAGTCACCAAAAATCTGACTCTCATTTCTCTCAACTCTATTGAGTTGCCCAATGGACACGTGTTTCTAAGCACAAAACACTTCACACTTCCCCTGTGGACCTGCTCTCTGCCAGCTTGGGCAAAGGTCTGATGAAAATTCATCCTATCCGCTAATGGGTTGGAATCCCACTGTCCAGGGCTCATCACTGACCTCTGAGCATGACCACCAACCTGCAGGGGTATTTATTAGCTAATTCAAGAAATGCCTGAGGGTTGAGCTTATCTGTGATGCCAGGTGAAACAGTCATTCTTGTTGAAGGGAAATGCTAGGATAGTGCTGCAATTCTAACCAGTTTCATTTATTTACGTCAGGAATTGGCAAACCAGTGCCATAGTTTCCTGCCTGTTTTTGCATGGCCTGTAGGTTAAAGATGGCTTTGGCATGTTTAAATGGTTGGAAAAAAAATAAGTAAGAAAATAATATTTATGACACATGAAAATTATATGGATTTCATACACCATGTCCATATGTGAATTTTTACTGGAATAAAGCCATGCCCATTTATCTGTGGGTTGTCTCTACTTTGCCACTACAATCACAGAGTTGAATAGTTGCGGTGAAGACCATAGGGTCCACCACAAAGCCAAAAGTATTTATTATTTGGACCTTTGAACAAAAATTTGCCATTCTCTGATTTAAAGGATGGAATTCCTTTGCAATTCAGGAATAGAGGGAGGATAAAAATTCCTTCATAGTTACCCATAGAACAGAATTAAATATGTGGCATGGAAAGTGCCTCTGGTCAGAATGTACTGCTGATGTTCTGAGTGATTAGGGGAAGAAGGAAAAACTGAAGAAACCCTGAAGGCGTTCTCACTTCCTGTAGCAAGCCAGCTCTGGAGGGCCTCAAGGGCAAGCCACAGAGTAGCACAAGCCTCTCAGTCCTGGACTGTTGGCTGGTTTCTCTTGATTTTAAAATTTATTCTTATTTTCATGCTTGCCTAGTTGAAAGTGTCTCTAAACACTTAGGATGCTAAATTGTGTCTCTGGGTCATCTGGGAGTTTCTGGGAGACATGCAGAAGACCTCGTGGGAGCTAGGTCTAGCTCTTGGCCTTGGCCACAGTCTCCAATATCTAAGAACCAAAAAGCCATAACTTTCCCTGGCTTTCTCAGCACCATTCTGCAGGTTGTGCTGTATCTTTGCCTCCAGGAAAACTCCAGCATGTACCCCTTGAGTTAGCTGTTCCTATGGCCTGAACCAGCCTGCCTGAGATCACACTGTGGAGGGCTGTCACACAGGAGCCAGTTGGTAGTTGTCTCTCTATTGCTTAGGGACAGTATGGGGAATTTAGGTATTTTAGTGGGTTGTGGGGAAACCTGGCTTTACTAAAGCCTGGTTGTGGCAGGTGCACAAGCAGAAAGCCAGCCCTTCATTCCTATGGCTTCCCATAGCATCCTGGGTGCTGCCACCAAACTGCATTGGTTAGACCCCACCCACAGAAGATGCAGGTCAAGGTTCACCAACTGAGGGTCTTAGTGGGTTATCACATTGTCTTGTGAGCAGTATCATTTTTTTTCCCCAAGGAAAAAGACATATTTACCTAAAACTTCTGTAGGTAAAGAAAATGTCACGATCTTTTTATTTATTTTTAACTGGAATCATAAGAACATCATGAGATAAGGGAATGCAAGGACTTGGCTTTAGTTTAGTTACTACTGTGTGCCAATCTTGTACAAATGAATTATTTTATCTGTTTTTACAGATGAGGAGATAGAAATTCAGAAAAGTCGCCTAACTTGCCAAGGGTCACACACACAGCTTGTTGTGGTCGAATTTGTATTCTTGTAGTCTGTGTGACTCCATAGCCCTGTGTCTTCCTTCATATCATATTTCTTTATCCCTTCCTGCAGCTCAGAGCTTGGGCTGGAGATTGACATAAATTGACTTAAAAGTAGGAAAATACTTAATAGATGTTTGGTGGAAAACCTTTCAATAGAGAGGGAAGACAACAAAAAGGATCTAGTACTAAAGATGTTAAGTATCATCTTGCTATTCCTTTATGTAGCATCACATTGTACCATTCTCAAATAAGCAGTTCTGGTAGAGTGGGGGTGAATCTTAGGAAGGATCATGATAAGAATTGAGAGAGCAAGGAAGCATAACTCACTATTTGATCAATGGTGTGGCCTATAATCTGGCTTGAGTCTTTCTAGAGAGTGCATCAGACTTGATTCAGTAGCTCAGAATGACAGTCACACTCATATCTGAACTGTATTGATAGTATTTTTTTAATAATCTCCAAGTATCTATGTGTTAATAGACCTAATGTATTAGTTCATTTTTATTGCTGTATTGAAATACCCTAGGTTAGATATTTTATAAAGAAAAAAAGGTTTATGTAGCTTATAGTACTGGAGGTTCAAGGGCATGACATCAGCTTCTTCTTGGTTTTGGTGAAGCCCTTGTTGTGCATGGTATCACAGTGGCAGGAGAGATCACATCACTAGACAGGAAGTCAGAGAAAAAGTATGTTAATGCCTTCAGAAGACACACCACAATGACCTATTGACCTCCCACTAGGCCCACTTCTCAAAGGTCCTACCATCTCTTTTCATTGCCACACTGGGGCCCAAACTTCCAACACTGAAACTTTGGGGGACACAGTTAAACCAAATCCAAACCATTTCAGCTCATATGAGCACAAAGCTGTGCCTGAGGCTCTAGATTTCTGCCGAGAATCGTGATCACTTCTGGCAATCGTTCATTTAAAAGTTCTGAACAAATTTGCTAGGATAAGAGAGCACGTCAAAGAGTGAGCAAGTAAGATGTGAACAGAGGACCCAGAGGAAGCTGGGACAGAGAGAAGGCTGTGGATTGGTGGCAGAGATGGACAGGAATGACATGAGAGGAGCCATGTGGGGAGAGGTTGGGCCAGGATGCTCTACTTCTGTGCTCTTGATGTGAGCCTGTTTCTGTTAGAATGTTCTGCTTTTGGACGCCATCATTTTAAGCAAGCATACACACCGAGAGGTGTGAGTATACCAAAGGTGTTGGGAATTTAGAGGGTGGTCACAAGCAGCTCTGCCTCACTGGGTTCTATTGGGCTGGAAGGTCAGAGCCTGTGTGGGACTCTTGCTTACATCTCAAACAGTCTCCAGCACAGCACCTTGACACCAGGTGCTTGATAGACCAGTCACATGGGTGTTGAGTAAATCATGGGTTCCTCAGCAGGGCCCATTGAGTACCTTGAGAAAAGAAGCAGAAGAAAATGTTTATATATCCTTTGGGCAACTCCAAGGTCCATCTCTGAGCTATTGTGATAAATCAGTAGGTTTAGGGCCGGGGATGTAGTTCAGTGGCAAAGTACATGAACTGCACACAGCCTTCGCATGCATAAGGCTGTGGGTTCAGTCCTTAGCAAACCTCCCCCCCAAAATCACAAATCAGTAGTTTTATCCATTGTCTCAATACTCAGATATTTATTATTAATACTCATTAACATATAAAAAGAGTTTTTACACTAGTGTGATTGTTTAGTGTGCAAATAAAGAGCTCCTTTCATTTGCCTTTGAAGTCTCTACTTCTGCTGATGGCAAAAATATTAAACTTGTCAGTACCATGTCATTGAGTCATGGTTGAAAATTAAAAGTGGCCATCTTGAGATTTAAAATCAGTTGATTCAAAGTTCTTCCCCTCCTCTTTTGTTTTAATGGCCTCCTACTCACCTGTTGATGAGGGAAGCTTCTTCCCTGTGGTGATGGCCAAACAGGAGATACCCAAGAGTGGGCAGGGGAGATGGACGGAAGTTTATCAGGCATGTGTACCCACAGCCCAGGAACAGAGGCCCTGTAGGCCACACAGGGCCACAGAGTGAATGGGCAGGGCCTGTGGGAGGCAGGCTCTGGAGCTCCCAGAGGGTGTGGTGCTCCCTGGTTCCCGCAGGAGGCTTTGATTGGTTTGTTTGAGTAATTCCACACGCTGGCAGGAAACTGAAACTGCTACTCGGGAGGATAAGCAGGAGGTGCACCTGGTGCCTTTGATAAGGAGGTTATTTGACAAGGGGGACTTTCTGCTGGGAGCAGAATGGGAGGGGACCTTGTGGTTAGGCCATTTGAGGCCCTTCTGATTTGCCAGATGTCAAGGCAGCACGTAATATTGGACCTTAATTATAGGCTGCCTCACACCACACCTCTCCTTCTTCATTTCCCCTAAAAAAAGGTGATCTGAGTTCTTGGGGCTGCTTATAAGTCATCCTGGCAGTTGGGGAGAAGGAGCTACCTCGCCCATCTCTGTGTGTGTTAGCTGGTCCGCTCTCAGACTCTTCTGTTGGCCTACTAGCAGCGCTCTTCCTGGACACCCATTATGGGGGGCTCAGGCACTCCCAAGTTCTTTCCCCCACACTCCGAGGGTCTGTAGTCTCTAGAGACCACCTCACTCCATCAGCACTGACACCTCCCTGGGGAATTGCTAATCTCCTTTTGTGTGTGTGTGTGTTTGCTGTCTGTGAGACTTGAGCCATGCTCATGGAGGATCCAGGCAATAGGTCCTTTGTGCTCTGGGGTACCCTCCCCCAGCCCACCCTGAGTCAGCACTTTTCTTAGGCATCCACTAGAACTCTAGAAACAGTCTTTTCTTCCTTGCTAAACTCTTATTT
This sequence comes from Marmota flaviventris, assembly GCF_047511675.1. NCBI lineage: Eukaryota > Metazoa > Chordata > Mammalia > Rodentia > Sciuridae > Marmota > Marmota flaviventris. Next base: position 54,050,419 of record NC_092503.1, on the reverse strand, counting down.
CCTTTTGGGCAAGAAAATAATCCTAATTTATCATGCATACTTCCTTACTTTATTTGATTTACACTTATGGTATAAATTTCATGCTCTTGGCTCCAGGGTTTGTGGTTCTTGATACACAAAGCCAAGTTTTGTCTAAAACAAAACAAAAACTTTTCTCTCCATAACCCCTGACTTTGATTACTTGGTTTAAAATTTGATTTTACATATCAAGAACTGTTGTCTCAGCTATTGGTCTTAAAATAGTTTAACAAACACACTGATATTTTTGTTCTAGAGCCGCAGGTATACTGTCCAATTTGGTAGCTGCATGTGGTTATTTAATTAAAATTAATATTAATTTAAATGAAATAAAAGTTAAAATTTAATCCCTTGGTCACAGCAGTCACATTTCAAGTGTTCAAAAGCCACCTGTGGAAGTATATTGGACAGTACAGATCTAGAGCATTTCTACCACTGTAGAAAGTTCTATCCAACAGTCTAGATGCATCAAGCTTCCCCTGTAGGCTGTGATCTCTGTGAATGAAGGGTGGTGTGTGAAGGGGTGCAGGGGGTGATGTGGCTGAGGAAGAAACCTGTCACTGTCTCCCACCTTGTCTTGCTTCAGTAGCTTTGAAGAAAGCTTTGAGCTTTAGGAGATTTGGTAACCGTTTTCAATGAAATGTCCCCCCATGTCTTGTTAGAAGAATATTTTTGGCAGCTGGAAATATTCCCGCCTACCAGTCTGTCACCGATGGCATGTGTCATGGGCTGCCACCGCTGAGCAACTCTCTCAGGAAGAGCATTTTTGCTTCACAGCTTGGCCTGCCCCAGCCGCTGGATCCACGGAGCCTCCAGGTATGTTTTAGAGGTGTTTTATACCTATAAGAAAGAGGTACATTGTTAGCTGGGGATTTTGTCACTTTGTTTCTGTTTGGTTTAAATTTTGCAGGAGTCTGGATTCTTTAAAGCCCTTCAGTCTCTGCTGGTGCCCTTTCACTGGCCCAGTGGAGCAGTCTGGGTCTACATGACCAGCTGTTATTCCCAGTCTGGGTCTTTTCTGCAAATGCTCAAAGAAGCAAGAGCTCATCTTCTCGTAGTTTGTAGCAAAATAAATAATCTTACCCATTAAATAAATGATAGAAATTATGGTACATTAATTGGGTCAACAGCTGAGTTTTGAATAGCCCTTGTTACAACAAATGTTATCAAATGTCACCCTGACAACTGTGATTGCTTTTAGGCAGGAACAACAGTATCCTCCCACTCCTAAAAGGGTCAAGGCTTAGGAAAGCTGGATATCAGACTACTGAAGAGTCAGGGCAACACCAAGTTACAAACTATATTACTTATCTATTGCTGCAGAACAATCCATCCTCCAAGTTTAACAGGTTAAAACAATAAACATTCATTCATTATCTCACATAGTTTCCGAGGGTCAGGAAGTGGGAGAAGCTTAGGTGGGTCCTTCTGGCTCAGAGATTCTTACAAGCTGCCATCGAGATGTTGCCAATACTCTAATCATCTCAGGGTGCAACTGGAAGAGTATCTGCTTCCAAGTTCGCTCATATGGCTGTTGGGTAGACAGATCAGAAGATCCACTCCCATGCTTACTCACGTGAACTTCTCTACAAGGCTTTCTCACAACATGGCTTTCTCACAACATGGCAGACAGCTTCCCCAGAGCGAACCCTCCAAGAGGGAGTAAGAGCCTTTTTATTACCTAATTTCAGAAGTGACATCTTATCACGTCTCCCATATTCCATTCACTAAAAGTGAGCCACTAAGTCCAATCACACCCCAGGGGAGAGAAATTAAGGCCCATATCTTGATGGGAGAACTATCAAAGAATTTGTGGATATATCTTTAAAATCACCTCTCAAGCCCAGGATTTTTACTTGAAAATCTACTTAATGTTTTCACATTATATACATTAAACATAAATGATGCCCACATCATCCCCAAGCAGGTACCATCCTTCTAAGCTATGAGATAGTGATTCTCAGTCCAATCTTTGATTCTCACTTAGACCCAGAAGACAGAGTTAGACCTTGACCACTGGGACCACTCTGGTTGCCTTTGGGTGTTATCTAGGATGAAGTAGATGCAGTGTCCTGTCCTTGCTACCAGAATCAGTTCTAGCTCTGGGAATTGACAGAAGTCAGAAGCAGGTCTAGATGTGTAGAATGGGGTTACATAGGTAGGGCCACTGGATCCAGGGCCACACATGTTGTCATAGGGGATAAGCAATGCCTTGGCTGTTGTCCTGTGATGTGGAGAAGACAGAGATAAGTTGTGACATCAGTCTTGAGTTGATATGTAAAATTAGAGCACAATAATGAGGTGGCCCACTTTTTAGGATTCCTAATATTGAGAGCATTTAAGCAAGTTTATTTTTGTAGATTATAAATAGGTCCATTGGTGCTATGCTATTATGGAACTTCTGAACAGCAGTGTTGACTAGTTACACCGAAACCATCTGCTGCAAAAATAATTAAAAATAATTATTATTACTCTCTCCTCTACATCATCAAACATTCTCCACCAAGAAGTATTTCTACATAATAAATGAATCATCCAACAGTGTGTTGGAGTACAAATACAGAAATCCTGTTCATAAACAGATGTCTTTAACTTAGAGTTACAGAACAGCTTTACCATGTCTATTATTTGGTTCTTTTAGGCATCTGTGCTATTCCCCTGGAGAGCATTTCTGGAAGATGGAGGGCCATTTCCTGTAATAAGTAGCAGCCCAGATATCCTAGAGTATAATATGCAGGTAGGTATATCTTCCAACTTGTTGGAAAGAGAACAGAGAGCAGACTGAGAGGCAGGGTGTCAGTAGGTCCACAGGTCAGAGCCTCCATATTCCAGCCAGTGGTGAATAATTTATGAGATAAGTAGGTGCTTAATTATGAAGCTATAAACCTGATCCTGCAAGGTGAGTCATATTTTCTTCCTGTGGAAGAGAATCATGTTCTCAGCAGATACTGACCTTGGTTGTAGACTCAGCTGAAGTTCCCATGGCACCAATGATCTAGGGGAGTGGCCACCCATCACTACCCGCTGTCTGGGCCTCTTAGAGAAACTGCCAGGCTGGCAACTCAGAGGCGTGTGACTCCTGACCTGTCGAGTGAGAAGGGCATTTTTTTAGGCAGGAGTCATATGGAGAATTTCTTTTAATTGTTTTGTTTTTCATTGTCAACTTCTTTTAATTATTTTAAATTATTAGTTTCCTTTAATCATCACGTTTTCTCCTCATTATCTAAGTAAATATTGGGTTTTTTTTTTTTTTGTTTGTTTTGTTTCGTTTTTTTTGGCATCAGGGATTGAACTCAGGGGTTCTCGACCACTAAGCCACATCCCCAGCCCTATTTTGTATTTTATTTAGAGACAGGGTCTCACTGAGTTGCTTTAGTGCCTCACTGTTGCTGAGGCTGGCTTTGAACTTGTGATCCTCCTGCCCAGCCTCCCAAGCTGCTAGGATTACAGGCGTGCACCACCTTGCCCAGCTGTATTTTTAGTTTTAAAAATATAGAAAAGTGATACTCAGGAGATAGAGGCAGGAGGAGGATTGCAAGTTTGAGACCAGCCTTGTCAATTTAGTGAGACCATGTCCCAAAATAAAATTTGAAAAATAGTCTGGGGATATAGTTCAATGGTAGAGTATTAGCCTATACGCTTTTGATCCTTGGAGATATATGTGTGTGGGGGGGTAGGGGGGTGTGTATACACACACACATACACAATACACATATACACACACACATACACAACCATAACCTTGCTTCAGAATATGGTGTGGGGAGTGAATGGGATGGGTCAGGAGTGGCTTTAAGTTGATGGTTGTGGGGCCAGGTGATGGGAACTATTTTGTTTGCTTTATACATTCAAAATTCCCAGTAAGTATAAAGGTTTTTAATACACCAGAAGTAAGAATGGTTGAAAAATTATAATTCTAACAGTCAATTGCAGTTCACAATTTGAGGTTTTCCCTCCCCACAGTACTTTTTCTTGATATACGTGTATTTGTACGTGTAGTTTTAAAGGAAAATCAGTATCACACTATGCATTTGCCATATACAGATCTGCTGTAAGGACTGGGAAACTTGATACTTCTGCACAGAGCCAAATGTCTGATATGTTCAAGCAGGACAGGACTTTAAGCTACAAGTGTTTTGTTTTTTATGGATTTTCTAATAGTTGAAAAGATAGCTTATAAACACCTACTTTTCTTCCCCCAAACCACATGTGAAGTTTATATAGAAGCCTTCAAAATGGAAGGTTTTTTTTTTTTTTTTTTTTAGCTGTGCCTTTGTGGGCTGAGTGACCGTGACCGCAAGGTGGCTCATGGAGAGCTGGTGGGTGTGCAACTGCTAATGGAAGATGTGCTAAGCAGCTGTCATATGACCATGGAGGATCCCCTTGGATGGCAAGCCATACTGGACAAAAATACACAGGTATTCTTGGTGAACATTCTATATAATCAACCCATGCTGTGTTGTACGGAAGAAATTTCCTGTCTAGATAATGGATGAGAGAACCACATCATTCCCATAACCTTTTCCAGTTGCCCCAGGACTGTGCTAATGTCACATGAAAGCAACAATGAAGCATGGGTAGCTGTGAAAGCTACTCCAAAGCACATTCTTTCACACTTAGTTCCATGATCAGTTGTATTTCCTTTTTTTTTTTTTTTAATTTTAAAAATAAAACACAGGTTATGGAAGATCCATTGAAACTACTCAAGCTGAGTGCTTTCCTTGAGAGTCACTCATTTAGGACCAGAATAGAAAGAGCCAGAGGGTCGTGACAGAAGCCCCAGGTGAGCTTCTCAGGCTTGTGCTCTTATTTCATCTCTAAACCTGTGGGCCCCAGACCATCACTCCCTCCCTTGGGCTTATCCCTCCAAGGTATAAGAGCCACTTACCCACCTCATACCATGACTTGAAACAATTCTGCATGCGTGGTGAGAAACCTGATTCCAACCTAACTGTCTGGCCTTAGGGCTCTCACATATTCGTTACCCTCTCTGCAGGCGAAGGATCTACTGGTGATACTTATGCAACAACTCTGAAATCTTTATGTCTAGGCCAAATCTCAAGCCACAGATTCATATCTTCACCTGCCTCCTGGACATCTCCTCTTGTTCCATCTCACAGACAATGTGTACTAAGCTGAGCTTACTTTACTCCCCTAAAACTCAATCCTCTTTCTATATTCTACTTCACAACCAGACACCAAGTTTTTCAGTCCTATTATTTTAAGATCTCTACCATCCAAATCATCATCATCTGTTGATGTTTGTGATTGTGACCACCTGCTAGAATCCATATACTTTATCTTGAGTCCTTCCAATCCATTTGCCAGGGGAGATAGATATATATATATATATATATATATATATATATATATATATATATATTTTTTTTTTTTTTTTTTTTTTTTTTTTTTTTTTTTTTGGTGGGGAGAGGAGGTCAGGTACTACGGATTTTCCCAGGGGTGCTTAGCCAATGAGCCACATCCTTAGATTTTTTTTTAATTATTTTTTTATTTTGAGACAGGGTATTGCTAAATTGCTGAGGGCCTCGCTAAGTTGCTGAGGCTGGCTTTGAACTTGCCATCCTCCTTCCTCAGCCTCCTGAGCCACTGGGATTACAGGTGTGCACCACCATGCCCACTCACCAGGGTAATATTTTAAAATAAAAACCTAATTATGTCACGTTCCTTCTTATAACCATCTGATGGCTTATGAATACCCTGACAACAGAGTCCACATACCTTAACTGGAACTTCATGACTTGGCTCCTGCCAGTATTTCTACCGTTAGCCTCTTATATTTTGTCAAATGCACCATGTTCTCTTCTGTGCTTTCATGCATCCTGGTCTCTCCAGTGGAAAACCTCCTCTCTTCTGACTTTTGACCTCATCACTTAATCAGTCCCTTATTCTTCAGATTTCAACTTCCAAACCTCTCTCTTTAGGAAACTTTTTCTGATCCTCCACCTTTGAACTGATGCTCCTCTGTGCCAATTAGAGTGCCCCTGCCACAATAGCATCTGTCCCACTAGCCATGACTTAAATAAGAGAATATTGATCTTCCATAACGGAGACTAGAAGAAAGCAGTTCAGGTTGGTACAGCCACTTAACCACTACCAAATGACTCAAAATGTCTCCCTTGGCTTTGCAAGATAAAAACAGGAGCAAACACACTTTCTCCTTGAGGAGCTCTCCTTTTATCAAGAAGAAAATTCTTTTCTAGAAGCTTCCCAGTAGATTTTTTTTTCTCATGCCTTTTCAGTTAAAACTGAGTCACAAGTCTTTCTGTGTGCCATCTAAATTCTACAGCAGAAATAGATGTTTCACCAAGAGGGATCATTTGCAGAGCCGGGGGTAGACCAAGTAGTGCCAAAATTAAGGCCAAGATCAAGAAGTATGCAGGGGCCTTCACTCCCTCTATCTACCATTTTCTGGCCCTGTTTCTGATGGATTACCATCATTTCCTAACACTCCCTACTCTTTTCCATTTTATTCTTTATCCATCCTGACTCTTCTTCCTTCTCCCATCCTTAAAGTCATTTATATAGAAACAACTTAACTCTTAATAAGAAGTGGGCTTTAGGGTTTGGGGTTGTGGCTCAGCGATAGAGTGCTTGCCTTGCACATGCAAGGTCCTGGGTTTGTTCCTGGCTATTTATTATTTTAAAAAATGAGGACTGAAATTATATGTGCCCAAATGGGTACATATAATTTCATAAAAATAAATAAATAAAATTAAGGTATTGTGTCCAACTACCACTAAAAAATAAATACAAAAAAAAAGAAGTGGGCTTGCTTTAATATTATTATTTATTTTAATTAGTTTTTATTTTATGGTATATTTTTATTTAAGAGTATTTAACTATTTATAGACACTAGGAAGCACTGGACTCCACACTGCCTTGTGAGTCAGGACTCCTGGGTAATCCTGGCCCAGCTATATAACAATGCTGTGATCTCTCCAGATTTCAGTATCCAAAACCCCAAAGCAAAGGTAATGAATTAGCTCAAGGTCTTTTAAAGTATAATCCAAGGAGCCCTTGATTTTCTCAGAGACACCTTGGGGCTTCTTGAGCAAATGGGGCTAATGATGAGGTCTCTAGTCTGCCTGCTCAGTGTCCCTGTTTGTAGCTTTGTTCTGTTGGATACTTTGGGCGACTATCCAAGATTTTATTTGGTGAAAAGATTTTGAGCATAAGACAAATCTGGAAATCTGTGGACAAGCTGGTTGCTTAGGAGGCCACAAGCCTCAGGGCTTGCCAGCTGTCTGTGGGAGCTCCGTCTCTCCTGGGTCTACCTTGCCAATTCTCCTTTGGGTACTCTGATCAACCCTCTTTTGGCAGACACACCTTTCTTTGGATATGTGAACAGCACTGATCTAGGATCCAACAACTCTGGGTTGCTCTTTCTGTTCCTAGGCAGGAAACTTGAGTGTCTAAGATACTGTCACCTGAATCTTCTCTAATTCAAATCATGGGATTTGCCATTTGGTCTGTGAAGGAAAGCTCCTTTTTCTGTGACTGAGACATTGTGGTCAGCCTGAGGACCTGCACCCAGGTCCCCATTTTGTCTGCCCCTCTCTGCGTGGCCCTGCCCCCTCACTCTATTAACTGCAGGAGAACAGAGGCCTAAAACCTTTCCCCCTTCCCTTCCTCCAGGACCAACAGCAGCCCTTCAACAAATACTTAAGGAAAGCATCTGTGAACAAATGAACAAATCATCATTTTAAAGAAAATTGCCTATTGAGTAATACATTCAAATGAAAAGAAATGTTCTCTGTCTAATGTTCTTTTACAGAATGGAAAAGGAACAGGAGATAGGATAAACTTAAGTTTCCATCTCCATGCTCATAACTTGGGTAAAATTCCCAATGAAAAGTTAGTTATATTACTGCTCCACCATGGTGTTGACTTGAATCTCAAATGTGGTGAACACTTTCAAGAATGCAGAGGCTAAACATGAAAGACTAGTTTTTTAAAAAGCCAAATAAAATCTTAATATGCAAGTAAGAAAATTTTTTTAAATAAATGGTTCAAGTCCCAATCTGAAAGCTGAGATTCAGCGAGACATTTCAATCCTTTCTGTACACTGTCTGCTCAGGAAGGATTCTGAACCTCACTCTGCTTGACATGTGCTACAGACCTGTAAATGAGGAGAACATTCAGTCTCCACAAAAATTTTGTTTTGCATGGCGCTGCATGTAAAAAGCTGAGCCATATTATCCACCATCAATAAAGGATTTCTGTAATGCTTTCAGCCAGAGTGGTCCAAAGTGCCAGGAATCAAAAGTCAGTTCCAAAGCAGCCCAAAGATTTCCAAGCTACTGGAGGGCCGGTGCGATGTGGTGACGTCCTTTGCTCTGCTGAGATCATTTCTGATGCTGTGGAAGCAGCTGGAAGTACTGAAGGATCACTGGGGCCAGCTGAAGCTGGGAGACCAGGACATCAGCTCTGCCTCCTTCCACAAACAGTACTCGGAGCTCTATGAGTGAGTGTGCTGAGGCAGAAATTCATGTCAGTGAGTAGAGCCCAAGGGCCTCTTGATGGGGAGATGAGATTTGGTCCATGAATCCTAGTACACCCAGCTCTATTGAGCCCATGGCAGTTGGCAACATTCTCTACAGACAGTTCAGTAGAGGAAAAGCTGAGTTGTATTAACTTCAAGGATGGAGCTGGATTCCACTGAGCTACACTCTTTTACCTGTCCCTAGGAACTTGTGTTTATCAAGAGACCCCACAGTGCTGACTCTTAGGTTTTTAAGCTCATAGTATCCTAGATGGACACCTGCTACTGCTGCTGCTGGTAGTTACTCCTCCTCTCTCTTGGCCCCATTAGAGTCTGTGCACAATTGAGGCATTGAAGGCAGAGTGTAATATGGGCATGTAGCATGAAGCTGTAGGTGTGTGAGGTGGTGCAGGCCTTGGTGGTAGGCCTTGGCTGGGATGACTTAACAGGCAAGAAAGGCACGTGCTTCTGCCACAGATATGACCAAACAAGCATCCACCCACTACCCCAGACCTTCCTGAGCTTCAGAAGATTTCACTTTGGCACGGTGGGAATCGTCTATCTGGTGATGTTATTACAGTCAGTATTCCTGGTAACCAAGGGATGAGAAGCCTTGTCAATATTTTGAAAAATGAGGACTGAAATTATATGTACCCAAATGGGAAAAGGCCTCAGGATTTAATATTGACTGAGGGAGTGGTGAATTTAGTTGTTGATGTGTCTGTAAATGGACTGGGAGGTTTGTACCTGACAGCAGGAAATATGAAGTGAATGAAAATAATTGCCAGAGAATCAGAACAAGAAAAAAAAATGTTTGTTTGCTAATTTCTGTCTCTCTTCTTTGATAGAGCTGACATTCTCTACCCCAGCATGAAAGCTATAGCTAGGCAGATGGGGAAAGAAGATGAATTTGAAAGACTTATAATAAATAGCCAGTCTATTCTTCCCCCCAAAGGAGCTTCAGAAATTGAAATAAAAACTCAGCAGGTATGCAGGAGCTATTTTAAATTTGCTTTGGAAAGCTTGCTTTTTGGCATTAGCATGTAAAACTACAGATATACTCAAATGGTATTTTCTCTAAGAAGTTCAGTGTAAATTGAAAGTTTGGAAATCATTGGGCAGGCTGCAGGGTGTGGGAAAGAGGGGAGTAAATAAATAAATGTATCTGGGGGCTTTGATCAGGCAAAGAACTACCTCTTAATGTCTCAGTTCTATATGTTTAGATTTTTCATTATTTTCTTTTTCTCCAATTGAGATGCACCTTCAGAAGAAATATCAATAACATAATCAGTACTATCTTAAACACGACATCCAGCACACAAGTGTCCATGCAAAAATGAAATATTGAATATAATTCCTTGTAAATTTTTTTTTTCTGAAAATAAGAAAACATAATGTGTGCACTAGCCCACTGTGTGTGTTGGAAGATCTATATGGAAAAGTCTTTTCCATGTCTTTGCTTGGCCTGATCCTGGGACCCAAGCTCCCTGTGGTGGGGCTTATTGTGACAGGCAAGCAGAGACCCTGGTTGTTTGGCTGTCAACACAAAAAGGATGTTCACTAAGCCACAAGGTAGATTCAGCCCCCACACATGCCCCAGGGCCAAGCGCATCATGGCTTATCTTTCTAAACCCTGGTTCCTCTCCAGCACCTGGAATCTTCTAACAAGGAAACAGGTGGACTTTGAAAGCAAAAATAACCGAAATGGTTATTTTTGACCTTGATGGACCAGCAATGCTTTATTAAGCATTTGAGGAGCACATTTTCAGAAGAGAAAATAGCAACTGGTTACAATAAGTACCTGAGTTTTATAGATTTTAGTGAGAGTTAACCATAACAGAATGTTTAGTGTAACTTAATCATTAGAAATTTAATCGTAGCAGAACGTGTATGTTGAGCAGTCAGAATGGGAAATGGTGAAAGTCCAGAGCCCATTGTTTTCCTTCCATCTCCTGGGACTCATTGTCCTCCTTTCTCCTTGGGGGTTGCCGTTCCCCCTTTTCCCTGGGGATTGTTGTTTTACATATACTTCAGGCTTTGTGAGCTTAGTGGACAGAGTGAGGGCTCATGTGTATTGGAGCAGAGTTTTCTCTTCATGGTGTGTGGAGCATTCAGTCTTCTCATGAAATCCTCCTTGGTATCTAAGTTGAGTTTCAAACCTGAAGGTGGCTCTTAAAGAAGTGACAGCTCACAAAATTTATGGCCACCTTGACAGACTCCAAAAGACATGAGGTCGTCTCTGGCATGGTGCTTTTTGCAATTTAACAGAACTGGTAAAAAGGGTTGTGTTCTATCAACCAGGGTGTGGGCCAGAAAAAAAAAGATGTTGGTGTCCTCAGAGGTGTATCTACTCCCCAGAGCTGAAGAAAAGAACCCCTCCTTCTTCCCAGGGAGAAAATAAGTGTGGGATAGAACTGAACTCAAAACCCTCCTGCAGGACTTGGACTTGGGAGTCCAGAGGATAAGCTTAATGTGGAGTGACTCTCAACCTATGCTTACTTTAGCTTCAGAAACTTCTGGAAAATATTGAAATTCATATGATCCAGGAGGTCTTAAGAAAAGTTAATAAAGAGATGACACTGGTTTTATCAGAAAAGTCCAAGGAAGAGTCTACTCTCCCAACAGGTAAAGCATCTTTATTTTATTACTTAAATTTTTTTTCTTATTATAAAAATCATCCATGTATCCATATTCATTATTTTAAAAAATGCTGCAATGATACAAAAATTACCTTTTACACCTTGACCCAGAGAGAAATACTACTAACACTTTCGCTTCTTTTCTTCCACTTAAAAGGCTTTAAATAGAAAATGTACTTTAGCTTTTCTTTTTTAACTTTTTTGTAGTTGTATATGGACACAATATCTTTGTTTTATTTATTTATTTTTTTAATGTGGTGCTGAAGATCAAACCCAGTGCCTCATGCGTGCGAGGTAAGTGCTCAACCACTGAGCTACAACCCCAGCCCATACTTTATTCTCAACTATGCTGGTTAACTCATAAATGAAATAAAGAAGTACAAAAGTCATTCTTACATGCATGTGTCATACGAGTGACATATATACATGAAAATCTTAGGGTGGGAAGGCATTCAAAATTGTTTCCTCTGAGGACTAAACTCAGCATAGAGTTTGTGTTTTTTAAGTCCAGTGAGTCATGGAGCATGCACTGAGCCCGAGGAGTCTTGGCTCAGACTTCCTTCTGCTGCCTCCACACTGTGCACAGAGTGCTCCTGATCTGCCTGCTCCTCTGTCCTCTGGCATCCCTAACCTCCTCCTCCATCCTCACCCTTCAATCACTGCCACCCTTCACCCCCAGGGGGACCTGGGCACAGGTGCCCAAGGTTGGGCGTGAATACCTGGCACTGTCTTGGGCACAAGAAAGGCAGCATCACAGCATGTTCAGTGGGTAACCCAGTAAGGGTGATCTGCTAGCCCACCAGAGGTACCTACAGTATCCCAGGTCAGAGGTCGCAATGGACCCACTAGAAGGGGAGGCGCCTGGCTCAACTTCTCCAACCCTGATCAAGGCACAGTGCCTCATTCTGGTAGCTGCTGGGTCACATGTATTTATGCACGGAATCACAGGTGGGGCCATGGGGTGCTCATGAGGCTCTCCCTTGTCCTCCTAGGATTTCCAAAGGAGGGCAAGATTAAAGCAAATAAAAACACCATGACAGGTCAAAAGGGACTGCAGAGAAAAGGAAAAGCTTGGTATATTAATATCTTATAAAGCTACTCTTTTCCTTTTTTTTTTTTTTTTTGAACAAGAATTTCATTGCACCAGGCTGTGTAGATTATGTAGCTGGTCCTGTCCGAACTACAACTACCTACTGACTCTTAGCTCCTTATAATTCTACAGGAAAATCTATAACCTTTGATCTAGGGAGGGGCTGTCTGACTCACGACGCAAATTCGGTTTTTCTTTTGAGAGGAAATCTATGGACATTGCAATGTCAATAATAACCTCAGTCCTCACCTAAGATATTGCCTCCCCCCACCCACCTGTACAAAGACATTGTCATTTTATCATTTTATCAGTGCTTCAGTAACTAAATTCATAAGCAGGGCTTTGGGAAAAGACTGTGCAATAAGAGGACAAACCACTCCCCCACTGAGTGTCTCTAAATGTCACAGGAGAGCTGAGTGTGACTGAGCTCCAGTTACGGAACACTTCACAAGACACAAAGCTCCTGTTGTTTGTGCTGTTTGCTGCATTGGGCGGCTCCCTTCAGAGTCCGTGGAGAAAATCCATAAGCACAGGGCAGGTGCAGCCATCTGCTTGTTTCCGGCTGTTGTTCTTAGGAGACACCCTGGGGTGAGGGCAGCATGTTTGCTTTGTGGCTGGGCTGCCATGTTCAGGGTGCTTGTGGTTGCACTGGAAAAAGGCTTTCAATAAGGAGTCAGTGGGGCCAAGTAGAGGAGAAGGGTAGAGTTATTTTTAACTGTAGTCAGGTTGACATAACTAAACCTTACCTTTACTGGAGATTACTGTCCAGTTCTAAACCTTATTTGGGTTCCTTACTTATAAGATTTTTAAAATAAATGCCAACAAGGGGGTTTGTTGTAGCTGCTGTTGTTGCTTTGGTTTTATTTTGATTTTTTCCTTTGGTCTGTTGGGCATGACTCTATGGGGAGACCCGGCTCTCCTCCTTTACTGAGTTTCTCCAATGCCAGTGACTGTCACCCCACAGTGTGCCAAGGGTACTTTGGGTGCATTTCTTCAGTTTGGTCTTTTTGAGACCTCTGTGGGATCAGGAATCACCAAAGAAGGCGCTAAAACCTTGGAATTCCCACCCACCTACAATTCATCTCGGCAGCAAGATGGGGCTTCCAAGCAGGGGCCATTTTGTGCAAAGACCAGCTACTGGTCAAGTTTAGCTTGGGGCCAGTGATTTCTCCAGAGGGAGGTGGTATTGGAGGTATTGAGAACTGGCAGAAAGCAGAGGCTCTTGTTCTTTCTCTTAGGGTCTTTGCTTTCTCTCTTGGCCAATTCTTGTGTCTACATTTATACCTGCCAAAATGGAACCCTGGAATACCTCACTCCCTTACCTCCTCCCTTCCTTCCTACCATGTCTTGGAAATTAATCTTTTTATGACGTGGCTAAATGAGTTTCCAGTTGGTCAGGGATGCTCAGAAGATATAACATCCAGATCTGGTCCTGGTGCTAGTTCCTTATTGTCAAAATAAGTTTGGAAAAATCAGGGCAAATCATGTTGAAAAGTCTCCTCTACTCTGGACCTCAGGGCCTTTATTACCCCAGCATGCATTATTTCCCTGTGGTCAGGAAAGAGACAAAATGCAATGGTTTTTAATTTATTTGACCACAGAACCCTTTTCTCCCCTTAGGAGCATTAATTATTAACTCAAAGAATTAGTGTTCTGGGGAGCACTTTGAAAAACAGGCGTACAAGACACATGCATATAGTTCACACAATACGCCTTTTGACTTGCCCACTTCTCAGGCCCCCTGGCTGGTCAGAAGAACGGACTTGACTGGCAGTTGTGAGGCTGCCGGTTGAGAGGAGTTTCACTTCCACCCTGGGTTAAGACACAGGGGCCCCTCAGGTGCAGAGGATAAGCAGTTGTGTTAGGGAAGTGAAATGTTACCCAATCAAGGTGTCCTTCTTGAGGGAGGAGGCTGGGCCAGGGTGCAGTTTAGAGAGGGAGGGAGGGTAAGTGGTTTGGCCCACAGGAAATCAAAGACCCTGGGAAGAGAGTGAAAAGGGATAACAAAATCCCAGTTTAACCTCTAGTGTGCTGTCGCCCTCCCACTTCCCTGTCAAAAACTGCTGCTTCATCTTAAAGAAGCCATGACCACACACACACACACACACACACACACACACACACTGAGAATAAGACACTTTTGGAGACAGCATATCCCTCTCTGCCAGGAATGAGTTTTCTTGGATGGATTTCACTCTCCCTGGCTCCCCCCACCCCCACTCCTGCCTGCAGATATACGTGCATGTCTGAACTTGAATTTGCAAGCAGGAAGAGTGCTGGGAAACCTTCCCAACATCTGGTTAGAGTACTTCCTCTTCAGCTGAGCCAAAGCTAAACCCCACATTGGCTCAGTGGGCCGTTTCCCTGGTGATGGTCCCCAAACTAGAGGTGCATGACAGATGAAGTCCCTCACCAGGCTTCTCAGCAAGCCAGAGACCTGCCATACCAGTAACCTGGAAAAGTTATCCATATTCCTATCTGAAAAAAATTTCTTTAATACACATGAACCTTGTCTTGTCAAAGCTTACACTTACTAAAGTCTTAAGAAGTATGAACTCTGGGCACATGAACCCTTGAATTTTCTACTTCAACTGTGTTGGGATGATGGCGATACGTCTACTACCTTTATTTCCTAAAGGAAAAGCAAGCTCAGATTTATATGTTTATTATGGAAAACAGCCAATTGTAGAAAGAAATGTGGAATCCCATCTTCAAAACCAATACCCCTCATTAAATAGGACAGTATGAACAAACGTAAGAGGCTGCAGCTGTCATAGCCACATTTCTGGGCAGTCTGTGCTGGACACTCCTCTTTTGTGCACGGAAACTCCTGTCAGAAAACTTGAGTGCACAAGTAGGAAATCTCATCTGAAGTTAGAAACAGCCAGGGGCAGGGAGAGGCCTGGTGGGCATTCTTACTGCTGGCCAGCACCCCCATAACAGAAAGGGGAGCATAGTGGGACTTGGCTCTGGTGAACAATTCCAAGGCTCCTCTGAGACCATGCATGAGGAAGTGAGTCCTACCAGGCCAGTCTCACCAAGGTAATTAACACACACGTGTGCTCTTGCTCTTCCATATGGAAGTTAAGAAGGTGGATAGTCTTACATTGTTCTAATGATACCATTATTTTTTATTTTGATTTTATTTTTAGTAGGTAATATACATATCCACAGGGTTCAAAACACAAACAACATAAAAATAGATAGAATTCTCCTTGCCACCACTGATCCCCTTGTGACCATTCTGCCACCTATATCCATAACCACTTTCATTATTTTTATAAATCTCATGTACTTTTTTATGCACATGTTAATTCATTCTTTCATTTGATCATGATTTACTGAGCACCTCCTATGTTCTAGGCTACCATATATTAGGAGCTGATGTAGGGATACATCCTTACTTTCATAAGCAAAAAATCCTTACTCTTGTGGAGTTTATAATCAAGAATAGGAGAGACAGCAAGCAATAAACCACAATTTTTTTTTAAAATAATGGAGTATGGAGGATGGTTTTGAAAAGGCTTGGGGGGGGGCATTGGATCAGAGTAGACCTCTCTGAGTTAGTAAGAGGGTGTTCAAGTGAAGAGCATCCCAGACAGAAGGCACAACTTAATCGAAAACCCTAAGTAAAGCATGTCCTGCTAATGTGGGAACAGCAACCCCAAGTGTGACTGGAGGAGGGGGTGTGAGGGAAGAGAGCAGGAGATGAAGTCAGAGAGGGATGGGGCAAGGAGGATGGGTCATGCAGAGTCTCGTAACGACTTTAGCACTTATTTTGCTTTTGAGAGACGTGATCTGGTTTATATTTTACCCGATTCTCTCTGGCTGCTATATTGAGGGTAGAACTATGAAGGAAGAAAGGATGAAAGAAGGGAGAGGTTGGTTTGGAGGCTGTGGCAATAATCCAACAAGAGGAGATGGTGACTCAGAGTTGGGAATAGAGGGAAGGGTAAGTGGTCAGACTCTGGGTAGATTTTGAAGGAGGCACTAACAGATTGGGTACTATTGGGGATGGGAGAAGGAGATGAGTTCATTATGACTCTAAGATTTTTTGACCTGAGTGATGGGAAAATAGAATTTCCTTGAGCTGAGACAAAATCGGCTTTTGATGAAATAAGTTAGGGAGGAAAAACTGGGAATTTGTTCATAAGTTAGGCTTTAAATGCCTTTTAGACTGCAAGAAGAGAGGCTCAGTGGGTATTGGGTCTAACTTTGAGAATTGTCACTATGTGAGTAAGATTGAGCTACGAGTCAAGATGAGCTAGCCAAGAAAGTGGGTATGTGAGGAAATGAGGAGCTGAACCAAGGCCTGAGCCCTGGGACACTCTGAGCTGGGAGGGGAGAAGGAGAACCAGGGAAAGAAACCTAGAAGGAGCAGCCATCGAAGTACAAGGGAAACCAGCCAGAGTAACGTCCCAATGCCTAGTGAAGGAACTTTCTCAGTTAGGAAGTTAACACATTGGGTGAAATGCTGCCGGTAGGGAAGTAAAACCACTGTCTTTAACCAGAGGAAATGGTTGGCACTCATGACAAAATCGGTTTCAGCAGTCTGGTGGAAATGAAAACCAGGTGAAGGGGTTTAAGAAGGAATTTGAGACAAGCCAAGGACAGTTTCAGTGTAGACATCTCTTTCTGGGAATTTTGCTATAAAAGGATACAAAGAAATGAGGCCACAGCTGATGGAGTAAGGTGGGGGGCAGTTTCAAGAGAAGGATTTTTATTATTTTATTGGGAGAAATGCGTGTGCCATTGTGAATGATCCAGGCCAGAGAGGAGAACTGATGACATAGGAGAAAGACCGGGAAGTTTCTGGAGCAATGACCCTGAATAGTCTTGAGGCCATATCCTTCTAATTGTGTTTATTATATCTTTTTATTAAAGATGACATTTTAGGGGCTGGGACTGCAGCTCAGTGGTACAGCGCTTACCTAGCACATGTGAGGCACTGGGTTCAATCCTTAGCACCACATAAAAATAAATAAATAAATAAATAAAGGCATGCTGTTCATCTACAAGTACAAAAAAATTTTTTTAAAGATATCATTTTATATCTACTGTTCTGCACTTTGCTATTGTAACTTAATCTATGGTTGTTTTTTATTTATTTATTTTTTTGCTCATAAGTATAGGGAGACTTTCTTTTTTCAGTAGCTGCATACTACTCTATCAAAAGGACATATCATATTGTAAGTAACCAGATCCTGAATGAGGGACACCTGTGGAGTTTCCAAGCTTTTGCTGCCATAAACAATGTTACCCTGACAACAGTACATGCCTCATTGCACATGTCTCAGCCATGTCGCTCATTTGTTTCTGATAGCTGTGTTAGACTAGAAATATTGCTCATACACATACAGGATATTAGTGAAAATAGGCATCTTATAGAATCAATAGTAATGGTTCACTCAGGCTTTTTAGTTATGGTAACAGAACCTTGTTTACTGGACTCCATAAATGCTTTTCTAAATCTTTTCATTAGGAATCTTGCCAGAGATCTTCCTTATTCTATGTTCCAGAGAGTTCTGGGTCCTTGACTACCACCTCCCCTCTGCTGCCTCACCCAGGTTTTAGTGCATGTGGAAATGACAGCTTGTTGTGCCCATGGTGGTCTCAGAGAGCTGCCATTTCATAGCTGTTAATGACGCTTGGTGTTTTGCGATACCAGTGTTGACATGTTTTCCGTCCTAGATCTTTGGAAACATCAAGTCATGAAAGAAAATTTTTCAGTTGCAAGACCACAAATAGTTGAGAAATTTATACAGAAATTAATGGAGAATTACCAGGACAGTGGACCAGAGGTATGTATTGAAAATTAGTCATTCTTTTTTTTTTTTAGTATAAACCCAAAGAAACACTTCATCATTTAACACAGCTCCTAATGTTTCCTTTACTCCTGAAGAATGATGATATGAAAACTGAATCTGAATCCCAAATTGTAATAATTTGTTGCAATATGAATATTGGAAATAGTCTGATGTCTATAAAGATCCTGAGTAGACAGAAAAAATATATTGGCTGATTTTGAATTTAGTTAGGTGATTAAAGCAACTTTGGAGTTTGTGAATGCGTTGACTTTTATGTTTAGCCTCATTCCTGCTGTTGATCTGTTAGTACAGAAAATTTTAGAGGAAAACCAAAAGAGCCTATAAAATACTAATTAGAAAACATTTTTAAAATCTACAATATGAAAAAAAAAAAACCCAACAGCACAGAAAGGTAACATCTTCATTCTTCTACTATTCTACTCTCCTCCTCCTCCTCCTCCTCCTCCTCCTCCTCCTCCTCCTCCTCCTCCTCCTTCTTTTTTGTCAGTGCCAGAGATCAAACCCAGGGCTTCACACATGCTGGGCACTCTGCCACTGAGCGACATCCCCATCCCATCCACCACCTGGTTCCTTCTCCACAAAGGGAAGTGGCACCAGTAATTTTTGTGTGAACATCCTGCCAGAAAAATATGTAGGTCCATACCACTCTATATTATTATACTTAACAGGAATATGTATTTAATACACACACACTATCCTTGGAATTTCAAAACATATTTACTCTTGGCAGGAAGTGCTTAGCTAAATCAAGAAAATCCCCTGAAAAAGCAGAATACGAGAGTAAACGTGGATGTTTGGACATAAAATTTTTAGGATGATTAATAAATGTTTTGGGTAGATATGAATCAC
Source organism: Marmota flaviventris (assembly GCF_047511675.1). Classification (NCBI taxonomy): domain Eukaryota; kingdom Metazoa; phylum Chordata; class Mammalia; order Rodentia; family Sciuridae; genus Marmota; species Marmota flaviventris. Next base: position 54,031,492 of record NC_092503.1, on the reverse strand, counting down.
CAATATTCAATCACTTTAAAAATCTGTTTTGGCAAAATGTGCTCAATTTTTAAACAATGCTTTCTTGAAACACATTTTTCTAAGTTTTTGAAAATGTTCTTCATCATTTTATAATAAACACTTCAGTTCTTAATTATGAAGTAAAGCATTCACAAGCTTGGTCGGAGATACATTCTTCCTCAGATGTTGATTGTTGACATGTAGTTTTTCAGCTTTCTATTATACACAAACATGGGACCATACCCTGTGATGAGGGGGTACACAGATGGAGAGGGCAGGGCATGCTCAGAAAAATGTTTGCATTAAAAATGTGGCTCGCCTTAAAAAGGAAGGAAATGCAGATCCATGCTACAACATAGACACATTGAGGACGTATACTAAGTGAAATGAAGGGAAAATACTGTCTGACTCCATTTTTTTAAGGTAACTAGAGAAGTCAAATTCATAGATTCAAAAAATGGAATGGTGGTTGCCAGAGGCTAGGGAGAGGAGGAGAGGAGTGATTGTACCATTAGCACAAAGTTTTAGTTCTACAAGATGAAAAGATTTCCAGAGATGGCTGGTAGTGACAGTTTCCCAACAACATGTCACTGAACTGTACACTTGAAGATAGTTAAAATGACAAATATTACCTAATAAATATTTTACCACAATAAAAGCAAACAACATACTATTATGTATGATTTTAATGCACCAATTAAACAACCTCGACAATTTTGTGGTTCAATTTCTGCTCCCTGCATGCTCCTCTGTATGCTTAGCACCCAGGATAAAATCTTGTAGGGAAGAAATATGGGCATGGCTAGGCAGGGTGAACCCATAGCAGGTACAACTGAAACTCGAGAAACTCTGGAAGAGGTTGCTGTTGGTCTGCCAGTGTCTAGGAAGCATGGGCCCTCAGGATGCTTGGGTCCCTCCAGCATCCAGACTCTTTTAGATCATCTGCAGTGACAAGGAGCTCAGTCTCTCTTAAAACTTCCCCCCAACCATAGGCAGCTCTTGCTTTAGTCAGCGCCTCCTGAGCTGGATTTGGTCTGCAGGCTCCACAACCCCACATCTCCGCCACGGATTCTCTTTTCTGAGATGCCACAGATCATGGTTCTGACCCCCGACAATGAACCTTTAAATGTCTGGGGCCAGTTCAGTGAAGCCATTGTTAGCATGTGTGAAGACAGTTACAGCAAGGGGCAACTTTGGAAGGACAAATCAAAACAGGTGTCCCCCTGGGTGTTGGATTACAAATCATTACCCTTTCCTCCTGATGGGGCAGCTCCGTGCCAGGAAACATGGACTGGAAAATGGAGCAGTCTCTGGGCTCCCCCTTCACCTGGATGCCTCCGGGCAGAGCACAGATGGCAAGAGCTTGCCTTAAGGACCTTCGCCTGTCTGCTCTCCTTCAGACGAAGCTGTTCCCAGTTCCTTCTGTGGTTTTCTAGGAATACCCTTGCCATCTTGATCAGTCTTCTTTAAATTCATGGCTTTCTGGCCAGCAGTGACCTTGTCCTGGATATTTTGCTTGGATTAATGCCTCGGAGTGTGTTGGGTTTCAGCAGCCACGTCACAGCTGACGCATTAAGCTGTCATCTGAAGCCCACACATTGCACTCAGACTTCCTGATGCCGCCATGTTATCAGCCTCGTTCTTGTTCAGTTTGGTTCACTCTTTGGACCTCTTGAGAGTTTTGAAAATATGGATTTTTGTCATCCACTACGCTCTCCTAATTTTATACCAGCCTGAAATCTGGTATCCTCATTCAAATAATTAATAGCAGTAGATTCCAGGACAGGCCCCTGGCTCCATACTGCCCACTCTAGGTCCTGGGTAGCCTGGTCCTCCTTGGACACAGGCTCTCAGTAGCCAGAAGCCCATCCAGCTGCACTTTATACAGCCCACGTTCTCCCAGTTTTCCCTCTCAGATGTCCTGCTGAACCCAGATACACCATGGTTACTGTGTTTCCTGAGAAAATAGTGTTAATCTGACCACTTTTTCTTGAACCCATGTTGGCTTCTTGTGATCTTTGTTTCCTTCTCCAAATTCTAGAAAACCAGCTTTTCTTGTCCGAATTTTATACCAAATACAATAAAGCAAGAAACTGCCTTTTATTTATTTATTTTTATTCTGGTACTGGAAGTTGAACCCAGGGGCGCTCTACCATACATCTCCAGCTCTTTTTTTGAGACAGGTTCTCACTAAGTTGCCAAGCTGGCCTTGAACTTGTGATCCTCCTGCCTCAGTCTTCCCAGTGGAATTTTAGACGTCTACCACTTCGCCCAGCAAGAAACCAGACATTTTTCAAATCAGAACTATAGAAACCTATTTTGTGGATTTCAGAACCATTTCCATTTATATGCCAGAGATTTCTATTTTTCTAGGCACTTTTTTAGAGACATAAAGGCGAGAAGTATAATCCCTGCCCTTATGACAACAGTTAGGTGAACCAGTGATGTCTGGAAAAGGAGTAAATGCTTTGCTAGAGCCCTCTCAGGTTGCCACATGAGCTTAGAGAAGTCAGGGAAGACTTCCTGGAAGAGGTGTTTTTTGAACCATATGCTCCCAGCAGGATATAAGACCAGACTTTTTCCCCATAAGGTCGAGCACCTGACATGCTTCCCCATAGGCTGGCTCCCTGGAAGAATCTGTGGGGCAAGCCAGTGCTCTTCTGGCCAGCACCATCCATTATAGTTCAGGTTTATTTTATTTTTATTTTTCTTTATTTAGGTACCAGGGATTAAACCCAAAGGTGCTTAACCACTGAGCCACATCCTCAGCCCCTTTTATATTTTTTTAGAGACAGAGCCTCCCTAAGTTGCTTAGAGATTCTCTAAGTTGCTGAGACTGGCTTTGAACTTGTGGTCTTCTTGCCTTAGCCTTCCGAGCCGCTGGGATTACAGGCGTGTAACACATGCCTGGTACAGTTCAGGTTTAAATGGTGGTGAAAGACTCAGCCCCAAGGAGAGCAGGGCTGCTCACTGGGCAGAACCAGGCCAAAGGGCTGACTGTGGCTCTTCTGCTGCCCAGAAAGGAAGTGGGCTGATGAAGCCTGTTCACACTACATTCAAGCCGCAGTGACATTTACAGTGACCCAGGAAGGCAGCGGTAGGTTGTAGAGTGACTCTGAGAGCTGTAGGAATGTGCCATCAGAAGCCATGACGGCTGTATTCCAGCAATTACTGTTCAAGGAGCATCAAATTCTATCTCTGGAAGGTCGAGTGCACAGACTGAAGTTCCCCTGAAGAATGGGAACAGCCAGGACCCCAGGAGTCTGCCTGTATCTCTCCCTCGCCTGTCAGTCACAGCATCCTATGTGCACCACCTGGACACCCCTCTTTCCACGGCTCTCTGAAGAAGCTCTACCTGAGCAGTTACTCTCTTTCCCTGCTCCCAGACTCACGCCCTCTGGGCTGGCCCTTAATCTGATCCTTCAGCCCCTCTCCAGAGGCCTCAGCAAAGCCACCAAGAGAAACAACAAAACTCCTCTGGCCTCTGGGAATGCTCAAGCAGAAGAGTCCTGGCCATTCCCAACTCCTCAGTGTCACCATAGGGCTCCTCATCCTTGCTGGGTAACAGAGGGCCATGGGGTTCAGTTCTGCAATACTGTTCTGCAGGGGCTATGGCGGCATTAGTATGAGAAGCGATTGCCTTGCTAAAGTGCTGTCAGAGGCCTTGTTGGAACATCCACATGCAGGCGGTGATGCTCAGGACAGTAAGGAGTGAGTCACTGTGGCTGGCTCTGAGTGCTGGGCCTGGATGAGATCACTGGCCACACCTTACTGGCCCACTGTGCAGTCTCATGACTTCTCATGGCTTCAAGTTTTCATCAGTCAGCCCCGGAAGAGTTTCCTTTGTCATTACTAAGCCCACGTAGCCTGGCCCTTTCACCACAGAGAAGGCAGGGTCTAGGCAAAGAACCTGACATTCCCTTTGCCTTGTGTCAGCTGCTGAACTACAGCTGTCCTGCTGCTCACCTTCCAGGACCTGAGTGGGACCAGAACAGGGGCAGGGTGACCTGCCTTCTCATCTCCCACTGAAAGGCCCCTTAAGGAAGACCCTGGAGAGTGAGTCAGGGGAGGCAGGGCTCCTGCCCAAGGCTGCCTGGCTGCTCATTCAATTCCACACAGGCAGACATGTCCTGATTCCATTGTCCACGTTGGATTCCATTCTGTCAAGCTGATTTGATGGATGACTTTTTAAAAGCATAACTCTTAATTAGTATATTTATGTTATTTTTGTGCATTTGTATATCATTACTTAATTACATATTATGATTATATTATATTAGAAATATACAATATGTATTATAGATTATATTAGAAAATAGAAATATAATTTTTTAGAAAATAGACTCATTAATAACCTCTATTATTATTTTGGCATGTTTCCTTCCAAACTTTATTTCCAACCTATTTTCTGTTCATGCACTTTTTAAGTTTTTATATAGTAGGATTATTCTACATGACTCATTTCCTAGCATGTTCTTTTCACTTAACCATATGTTTTAAACCCTTGTCAGTAAATGTGTGTCCATTGTTGGAGGCTGGTCAGTGTTTCCTTGGGTAGATAAACCAAATGGATTCTGCTTAATTCCCTTGTTAGGCACTTTAGATTGTTTTCCATTTTTTTTTTCTATTGGAAAAAATATTTTTTTAAAAAAATATGTCTGCATACATTCTGTATACAACTTTTATTATTCCCTAAAGATAAATTTGTAAAAGAGGAGTCACTGGGTCAAAGAGCCCAAACACATCACACTCTTGTCATAGACACTGCCAGCCTGATCTCCTTAAGAGTGGTAGAAGTGCCCCCGCTCTCACAGCAGCAGGAGGAGCCGCCCTCCCCACTCCCTCCTCCATGCTACGACTTCTTACTATTTGCCACCTCTGCTAGTTTGCTTCAATAACTTGCCTTGGCAAATTCCACTGTGAACTTTCTCTGAAGGTCAGTTTGGCGCTGAGGTTGCACTGATGGGACAGTATCTTGGACTTCCAGAGACAAGTGAATCAGAGCCAGGGGACGAGTGCAGTCTCCAAGGACAACCTACAGCAGTCTGCCAGGGAGCCAAGAGCTGGCCACACCTTGGCAGAATCACAGATCAAGCTCAAGTGCCAGCTGGCTCTTGGAATTAGTGACATAAGACCTCCAAAACACACACACACACACACACACACACACTCACACACACACACACACTGATACACACAGCAGGACATACACCCACACCTGAATGGATGTGTGGGTCCTGACTGGGTCATCTGATCTGTGTTTCATAAATTGACTCCCATTTCTCTCCATTCACTCCCATTTCTGCCTTGGAGGGGTAGACTTCTCTATTCTTTAATGGCCACCTCTTAAAGAGTATGCCCAGTCTCCTGGAGAAAGAGGATGAATGGAATTGCTGAGAAAGTGAGCCATGTGGGTCCTTAGAACAGAGCTGCAGGGGCCCCTGTCACATGCCCTGTGCTTCACAAGGCCCCTTCTTGCCTCCTATAGCCCTGCTCTTCCCTACTAGGTAATAAATCCTCTGGGCCACAGGGACAGTCCACACAGAGCCCTGGCCTTCCTTCTAGACTGTATTGCAGGAACCTGGGATTCCAGAATTCCCTGAGTCTGGGGTCTACATGGGGCTCCTCTCCAGAGAAAGAGTGGACCACTAGTGTGCACACCCCTGGCCTGGGGGGTGGCCAAGAGGCAGCTGAGTAGGGGTGTGGGTGGAGTTTGAACCTGCAGGCTTCAGTGTCCAGTCAGTAGGACTGTGAAGGCCCTCACAAGGTGGGAAGAGAATGGGGTCATACTGTAAATTCTGGGTTGGAGACCAACTGTCCCCAGTTCCCCACCCTTCAGCATAGAACTCAAAGTAGTCCATGAATAATAAATTCAAACCTAGACTTTCAGACCATTTTGAAGGTCTAATCTTTCAAGATAGGAGAATTAAACATTGCATTTTAATAGTGTATTAATTTGATTTATAAACTTGAAATACTTAGACACATGATAGGCAGTCTCCATTTGTCGTCTTGTCCCGGGCACTGCACATGTTCAGAGTTGAGAGAGGTTTGCCAGCCTGGAGTTTTGGTACGGATTGGGTATGCAAGTCCTTCTCCAAGCCAAGGCAATGTGTGCCTCCAGCCCTGGCATAGTGAGGCTGCTCCACCCTGCTGGAGCTGCTGGGAATAATGCTCCTGTTTTTTCAGATCACCTTCAGGAAAGACCACCTTGAGGCCTGCCTCCTTTCCTTGGGTTGTGATGTGATGGCAAGAGAACGCAGCAACTTTGAGACCTACTCCATGTGTTATGAGCATGTGTTGCAGCACACTAGGCAGAAGCTCTGCCAGAAGGAGCAGGTAGGTACCCAGAGAGAGGAGAACCAGTTAAGGGAAGGGCTATGGGCAGGAGGCCCAGAGTAATTCAAACGAGAAAGTAAAACTGAGCAGGGATGGGGAGGGGACCAGTTCTTATGCCAGAATTGAGGGGGAAAGGAACACTCCAAATTTGTCAACTTATTTTCTTGGGTTCTGATATTCTCCACTGCATAGGTGATGGCCCCAGCAATACTGAATTGTGTGCTTTGAGAGTGTCCAGTGGGGAATGCAGGAGGTGACTAAGCCATGAGCTGGAAGGTGCATAGCTGACCTTTCCTGGCTCAGCAAACACAAGGCTATTCCTGGTCTAGCAGAGAAGCCAGGATTCTTGAAAAAACTGTCTTCGGCATGCATATCATGGTCAATCTCACTGATGCCACTTTCTTAAAATGAAATCCCATTGGTGGCTGGGGGTATAGCTCAGTGGCAGAGTGCTTGCCTAACATGCATAAAGCCCTGGGTTCAACCCCCAGCTCTGCAAAAAAAAAAAAAATAATAATAATAATTGTGAAATCCCATTGGTGGGATCGAAGAGTCACTTCTCCTGTCCTAAATAGCACACTGTTTAGAAATAGATTGCATCAGAGCCTCAGTATAATTCTAGTTTGTATCTGAGAAAAAGAGGAAAAGATCTAAGACTAGCCAAAAAAAAAAAAAAAAATGAAGCACAAAAATATCAAATAATAAATCTTGGAATTGTCCCATTTGGGCCTATTCCCATCCATTTGGGCCTATGCCCATGGTTGGGTTCCCTGTACCAGTGTGGAGAGAGGATGTTGTCTCTTGATGCTGTGTTATAAATCCTAAAGTCTAATGGTGTGGCAAGCACAGTCCCAGCTCCAGGATGAGGCTGAGGGTCTCAAAATGAGGCTCCATAAACACAAATAGGAGGCGTCGGAAATGTGTCCTCCTGAACCAAGCTGTGGTGAGGAGGGTAAATATGTGGTGTTTGGTTGTGCACTGCTTTCTTCTCAGGAACTAGAGGTGTTACAAAGAAGTCAAGTGCCACCTGAAGACCATGCTGGTCAGGTAGGTCAGTTCTTAAAAAGATTCTCTTCTCCATTCTCACATCTACACTCTCAGAGTTTGCCAGAAGTGAGATTTCTGAGCGTCATTTGCATGGGTTGCTTGTGAAAGTCCCATCAATGAAGGTGCCTGCAGAAACACCCAAGGAATGTGTTTTTACTTTTTGTAAGCAATGAGTTTTAAGGGTGTTTTATTTTTTCTTGAGTTTTTAATTATTTTTGTTACTTTGTTGTTTTGGGAGTCTTGTTATTTGGCATAGGAGGGGGGTGTTTGTTTTCCTTTGAGGACAGTTAAAGTGCATCCCCAAAACGAAGAAGTATTTGGGCTGAGGGATCAAGGAAAGGCCAATTTGGAGATGAAGGTCAAGATAGGTCAGGTATTTTCTCTAATTGAAAATTTCTCAAATAGCAGTTCTTTGGGGCCATTTATTCAGCAACCATTTACCGAGCAAGTCCTATGTGTCTGGCACCATGGTGAGACCTTTGAATCAAGATGAGATTCTTCTGTCCATATTTACACAGCAGGATATTCACTTTCTTCCTTAGATTCAAAAGAGAAGTACAAATTCTACAGTAATCTATAAAGAACTTTTTTATAGTAGAACTTTGGAATTCCTAAATTGTTTTCCATAAATTGTGTGTGTGTGTGTGTGTGTGTGTTTGTGTGTGTGTTTCTGCTGCTAGGTTGCAGAGCTCAGTCATGATATGATCATGGAAATCACTGCTCTGAGAGCCCAACTCACAGATTTGGAAGAGGAGAACATAAATCTCAAAAAGCAAATTAAAGAAGTCCAAGAAGAATATGAAGCATTGGTCCAAGCTTTGTTTATGACCTGTTTACACAGAAAAGTAAGTATCCTATGTCGGTCTTCTGGGCAGCCCTGTGGCTATACACCAAGGAGTCAATGGCAGAATGGACTTAACGGTAATAAGACATTCTTGGGGCCAAGAATTTTCCCGCTGTAAGTTTTTGCTGCAGAGAGAAAGTTAGCAATGGGTTGTCATTATTCTCCCCTGATGGACACTGAATTTTAGATAAGTTAGATGTTTATTTTTTCTTACTCTACTGCCAGTCGCCATCTTGTTGCAGTTGAAAAGAGGAGGATATTCTGGTTCAAATCCTTACCAGTGTCTACCATTGTTGTTTCTGTGGAGAGTAACTCCCCAAATGGGGGAGCACAGTCCCCTGGGCCCAGCCAGACTTCAATGGAAGAAGCAGCTAGTACCTCTTGAGAGCTCATGGGCAGATGAGGGATGTGAACTGGCTTCAGATTTTTTTTCCAATCCTCAATATTCCCACCTTCCTTTCTCTTACATCCAGTGTCAGGGAGCTGCTGACCTATCAATGAAGAAGCATCCAGAAAAGGAGTAATGGTATACCCATGTGCTCCCAGCACTACAGAAACCAGTCACTTTCTTATGTCTGAGCAGCTGTAAGATAGATACGCAGCCCACAATGGACTATCAGAAAGCCTGATCCAGCTGCCCAACAAATACAACCATACAACCCTGAAATCCATAGCTTCCTCTGGCCCTGCCCCCATCTCTACTATTGGATGAATTCCAGAGCCAGCCCCCATGTGGGTCCTTGCCTCCCTCTCTCTCTAAGCGTTCCAGAAGGGTCCTAACAGGAGATCCTGCGGTGCTCTGCCTTAGCCTAGTCATTCCAGAGAGGGTTAGAGATTTCCTCTAATTTGCAAAGTACAAATACTTACAAATATAAGAGGATCAAAACCCAAATGAGCTGGTTCTAGTGCTGCAGGAGAGGAATGAGTAGACAGTGAAGGCTGAAATTTGCAAAGTAATCATTCAGGTATTTGATCATCGAGAAATAATTCTTCAGATCCTGTTAGTTTTTACCAGATTTCAAGATTAAGAAGTGGAATCTTTTCTTCTCAAGCTAAAGTAGTTCCATGAAACCCCCCAAAGTAGGGAATCCCTGTTCTCCTCCAGGGTCCCAAGAGGATGGTGAGGTTTCTGCCATGTGACCAGCAGCCAGATTTCCTGCTATATCTCTCAGCTGGCATATCTTCCTGACTGCTTCTTTGAAGATGTGGGTCAGAAGGAGTCTAGGTATCTTAGTCTGCTCAGGCTGCTATCACAAAGTGCCATAGACTGGGTAACTTAAACAACAGAAATTTATTTTCTCACGGTTCTAGAAGCCCAAAATCAGAGTGGCTTCTGTGAGGACTCCCTTTCTGGTTTGCATTTGGCCGTCTTCTTCCCGTGCCTTTAGATGGCAGAGAAAAAGGGAAAGTTATCTTTCTGTCTTCCTCTTCTGACAGACCACAGTCTTACTGAAATAGGGAACCACCCTTATGACCTCAGTTTAACCTTACTTCCCTCCTGAAGATCTCAGATCCCCAGACACTGTCACAAAGAGCGTTAGGGTTCAATGTGTGAATTTTCGAGGAGACACAGTTCAGTCCACAACCCTAAGGCTGCAGTTATATTTAGCATTGATCGAGCTGTTTCATCATAAGCCATTAGCCATAAGCCATTTAGAAAAGAACGTTTTTATAATGAGGCTTCTGCCAGAACCTAAATAGGAAGGCAGCCAGCCTGATTCCTTCCTCCACTTATCCATATTTAATGGAGTTCCTCAGTGATGGGTCATCTGTAGTGTCTTTTCTGGTCAGATTCTGCTCTGAGTCAACCTCACAGCAAAATTCAATTGTTCCAAGTAACCCTTCCCAGGGGGCGATTCTGTCGGTAGGATTTCTGCCTCTGACCTCTCGCTGTTCTACCCACTGTCCTCCTGACTCAAGTTGCCTTGATTTTGACAAGCAAGGCACACTCTAGGACATGAAGGTGTCCAAATGATGAAGCCCTGTGGATGAAAGATTAACACTTAAGGGGCCACTGTTGTGACTTCCATAGAATCCACATTGGAAAAATAATCTGGGTGGAGGATCTTTGAATGTGGAATCATTTCCAAAAGTTAGGTTTCAGAAGGCAAAATAGTTCTTTCTCCACTGTCCTTCATGCCTCCCAAACCCATTATACTCTCTTGACATGAGTCTATAATTTGTAGGAGAAGCTGAATGAGAATTGGCTTAATTTGACCCAGAAAGTGTGTGAGCTCATCAGTGAAGTGAGAACAGAAGGGATCACCAATATGAAGGAGCTAAGGAAGAAATGGGGCTCTGCCAGGCCTGATGAAGGAATAAAAGAAAACGCAGCCAAGGTACATGAGTTCACTTAGTAGTGGGATATCAGTGCTTCTTCCTAGCATCTGCCACACCCTTCACCCTGCTTGCTTTCCAGTCTGGTTTCCCTGAGAAAGCATTTTGGTAGTCATTTCAAGGGGACCAGGGTTCACTGCACAATTGTATCATGTTTTTGATGTTAGGATTGATGCTCTTCCTGGGAAAAGGGTTGGGGGCAGGGTTTTCTGAAACTGAGCTTTCTTGATAGGAGCAGCTTTTGGCCTTGGAGCAGGACAACCGCAGCCTGGCTGCCCTGGTGTGCAAAGTGAGGAGCCTAGGCCTCTGGAGGCAGGCTGTGCAGCAGACACACTTCCGGGGCCAGCTGAGCAGGGCAGAGAAGGTGAGTGCTGGGGAGGGAGGCTCCGCAGCCCCAGGGGGCCTCCTCAGCCTGCCTCACTGCAGCTGATGTACTGGTGTCATGTGGCAGGGACAGCCACGCTGAAAAATCTGACAGTTGGCCACAACGTCAGAGCCTTTGGGGGAAACAGAAAAGAAGCAACTGGCCAGGGAGAACAGATAGAGAATTGAGCACAAAGAAAGTGAAAAGATGAAGGAGAGATCTTACCAAGGGCTCAAAGCTCATTGTCAAAATACTGTGTGTCTTTGGGCTTGATGCATCTGAGGAAAATGAAGTATCGGTAGATGGAAAATTTGCTTCAAAGCAAATTGAAGCCAAAGCACATGTTGATAGATAGCGGTTTGGAAACTTCCACTGACTGTTCCTGAAAGAAGTCTATTTACTCTGATCTGTTGCTCCTTCCTTCCTTCCTTCCTTCCTTCCTTCCTTCCTTCCTTCCTTCCTTCCTTCCCTCCCTGCCTCCCTCCCTCCTTCCTTCCTTCCTTCCACCAGGAATTGAAATCAGGGGCACTTGATCCACTGAATCACATCCTCAACCCTATTTTGTATTTTACTTAGAGACAGGATCTCACTGATTTGCTTAGCACCTTGCCATTGCTGAAGCTGGCTTTGAACTCACAATTCTCCTGTCTCAGCTTCCCGAGCCTCTGGGATTAAAGGTGTGCACTACCCCGCCCGGCTCTCGAACTATTCTTAATTACAATCACGGAAGCAGTGTCCAGCAAGAACTCCATTCTACTGGAAATTTTAAAGGATGGATGGTTTGGGCACTACTTGTGAAACAAAAAATATGGAAACTTATTCCTTATCTTACTGTGTTTGGGATGTTTACAGGAATCTATTCGAAGTAAAAAAGAATGTTTGCGCATCAAGCTAATAGCAGAGCGGGAAGCAGGTTTATTTCGCCAACAGTTGCTAGCTCTCAGGCAGGCCCTGGCCAGTGCTCAGGCTGACAATGCCAGGATGCGGAAGCGGCAGGATGACCAGGTATCTGAGCTTCAGACCCTCCTCCTCCCTCTCCTGGAACGTTCTCTGCAAAGCTGAGTGTGGCCACTACAACTGGCACTGTGGCTGTCGGTAGCAACCACCAGAGCTCCATAGGGTGAAGCTGAGCAGATGGCCCAGACAGAAAAAGATAGCTTCCTGTCTCCTCTCCAGTCTAGAAACCAAGGGCAGTAGCCAAGAGACTTTTTTCTTACTAACCTTTAGTTATAATGATAAAATATTTTTCATAAGCAAGATCATTGTGTGTGTGTGTGTGTGTGTGTGTGTGTGTGTGTGTGTGTGTTTCTCTGAGGATCATTTTACCAAAGGGTGTCTTTGGACCTATGCTCTGCCTTGAACATGGCTTTTTGTGGTCTGTGTACACTCTTCATACACAGCAACCCAAGTCTGGGGGTTTTGTCCAAGCTTCAATATTAGCCCCCAAGTGGAAAGTCTTGGGTCCTTTCTGATGATACATCCAAAGTTTTCCTTTCAGGAGTGGCTGCTTCTCCATGGTGACTGGCCCCAAAACAAAGGAGCATGCAGTATAAGCTCTAAACTTTCCCTAACTGTGTCAACCTTCTGAGTATGAATGAAGCACAGAGACACGAGGTTGACACCCATTTATATCATGAAAAATACACTGAGATATGACTGAACTCCTAAGAAAAAACTGGCACCCCACATTTTTCTTAGGTTTAGAGTCAGAACAGTTGACTATAAATAACAGCCTGAGAAAGTTGGGCATATTTAAAACCTGAAGTATGACTTGTGCATTTTGGACTCTACTTCCTCTGTGATTGTGCCTCAGTGAGTTACTTGGTTAGCTGTAAAGTGGCCATACCAATATGAATAATCATTGCTAATGTTACAACTAAGAATGACCACCTAGTACTTAAAGTGCTGCTGATTTGAAAAACTTTGGAACAGAACCAGATGATCACTATTCTTTTCCTTCCTTCAAAATCAGAATTTCCCTTCCCAGCTAGTTGCTTGTATCCCACACCTGCTCCTGTCTGTGCAGTTAAACCAGCCCTCTGCTATTCCCCCATGATAAAGGCTCCATGGCAATGAAAATATAGTTTATGATAGATATGATTATTTGGTTAATGAGCTAATTAACATACACATTATCATCAAATGTTGCTCTCAGAAGACCAAGTTACTTGATCTGTTATTGCCAGATGGTGGCATTATCACTTACCTGGCTTATTATGTTACGTGCTTGTTTGTTCTGTTTCCCTGACTGTTGCCTCAGAGTCAGGCTAGATTCTGGTGCCCTTGCTGCTGCCTGGGCTATGTCACCCAGAGCACCACGTAGACCTGCCCTGGGCCCTGGTAGCGGGGATGATTGTTGCCATGCCCCACCTCTGCTGCCTTCTGGCTTGGCCCTTCCTGCCACAGGCCCAGCTGTTGAAGGAGCTAGAACACAGAGTGACCCAGGAAGCTCTCACCCGGCAGCAGCTAGATGTCATAAAAACATCCAGCATGGAGAAGCTCTTGGAAGAAGTGGGCCACAAAGAACAGCAACTGCAGCTCCTCACCGAAGAGGCTGAGAGGGCTTCAAAACTGGGCCAGCTTCAGCGGAGAAAGATGGAGCGAGACCTCCGACAGGTGAGCTCCCGTGAAAGCCAATCTGGGCACCCCAAGAGCCAGCTCACTCCCCTCCCTTTCCATACCTCTCTCCTGCCCTCCATAGCAGCCACCTTTGCCACTTCTAGGCACATAGAGGAAATGGTCATATCTAAACTACACTGGGATAATTGCTTGGATGAGCAGAGAGGGCCTAACTGCCCCAAGGCTCAGCATCTCGGCACCCACTGACCACCTAAAAAGCACATTCTACCCAACTCTAGCCTTTGAACTTGGCATCCTTTGGAAAATTCTGAGAAGTAACCTGGAAAAGCAGCAAGTATTATGGAAGCTATTATAAAAGGATTTTATTCAAGTGCTTCTAGAAATGCAGACACAAAAATGAAAGGCAAAAATGGCTTGCAGACACAATTGTATTTTTTATTAAATATATCCCGCAGGGAAAAAAGATGAGGAGGTTTATTATAATGTAGATGTAGATTAATTCAAGTTCTGACAAAGCAGACCACAGGATGTAATTCAATAGAAGAGGACAAAGAAATGGTACCTTACAGGAAAGGTGTTTCACATATACCCACGGGGTGATCAAAGCCCTTAATCATCCACCAGAGACAGTAGGAGTCAGAAAAGTAATGGGAAAATTAAATTATTGGTCAAGGATTTCAGGTGCTCAAAAGATCAATAAGGAAAAGTCTATGGTTGAAACTGAATTCAAGGGTTGCTAAAGAAATTGTGTAGAAACGAAGAAAGGAAATGAGCAGTTTCAGAATAAAAAAAATTAGAATTTCACATTTATTTCTTGGAAAGAATACTAAAATGACTGAACCTATAAGCCAGCTGTGGTAGTACATGCCTGTAATCTCAGCAACTAGGCAGGCTGAGGCAGGAGGATGGCAAGGTTGAGGCCAGCCTAAGCAACTTAGTGAGACCCTGACTCAAAATAAAAAATAAAAAGGACTAGAGATATAGCTCAGATGTGAGTGACCCTGGGTTCAATTCTCCAGTGCCAAAATAAATAAATAAATGTCTGAACCTATAAGAAAAATTGGCATGCCATATTATGCTTTTCTAAAAGCTACCTCAAAAATAGATTCATAGATTCCATTTGCCAAAATTCTAGAGTTAATTGTTAATTATTTAATGGCAGAGGTTCTAGAGGTAGTCAGAACAGATATTTTGAGGTTTCAATAAATACATATTTTCACTATATGTATGTCAAAACCATTTGTCCTTTTTAAACTACTCCTCTAGCTCTTCTGACAGCTCACGGACCCCTGGGCTTCCCCACCGCAAAGAGCAATTCTTGACCTGCAAGAGCCCTCGTGGCCATTTGTGGGTTCTTTACCACATCTCTAGCCTCCACCTTTGTGGGAAGATAATGGCTACCTGACCTCAGAGAGCATCAGTGTCCCTTCCTGTCTTCTGTGCATGGAGAGGTCAGTTAGAAAGAACACAGGTCAGACTGCCTGGTTTATACCCCCAGTCCTCCAGCTGTGTGGCTTTGGGAGAAGTGTGTGGCCTCTCAGTGCAATGAGATACTATATTTACTTCTCAGATTTATTTAACCCTGGCCTGGCTCAAGAAATCTTGACATGTTTCCCATTGTGGATCCTCCATAAATATCTGGAATACATTGAAGGAATACATTGGACCTAGTTTATATGAGGAAGTTTCCCTAACTCTGCAGCTCTGATAATCTACTGAAATTTAAATTCCAGTCGAGAGTATCGATGCACACAAGGCCAGCCCCCTCCCCGTTTTCAGACAGCTGCGAGCGTGCAGGGGCCTCCTCATTGGGTCGGAACAGCAGGAGTAGGATTTAAAACACGTGTGGCTGAATTTTTTAGATTAGCATGTGTCTTAGTTTCCCAGGGTTGTCATAATAAATTACCACAAACGGGATGGTTTACCACAATCTGGATGGCTTAAAACAATAGAAATTAATTTTATCACAGTTCAGGCAGCCGGAAATCTAAAATCGAGGTGTTGGCAACATTTGTTCTGTTAGGAGGCTCTGAGAAAGTCTCTGTTCCATGTCTCTCTCTCTCTCTCAGTTCCTGGTGACAGCTGGCAATTCTCAGCATTCTGGGGTTTGTAGTTATACCACTCCAGTTTCTGCACCAGCATCCCATGTCTTTCTTCTTTATGTGTTCCTCTGTGTGTCCATATCCTTACCCTGTCATTTTCTTGTGAGGACAATAGTCACTGGATGTAGGGATAACTTAAGGTCTAACTCCAGTATGACCTTATACTAACTTCATTACATCTGCCTACAAAGACTCTATTTCCAAATACAGTCACATTCTGAGGTTCCAGGTGGATGTGAATTTTGAGAACCGTATTCAACCCACTACAGCATGTATTATTTTTTAATAATTAAAAACAATCAGGATATGATTCATGTAAAAGGAAAAAAATCCTTATGATCTATGCAGATGAGGTGTACTTTGGCCTTAGCTCCTCTTAGCTGGGGGACTATGAGTCAGCCATGCGAGGGGACAGCTACCCAAGAAAATGTAAAGGTTAGCCCTGGGGATGGACCTTCTCTCAGACCCAGGAGACATGCTCTCCCAGCAGATGCCCAGCTGAGATTGAGGGAGAACAATTCTTTTCTCGTTTCAAACCATCCAGGGTTTTTAAGGGTCCTTGGTGCAGATGTCATTGCTTGGTCTCCAAGGTCTTGTATGAACTGGGCCCTCACTTCCTATTCCTCTACCTAGCTGGTGAAATAAACAAAAAAATGTAAGTGCCTAGCTTCCTTCAAGGGATTCCAGGGTTGTTTTTGTTCCTCTTTAGTTGAGTTCTTGGTCTTCCTTGAAGCTCTTGATTCTTAGAAAGCTGAGTTCAGCCTATACAGGACTTTGATAAGACCTGGTTGCACTTCATCAGGGAGCCTGGGACCCTTCAGACCCCACTGTGAACTGAGGGAACTAAAGAGAACACCACAAAGCCTCTCTGCTTCCCAAACCCTTTACCCTCAGACGAGAAGCCGACTTGCCCAGGAGCGCAGTGTGAAGCTGGATGCTTTCCAGCGCATAGAGGAGTTACAGAGTCAGCTTCCTGACACTGAGCAGCTGTCCATCCAGAGGAGCTCCCCAGGCGGTAAGCAAGCCCTCCCCAGCTGGATGAGTCATCCAGACTCAGGGGTCTGAACTGCAGGAGGGCCTCAGTGACTAGCAATAACAACACAGTGGCTATGATCAATGGGTCATCATGGGTCCTCCATGATATCTGTTGGATGAATGAACAACACATGGATGAATGGATCTTAATTCTCATTTATTGTCAGAATTTTCTAATTTACTCCACCTTGGAGTACTGACATCTAAAAGGTTTCAATCGATAACAACTGGTCCTGGGAGAATATGCCACTTAAAGAATATTGAGTACTTCACTGGATTTTAAAGCATCCTAATGAGTTGGGACACCAATGACCGCATTTCTCAGATATTATTCATGAAGTCCATTATGCTTCTTGGGTGCTGAGAGCTCGAGGAGTCCAGTGAAAATGGCAATCAAAATAGCTCTATGGCTAGGCGTGGTGGTGCATGCCTGTAAGCTCAGCAGCTCAGGAGGCTGAGTCAGGAGGATTGCGAGTTCAAAGCCAGTCTCAGCAACTTAGCGAGGCACTTAGCAACTCAGTGAAACCCTGTCTCTAAATAAAAAATACAAAATAGGGCTGGGGATGTGGCTTAGTGGTTGAGTGCCCCTGAGTTCAGACCCCAGTACCCTCCCCAAAATAGCTCTCTGGGCAGCACAAGCAGCAGGCAGAATGGAACAGCGGACCCCAGGACGATGCTAACCTAGCTTTCTCTTCCATTAGAGGAGGACTAAATACAGTGTAAGTACTCTTCTAGATCTATCACGAATATGACCAAATGTCATTAACCCTTGTTGTTCTATCCTTAGGACCAGCCAAGCCCCTTCCTTCCTGTTCTGTAGCATGGCCACATGAGTGTGTGGGCTTTGGAGAAGATAGCTAGAATGCTGTCACTACTGGTGGTGTGACCTTAGATAGGTTAATTAGCCTCTCAGTAAAATGGGAATTCTTACCTCAAACTTGTTCTGAGAATTAAATGGAATAATGCATACCTGACACTTAGAATAGTCTCAAGATGGTAATCATGCAAATGTTGGTTACTACAGTTTCATACATGTGTTTGTCCTTTATCTGTGTTTCCTTTTGGCTATTTGCCAATGTGAATAGCTGGGAAAACCGTCTTTCAGGATTAGACAAAGTCAAAGATCAAGTTACAGTGGGTTTACTCAGAGAAGAACTGGGCTTGCTGGTAAAGCCCACAGGGCCCCACTCTCTGCCTCTATCCCTGCCACCCAGCCCTCACCATGGGCACTGGTGTCCCCTGCCTGGCCACTGTCACTTCTGCCCCAGCTAAAAACAAAGCATCAAGTGCACTCAGGGTCCTGTTTTGGCCACTGACCCTGAGCAGCTCCCTGTCTTACACTGTGCCCACCACAGTCTCTGGAATTTTTGTTTCTCTCCTTTCCACTCTGATGCTTCCAGCTTAGCCAAGCATCTTTTAAAATTCCCTTTGGGTTAATGTGTCCTAGTGAACTACCACTTCTCCCTTAGTGTGCCTTCTAGGAAAGTTCCTAGAAGTCACATAGGACACTTCTGCTTATGTCTCCATAGCCAGCACTTATCTAGAAGACCACACAAAGGAGACTGAGAAATGTAGCTTTTACTCTAAGATTCTGTGTGTGCAACAAAACATTTGGAGTTTTATTACTAAAGAAGAAAGGGGAGAATGGCACTTGGGGATCACTCAGTTCTCTGTCACACTACCAACAATCTGATTTTTGTCTCCACCTCTTCATTGAAGTGGCTTTTGCCAGGATCAACAAGACTTCCATGTCTCCAAGCACAATGGATGGACACCATCCTCACTTCCTGCCACGCATGACCACACCCTTCTCCTAAGTTTCTGTTTCCCTTTATTTCCAAGGCTCTGGGCTTGTGGTTTCTTTCTCTTCCTCTGGCTGCTGCTTCTAAGTCTCCTTTTCCAATTCCTTCTCCTGTATCCAACCTCTAAACATCAGAGTTATCCAGGGCTCTGTCTGGCCTCTTCTCCTCACATTGTTTCTGGATGATAATTGCCTGTGTTCCCACGGCTTAATCACTGTTGGCCAAGTCCACACCTGCAGCTCGAAACTCCCCTCCAAGCTCTAGACCCATATATCCAGTGACTCCTGGATGTCTGCATTCAGGTGTCTCCAGCTCACAAGTTCAGTAGGTCAAATGAAATCCATCTTCCTCTCCTCCTGCAGGCCTGACTCCTTTTGGGGTAGAGGAGGCACCATCTCAGCAAATGGTATTGCCGAATATCCAGTTGCTTGAGTCAGAAATTTGTGAGCTATTCTTCCTCACCCTGCAAATCCAGTTCATTGCCTTTGTCAGTTAGTTTGAACAGCTCGCAGTCTAGCTACTTAGGCTTCCACGTCTCCTGTCATTCACCTCTTTTACGTGATCATGTGACCCTCAGGCAAAAAACTCCATCCAAATTTTGACATCGTCACTCAAAATGGATAAAGTTGGATTACATCCCCATTTTAAGCTCTAAAATTTTATAATTAAATCTGGGCCTATAGCAACCAAAGATCTAATTTATAACATTTTGAACTTTATAGGCCTTATATCCCAGGCTCACTGCTCCCTAAGTTCTGCTTCTACATTATCCAGATACTCCCACCAACATTTTTTAAAGACTAATCTTATGGGCAATAAAATAACAAGAAGAATTCAAAGACCCAAGACTGTAAGTAATGATAAGTTCACTTACATGTATGAAACAATGAAAAATTTAAATCTGATGTCATGGTTTTAGGTTTAAGTTTTCAAACTTACATTAGAAAAATTGTACACAAAGATTTTATCTAGGTAATTTGGATCTGGATAAAACAATTCTAATGTTGAAATCATTAAGTCCAATGGTATTTTCTCAATTACAAAGTCAATCATTGGGTGTGAAAATGAGTTTCAACAATTTGTTATATTCTATCTCTGATTTTATTTTTTAAACCATCCATAATAATTAATTAGCAGCATTGGCTCTCTTAGTTGATTTTCCTAATAGAGCAGAAATAAAGAATTTCAGAAGTCATTTTAAAACACACGAGAGCTGGGCTCAGTGGCACACACCTGTAATCCCAGAAGGAGGCTGAGTCAGGAGGATTGTTAGTTCAAAGCCAGCCTCAGCAACTTAGTGAGGCCCTAAGCAACTCAGCAAGACCTTGTCTCTAAATTAAAAAAATACAAAAAAGGACTGGGGATTTGGCTCAGTGGTTAAGTGCCCTTGAGTTCAATCCCTGGTACCAAAAATAAAAAATAAAAAAAGAATTTTAAAAAATATTTTAGCTTTTACTTGATATAAAACAACATTTACATCCTCTTTTACTACCTTCTCTACACTTCTTTAGTATATTTTTTGCTCCAATATCTTTCAGAGCCCCAGCGCTGAGATTTGCATATCTAATCAACACATTTAAGAATTCTTCCCCTTATTTTCAGAAAAAATAAGAAGAAAAGATGTAATCATTTCTTCAAAGAAAATTATGTCATTCTCAGAAGTTGTTTAAATTGGGTAATTCTTCAACTGATGGTCTAGTTATTAGTCCAAAAGTTTGCTGCAATATTTCTAAACTTAAGAAAGGGGAGAGGGCTGGGGTTGTGGCTCAGTGGCAGAGCACTTGCCTAGCACGCATCAGGCATTGGGTTCGATCCTCAGTACCACATAAAAATAAATAAAGCAAAAGTCCATCAACAATTAAAAAAAAGAAAAAAGAAAAGAAATTGGAGAAATAGGTTGGGACCAAACTAGCTGACACCTTAACCAAGTCAGAGCCTTGTGGTTAATGGTTACCAATGCTTGGCTCACCAATCTTTGTGCAGTCACCTTCAGTACCCATGGAGATTGGTTCCAGGACTCCCATGGACACCCAAATCCATGGATGTTGAAGTCCCTAATTAAAAAAAATTCTTAAAAATATTTTCTGATATTGAACTTAATTACTTTCTGAAGCTAGAAGTTGTCTTACTACTTCAACTTTCTTATGGCACTTTTAAACATCTTTTTTTGAATGAACAGTGGAAATAAACATAAGGCACCCAAAAAGGCATAGTATTTTCATACAACCTACATACATTTACCTATGTACCTCAAATCACCTCTAGATTACTATAATACCTAACACAATGTAAACACTATGGAAATACTTGTTACACTGTATTGTTTATGGAATAATGACAAAAATGTCTGTTCATGTTCAAAAGGGATGCAATTTTTTTCAAATATTTTTTTGATCCACAGTTGAATCTATGGATGTAGTGCTGATGGATACATGAGGGCAAACTTTATGTCTATTCATTTTGCAAAAGCCTTTTCTTTCCTTTTTGGTGACCCGCTGGAATTAAAGGTGTGTGCCACTGCACCTGGCTGTGAAAGCCTTTTCTAAAAGGAAGCAAAGTTCAGTTTGTGTATGTGCAACCACAGGGCCTTTCAAGATTCAGTTAGTCTCTATTTCACTCCTGAAGACTCTGCATACTTTGGGCGTGTTGGTGATCACAGCTCTTGTGATTGAAAAGGCTGCCAATCCCAAAAAAATAAATGCTGAATGTTTACTTTGATATAAGTGGGGTGACTCAAGGTGGGGTAGGGAGGGAGAGCAAGGGAGGAAGATTACCTCTAGATAGGGAATAGGGGTGGGAGGGAAAGGGAGGGGGTGGAAGGAGGTGTTCATGATTATACAAAATACATGTATGAAGATGTGATTTTGGTGTCAACATACCTTATATACAAACAGAGATATGATAAATTGTGGTATGAAGGTGTATTAAGAATTGTAATGCAAAAAAAGTCAATAGGAGAGCTCATGTATAATGGCATAATTTGGTGTGAACATAACAGAGTTATGAAAAATTGTGCTGTGAATGGATAATTATGAATGTAATGCATTCCACTATTGTCATGTATGAAATAAATAAATAAATGGTAAAAAAAAAAAAAAAAGAAAAGAAAAGGCTGCCATGTAGCTGACTAAGTGCCTAAGTGGAGAGAGTGAATATTTGAGAGATTTAGGTGGGTGATGGTCAGGGTTAATTATTCATCGGCCATTGCCCTAATAAATAAATAAACCCTATAATGAAGTATATTGTGGTCCCATTAGCTTGTGTTCAATAAAGGGACCCCAAGTAAAAATCCTGAAGGCCAGGGTAGGCACAAAGTTAGTTGGAACCATTTCAGACCTAACTTAAGGTCTGGCTTCTTAAACAAGGCCTCTGAGTCAGGCCAGATAAATACTGACTGAAGAGGAAGTGGCTGAAATGTAGGGACACAAATGATTTTCTAAAAAATACCTTGGCACTAACATAAGTAACAAAATATTAAGGAATTTGTGGTTTGCTTTAGACAGATAAGTCTTTTTGTCCTTAGCTGGAAATGGCTTTCCACTGATGGATTCATTCTCGACCAGTTCCCATATAACAAGTGGCAAAGTAGGTATGAGAAGGCACACTGAAGGCATAGCCCAGACTGAACCAAAGATTTTAGTCTCATTAACAACAGTGATCTTTTATTACACTATACCAAGCAATATTCACCATCATTAAAAAAAAAAAACACAATACTATGTGCTTAATATTACAGGTACCCATTAAACACAAAAAGAGGACTGATAAGGTTTTCCTACCCAATGTGACAGGAGATGTCCAAATTACAGCTTTTCAAGTCCAAACAGCTCCATCCAGAATCCCATTTGGATCTGATTGGTAATCACATCTTTTCCCAAATTTTATTTCTATGAGCATTTGAATGAATAAAAATGACTCTTACCCCCATTAAGCCTTTTATCTCATTTTTCTTATCTACTATCTTGGAAGATAGTTTGCACTGATTTACATTCCTATAAGCTCTCCCTTGCTGTTGGCCAACCGTAGCCTCTCAATGTGACTTTGAGAGTTACCAGGTAGGCGGGATAGCCAAGACAGAGGTCCTGCTGCTGGGCTATGTTTTACTAGGTGAAACCACTGTATTTGAATAGAGCTGCATCCAAATAAACTTGAAAGCACCATCTTATTCGTTTCACTTAAGAACACAATCCCTCTTCAGTCTTTTATTCTTCCTACAAATGTCAAAGTTCTCAGACTTAGTAAAGTCTTAATCTGTCTTTTTTGTTGTTCTTTTTCAAAATCTGAGTAAAGCAATAAATAAATAAATAGAACAGACCTAAGAAACATATTTACATACATAAATTTTTGTATTGTTATTTACTACTAGTTATTAGACCAAAAATATATATTTCAATAGTTTGGATCCTAAATGTCCCCAAAGACCCATGTGTTAAAGGCCTGGTCCCGAGCCCATAGTGTTATTGGGAGGTGGTGAAACATTTTTACCAAGTGAGGCATAGTGGCAGGAAGTTATGTCACTGAGGGCATGCCCTCAGAGGAGATACTGGAAGTCATTCCTCTCTCTTCTGTTTCCAAGGCATTGTGAGGTAAGCAGCTTCCTCTGCCGCATATTCCAATCATGAAATATTACCTCACTATAGGCCTAAAACTAGTGGGACCTATTGACCATGGAATGAAAACTGCAAAATTGTGATCCAAAGTAAACCATTTTCTTTTTAAGTTAATTATCTAGGATATTTGTTATGGCAACGGAACTCTAACACATACATGACATATGAGTCTTTTTTCTAATTATGGAGAAGGTTGAGTGTATTCAAAGCAAATTAAGTTATCATCTTTTGCCAAAATGGATTAAATATTTAAATGCACACACACAAGCTTATTTCAGAAACAGAATATAAAAAACAAGAAGAGGAAGATTGATAACTTTGATATCTAAACTCAAGCTTCAGCATAAGATACCATCCAAGTTATCAATTTGTTATAAGTCAGCTCAGATTCATTTTCTGTTCTGCGATAACTTATCTGGACCTTGTAAATGTTTCCTCTTTGTCAACTGGCAAATGTTAAACTCTGTCAGGAGAGAGTATTGGAGCAAATCTGTAGGAAGAAGAAGGGTTTCTCTTCAAGGTTCTGGTGTGCTCCTCTAAGCAGATCCTTTCAGTGTGTATGGCTTTAGCAGCATCAAGTTCTCACAATACATGTGGCTTGTACCATGTCTGATTCTAGCATTGCATGCGCTTCAGGGTAGAGTGCCTCTGGCACAGAACCTCTTCTGAAGGGATCCCTCCAGCACCTCCTTGGGTGACTTTGTCACCTCAGAGAAATTCTCTGTTCTCTTGTAAGCCTTGTCTAGGTAGTCTCTAATGAAGTCTGGATCTGAGCCTTGGAAGGTAGTCACTGCTCCTAAATTTGCAATTCCTATATTTTTTAGAATTTATTACTTATCAGACAATCCCCCATTATGCTGATCCTTGGGTATAGTTAATGATTATTTATGTTAAACATTCCATGTTTGAATTACTATGTGATTTCTGTCTCCTTATTGTCCAAAGGTTGAAACAGAACTGGTACCAGGAGTGGGGTGTTCTCAGAGGATAGGCCCACAAAGATGGAATATGTGGATTTGGTTGAGCACTATGGGCTCGGGACGAAGCCTTTGGTTGAACACAGACTATGATCATATTTGGGTCTTAAGTTAATACTCACCAAAGGGAATCTATAGCAGAGGAGGCTCTTATTAATCAAGTTGACAAAATAATATGCCCTGAGAGTATCAGCATCACTTTCCAGCTACTCCCTGCTTTCTCAATGGGACTCTGAACATCCCACAGTAGTATGGAGCTCATATGTGGGCTTAGCAACACAGACTTCCCCTTTTCCAAGGCCAACATCACTACTGCCAAGTGTCTATTCTGTCCAGAGCTGAGACTACTAATGAAACTGCAATATAATGCCAACCCCATGGTTAATCATTATCTACCTGGTAGCAGGTTGATGATACTGGACTTCTCTCATCATGAGAGGACCAGAGATTCACCTTCATTAGAATGAATCCATATTCTGTATATGTATTACCTTCCTTCCCATAATGCTTCTGCCAGCAGCACCTCCAATCCATATACTTACTGAAGGTCTTATATGACATTTTTCCATAGCATTGCTTCTAAGCAAGAAATAAATTTCACAGCAAAAAATATGCTGCAGTGAGCTCATGTCCATAAAATCAACATGGCCCAACACCAAGAAGTAGCTGACCTAATTATAAGGTCAAATGGTTCACCCACTACTCATTTATGACAGCAGTTGGGGACACCACCCTGAAAGTGTAGCACATGCTTTGAACCAGCGTATATGGGTCCAAGAATCACAGAGTAATAGTGAGTTCCTTCATGATTATACTTCTTATCCCAGCATCTGGAGAATGCTAAAAATTGGAGGTTTTAGTCCTCAAGGGATGCTTCAACCAGGGACACAACAATGGTTCCACTTACGTAAGATGAGACTGCCACCTGGACTTCCTTATGTTCCTAAACAAATAGGCAGAAAAAGGTGTATCTCTACTGGCTGGAAGGATCAATCCTGATTGCCAATAGGAGATTGTACTGCTAGTACACAAAGGAGGCAAAAAGGACTATATTTGCAACACAGAGGATACCCTGGGTGTCTAAGCAGTTCCATGTCAATAGTAAAGATTAATGAAAACTATAACAACCAAAATAGGTAGAACAATTTGAAGAATCAGAAACTTTGGCTCTAATATTTAGGTCTTTACCAGGTAAAGAATCCTAACCAGCTGAGGTTCTGGCCAAGGGCAAAAGAAATACCAAAGAGGTAGAGAAAGGAGGTCACAGGTTTAAAAAAACAGGGACCGCAATAGCTTTGAGGATTTTCCATTTTCCTCTTTTATTTATTTGTATGTTCTAACCATTTTCATTTTCTTCTTTCATTTTAATTTTATATACAAGTTTTGGGAGATTAAATTTACAATTTAGATTTTAGGTTACAGAATATTTGATGAAACAGTGACAGAATTGGAGGAGTCATTAATGTAACCAACAATGAAAATGATTGTCAGTACTGGGCATCTTCTTATTTTGAGAAAGGGGAGTGAAGTTGATTTGTAAGAAAATATAAGTCAGGAAGAAATGTCGGACTATCTCATTGTTGCAAAGTTTTGAAATGTGCAGAAGGGCACATATGGAAGCTTAATAACCAAAGGGATGGACTGTGACCCTTTTCCATTTATCACCTCTCAATGTTCCTGTCACTACCCTACACTCCCTTCAATGACTTCCCAGATTGCCACTGGTGTGACATCTCTCCATGGATGGCTTCCCTGGCACCCACTCAGATGGATTTGTAGCTACTATGAACTTCACTATGCAGACAGCCAGGGTTGCATCATCTCTGATGAAGCCTGGAATTAAGTGGTGGCCACTGCCTAGTTTTGTTGTTGTAGTTTTTGGTAATGGGAATAGAATTCATGGACACTTTACCACTGAACTACATCCCAGACCTTTTTTTTTTTTTGAAACAGGGTTTTGCTAATTTGCTGAGGCTGGCCTCAAACTTGTGATCTTCCTGCCTTGGCTTCCCAAGTTACTAGGACTGCAGGCATGTGCCACCATGCCCAGCTCTCACATGGCTTCTTTTCAATGACGCAGATCTCTTTGGCAACTGCACCCTCCTTGGCAGCACCTTGAAACATGTTTCTTTTTTGGAGAGCCAAACTCAAGTTTTCCAAATTTTCCCTATTCACTTCTGATTTTCACAGTAAATTTAGCTAAAAAGGAAGCAATAAAACCTGAACTGCTATCTGAATGTTGAGCTGCCTTGAAATTTCCTTCACCAGGTAAACTGGTCCATCACCTTTAAGTTCAGCTTCCCACCAAGTCTCAGGGATGGTTAAAATGTAGTCAAATTCTTTACCATGGTGTAAAAAGGTATGGCCTGTCCAATTCCCTGCAGAGTCCTTATTTTCACCTGCAACCTCCTGAGAAACCTTTACTAATCAGCATTCTGGTCTTAATCCTCACCAGAATTGGCCTTTGAGTTCTGCATACAGGCCTTTGAGTTCTCCAGACTCCCCACAAACCAAATCCAAAGATTCCTCCGTTATTCTCAGGTTTAGTCATACCAACTCCCACTTCTTGGTACCAATGTTGGGTGTTGGTTGGCTTTGTTACTGTGACAAAATACCTGAGATAATCAACTTAAAGGAGGAAAGGTTTATTCTTGCTCACAGTTTTAGAGATTTCAGTCCATGGCTGGTTGGCCACACTGCTTTTGGGCCAAATAGCACATCATGGCAGGAGGATATAACTAAGGTAGCTGCTTACCTCATGGCGGCCAGAAAGCAAAGAAGAGGAGGGCTGGGATCTAAACATCCCCTTCAAGAGCATGTCCCAATGAATGGACTATTTCCCACTAGGGCCCACCTCTTAAAGGTTCCAACCCTCTCTATAGCACAAGTTGGGGATCCAGCTTTTAACACATGGGGGACAGTCATCGAAACCACAGCAGTATACCAACAGAGAAATTTAAGTATTTGGTACAGCTACATACACTAATTTGGAAACTTGAAAAGATCTCCAAGCAGCAGCAGTAGAATGCATTTTGACATATCATACACAGTGGAAAAAAAAACAAACTTGTAGGAGGACTCACAATAGACAAGAAATGGAAACAACCTGTGTCTAACTGATGGAATGAAGAAAAAAAATGCAGTACATATGCACAATGGAATACGATTCACTTAGGAATGAAGTCTTTTTAATTTGCAACAACATGGATGGAAGTGATTATGTTAAGTGAAATAAGCCAAACATAGAAAGTCAAGTACCATATATGATCTCACTCATATGAAGGATCTAAAAAGGTTGATCTCACAGAAGCTGGGAGTGGAATGATGGTTAAGAGGCTGGTAGAGTACAGGAGGGGAAGGGGAGAACAATGGTAGGAAGTTTAGCTACATAGGGATAAGAAGTTCTGGTGTACTATTGCATATTAGGATGACTTAAAGACAGATAAATGTTTTCACCATCAAGAACTGTGTTTCACATAGATGTTTACCCTGATTTAAACATCTACACAAAATGCATGTTTTGAAACATCACATAGTATCCCATTAATATATAAATTTATGTATCTGCTAAAAAATAAATTTAAATATAAAAAGCAAAAAGTTGAAAGCAACTAAGAGAAAATAATATTGTGGCAATGAATTGTTGAACATCTTACTTGAAATAATAAAAACTTGCAGAATGTTAAAATAAAAATTCACATCATATATTTTGTAAAGGCAGGTATAATTACGTATGCACAAATTTTTGGAGGAAGAAGGGTTAATATCAGTTAGTTTGTTACCTTTAGAATGGAGGAGGGCAAGTGGATGGGACCAGGGATGGTTGAAGTAGATTTACACTACCTACAATATTTAGAAAAAAAAAAGTGTATTTATGTATAGCTTGATAACTGAAAATGAGACATTTAAAAAGTCCTGTCTTGAAGCCAAGTGCAATGGCACATGCCTGCAATCCCAGTAATTTGGAAAGCTGAGGCAGAAGGTTCCCAAGTTCTATGCCAGCCTCAGCAACTTAGCCAAGACACTGTTGCAAATAAAAGGACTGGGGATGTAGCTCAGTGGCAAAGTAACCCTAGGTTCAATTCCCAGTATCCCCAACCCAAAACTAAAATCCCATCTTGAGATTTTTCTTCTGGCTAAAATGAAGTGAGACTAGGCTCATTCTGAAGCAACTAAAAAGCTGAACTAAATATATGAAAGGTTCCCTCTCCCCCGCCCTCAATACAATGGATATTAGGCAAATAATAGTGATCTCTAAGAGAAAACTATTGACCCAACTTCCTGCCTTGAATTTCTAAGTCATAACATAAGGCAGGGAGCCCAGGCAGGGCCCAGTTGACTTCCTTAGTTGAAGAGATGGAGCTGAAAATCACGGGAGGTGAAGGTAGAGAGTTCCATGGCAGAAGGCCAAAGGGCAGGTGCAGAGACAACTGGAGAAATCTGCAGAGGGGGCCTCTCAAATAGTAATTAACACATCCACAAGGAACTCTCCAAGGATGTGTTAATTACTATTTGAGAGGAAAGGGTAACCAGGGCTCAACAAGGTTGGGATCAGAGCTGGTTCCTACCAGTCCATACTAGAAAGTTCATAATCTAAGAGGCACTGGACATTCAGAAGAGTCTTTCCTCACTTAGTACCACAATAATCACTCCTAGAACAAACACTGTTTTGTTCTCACCTTACAAAACATAAAAGACCCAAACTGTCTTCAGCTATTTATGTCACAGAACAATGCTCAAGAATATTTATAGGAATACAAAAATATCCAGCACCCAAACTTACATTTGGCATCCAATAAAAAATTACCAAGTATGCAAAGCAGCAGGAAATAATGACCCATACTGTGCAGAAAAATCAATTAATAGAAACTGACCCAAATGTGAACATTAGCAAATATGGGTATTAAAAATTGTTACTGGCAATTTATATAAACTTTAAAAACTCCGGAACAATCGAGAAACATGGAAGATTTAAATGACATTTAATTGAACTATAAATAAAGACAATATCTGAAATGAAAAACATCCTGTGAGATAAAAAACATGATGGTATTCTTGTCATAACTTCCTGGTAAACTTGGAGCTTCATTTCTATTATTTGTATAAGACCAATTTAACTGTCTATCCCATCATCCAACTACCATTTTTAAAGTTCTGTCCACCAATGATCAATTAACATTTTAGTTATCTGCTGGCCCACAGAAGCAATACAGAGTAGACTATCCCCAACAGCATTAAATTGAATTAAATTAATTGAGCATTAAATTTCATAATCAAAATCCAACAATACACTTCAGTCAATAAAAAGGAGACAAAAAGCAATAAACACGTAGATTTATTTTAAATCAGTTTGGTACATGATACAGATTGGTTTTGCAGTTTAAAATGAACTGAAATAGAAATTTCTAAATACAGCAGTGTCTGCCTGTGCAACAAATATCTATAAAGTAAAATAAGGCATTTGATAGACCTACATCTGCATGAACAAATCAGATGAAAAATCTGAGAAGATTTCATAATATACCTTCTGGATTAAAAAAACCCAAAAATTATTAATGGCTCAAGATACTACATTGCTAAAGGAACGGGGGGGGGGGAGTCAGAAAAGGCTGAGTTCTGTTCCTAGAGCTCATCTGTAGACTTGCAAAATCTAACAACATTATGCTTTTGTTGTTAGAGGAGTGCTCAAAATTATAGAGGCTTCAAATCAAGTCACATTTTCACAAAGTTGCTACATATGCTGAAATTAACGTGTGGCAAGGTTATTCCAGGCAAATAATCATTATACACCGTAGCTAGTTTTTGCCACCTTGTGAGGAATGGGATTCTGTGAATTTTTCAAATGAATTCTACAGCACTCACTAAAAACTAACAGCCATGGCACCATAATAAATTTTGTGAGGTACCTAAATATTACTACTAATGGAAACACAAAAATGTGAGGTAAATCTACCTTTTTCCAAAAAATCTTTGAAGCCAGAGATTTTAAACAATTAAGGCACTTGAAAATATTAGGTATATGTACAAATGTGCAAGTAAAACAAACTTCAGCTGTACCAACAAGTGACCAAAAAAAAAAAAAAAAAAAAGCCCAGTAACTCTTCATTTTAAGAACCTTTAATATAATGACCTAAATACAAGTTTTGGTTTATGAAATGAACAAAGGCATTTGTCATTTCCCTATAAACTATTGAAAATCAAGTGCTAAACTCAGCCACTAAAGGCTTAAAAACAAAAACACTTAAATGACCTAAAAAAGCAAAAGCCCATTTTAAACTAATTAAAGCCTCTGAACTAATCCAATGTGTCAAAGAAAAGGGAGAAGCAACCCTCTAAAAGTAAGAAAACTAGTGCTTAAGAAACTGTAGAAACAAAAATATGTATGCTTATTTATATTATGGGAGTTGAAACGAAGAAAGAAGGAGAAGAGGAGGGGGAAAAGTGGAAGTACAGTCTACACATCTAGGGCAAGCATCATTAAAAATCTATAGTAATCTGATAAAAAATCCTTAGATTTTCCGAAATTATACTGATCACATCTGCCATCTGAAAACTTAAAATGATTGTCTTATTTAAAGAGCTAATAAATGATTCTTTCTTTTTCACTTCATGAAAGTAGTTACTTTTCAGGCAAGCTTGGTATGAATCCTTTCAAGGTTCATAGTGTTAAGATATTTTTTTGAACACAAAGAAAACATAATTTTATCACAATTCTTTTCAACAGCCCAAAGAAAAATGTTGTGAAATTCAATGTGAAGTTTTTAAACTTTGTAAAATAGTAATTAGCATAAGTTTCTCAGCTCTAGGGGGGGGGAAAAAATAGGTATGCTTTTAATTTAAATATTAACAGTATGATATCTAAAAGCAGGTTTACTACTGCTTACATCAACAGTTACAATCTCAAAACCGACTTTTGTCTTCCTTAATATCAAAGAACAAATCACAGATTTTAATTTCAGCCTACTTTTCAGTCTGTCTTTTAAGGCACTGTTCTTTATTTTCTCAGTGATATAAGGTGCTTTTTAAAGTATGAATAATATCCTGTTAAACATTAATGGTCTGTATCCTTTCCATTCATTTCTTTAAATCTGGAATGTAATTCCCCATGTAGCATGTTATTTCTAATGTAGAAAAAAATAACTTATCAAGCACAAAATTTTACTCTATGGATACAGTTTAGTACTACTAAATTAATAAATTTATTCCACCTTTGAAATGATAGCCAAAAATCCACCTGATTTGATGCTCATTTGGCACACCTTCTCAATTCTGGCCACTAAATTACATCTTGAATTAGCATAAAAATAATGCAGCTTTCAGGCTTTAAGATAACTAAACTTAAACTGCCAAGAGTCAGGAGGTTGTCTGCACCAGACAACATTCTCCATCACTTATAGAAAGTTACATTTGGCATGAACAGAAACATAATCCCACAGCAGCAGCCATTGAAAATAAAAGACGACAGCCACAAGGATTCATGCAGAATATTTTTAAAATATTCCTGTTAAGTAAAACATTAACTGATTTTTCTTCAGGGATGATGTTCCAAAATATCCTATATGCATCCTTTGGAAATTTAAAGATCCTGGAATAGTGTCTTCCATGTAGGACTTCTTGTAAGATAGTATTTTGGTTTCAGTGAGTTACACAAATGAACTGCCAGTCCTTGTTAATTTAATGGGTCTGCTTACAAAGTATGGTAATTTCGTTCTTTAGATTTGCAGAACTTATAGAGAAAGAAAATTACAGCCTGCACGCCCAAAACAAGGACAATTCCTCCGATGAAACTGGCTGCATCAAAGGTAGACTTCCGTGCAGGTTGTGAGGTTGGAGCCAAAGTGGTATTTGTTGCATCTGATATGATAAAAGAAATAACAATCCTTAGCAAGTCTTGTGATCCTCTAACATAATTACAAGACCCACCTGAGCTTCTGTTTGGCCATGTCAAATTCCCTAAAGCATTTCCTTTCAGGTCAAATCTTTACACTAGAACTTATCTCTAACTGAGGAAGACAACTACTTTTCAATTCCATTCATTCTGTCCATAGATATCAAGCGGTTATGCTGCTATATAATGCTTCAAATATGAAAAAACATAAAATCATTTATTTTTCTGGTATATAAATTGTGCCCTAGTAACTTTAAACACTTTCAAAATATACAATAATTTTTGTTAGACAATATTTTTTGGCTGATTGCTTGAGTAAATACTAATGTTTACGTTAAAAATTCATGATATTTGAGTTTTACTACCTATTACAAAGGTAAACAAAATTCAGTTGCAATTCTTCAAGTTATGAAAACCTAATTTATAATTTCAATAAGCAAAATAATTCATGAATAAAAGCATCTTAAATAACAGTTTTGCAATATAAGTATTACCAAGTCATAAGGAAAAAGAACATGAAAATTAGGATTTCTTTTCAAGGAATAAAATGTTTCAAGAGGAAACTGAAAAAAGTAGCATCCATTAAAAGCATTTCATACTTGAAATAAATTTTAATTTTTTCTTAAACTATCATAGGAAAATTGGTTCTTGTGGTTAGGTAAGTTGGCCAATTTCAAAATTAATCACAACTGGGGACATAGCTCATTGATAGAGTACTTACTTAGCATGCACAAGATACTGGATTCGATCCCCAGCACCAAAACAAAACAAAACCCAAAATCGATTACAACTGTTTTCTATTTCTTGTGAAGACAGAATGCCCTCATTGAAACTGAAAGGAAGTATAAGCATGAAGCTTGAGGTATCACAAAAAACAGGTAAGATTTCTCAGCACCAAAACAGCAGTTTAGGCCAGACAGAGGGGTGTATGCCTATAATCCCAGCAACTGGGGAGACTGAGGCTCTAAGTAACTTAGTGAGATCCTGCCTCAAAATAAAAAATAAAATGGGCTGGGGATATAGCTCAGTAATAAAGTGCCTCTAGGTTAAATTCCCAGGACCAGAAAAAAGTTCAAAACAGCAATTTAAAAGGTGGTTAAGAAAAAACAGCAAGGTGCATAACCAGTAGTGATTGTAGCTTTTTAGACCACTCTTGGTAAAAATAATAGTGCTGTATAATCACTTAAATTGTGATGGTCTAATATAGCACACAAACAATCCCTTCAATTAACTGGTAGCTACAAATCAGATTTCACAACTTTTTAAGTTATACTGAAAAGTTTTGGAAAACATTATTACTTAATTCTTACAGTGTCAGGCCAAATGTTGATTAATCATTTAGAAACTTGAAGAGGATTCCCAGTAGAGCTATCTTATTGCTTAAACAGCTGATTACTGTGGCCCTTTAGTTAAGAGATGAGTTTCAGTCCATAAAACTGGAAACTGATGACAAAAAAAGTGAAAAGCAACATGTATACATACCTAACATCACTATTAGTTTAAAAAGCTTCAATTACCTGATGTGGTAACTGTGGTGGAATATGTAGAAGAGGAAGGCAGAGTTGTGACTTTAGCTGGAAGGAAAACAAAACATTAAAAAAACACACAAAAACGAAAAAACTTTTTTCTAAATTCCCAATTGTCTAACATCTGCCTCTTAAAAGTAATGCTACCAATTTCAAAATGCTTTCAATTCTTTGACAATAGAAGCCTAATTTCAGTTAAAGGTTTACTAACAAATCTACCCATCCAAGAAAAGTAGCATTTAAATGAATTTGAAAACATCCAGTAATCATAAAATTGTATTTAAGTTAAAACCTATGTATGTATATGAGTATAAAATACATCAAGTTTGCAAAAAGACAAAGGGCAAGAATACTTAGGAGAGGGAATTAAGAGGTTCTTTGTAAATAATCTTGCTTCTACGACAAAAACTATTAATCATGGTAAGAAATAACTGCAATCTAGTATTTCTTATGTAGGTACCAAGATTTGCCTCCTCATTTCAGGGGTTTACAAACCTTTCTTAAGGAGCAGATAGTAAATATTTGAGTCCTTGTGCACTGTGTAACACAAAACAGCCTAAGACAACATGCAAATCAATGAGCATGTTGGGATCCAATAAAGCTTTATTTGTAAGAACAGGTGCCCTTGTTGCCCAAATTTAGAAAGAGCTCAAGGGTAAGCTTGGGTCTATCAGTGCCGGAGACCAAAATACTACTTGATGACGTCTCTAAAAAAATGTACTGAGAAGAATTAGTTTGGATATAAAATTGTTTCAGGAACTGAAGTACCCTATTAGGTGAACTTCAAACTACTAACGCCTATTACCAAGTACCATCTACAAAGGTGCACATACCAATATTAGAAAGGAAGAACTGAACATAATTCATGAAAATTAACATTTTCTTAAGAGTCAAATGACTCAAGAGCTCCGAAAGGTTGTCAAAGCTCACTGGACCACTTGTGAAGTTGTCTTT
Source organism: Marmota flaviventris (assembly GCF_047511675.1). Classification (NCBI taxonomy): domain Eukaryota; kingdom Metazoa; phylum Chordata; class Mammalia; order Rodentia; family Sciuridae; genus Marmota; species Marmota flaviventris. Next base: position 53,997,087 of record NC_092503.1, on the reverse strand, counting down.
AAAAAAAGTTAGGGTTCAATTTCATTTTTTTGGAAAGAAGGTAAAACTCTAGGCAAGGGCTACAGGAATAAGAGTTCCTTATTATGTCCCAAGAAATGTTGTTAGGCTTCATGATATAGGGGCTTCAAGATGAAGATGTGCTTACATGCTGGGCAGCTAAGGATGATCTGGAGGGCAGATGAGGAAGATCCATTACATGAGGCTTATGTTTTTTTAAAAATGTAAGGGGCTATAGTTTGTGCACTGTTTCAGAAAAGGATTTCACAGCTAAAGAAAATATGACATCAAAATGCTCCCTTCTTTTAAAATATATAAACTGGGATGAAAAAATAAACAAACAAACTGGGATGTATGGCAGTCTGGAATTTTCCTATCTTTTATTCATGTGTCCCTCTCCATCTCAGAGAATAAAGTTCATAAATACTGGAACTGGTTTTGGTACTAATATTCTACTGTTTGGCACTGAGAAAGTATGATTCTCACTTAACACTCTCAGGGCATAAAGACTGCATCCTGATAGCAATATGTATATTTCCTAGACAAATGCTTGGGTATCTAATCATTGAAATTTCACACTATACCCCACAAATACGGACATTTCAAGTCGGTTAAAAATATATTCCTTTTTTTGTTTTTTAAAAAGAACACTAACTGAATAGATTTCAAAGGGATATTCTTAATCCATAAAAGGAGTGTCAAATACATGTTGATGAAACAGAAATGAAGCAATCTTCTATTGTATTATATTGTCTTTTTAAAACAACCAAAAGTTTCTCAATAGGAATAATTATCTCCCAAATTCCACCCATAAGAAGCAGCTCTGTACTTGAAGAGTAATTATAAACCAAGAGTGGGCTTGACAGCTTCAAAACAAAGAATATCACTAAAAGGTACAGAAGTAGAGAGACCAGGTCTCTCACACAGGCAGATTTTTCATATCCCAAGGTTAACAGGATCCTAGAAGGCTAAGGTGTTCTAATTTTTACAGAACCACAAGTAAACAGGGAGTTTAATTAATGTTTCTGAAAGCTCTAGCCAAGTTTCTTTCACTAGTAATGATAATAAGAGAAACTAGTAGATGATTGCTAGTCCCATGGATGGGTATGTTCATACACACTTGTAGCTTTTCTGTTCTTGCCTGGAGCAATGCTGTACACACTTTTATCCAACCTGCTCTTAACTGAACACTTCTCTCATTTCTCCATTTTTTTTGGGGGGGGGGGACTGGGAATTGAACCCAGGGGTGCTTAACCACTGGGCTACATCCCCCCACCCAAGCCCTTTTTATTTTGAGACAGGGTCTCACTAAGTTGTTGAAATCCTAAGTTGTGAGGCTGGCTTTGAACTTGCTATCCTCCTGCGTCAGCCTCCTGACTGTGAACATCTTACAGAGAAATATCTGGTCTTATCTCTGACAGGGCTGATACTTATATAGGATTCCTAGATTAGAAGGTATGGTCATTTAAGGCTAATTATTATATCCTTCAAGCTTTTTGTTAATTTGTATGTGTTTTATATAACCAAAACAAATGAACAATAAAAGGCTTTACAAATTAAAGATGTTATAACTTTTCAATCTTAAAACACCTTTACTAATTTTGTTTGACAATGTTATGGGGAAAAAAATCAGCAAATTTGCTATTTGACTTTCACGATCTGCTCTCGAACATGGTAAAACATTCTTTTTTGTATATAAGCAAAACATTTACACATTTTTAATTTTGACAACAGTACTATGTTGACAATACTTACAAAATAAGGCAATACTTAGGGAGTACACATCTATTGATCTACTATATGTTCTTAAAAACAACAACAAAAGCTGGGCACAGTGGCACATGCCTGTAATTCCAGCAATCTGAGAGGCTGAGGCAAAAGGATTGAAAATTCTATATCGTTTTAGGCAATTCAGCAATATCCTGTCTCAAATAAAAAATCTGGGTTGGGGATATAGCTGAGTGGTAGAGCTGCCCTGGGTTCATATCCCAGTACCTGGAGTTGGGGGGTTGGGGTAGGGAAAAACAAAAACTTCATAGGTGGTGATAAAGAGAATTTAGAAAATACAATGAAGATATATCTCCAAAATAATCTGGTCATTCCATTGTTAAAATAGATATTATTTGTACTGAAGGGGTATTATAATTAACCCAACTGCATACTTTACACACACACAAAAAAAAATCAAGTTTTCTTTGCAGTAATGTTTCCTTAACTATCTCATAATTTACTTCTTGCTCCCTTTAGCAGAATATACACAAAGCCATGGAAAGAGATTCCTAAGGATTTTCAATTAGTAAGCACCAACTGATGGCCATTTTCTGTAAGCAAACTCTGGCCTCCTCCTGTCCTACAGAACCAAAAACAGATAAAACAAGAGACCCATGGCAGTTCACAGGAGGACCCAGGGTGAAGCAAGCTGCAGAGAAACTACATTAAGAACAGATTCACAGGAGAAATTAAATGAACCCAAGTGCTTTGGGGAAAATTGTCTCCCCTTATTTTCCTTCCTGTGCTTATATTGCAACTTTGGGAAATTAGCTTCCTCCCAACACTCCAAATTTAGCAACCTTTAACATCATCTTTCCTGGATGATTTCTAACAAGTGCTCAGTTTTTGAACAAACCACTGTGTAACAATCCACCCAAGCGTTATAGCATTAGAATACTTCTGTGGCATAAGTATTTTCATTGTAGCTGATTTCGAGTTACCAAAATGACATCACTGAAGTCAGAGTTAGAGACACTGTGTATATGTGGATAGCAAAAGGTGGTCCAATCAAGCTCCAACACAAACTGCCCGAGACTTTCAAAATGAGTTCTTGTCCTTGTTACAGCATTTCACTACTTTTTCCTTTGAAAAACTACGTTTACACCCATACATTGTTAATTTCTTGGACACACTTCTCTGGGATTTCTTACTTTCATGCCCATCCCTACCCAGTTCTCTTCCCAAACCCTAGTCCTCTTGCCACCCCTTAGGCAGTACTGTCCCCTCAAGTTTGATCCTTAAACCCAACCCTCCGTATGTTCCTCCAGCAGCCTCTACTACTGTCTGATTGTTGTAATTTTAGCCAAGAACTCTCTTCAGGATTGGTATCCTGAAAAAAATCCCCAAAGACAGCCTCAAATGCATTGTGCTTCCTCCTCCTTGCTTACTTTGGTAAAACATCTTTTCCATTCCACCTCCCACACCCTCAGTCATAAGCCTTAATCCTTCCACTTTCTAAGCCTTTCTGCATGCATCTACAGCTCTTCCTTATTATTACTATATCAGAGTACCTAATTTCCATGAATCCACTTTAGTGATCTTCTACTACTCTCCACAGGCCAGAGTTAAGTCTTTTTATTAAAATGTAAGTCTGATCATATGACCTACATGCTTGAAATCTTTCAAGATAACATCTAAATCTACCAGCAAGGGATATAAAAGCATTTCCCAATCCCACTGTTGACTGTCCAGCTTACTGTCATTTTGTACCAGACACTCCTTAAGCTCACTATACTCACTTATTCTTAATATGTGCTAACCACCCTGCTCTGTCTGGAAAGCTTTCCCCACGTTTTACCAGCATCATTTCAGTCAGTCAGTCAACATCTCCCACAAGCTGTCATCTTATCCACTGTACCACCCAACACACATATATCACCTTCCTACAAATTCTCCAACACACTATGCTTACTGACCTTGTTCACCACTTCTACAAAAATGCTAGCTTACTTTTGCCTTCTTTTATTATCTAGCTAATATTTGTTCTGGAATAGATGCGTTTAATATTGGCAAAATATAGTATTTACTCTTCCTATCAAATCAGACTGAGGATGTGGTAGAAAATGTTATTAATGGAAATGAGAATCACAAATATTCCTGAAAAGCAATTCAGTCCTGAGCCTTAATCATGCCCCCTGCCCTAGGAATTCTTTTTGACTCAATTCCATCAGACAGCAAATAGACATAGACAATGAAATAACACAACTGTCCAACCAAGAGCACAATGAATAATGTACCACAGTTTTAAGAAAGAAAACAATACCAAAGTATATGAGCATACCATCCACTTCATAACAAGTATATTTACTTAAACACACACAGAGAAAAGACAGGAAGAAATTAATCACTGAAAATTTTCTGGTATATCTCTTGATGACTGTGGAGATTTAAATTTCCTTTGCATTCCTGTATTTTTCAAGATATCTACAACATCCATAAAATGTATGGATAGCAAATCTAATAAGATTCACTGTATGTAGAACACTGGAGCAATATGTTACTGTCACAAACAGTACATATTTATGTAGTTATTATGGTCCAACACTAAATAAATCTTTAAATTATACTAACAACTTTTAGGTATTTAATTATTAAAAAGTTACCCATCAAGAGAGTTTAAAAAACCTGAAAGATGAAGTCAGAAAAGAATCAATCATCTTGAATTACCTGTAGAATTAGTTGGCACTGGAGTCGCAGTAGGCACTATAAAAATAAAAAACAATATACTTCAAATTTGTCTAAAATATTATAATCTTAACACTATTTTACAACCTGCAATTTAAATGTTTTTACAATATAAATACTACAACTAGAAAAGAATGACCATTTCCCCCACCTAATACCAGTATCCTCTTCTTTACAAATAGAACCACCATTTCTTAGCCTCTCCTGCCACTAAATAACCAACTTCTACCAAGCACCTTTATTGAGGTAGATACAGGCCTCTCATTTTCCTTCCCCTTTTCTGGTAGCAGAAAAATTAACATGATAGCTAGAATATGAGCATTGACCTTGAGGAATGACAGAGTGAAAACTAAAATGAATGTGGGTCCCTAATGGCTGTCACTCTAGACCTCTAACTGCACTCTAGTCCAGACTTCCTTTACATCAGAGAAAAAAATTTGTCCCTGCTTAAACCACTATAATTTGATGGGATTATGTCCCAGACAGCAAAACATAGTTCTAACTACCACATTATCAAATAAACGTTACTTTTTCAATTTTTCTTTAAATTGATTGTTTAAAAAATATTTTACTTAAAAAAGAAAAATATATTTTATTTAATCTTGTCTTCAAGCAATTTATGAAATCAAAGGCTTGATAATTAGTTTTTTCTAATACACATTAAAATAACTATTAAAATGTATGTCCGCATCCCACCTAATCTACATTTTACAGAGTAAAACACACCTAATGCTAATGAAAGCCCCAGTTATAAAATTCATGTTGCGATGGGGAAATCCTGTCAAAGACTGTCTGTGAAGGTTACTGACACACTCCACAAAATTAATTATCTATGTGCCAAATTAGGAATCTTTCCCATTAATTTATATTCTTTTTAAAAGAACAGCTGTTTCAGCTGGGCACTGTGGTGCACGACTGTAATCCCAGCAGCTCAGGAGGCTGAGGCAGGAAGATAGTGAGTTCAAAGCCAGCCTCAGCAAAAAACAAGCTGCTAAGCAATTTAGTGAGACCCTGTCTCTAAATAAAATATAAAATAGGACTGGGGATTGTGGCTCAATGGTTGAGTGGCTCAGTGACAGAGTGCCCCTGATACCAAAAAAAACAAAAACAACAGCTGTTTCAACTACGAATTTTAATGATTTGCAGGGCAAAGAAAAATCAAGTTCTTCAAAGTAAAACTGTAAAAAGATGAACACAGAAGTTTATTTAATCATAATACAAACTATGCTGGAGACTAAATTGTGACATTACTAGAGCCTCTAAAATACAAATAAAGATGGGGTGCCTAAACTTCAGTGAATTCCAGGGGAGAGGGGACAAAAGAAAAAGAGTAAAAATATCTATACACTTATATCACTCCAAAGTATAGTTATGTCATTAAAGCTTCAAAGTACCATTTCATCAATCAATATGAATATGCCATTTATAACCAAATCTCTAATATTAGAATTATAGTAATGCTAACAAAACATTGAAACAAGGCTTTGAGATAATTATTTATCCCGCTGTGGCCATTATCCCCAGCAGACAATGTGAAGACTTACCAGAACAGAACTTAGTGCTGTTCCCCACGCTACAATTACTAACTGTTGGGTTATATGAACAATAGCTCTTATTTGCTATGGAAAAAAGAGACAAAAAACACCAGTTAGGCACATCTTTGAATTTGCTACTAAGCTCCGTAAGAAATCAAAATCCTAACAAATACTTTAAAAGTGCACACGACTAATAAATACTATTTTCCTTTTCTCATTTTCTTAGAGATACGACACAGGATCCCTCCAAATTTCACCCTTTTTAAAAATCCTCATGAGTATACAGATAAATCTGAAACAATTAGATCTCAGAATTATGATATAAACTACTACACAATCAATAGAGACAGCCAGAAATCTACGAAAGAGGATGGAGTTGGTAAGACGTTGTCAAGGTCTTTTAATAAAGGATTAAGTAAACAGGAGGTGCTCCACAGCAGCAAGGGAACCTCTGTTCCAGCCCTCCCCACTTTACTCCTTTGTAATGTCTCTTTTCTTTTCTTTTTTTTTGGTGGTACTGGAGATTGAAACAAGGGCCCTGCACAAGACAAGCTAGAAAAGTGCTCTTTTAGTGAGTTACATCCCCAGTCCCTTCTATACTTTTTTTTAAAAATATTTTTTTAGTTGTAGGTGGACACAATATCTTTATTTTTGCTTATTCATTTTTATGTGGTGCTGAGGATTGAACTCAGGGTCTCACACGTGGGAGGCAAGCACTCTACCACTGAGCTACAATCCCAGCCCCACTTCTGTACTCCCTAACATAGCTTTCCTGTATAGACAGACTTGGAGCAACAGGGGGCTGATTGCACTGTGAATGCCTATAATCCCACTTGGAAGGCTGATGCAGAAAGATTGTAAATCAGGGCCTAGCTTCAGTAACTTAGCCAGATCCTGTCTCAAAATAGATTTTTTTTTTTTTTTTAAATGCTGGGGATATAGCTTAGTGATAGAGCGTTTATTTAGTATGTTCTAGGCCCTGGGTTCAATTCCTAGTATTTCTCTTTCTCTCTGTGTCACATACACACAGAGCAGGTACAACCTTGAATTTAATGTTATAACCTGAAGTGATTTACGTAACAAAAAAGTTAATTTAGCCCCAAATCAATACCTTAGTTTAAAATAGCTTTTTGAACTTTATGTGACATAATTTCTACAACTATTAAATTTCCACTGCAGAATAAAGCAACGTAACGTGTGATCTTTCATTTAAAAAAAGAAAAAGGCTGTTTTGTCCATAAGATAAAAAAATGCAAGCTGGTCCGGTGGCACTTGCCTGTAATCCCAGCTGCTCAGAGGTGAGGTAGGAAAGAGGGTTTCGAGTTCAAAGTCAGCCTCAGCAATGGTTAGGCACTAAAAAACTCAGTGAGGCCCTGTCTCCACATAAAATACAAAATAGGGCTGGGGGTGTGGCTCAGGGGTCATGTGATCCTGATTTCAGTCCCCAGTACCCCCCCATAATAAATGGCAATCACATTTATACTAAAAAATAAAATAAATAATTAATGTGATAAATCCATGATTCTAGCAAAAATTTTATCCACATTAACCTAGCTCTTTATTCCACAAATGTTCATAAAGTTAACTTAAGAGAACAAGAAACAATCAACTCTCTATTACTCTCTCATATCTAAGCATCCAACAAAGTTTCATAAGGTCTCTTTGTAGTCACCTTGCAGGACATACACAGATACATCTCAGGTTTCAAAGAAAATTACAAAATTTTCACAGCTAATTCCAGCATAAATGGGCACCATATACAAAGACCTAAAATCTCTCTTCCTTTAAAAGCTATTGAGCTTTAATTATCAAGTCGAAGAAATCTATGGGGGTATGGAAAACAAGAGATTTTCAGAGGAGTGTTAAGCAACTGGCATTTTCAAGTATTGGATTTGCTAAATAAATAGTGCATATTATAATAAATGATCTACAGGATCTTCAAATGTTCAAGAATATACTGTAGTGGTTTTTAAAATGTTATATAACAAAAACAATTTTGCATTCTCAAAATTACAGCAACAACCCCCCACCCCCTACCAATTTTCTTACCTTCTTTACATTCTATCCAAAAGCAGGTAGTATTGTTAATGCTAACATTTACACAGGAAGCACAGCTGTTTTGTCTTTCACAGGTTTCTTCTGGGGGTGGGGAAAGGAGAAGAAATGTATGAAATCAATGAACTGGTATCTAATTTGAGTTCCTTATCATCTTTAAAAAAACAAATGAGCATTATATACAGTACCACAAATTAATAATTCAGAAAAACGGTAAAACTTTGTAAACTGGTATACTAAAAAATTTCAATTACATTAATGAAGCCATTAAGTTAACTCAAAAGAAGCACAACCTAGTGGGCCTGCTCAGTATTGAGGTACCTATCAAACAATCCTTTTTCACAGGGCTACTATTTAAAAGATACCCACATTTATTCAGGGTTTCTTAAGGCATTTTAAGAAGCCCTTAAAAAAAAAAAAAAAAAGAAAAAGGCCGTTTTGTCAGTAAGAAAAAAATGCAAAAACCATTTTTTGGTGGCACTCGCCTGTAATCCCAGCTGCTCGGAGGGTGAGGTAGGAAAGAGTGTTGCGAGTTCAAAGCCAGCCTCAGCAATGGTTAGGCACCAAGCAACTCAGTGAGGCTTTGTCTCCACATAAAATACAAAATAGAGTTGGGGATGTGGGAAAAAGGCTGTGAGACCAACATTAAGGAAACAGAAGGAAATCGCTGCCCTGAAACATCGAATGACACAGGAATTTTTAACAAATTATTTATTACAGATTAAACTGAAACTCTGCTGGTGCCATTCTGAAAACAAGTTAACTTCCCAGAGATTCACAATTCAAAATGTGAATCCACTGTTCACAGAGTTCTTCACTACTGGAAACAACAGCTCAAGAAGTTAGAAAGATGTTTGCCAAGAGTTTGAGTCAAATGGTCCAGAAATGAACTCCAAGGGTAATTACAATTAATGTCTGGATAAATAAATGGATTATAGAACTGGGCTTTATTATCTAGAAACTAGATGCCTCCAACCTTTTTACTTTCCCCCTTGTCTAAAAATCAGCTCTGCAGAGGCACTGCCTTTCAATACACTATTTGCATTTATTGAAAACTGGGTGCCCTGGGCGTGGGGTGTTCACAAAGTAAAAATAAGTTCTTCACAACTATGCTACTTGCTTACCAACTGTTTAAAAAGCTTTTATGGTTGATGCTGGGAGTAACAGAGTGAATGATATTTATATAATGAACTGAATGTGCTACCTACCTTTCAGACTATGGCTTATCCAACTATGATTTCCAGAAAATACAAATTATCCCCTTTGCATGTATGTCAATCACACAAAAGCAATTAACTTATTTCGAAGCATCTTTTTAAAAAAACAAAAAACAAACCACACACTAGTGAAACTGCCAAGTAGGCAGAATAAGAAAAAAAAAAAGATCTGCTCTATCATCTCAAACATAGTGCTGTTAGAATTGTCAGTACTGCATTGCAATTTACTTTCCTCATTTAAAATCTTTGTATTTTACCAAATCTGACTTTAACAACAAAAAAAGATGTTGATATTATCACATATTTCATTATATTAAAGTTTATAAGATATTAAAACTAGGGAAGACAATGTAGAACAGTATGATCAACATCACGGTAAGTCATTGCTTCAGCAATCCTTCGGTTAAGAAGCCAAGTTACCTATTTCTCCCGTATTAACCGGAATAACCAAACGTAGTAGACTACAGATTTTTAAACTCTAGTATTTTTTCAGCCTTGTTTAATCTCAAATTTATCTCCTCCGTCTTGGCATAGTCACAGCATATGCCAACTTCAGGTTCAAATTCTGGGTATGCCTTAAATAATCCTACTTCACTAACAAAAACAGCTTTTTAAGGAAAGCTGTTCCTTGATGGGGCTTCAGAAAATCTACAGACTGGGTTCCAATCCAACTCGGTCCCGGAGAGTTGCTGTATCTCGGTTTCTCCATCTACCTCAGTATCACCACGCATCTTCTGGCTTCGCCTTAAGTAATAAAAGACATCCATGCGAAACACGAAGTACTCGTGGGGTCCTTTTCTTCCTTTGCATGTAGTATGGAATGTGAACTTTTCACAGGTTACTCGCTCAGATCTCAGCTACATCTCCTACTTACATTAGTTACACGGTCAGATCTCAGCTATGTCTCCTACCTATCTGCAAAATCAAGGTGATGAAATTTCAGGAGACAATTTCACAGATCCAAGTCTGAGACATGAACGCTTATTAACCTTTAAGTTTCTCTTCCCTCTTTCACCAATTTCTGGACAAATCTCTCTACGGAGAGAGGCCCTGGTGGGGGTGGGTTAAACGACTAGTTCCAAGGAGAGAGAAGTTCGGTCTCCCAGCCAACTTCGGAGGCGCGTCGCTTCGCCCCATCATCATTAAGCCCACAGATGCCACCTCGCAAGAAAGCCACGTCCCCTCTTCCAAGCCTACGGTAAGAATGGGGATTACTAGGCACTTTTAAAAAAGCACCTCTCCTTGCAAAGCTTGGGAATCACAGCAGCCCAACGGCCGCCAGGGCCCTCCGATCCCCTTCCCGCCGGGCGTTCCCTACCCGCCCGGCCACACCGCGCCCGACCGCGACCGGACCTGGGCGGGCCGCCATGTTGCCGAAGTCGCCGCCGCCGCCCCCGGAGCGCTGTCCGCCGGGCCCCGGCTCCGTGCGTCCCGGAGAGGGCTCACTCCGCAAGGCAGACGAAAGCGGGAAGCCCACTGGGCTGGCGCCTCACCTGGTACTAGAGTGGTGACCGGCGAGGCAGGCGTCGCCGGCGTCGCCGGCGTCGGGGCCACCTTGGTGGTTGCTGAAAAGAGTGGTTCAGTCTTTGCTGGAGTCACGGACGAGTTCTCCGCAGACAGCACGCAGACCACAGACAGGCAGGTGGCTGCCCAAAACAGATGGCTGGAGAACCCGAACATCGTGTCTTCTGTGGTGGCGTCCTGGAGAAAGCTGCAGCATACAACGCGCAGTCGGTCCCTCAGTCCCCTGCGGCGCCGCCTCCAAGACTTCGCCCCCCTCGGGAGTGCGCTGGGGTCACGTGGGGAGCTTCAGACCGCGGCGTGCGGGGCGAGCCGCAGCGGAGGCGGGGCGCGGGCGAGACCAACGGGAATTCTAGGGGGGAGCAGGGATGTTCAGTGGAAGCTTCAGTGAGACCGTACTATAGGGTGAAAACGGTCATGCGCAGAAAATCGTCTCCCTTATTTTCAGATTGCCACACGGAATGCAATTGGTTTGTTTCTCATATGGAAGTCCTTCACTCTGGCTTGGATGGAACAACCCACGTGACGTGGCGAGCAGCGTCCACCTGAACTTCCTGCGAGGCGTCATTCCGTGGCCCCACGTGACCACCTAGACCGCGCCTCCGGGATCCGAATTACCCGGCGGAAGTTGTTTGTCCCATGCACGTGGAACTTGGATAAGTTTGTGTTATATTCTGTACTGCCCGGTCCCCAGAGAGCTAATGTCTATCCTCAGAAGGAGCCGCGCTTATTTTCTTGATTTTTTTTTTTTTTTTTTTTTTTTGCTGGAAGAACCCAGTTTGGGGACTCTCCGCGGTAATGAAGGCACCACGTGGTTAAAGAATTTTTAATCTGTCGCCCACGTAGTGCGAGCCACTTTGCACCGAATACAGCCTCCTGCCGACCTTTGTCGCATTTTCGCAGCCTGACTTTAGGATTGCTGTGTCAGTAAGCGCAGTGGCAAGTCTGTCTCAACTTCACCACTTTGTCGTCAGAAACATAGGCGGTCTGAGTTGAAAGGCCATTGGGTTGGTTTCCACCCGCACATCATGGGTAAGGAAATTGAGACTTAGGAATCGCCTGGCATCAGAGCTGGATTTTTCAGTGCCTAAACATAGAGTTGCCTGGTATCCGAGTTGGATTTTGCAGTGCCAGTTCTGGAGCTGATCTTTCAGTAAGCTTGAGCGCCATCTGGTGCTGAGTCTCAAAAAATGCAATACTTCATAGGCTTCTATCAAGTGGTAAAAGTTAAGACTTTAAAAGCTGTATTTAATGCCGCTGTTTCCGCTTATTTATTCTAATAAAATAATATTGCTTTTATGGGGTATGTTTTGCTGTGTCACAAACACCCAGAACGATGATGGCAGAGAAGTATTTAATCTTTTTGTTTTTTTTCTGCTTAAGGTTAGAAGCTTTTATTCCTGCCTGGAATCTCAATCAGTGTAGCCCTTGTGTGCCCTCATGACTGTGAACTAACATCAGCTGATCCAACCTATGGCCAGGCCAGAAGTGTGAGTGCAGTTAAGAAAATGAGGAATCACCATCAGGACTTCAAAACAAACAAACATCCAATCTTCGCCCAGGATTCACATATCATGTTTGGCACATGACTACACCCAAGACTAAATGAAAGCATAAGCAACTTTTTTTTTTCATGATTAAAAATATGTTTTTCTCCTCATACCCCAATGGATATTCTTGCTTCACCCTAGGCTGAACATGCCCCATTGTAGAGGCCATTGGTTAACAATTTGTCATAGATGTTTAGCTCTAGTCCTCAGATTTCCATTAGTTCTAATAAAGGGACATTTCACACTCTTAAAGACAAAAACTGATGGCTTATTTTATTTTACATGGCATCTGTAGAAGTAGATCAAGGAAGAGTTCCAAAGTAATTTTTTTTTTTTTTTTTTTTTTTTTTTGGTATTAGAGGTTGAATCCAGGGGCACTTTACCACTGAGCCATGTCCCCAGCCCTTTCTATATATTTTAAGACAGGATCTCACTAAATTGCTTACAGCCTCCCTAGATTGCTGAGGCTGGCTTTGAACTTCAGATCCTCAGCCCCCCCAAGCTGCTGGGATTACAGGCCTATGCAACTGCATCCAGCCCAAAATAGTCTTCACTGTTCTGGAAAAAACCTTTATTTTCAGTTCCTGAAGAAGCAGTCTCTTTAGTGTCATATTTCTCAGCGTTGGCACTATGAGATTTTAGGCTGACAAACTTGCCTGTTCAGTGACCTATGATGCTACTCGCCTCTGCCCGGTAAATAACAGAAGCACCCACCCCCATCCATCATTTGTGACAACCAGAAACACCTTCTGATAATATTGGGGTAAAATCATCCCCAGTTGAGAGTCTCATCTATTTGAATCATATTCTGTTTGCAAAGTCAGCCATCACCCAGGTTATTTCCTCTGGTACATTTTGGCTGCAATTGAAATATTGGTTTGTTAGAGCCACTTTTTTATCTTATCATTCTTTTCTTGAAAGCAGTGAGAGGAAGTGCTTGACTCTTGTGAATCTGCTAGTAGTACAAGCTTCCTTTAATTTTTTAAACAGAAAATAAAAATAAATTGTTTCCCCTAAACTCCCTTCATCCAGACCAACAGACCCTCTTTAGCTGTGGGTTTGGCCAAATTCATTCAGAGCCAGGTATGGGTGGGAGGCAAGGATGGGCATCTATAATACAATTATAACAACATGTATTAAACCTTGAGTATTTAAATCAGTTTTGGCAAAGTAGAGAAGGATTGTAACAGATTAATAATGAACTAAAACTATTCAGACTATATTAGGACTGATGATGAAATACTAGAGATATTTGGAGGATCTCTACTTTGTGGTATTTCTTTGTTAACTGTGCTAGGACTACTCTTACACTTAGTTTTCAACCTTGACTGCACATTGAAGGGTTTGAAAGCTAATGATGTTTGCATATTGACTTCATCAGAGGAGTAAGGATTTCTAAAAGCTTTTTTTTTTTTTTTTTTTTTTGGTACCAGGGATTGAACTCAGGGGCACTCAACCACTGAGCCACATCCTGGCCCTATTTTTTGCATTTTATTTAGAGACAGGGTCTCACTGAGTTGCTTAGCGCCTCACCAGTTGCTGAGGCTGGCTTTGAACTTGCAATCCTTGTGCCTCAGCCTTCTGAGCCACTGGGATTACAGGCGTGAGCCACCATACCCAGCTAAAAGCTTTTCCCGGTGTTTCTAATCTGTAGCTCTAGTTGAAAACTCCCACCATACTCCCACCATTCTCAGGGTGTGGCCCATGCGTAAATACCATTTTTATTATCTTGAAGTTTGTTAGAATTGCAAAATCTTGTACTGGTGCACAACTATAATCCCAGTGACTCTGACTCCTCAGCTGAAGTTGGAGGATTGCAAATTTGAGGGCAGCCTGGGAAACCTGGTGAGACCCCTGTCTCAAAATAAAGGGCCAGGGATGTAGCTTCGTGGTAAAGCCTCTTCTGTCCTCTTAACTTGCTGCTGTTCTTAATTGTGAATCATGTACAGCTCAGTTTTAAAGAGCATGGCTAGCATGTGAAGGACCCTGGATTTGATCCCTAGCTTCACACACGCACACAAACACACACACACAAAAACCACAGACGCACACACAAAAAAAACCATAAAAGAACAAAAAACGTTTCCATAAGGGTGAGAGTATTGCTGAGTATAGCAGAGACCCATTTTAACATTGGGGGTATACCTTTGAATTAGTTCAGTCAATTGAAAGTTCAAATAGTGTTACTGAGAACTGCTAATACTAAACATAGTAGGGACTTGATATTTCTTGAAATGATCTGTCAGTGGCAGTTGCACTGGTTTTTTGAGGGAGGCATTTCAAAAGGGAGATTAATTTTTATTGGGCAGTTGCTATGTTCAGGCATCATTAGAAATGTCCGCACCTAGCCAGTGTGGTGGCACACACCTGTAATCCCAATGATGAGGCTGAGGCAGGAGGATCATTCAAAGCCAGCCTTAGCAAAAGTGAGGCGCTAAGCAACTCAGTGAGACCCTGTCTCTAAATAAAATACAAAATAGGCCTGGGGATGTGGCTCAGTGGTTGAGTGCCCCTGAGTTTAATCCCAGTACCACCCCCCGAGAAGAAAAAGAAATGTCTTCATCTGCCATCTAACCTCTCAAAACACTATGAGATAATGTGCTCTCATTTTATTAATGAAATTGAAGCCCCAAAGTAAATGATAATATTATAATGAATTTTATAAATTTACCCAGAGAGTCACTAAAGTTTTGGAGCTTGTAGATAGCTAAAAAATTATTTATTTCTATTAATTTACAAATGAAAACAGTGACAGGTTAAGTGATTCAGCCATTACATTGCTAGATACATGATTCTAAAACAAATATACTGTACTTAAAATATATGCAAAGTGTAAAAACTCAAAAGTCTGGAATCCTAAGGTTGCTAGACTATCCGTTTATTAACAAATGGTACTGTCCACAGTTGGGGCAAACAGATTCCTTAGACAGACTTTTAAATGTTTATCTCAGATCTCCCAAAATGAGAAAAACGTTTAGAAACCACACTCCTTTATTTGCATGATCCAATGTAAGATACAGTATATGTACTTTCCTATCATCAGTTAGGACAAGGTTTGCCACATAATTCACATTTTCTATAAATTATCAGAATGCCTTTGCTCTCCTATTTCTAAACCAGGAACTTGCCATCCTTGAGAAGACTGGCAGAGTTCTACATTGGTGCTAAACAGACCAAGGGAGCTGGAGCCAGTTTCTTACACTCATGCAAACATCCCAGTTCTTTCACAACATCCGATAAAAATGCTTAAGGCCTTTAATATATAGCTTCATCACCAGGAAGAATTGCTCTGCTTCTTGTTACTACATGACCAACGCTCGTAAAGTGTTTTCATCGGGATCCCTGCAAAGTATCGGTTTCCTTTTACCAATTACTTTGGTAGTTGTTGAGTCTCAGTGGCAAGCTCTGCTCCCTTTGTTTGAGATGTCCCCAGTGTGACCTCAGAACTGGCCAAAGGCCCACAGAAAAGGTCTAGAGGCTTTCATATAGTAGCCTGAGTTCTCAGGTTGCCCAAAACTCGATGTATAGGAAGAGGAGATGTCTCTGCCTCAGTGTTTCCCAAATTTGGCTGTTGATCAGTCATTGGAGAGCTTTTAAGAGGTACAGGTCCTAAGGCCACACCCTAAAGGTTATACATAATTTCTAATTTACTAAATATCTATCTAATGGGCACTTACAGCATACTAGACCCTTTTCCTCTGCTTTCCTCTGCCACGATATTCTGCATTACCTTGAGCCCCAAGAATTTAGAGCCAGCTATCTGTGGACTGAGACCTCTAAAATTGTGAGCCCCCAAATAAACTTTTTCTCCTCTAATTGTTCTTGTCAGGTCTTTTGGCCACAGCAGTGAAAAAGCTGACAAAAACAGGCCGAGAAGCTCTTGCCTGAGTTCATGCAGCTAGAAAGGGCAGAGCCAGGATTCCAACCCAGGCGTCTGGCTCTAAAACAAACATGCCTAACACTTTCTGCTTCTGGTTCAGTTGAAAATGGAACGGACATTATGCTTTCTCCTCATCCACCACCAATTTTGGTATAAAGCATATGGCACATAGCAATAAAGCTGACCCCCCCCACACACACACACACACAAAGGGCACATGCCAAGTATCAGGATTTAGAGATATTGGGGACAGGGGATGGGTGAGACTAAGGAGTAGCACAGGGAGGTCTCTGTGGTGCTGGAAAAGTTTGGTATTTTCATCGTGCATGGTTACACAAATCTTCCCATAATAAAATGGCGTCACACAGGACTGGGCTTGTGGCTCAGTGGTTGAGCACTTGCTCAGCATATGTGAGGCACTGGATTCAATTCTCAGCACCACATGTAAATAAATGAATAAAATAAAGGCATCTTAAATTTTTTTTAAAAAATGGCATCACACACTTTTGTACCAATGTCAGTTGCCTTGTTTTGATTTTGCACTAGAGTTGTGTGCATTGTGAAGGAAATTGGCTAGGGGGTACACGGGACTGCACTGTACTACTTTTGTAATTTCCTGCAAATCCATAATTATTTAAAAATAAAACAAGGATTGGGGTTGTGGCTCAGTGGGAGAGCGCTCGCCTTGCACGTGCAAGATCGTGGGTTCGATCCTCAGCACCACATAAAAATAAATAAGTGAAATAAAGGTATTGTATCCAATTACAGCTAAAATATAAATACATAAAAATAAAACATATGCCCATCTTTGGCAACCCCAAAATCAATTAAAGACCTGTCTTCTTTAAGATTGGCTTAAATTGCTGGATGTGATGACCGACACCTGTAATCCCAGACTCAGGAGGCTGAAGCAGGAGGATCTCAAGTTTGGGGCCAGACTCAGCAATTTATTGAGACCCCTAATGACTTAGTGAGACCCTGTCTCAAAATAAAAAACAAAAATGCCTGGGGATGTAGCTCAGTGGTAAAGTGCCCCTGGGTTCAATCCCCAGTGCCAAAGGGAAAAAAAAGAAAAAGAAAAAGTTGATTTAAAGAAATATCAAATATCATTCTTGAAAGATAAATCAGCAGTGGAGAAAGGCTCTGGGCAGAGCAGGGACACAAGGGTAGTTTCAGTTAACAGGAGCTGAGCAAGATGACCAATAACAAAGTCAAGTCCTTTGTTACCAAAGGAGTCAAAACCAAATACTTCTGTCTTGCTGTGATTCCCAAATGACTACTGCCTCACTGTCTAAGAAAGAACCACTAGGGAAAGAACTAAAAAACACAGAATCCCTATCCCCACACTTAGAGACCCTCACCTAGAGACTGTGACTCAGTAGGTCAAGGACAGTCTGTATTTAAAAAGCTTCTTAGGCTGGACTAGGGATATAGCTCAGTTGGTAGAGTGCTTGCCTTACATGCACAAGGCCCTGGGTTCAATCCTCAGTGCCCCCACACACACAAAAAAAAAGGTTGTTAGGTGACTTGGGTTTGAGAATGTTCGATTAAGGAGCAGATGATAAAATGGATCTCCAACTAATATCATGTGAGTCAAACACCAAACCCTTGATTTTCATATGGTTGGATGGCTCAAAGAGCCATGAGTTACACTGACATCATATAAGGACATCCAAAGTTCATAAGGCCTTGCTATTTAGAAATAATGAAGTGTTACACTGAATTGTTCTTTTCTATTTTTATATTACATCATCCCTATTTGGTTATTTACCAAGCCTTTTTTTTTTGGAACTGGGGATTCAACTCAGGGGCACTAAACCACTGAGCCACATCCCCAGCCCTATTTTGTATTTTATTATAGACAGGGTTCATTGAGTTGCTCAGCACCTCACCATTGCTGAGGCTGGCTTTGAATTCAGGATCCTCCTGCCTCAACCTCCCGAGCTGCTGGGTTTACAGGCATGCGCCACCGCACCCAGTCTGGTTATTTACCAAGTTTTTCATTGTAGAAATGTACATATAAATCACAACATAATTCTATTACAAATGTTTTAGGGTTCAAAGTCCATTAGGTACATAGCCAAATTAAGAATGTTTTTGGTTACAAGTAACAACATAACCATCAATAACATAGAGAAACAAGGGGTCTATTTGTTTCATCTAGTAAGAAGTTCAGAGGTAGATAGGTAGTTACTGATATTGGTTCCATAGCTCAGAAGGTTGGGGCTGACATCTCAGCAGCTCTCTTGGTCTTTGCTTTGTGGCCACAAGATGATAGCTCCAGCTCCATCCTGTTTGCGTTCAAGACTAGATGAAGGGGACTGGACCCCTGGCATTCTGCTCCTGCCTCCACAGCCAGAATGCTATCTCATGGCCACTTCTGACAGCAACGGAGGCTGAGAAACTATTTCTCTTTTACAGTCTACAGTACAGGTAAGAAAGGGAAAAATGGAGGGGATGGGGTGTTAAATGAGCCAACTTATTGTGTCTGCCACAACTTTTAAACTAAGTGTTATCAAGCACTGTTTAATTAAGCCTAGAAACAGCTGTTTAGATGCAAAGACATAAATCATCATAGAAAATAATGATATGGAAATCAGACAAAAGCATCTCCACTGTCAGAAATATTACATATATATATTGGTCTTTCGTTCTCTGTTGGAACAGATTCTAGTTGTTGAAGAACTTCTGTTCCTTCAATCAATTGCCTATGTAGGAGGAAAAAAAAATGTCGTCAGTTATAAATTTCCACATTTAGCTTACATTGCCAAATGCAGTCCTACCCAACAATAGCTAAGGCTATTTCCTACAAATTAAATTCACTTCGGTCATAAATATCTTAAGTGGCTTATCTTAAATATCTTAAGTATTTAAGATGTGTCCACCTTGCCACATCTACAGCCAGCACCACCTCCCAGGCTGCAGTCCCCCGCTATGTATAGGCTGCCCTGCTCTAGAGGCTCCTCCTTGGCTTCCCTGCATCTGCTCTGGTACCTGTCCCATCCCTTTTCACTGCAGTCACAGGGATTTTTCATAAATACAAGTCTGATGTCATCTTCCTGCTTAAAACACTTCAGTAATTTCCCATTATCATATGATAAAGACAAAAGTTCCCACTATTTCCTACCAGGGGCTATGTGGCCTGTCACCCACTGGCCCTCAAGGATGTCTTGCTGAAGTCTCCCTCTTGCTCTCTGCTTCAACCAAATTGGCTTCCACTACTGCAAGAGCCCCATGTTTCCTTCCTGCTACAACTGTCCTCCTCACCCGCTTACCTGGTCATTTCCTGGCCTTCTTTCAAATCAGCTCAGACCTCACTTCCTTGGGGAAGTTTCCCAGGTCCCTATGAAATTCCCCCTCACCTTTTGAGGAGTTCCCAGGGTGAAATATTACATTTATTGACTTGTATCCTGTTTGGTTAACTTCTGATTCTCCCACAAGGGCAAGGATCCCACTTTCACTCAGTGCTCAGTGCCTAGCATAAAGCCTGGCACATTCTAGACTCCTAACCAACATCAAGTGCATGAATAAAAGCTTAAAGTCATGCTGGTTTACATCTCTTACTTGCCAGCTGTGAGCTAGAACTCCATGAGGAGCAGACCTAGACTTTTAATGTTTCTTTCAATTAAAACAGAACAATATGAAGCAGAGAGAAAGGCCTAGACATAGAACCAGTGCCTTCTACTAGTACTTGGGTTGGAACAGTGGCTGAGGGAAAGGGAGCAATTTCCATTTCATGATCCTTTCCTGGGATGGGGTCAGTGTCAATACCAACCATGCTCCTCTCTTAGTCTGCCTCTAGGCTCTGTTTTGCCATCCCAATCAGAAACCGGAACAGAGTCCATGCTAGGGTTTGAATGCCCCTTTCAAAGCTCATGCTGGAATTTCATTGCCATTGTGATGATATTAAGAGGTAGAATCTTTAAGAGCTGATTAGGTCACCAGGGCTCTGCCTTCATGAGTGAACAGGAGTGGGTTGTTAGCTCTGCAGTAAGCTCCTGATAAAAGGATGAATTCCACCTCCTTTTTGTCCCCAGCTTGTTCTTGTTTCTCTCATGCTTTATAAGCATTTCCACGGGATGCCCACCACCATGTTACAACATTGTGTGAAAGCCCTCAGCTGATGCTGATGCCATTCTCTTGGACTTCCCAGCCTCCAAAAAAAAAAAAAAATCTGTTATTTATAAACTATCCAGTCTTTGGTGTACTATTAAAATAACAGAAAATTGACCTAGACACTGGCAACACAAGGTATAGTCTGAAATTAAGAGCAGAGGATAAATGGACAGATTCACCTGTTCAAAGAGAGCATGAAGCGTATTCTCCATGTCAAATTTTCACAATTATCGAGAACTTACTATGTGTAAGAGTAGGGAAAGAGTGAGACTGTTCTCTGCTTTAAGTTGTTCACAGTGTGCCAGAAAGCACAAAAAAAGCCATCTGATTTTGTTAATTAGGGGGGTTTCTGACCTAACCCTTGAGTAGAATTTTGAAAGATGAAAGGGGGGCAAAAAGGAATAAGATGAGCAAAGCTTAGAGTCTGTCCCAGGATGATGGTCTTATGGTCTGGCTATAGATCACCTGCCAATACATATCTTCAGCCCTGACCTCATTTGAATATCTACCTCTGTGATGTTGCCAACTGGTTTTCCTGTAGGAATCTTGATCTGAAACACAACTTGTCCAGCTTGAATTCCTGATCTTCTCTCCCAAATCCTTCTCCTTCATATACTCTATCTTAGTGAATGGTACTAACTGTCCACGGTTTTGTTTTCTTTTCTTTTTTAAAATACTTTTTATTAGCTGTTGATGAACTTTTATTTATTTATTTGTATGTGGTGCTGAGAATTGAACCCTGTGCCTCACACATGCTAGGCAAGTGTTCTACCACTGACTGAGCCATAATCCCAGCCCCCATCCATCATTTTCAAATCCTAGGATTGCTATAGACCTGCACTGTCCAGTATTAGATTCTAGTCTCGTATGACTATTTACACTTATTTAGAATCAAGCAAAATATGGTTCCTTACTTGCGTGAGCCAAACTTCAAGTACTCAATGGCCATGTGTGCCTGGTGGCTAACTCCTGGGAAGTACAGATTATAAACTATTTTCATCAACACAGAAAGTTCTACTGGTCAGCACTGATCTGGATTCCTGCCAGGCTCTCCCCCTCAACATCTAACAGTCATCCAGACCTATGAATCTCAGTATTGCCTGGATTTGTCCACTTACCCTTGCTCATCTGTACTGCCAGTACCTTACATCGGGACTTCATTTATGGTCTGCTATGACCAGAGCTTCTTAACTGGCCTCTCTACTTTCATTTTCATCTTCTGCAATTAATTGTTCACTTCTTCTAAAAATATCTTTTCAAAATGAGAAGCTGCTCACAATTGAAATTCTTCTATGTTCCCCATCACCTTGGGCTCTGGGCTCTGGCTATTCCTCTTCTCTAGCCTCCACCCTCCCTCTCCATTTCCTGGGCAAGAAGCTCCAGCTAGACCAGAAATAACTTGTAGACAAGACGTTCTTCTTACTCCTTAGATGCACCCCAGATGTTAAGAGAAACTCCTTAGGGTCTCTGCAAGAGTGCCTTCATTTTTCTTCTTTTTTTTCCTTTTTTCTTTTTTGATACCAGAGAATAAATCCAGGGGTGTTTAACCACTGAGCCACATTCCTAGCCCCCTTTTTATATTTTATTTGGAGACAAGGTTTCACTGAGCCACTGGGATTACAGGCATGCACCACCATGCCTGCCTCCTTCATTTTTCCTAAAACTGATTTTTCTAATTGTGATTTCCATCTTTCTCTATTACTCTCACTTTCCTTTCTCAGCTCACCTTCTCATAGAGTTTTCCATGACCACTTCCCATCATAATGCCCTCTTAAAATGAAATTAATCCCCCTCACCCCATCCCCCTGATATATCCCCCTTCTTCCAACCATATGAATGAATGGAGTTCTTACAAGCTTGCATTGTGTTATCCTTTCCCTGTGAGGCACTTCTGTGTAGTGTGGCAGTCTCTCCTAAAGAGTATATTCTCAGTGTCATCCATCTGAAGAAGGAGCAGATTTACGCACCAGAAACTAGAGCTTGGAGCTGGGCATGGTGGTGCATGTCTGTGATCCCAGCAGCTCGTGAAGCTGAGATAGGAGGGTTACAAGTTCAAGGCCAGCCTCAGCAACCTATCGAGGCCCTAAGCAACTTAGTAAGAGCCTGTCTCAAAATGAAAAAAAAGGGGGGGGGCTGGGGATGTGGCTCAGTGGTTAAGTGCCCCTGGGTTCAATCCCCGGTACTAAAAAGGGAAGGGGAGGGGAGGGGAGGGGAGGGGGGGAACTAGAGCTTGGAAAGACCAGTCTCCAATAGAGAAGAAACTTCTTTCTCTCTCCAAACTTTGCTAATCACATCTGGATTTCAGGAGTTGAGGTACACCCCAGATGTTAAGATACACTAGAGAAGAGACTTGGAAGGAAGTTGTCCCTGGAGGAGTCATATTTCATCTAGTTTAACTAGATTACCTAGTTGCCTATTGCATCATTATCTTTCTACATCTCCTTTAGTGTTCTGGTTTAACTATTCTAGCCAAGCTTCAACTATGGTTCGGAGATGTAAGGGATCAAGTGAGAGCAGACTTGGGCCAGAACAATAAAAGGGATGCAGTGCCCCCCTGAGGCCAGAGTGGTGATGACAACAAAATTAGAGATTTCCCCAAAAGGAAGGTCAGTCATGAAGACCAGGAATTCCTGAAAAAAAGAACAACACTATTTCACTCCACTGCCATTCTGTAAGGATCACTTTTATTATTATAGGAGTGGGGGTGATGTCTCAGTCCTGCCTCAAATGTTCCCGATGCTCCCTCTACTGAACTTGTACAACCCATGTCTCACTGTAATACAGTCCCTGCATTTTGATCTGCCTTTCCTAATGCACTCTAAGCTCCCTGAACAGCAGGAATTGTGCCTCGTTGCTCTCTGCCCAGCACTGAGCATCAGGACTGGCATATGGCATGTACCTAATAAAATTCTGGTTGAAAGATTCAGGAAGCTAGTAATGAAGTGATGACTGAGAAAAAGGCATAGGGTCAGAGATGGAGGGACATGGAATGCTAAGCTAGACTGTGGGTACTAAGGATTGGTGGGAAGGGTGGTGATGAAGGCATTAAAAGCTTTAGAGTAGTCGTGTTTGTGTTGAGAAAGAAGTGTTCTCTCTTTAATGAGAGAAAAAGGAACATTAAGTAGAAGGGGTAGAGTGTCAGCAAGACAACAGAAAGATTTCAGTAGTCCAAGAAAAAGTGAGGGTTATTTGGATTCAAAACTAATCCAAGAATGAATGTGTTTTTAAAATCAGACTACAGTTTTTTTAGTGTGAAGGAAAATTGAAGACAATTCATTATTTTGGGCTATGCATCTATGAATGTAAACTCATCTTTAAAGATATCTTTTGGATAAGAATATACTTTCTTGCCAGGTACAGTGGTATATGCTTGTAATCCCAGTGGTTTAGGAGGCTGAGACAGGAGGTTCATGAGTTCAAAGCCAGCCTCAGCAACTGGTAAGGTGCTAAGCAACTCGGTGAGACCTTGTCTCTAAATAAAATACAAAATAGGGGGTGCTGGGGTTGTGGCTCAGTGGCAGAGCGCTTGCCTAGCATGTGTGAGGCACTGGGTTCAACTCTCAGCACCATATATAATAAATGAATAAAATAAAGGTCCACAACATCTAAAAAATTATTAAAAGATAAAATACAAAACAGGGCTGGGGATATGGCTCAGTGGTTGAGTACCTCTGAGTTCAATACCTGGTATAAATATATATAGAGAGATATATATCTTAGCATTCCATGTCCTTCCTATATATATTTATACACACACACACACAAATAGAATATTACCATGACTTGTCTAAAGGGTTTCTGTGTTTTTATGAAGCTTCTTATAAAATATTTACTTTTAAAAATGTTTGTTTGTCTTTGTATTACTTTTACTTTTAAGCCCTGTATTAGGTACTCACAGATTATGTATAATACACATCAAAATCTTTGGAATGACATTTTTACATGTGTGTGAAATATACTATATAGACATCTATAAGGTACATACCCAAAAGCCACATATTTTTTATCCAGATAGGGAGCTGCTTGTAGGGTGATATAGAATTGTGACCCATTGGTGTGATGGCCTTGGTTGACCATTCCAAGAACTCCTCTTCTATTATGAGGAACTGAAAAATTTTCATCTAGGAAAGAAAATAATAAGTCATTAAAATACTTCTATTAAGGTACAAATACAACCTTAGTGACAATCTTAATTGTAGATTTCCTATTTTTTTTTGTTTTGTTTTAGTTGTAGATGAACACAATACCTTTAGTTTATTTATTTATTTATCTATGTGGTGCCGAGGATCGAACCCAGTGCCTCACACATGCAAGGCAAGTGCTCTACCATTGAGCCACAACCCCAGCCCTTCATATTATTTTCAAACATGCAAATGACAAGAAAATTAAGCTGTAAAATCTTACTAGAACTATTTGACCACTTAGTTCTACTTGAACTTTACCATGGCTAAAATCAAGTGTGCTAAGGAAATTAATAATGTAAGAGGAAACATATTTGCTTACAAATACAGGTCAACAAAATTTCTTGTATTGTTTTCTCAGCAGTATTTCATTCAAATCACCAATGTGGTCATTAAAAATATCACTTTAGAAAAAAAATCACTTCTGAGAAGTCTCTCCTGGGCATCCTGCTCATAGCTCTGTGACAGCCCTGCTACACTCTGCATAGTCACTAGTTTCCAGGTGTTTTCTCTCTCCTGTGGGAAGGTAGGGCCTTTGTCTCATTTTAGCTTTTGCTGTAGGACCCTAGCACATTAACTAGCTTAGGTGTAACCCTAAATGTTGATGATGCAGAAATTAATTTAGGCTTATTTTTACTTATATTTCAATAAATTTTAATCTCAATCCTTACATAGATTGATAAGATTTTGTGGAAAGTGATGTTTTTTTGTTTTTTTTTTTTTAGTGTAATGTTAACAAGTAAAAAGAATGTACAGTGTTTTCAGGCTACCATTTTGGGGAAGAACCATTCCCGGCTTTGCCTCCAAGCTCAAATATACAAAAAGACGTAACATAATAAATTCAAGAGTCTTCCTCAATAACTACATAGAGTTCTGAAGATAATTGAGGGATATGAATATTAATTATCAATATGATTTTATTACATGCATTTGCTGACTGTTCTTATTTTTAAGTTCCAAACAAAGCAGACTAAGCAAAGCAGTAATGTTGGTGGTGGTGACTTTTAGCTTCTTAAATTTTACACTGAATAAAGATTTCCGAAATCTTATGAAATGCAAATAAGACAGTTTTTACAAGTGAGTCTATATAATTACATCAATGCCCCATCTTAATTTCAATGGAATAAATCATCCATTAATAGAAAATCAGATGGAATGGAAAATCTGTCCAATGCAAAGATTCAGAGTGTTTTTAAAAACTGGTATTTATCATTTGCTCTCAGAAATTATGATTAATCTTCCTTATATTGTGTAAGTACCAGGAAAGAAAATTTATAGAGATGTAACATTTTATCAAAAATTCTGTGATTATGGGGAGTTTTAAAGCAATAAATCATAATATCTATTTTTTAAAAATGCTACTTATATGGAAGCCCATGCATAAAACAGATTTTAAAAAACAAAAAACAAAGGCATAGAGCCCTCTCACTGTCTGAAGACACTTCCTCAGGTCCCCATGGAACTCTATAGAGGATAATTTGAAAGCCACTGCTATAAAGAGACAAGAGAAAGTATGTTCTTAAAAGATGTAGGGAATTCCTGATTTACAAAGTTAAAATATACAGACCTGAAAAAAAAAGTGAGAAACTATATGACTACTTTATGGGTTGTATTAATACAAAATGCTTATATGAATCTTAGGGACCTAAAGCTATGCTGTTTCTTTACAGGCAGTGACAGCAGGGCCAAGGGCACTGCCCAGTGGTCATGTCACAGCCAGGTCTACTTTATATTACTATGACTAAATCAAATGAAATAATGTGGGAGGGTCAGGTGTGGTGATGCATGTCTACAGTTCCAGCTATTTGGGAAGCTGAGGCAGGAGGATCCCATTTGTTAAAGACTACCCTGGGCCCGATGAGGTGGCGCATGCCTGTAATCCCAGCAGTTTGAGAGGCTGAGGCAGGAGAATCCAGAGTCCAAAGCCAGCCTCAGCAAATTAGCAACACCATAAGCAACTCAGTGAGACTGTTCTCTAAGTAAAATTTAAAAAGGGCTGGGGATGTGGTTCAGTGGTTAAATATCCCAGAGTTCAATCCCTGGTGCCAAAAACAAAACAAAATAAAACAAAAATCACCCTGGGCAATGTAGCAGGACTCTGTCTCAAAAAAAAATTTTTTTTTGTTTAGAAAGTTTTTTAAAAATAAAATTATGTATAAGAAAGAACCCTATTTGCTCTAAATAGGGTTCAGACCTAAATACAGACCTATAAAGTATTACAATGCAAAGATCAGTGTTGTTTTGCCACATTTCTTAATGGTTCTCTGATCTGCCCACCTTTCTGTATCTCTTTTTTTCCCTTTGTTTTTATTTTTATTTTTTTCTCTGTATATTTCAATCTTATCAACCACTCTTCTTTCCTTCTGCTTCCTTATAATTTTCTACAAGCTCCCATGAATCTCTAAACTTTGAAATTCATACATTTAAAAAAATATTTATTGATGTAAAGTTCCTGAGCTTTTTCCTAATATAAATAGTTAATTTCATTTATCATTTAAACGTTGCTTTACACACCCAAGAAAGAAAAATAAGTCTTATGTCAATTAATGGCACTGCTGAAGGGGGTTGAACCTCTTTAGGCTTACCTAAATTAACAGGGCAGCAGCCCAAGTAGAGGGATTTTACCTTCTATTTGGTAAGGAGTGAGATCATTGGCCTTTAGGTAGGTTTGAATTGAGTCCTTTCTCCCTGAGTGTTTCTGCCAAGGATAAAGCATGTATGAAACAACCAGAGAGAACCCAATAGAAAAAAAAAAAAAGAGAACCCAATAGATGAAATTTGCCTAAGCAAAAAGAGAAGATATTTATTTAGGGTTTTTTTGTTTTGTTTTTTATTTTTTTTTTAAGAGAGAGAGAATTTTTTAATATTTATTTTTTAGTTTTCGGTGGACACAACATCTTTGTTTGTATGTGGTGCTGAGGATCGAACCTGGGCCGCACGCATACCAGGCGAGCGCGTTACCGCTTAAGCCACATCCCCAGCCCATCTATTTAGGGTTTTAAAGTTTTGTTTCAAAACAAAGTTGTCGGGAGCTGCTCTGGAAATACACCCCCTGAGCAAGAGATATTGAACAATAATTGAGCCCCACTATAAATTGGGCCTTACTTCGGCTTGGATAATGAGGCTCCAGGAGTAGGTGTTACCCAGTGGGGTTGAGTTACACTCACCTGTTCCTTTGTAATCCTGCCTTTTGCCTCATTTGAATGGCTTCTCCCCAATAAAACTGGGTTCAAGGTGTGCCTCTCTTTTTCTTGCCTGCCTCACCTCCTTTGTGGGAGCTGGGTCAGAGGAGCCGTCACAGAACCCAAAGAAAACGGTATTTCTCTGTCTTTGTGTAATTATTTTGTGCCATCCCAGTTCACCTGGAGTGACCCTGAAGGGTATGCAGTTCAGTGCTAAAGCACTTGCCTAGCAGGCTCAAGGGCCTGGGTTCAATCTCTAGCACCACAAAAAGAAAAAAAAAACCCAAACAAAGCAAACAGACTCTCCAAGTTTAAAAAGATTAACCCATTAATACAAAAATGAACTGAAATTATATATTATTTCATTGTTTTTAAATTCACCTTATTATGCTTAATGAAATTAAGTTTTATACTTGGGGTTGTTTTAACAAGTTTTGGACTTAATTCTCCATGTTGTGGAAAGAGGGCTAATCAGAGAAAAGCAATGGAAAGCCTGGCTGTCCACCATATTAATGTTTCCCAGGGGTAAAAGGAGAGGAAACCCAGCTTTGGCTGTTTTGAGGATTAGCCTTGCTCTTTTTCACACTCATCTTTCCCTCTGGAACATGGCTCCCTTTCATTTGGTTGCTTATTGAACATTTTCTAATTCTGTGCTGCCAGACCAACTGCAGTTACAAAGGCTTTGCTGAGCACTCTGAGCCTCCATGGCTGCCAGCAAGACAGCAAGGTCTCCATGGGTGGACTGCACATCAAACAGTCCAAGAATGGAAGCTGGGGACAACCAATGGAGTGTCTAGAGGGCCAGGTGAGGAGATTATCAGAGACCAGTTCCCCATGGAGCAGGAGGTCCACATTCTGAGGCTGTGCCACTGTGCACATAATTTGGGCAATCTGATTGTGACATGGTGTTGGGATGTATGGTAAATTCTCATCGGGGATTAAGGAAGCCAGGAAAGCTTCCAGAAGGGTCCTTTCCCATCTGCAGTGTCTTCTTTTAAGACCCAACCCACCAGCTTCCCTGTGCTGCAGCCTCCGACAGTCCCAGGCAGCTATTCTTTCCTTTCTCACAGCATTTAGTTCTATCCTCCATAACAGCACCTGGGGGTGGCATCTGTATCTGCTTAAACATCTGTCTACATGAAAACATGGACATTCTTCAGGGAAGAAACTTGGTCATATAGACTTTGTTTTCTCAGATCCTAGAATCATACAGGCACCGGCCTAGGAATCTAATGTTGTGTGAATGTATAAATGGTGTTTCTTGAATGTTTTTATTTCATAAAGGTGAACAAATTTTGAACAAATTTTGAAGAAAATTAGTTATTACTTTTCCCTTTTAATGTGGCCATTGGTTCATTAAGATTTTTTTAAAAACCTTTTTATTAATAAAATACAAATACAAAAGATCAAAGAAAACTAATGTTTAGTTAAAGAGTACTTATAAAACACTTTTAATTACCACTATGGCAGAGAAAAGAACTTTGCTAGCCTCCCCCAAACTGCCTTGTCAAACCCCTCTCTCACATAAAATAACCAGTCCCTTGACTATTGTAAAATCATGAACATAATGTCCCCCACACCACGCTTTTTTTTTTTTAAGTGCTGAGGATCAAACTTAGGGTTTCATGCATGCTCAACAAGCACTCTACCACTGAGCTACATCCCAGACCATAACATTTCCTTCTATAGGAGTTTTATCATCCAAATGTGCATCCCTGTGCACTAGAGTTTGGTCTTTCCCATTTTAAAAGACTTGTCAGTTTGGGGATGTAGCTCGGGACAGAGTATTTATCTAACATCCACAAAGCCCAAGGTTTGATCCCCAGCACTGAAATAAGAAGAAGAAGAAGAAGAAGAAAAAAAAAAGACTTGATATGCCTTTTAAATCTCTATTAACCTGAAGGTTTTACCTCTATCCTGTCATTTCTCTATACTTCATTAAAGAACCTGAGCTATCTAACCCCTAGAATATCTTCAAGTCTTTAGTTTGCTGATTTCACACCTGTGCAGCAATGTACCATTACTATAGTTTGGAACTCAAATGTCCCTTGTGAGTGTCCCCGCCCCATGGTGGTGGGATCTTTGAGGTGGGAGAAATTCAGATCGTTGGGGATATGAAAGCATGGCCTTGAGATGGATAGTGGAATCTTAGGTCCAATATCTCTATTTCTCTCTTACACACATACACACTTCCTGCTGCCATGAGGTGTGCAGCTTTGCGCCACCATGTGCTCCCACCATAATGTTTTGCTTTGTCACAGGCCCCAAAGCAATGGGTCCCCCCAACCATGAACTGAAATCTTTGATACCATGAGCCAAAATAAACTGTCTTTCTTTTAAGTTGATTATCTCAGATATTCTCTCATAGTGGTGGAAAGATGAATGTTTTTCTGTCCTCTGTCCTATCAGCTCTGCTATAACACTTGTTTCAAAATGCAAAATTGTTTCAACTTGATGGAAACAACTTGAACACCATGAATTTCACCCATTTCCTGTGCTTCCTCGTTGAGAAACACAAGATGAATGAAAACTCTACCCAGATGGAACAAACACATTTCAATCATCTACCAGCTAACTCAGGGCGAATCATGAGCCCCACTATGTCATCCTTAATAGTAAAGGAGAGCGGTGAAGCCCTGTGTCCCTGAAATGCCCCTTTCCATTCCCAAGAACCTAACCAAGTTAAGAAAACAACATAAGTGGGCCTAGACTGGAATGTCCAAATAAATACTATCTTGAAGGACAATGACTCTTTCTCATGTGTACTGCAAATAGGGTAAGTCAGTGTTATCTGTAGGAATGGCTTTCTTGCATGTATTCCAGGAAACTGTTCCTTGGAATGCTGGTCAAACAAGGAACAAAGCAAACTAATCATGTCACTTTTTCTGTAGCCTAACTTACAAAACACCTTTCCCAGAGATAATTGGTGTAGAACTGGGGACACTGTGGAGAGGATTAGTACCATTCATCCAGCCCCCCGACACTGGATAAGGTGTCACGAGGGGCAGAGGTGCTATTTGGCAAAGTACCATGAGGGATGGAGGTGATCTCTGTCCAGCCTATCAAGTGGACTTTCTGAAGTAGTTTTTGAGGGATGAAGGCACTATTTGGTGAAGCACTGTGAGAGACAGAGGTGCCAAGGTCCAGCCTGTTGCCACTGAACCTTTTGCGTAAGCATTTTCAATAAGCCTTGTATCTTACATGCTGTTTTCAGGTTTTTCTTTTTTTGGTCTCTTGGTAACCTATCCCACTGCCCTAGCACAAGTGGGCTGTGGTCTCAACACCCACTCACCCACATTTGGTTGTTCTGATCTCCAAAAACTTTCCTTCCACTTTGACCAAATCAAAGCATCAACTCTTCCCATGCCCACCTCCACAACAAACTTCAAGTCTTTTTCAAGGTAAAATTTATTATAGTATTTATGTTTCTTGATCATTTAATACATGTAAAATAGTGTTACTTTTTTTTTTTTTAGATTACTGTGTGTGTGTGTGTGTGTGTGTGTGTGTGTACTGTCAATGGACCTTTATATTATTTATTTATATATGGTGCTGAGAACTGAACCCAGTACTTCATTCACACATGCTAGGTAAGCACTCTACCACTGAGCCACAACCCAGCCCCTACTGTCTTGTTTTTTATTGTGACACTGATGACCTTTTTGTAACCTCATTTTTACCATACATTTTTGCCTGTAGTTTTTACTTCATGGTGTTATATGGTGCAAATATTTCTTTGTAATATATATCACATTATAACTGAACGGATTGTATTTCTTGAACATTGGCTGGGTCCAGAGAATCAGGCTCATGTTCTGTTCCTTCGCTAGTGTGTTCTTTCAACAGAAGGCACAGAATGTCTCTGATTTTTTTTGTCTCTGATTTGGGACATTAATAGATATTGATGCGGCAAATGCCTACATGCATTATATCACTGCAGGCAGCAAAGGGGGTGCTATTCTATTATTTCCTTTTCATTTATTAATTGGAATATTTAAAGAAATAGATGTTTTCCTTTATCTATAAGTTCATACAGTTAATATAGGAAAAGCAGGAAAAATGTTTGATTTTTTTCTCTATTTTTAGCAGTTTTCAGGATAATGAATTCTTTTCCTATCATTCTCCCAAAGGTAACCAATTAGGTTTTATTTAATAATTTAATATAATTATGAACTCATAGATTAAAATATTTGACAAGTTTTGGTCAATTGCTATTACTATTCTTTTTGAAGTTCAAATTATTCCATCTTTGGCCATGACAGCCTCTTCAAATTGACCTCTGGGGCCTTTTGTCATGACCTTAGTAACTTTCATTGTGTTCTTGTAATCTGTTAGAATATGAGGTAGCTAATAAACTGGGATTTATCCTGGATAAAGAAATAATATAATTAGGCAAGTAAAACAAAATATGTGCTCAAATTGTTCTGGACCAGGCTTATCCCCATAATTTTTAACTATATGTATATATATGCACACGTATAAATATAATAATATATATGAATATATGATATATACATATTAACATATATATATACTGATATATGTGTGTGTGCGTGTGTGTACCTAACACTATCTTATTTGGAGTTGTGAAAAATCTAGTCTTATGTGTCTTTAAATGTGTCAGTAATGTATTAGTGGATTATTCAAATTTAAGAGAACTAGATGTTTAAAACACATACCTTCAAATGTTGGTCCATAAATAGACTCTCCATTATCTCCTCTTCCAGCTACTATGTCTAAGAAATAGCAGTAAGTAAACAGAATTTTGAAGTTAAAAAAGTTAGAGTGTAGTAATGATAGGTGGGAAAAGATATTTTAAAATTATGATTATACTTTTACCAATATCTAGAGTAAGTCACCTGTTTAATATCTAAACCATGAAAATTTTACCATAATAACTTCATGTGTATTTTTTAATGATTTTTATTTTCAGGATTCCATTTTATTCTTATAAAACTCTCTGATGTAGCTTAAACTACAGTGCAAAACCTTTGAAATAATGAAGTATTAAGTTACCATTGTGGTCATGATTTTAAAAAGTGTTCACATAAATTCTGCTTACTTCAAAAGTTATCCCATAGACCTCCTTGCTTTTCAGAGAAACAGGGAGATTAAGCTAGGAGGATAAAATAGGAAGAGTAAGTTCTTCTTAGAGTGTGACTAAAAATAGGTGCTCTAAAAAGAATACATGTTCAAAATTTCATTACTGTGGTTCCCCTGTTGAGATAACATTCATTTCCCCAATATTTTGGAAATAAAATTCCTTATAATGTAATGAGGTTCTCTTAGGTATTTATAAGACATGCATATTTTGGCTTAGGCATGCTCCTACTATAAAAAGACTCCAGGCACAAGTTATTTTATATCTATCCACAGTTGAAAAGAAGACATGTCTGTCTTCTATACCCCAGACTCCTCATCAGTATTCTTTCAATATTCTGATCCACCCCCCTCTTCTAATAGTGTTAAATAAACATTTTTTGAAGGACTATTTTAGCCAAGTAAGAGCAATCATCTCTAATAAAAGTCTGCTAATTTTAAAGAAATCTGATACAACATTAAGCACGTGGAGAGAATTTATTTGGAAAAGAAAATGTAGAATTTAAGTTATACTATTCGTAAAACTGGTTCAGAGGTTAATCGATAAAGTCTTAAATCTAAAACCCTACTTGGCTTAAAATTCCGGATGGATATGTAATGTCTGAAGGCTAAATCTGGAAATGGGGAAGTTAAGGTTTCTGATTTCCAATCTTTGGATCCTAGTCTGCTTTGTTCAGGAAAGTCTGCCCAGGTGGATACTTTCCCCTTCTAACTTACCTAACATCAGTCATACTCCTTTGCCTCATCTACCTTACACTCCCCAAAGTTCCTCTTGTCCTCCACATCAGATGTCCCAGATGAATGTTTATATTGACACCATTTCAATCAGTATTTACTACTATTTTTGGTGGCCATAACCCACTCACTTGAATTCAGCCTTATATATGATATTATGCCTGTAACTCTGACAACAAATTTAGAGATGCCAAATAGTGGCTAAAAGTAAATTTGAAGTCAGATGATTATGATTGAAATCTTGACATTAGTTACTTTTCCCAAGCCTCTTCCTTGCCTGTATAAACAGAGATACCAGTAACTGCCTCACAGGTGGCTCTTAGGATTAAGTGAAATGACGAAGGGCAGTACCTGGCAGGGTGGCATGCTCATTCATCAGTGGCTGCCACTACAGTGTAGAATTCCATGATTATAAAATGCATCCATTTACTATCATAATCTTCATAATGTTCAACATGATGATGATAATAATAAGATGTATTAAATTATATCCCGAGACCCTTCTAAAGTCAGGCCTTGTGGGAGTCACAGAGGGGAAACTGACCGAAGTGATATATTGACTTGGTATCTTCTTTAACTTTGTACTTTTGAAATGAAGACAATGTATGCTTCCTGCTCAAGTGTTTCTTCATTCATTCTTTCTTTCTTTCAGCAAATGTTAACTACCTAGACTATGCTAGGTACTGTTCTAACTAGAACATGGGATGCAAGAGTGAACTAAGTAGATAAAAATCTCTACCCTTATGGGATGTATATTCTAGTGAAGAGAAACAGACATTAGACAAATGTCTTATAATTCACATAATTGCATATCCAAGAAATATTGGACATACTATTATAATATGTCCAATGGTGAAAAACACTATAAAGAAAGAAAGTAGCAGGTTGTTTTTTTTTTTAGTTGTAGATGGATATAATTTTTATGTGGAGCTGAGGATCGAAACCAGTGCCTTACACATGCTAGGCAAATGCCCTCCACTGAGCCACCACCTCAGCTCCAGAAAGTGGCAGTTTTAAATAGGGTGTCCTTGCTGAGATTCACT
This sequence comes from Marmota flaviventris, assembly GCF_047511675.1. Taxonomy (NCBI): domain Eukaryota; kingdom Metazoa; phylum Chordata; class Mammalia; order Rodentia; family Sciuridae; genus Marmota; species Marmota flaviventris. Next base: position 53,962,520 of record NC_092503.1, on the reverse strand, counting down.
GTAGGGAAAATCCAATAAGTTCGTGAAACAAGGGGATATCTGGAGATATAGCTGGTGGAGTATATCCCAGTCAAAACAAACGAAAGACCTCAAGGCCAACTTGTAATTGATGTGCTTAAGGAATAGCAAGGGAGCCCATATGTGGAGCAGAATGAGCAAGAGGGAGATGTCAAAAGAGGGGGATGGAGGGGCAGGCAGTGTGGAAATGTGAGGTCTGTTGGTCCCAAAGACTAAGTAACAATACCTAAAAGCATTTTAAGGCATGACACAAAACCAAATTTAGCTCATATGCTCTCCAATTCTACATTGCTCTAGGGGAATTCAACATCTGAAGGGAGAAGATAATGTCCAGACTTTGCACTTTTTTTCCATATTTTTTTTATTGGGCATAATAATTATATGTAATAGCAGGATTCACTGTTACAGAGCTTGGCACTTTCAGTTCTCCATGTTACTGAATACTTACCACAAACTTTAATATTATTACAATTATCCCCATTTTATGATTAAGGAACTGATTCAGAGATGCTAAGTGCATATCTAAGGTGGTACAATTTATATGTATCAAAGTTTAGATTTCAATCTAGCAATCTCATTTTTCCCTAAACTGTTCTTAATTCTCAAAATGTGTGCACTTTACTATTTAGAAATTTTACTGCAAAAACCCCAAACAAATAATATGACCTACTTTTCCCAAATCTTGCTCTGGGGGAGTTTAATCAAAAACAAATGGAGACCAAAATCCTTCAGATAGTACTTTTCACTAGTAACAATGTAATGTCTTTGGCAAGAAATGAATTATTTTCCATTTATTTTATTTTCAAATTTCTGAGCATCTGAGATCCTGGCCTGGGAGAGTCACTATCAGGCTCAGAACCAGGAGCCCTCAGTGGTAACAATCCCTGGTACACCCCCCCCCCTAAAAAAAAAGTATTAGAAACCCTGATGTTGGTTCCCTTAAGGATTGTTTCATACTAACAAAACAAAACAAACAAACAAAACATGGAAAATAATCAAAATGTTTACCAGTAGGAAATTAAAATTATTTAACAATATTATAAAAGACTGGGAAGACTCCAAAAATTTTCTGTGTTTATGTTCTTTGGGAAGATAAATACTTCATATAAAGTGGAAAAAAAATTAAGGTTAGATAACAGTATTTGTGATATGATCTCATTTTGCAGAGATTGAGGAAAGAATACCTGCTTTACATGCAAAAGACTTGAAATAAATCTTGAAATAACCCCCCCTCATCAGTCTCAAAATATTACAGATCATACTAAAAAATTAAACATCAATTTAAGCTTCTGCATATGTTATCAAGTTCAAACAAATCTCCTTCTACACTAACTCAATTATTTTTAAATTGCTGCCTGATTTCTCCCTATGGAATATCTTCCAAAAGCCCTTCAAAATTTAATTTTGTGCTGTTAAACAGGCACCTACTCTGAGGAAAGCCAAAGGATTGACCTGAAAAGAAACACAAATGGAGACCAAAATCCTTCAGATAATACTTTTCACTAGTAACAATGTAATGTGTTTGGCAAGAAATGAATTATTTTCCATTTATTTTATTTTCAAATTTCTACCCTTAACATATTTCTTAAAAGCACTGTGTTTCAAATTAATTATTTTCATGTATTTAGTTGAGAATTTAAAATTATTTTTTGATTTTTTTAAAAAAGTCACCATACTTTTTAATTTAGAATATTCCTGGTAATGTAAGTGTTTTTAAAAAATAATTAGTGATCTGTATAAGGCAATACAAATATCTTAATTTATCATTTGGCTATATAAACATACTTTAAGTACATATTTAAAATTAAGACTATCTAATTATTAGAGAGTAATAGTAACCAAATTCTTTTATATGCACATACCTATTATTGTTATTTGTATGTGAATATGACCCATGAAACCCACTATTTTATGTAATTAATATACACCAATAAATAAGAGAATATCTAATTCTATATGCATTTTATAAAAGTAGCCAAATAAAATTCTGGGTTTGCAATTAAGTTGTATGTAAGAATTTAAACTCACCTCCTCCTTGTATCCAACCATTTTGTACCACTCGATGAATAATTGAATCTTTATAATGTAACCTTATGCCACTTTGAGAAAACCCTGCTCTTCCTGTGCACAGGAACTGAAAATTTTTACATGTTTTGGGACATACATCACAATATAGCTAAAAAATAAAGACGAAAGGTTTCAAAGATGAAATATTTTAACATCTTAACAATCATAGATGCTTCCCAACTTTTTTAAAAAAAGGCAACATCCTCTTACCTCAAAAATCAACCGTCCAATTGGATAAAAATTAATCTTAATGTCCAAGAATACAAAAACATGCTATTAAAATTAGGGAGAAAAAGATAATGCAGGTCAATTTTATAGAAATGTTATAGAAATGACCAAAAATATAACAGAAATGTTTTCAGTGATAAAACTTTAATAGCATTACCAATAAATAACAGAGAAATCAAATGAATGACAAAGATCATTTTATTTTCTTTTACCAAGTCTTTACAACTCACATGACATATTTTAAAAACTTTGTTTTTCATTATATATTTTTAAAACCTTTCAGTAGTGAGGTTTTGAAAAATGTTAACTGATCACAGGATATGAGAACACACGGCCTAGCTATCCACCACATCACAAATTCCACAAGGCAAGGGAAACTGGTCAGTTCCCCTGGGAAAAGAAACAGACTGGGAATTCTTTTCTACTTCTGTTTTCTTTCCTGAATAGTTCTGAGAAAACATCCATCCTGAGTGCCATGGATTTGGTTACCAGGTGTTCTGGATTTTCAGAGAGCACAGATTAGTTAGCCAGAGCCAAGCACAGCACAAATTAGCTTTCCAAGTGGAAAAATGAGGCCTCTATATCTACAGGAGGTGTGGCACTAGGGGTAGGGAAGAGAAGGAGACTGAGTCATCTTCAAAAATTCTCTTACATGCACAACTGCCTCCAGCTCTTGTTTTCACTTAGTACCCTTCCCAGTAGAGATGACTATTTTCGAGACCTTGTCTGATACTTTAAAGAAGCATCTGAACTGAAAACACTAGTCTTCATTAATATAGCTTTCACTTAGGGGCCATAGCACAGCTAATGGAGTACTCTAAATCTTGGATACCATATTCATATACACCAAAGTGCCACCTTTTTTTTAATGAGGTGCATAACTTGGCCTAACCTCTTTCTTAAGAATCTGGGAAACGTAAATGATATCATCTTAAAATATATTATTTATGTCACTATAATTAACTTGTTAGGGCTTCTCAGTTTCTGCACAAGTTCTTAATTATAAAAGAGAATATTATAAATGAAGAATGGGAAACATAGTAAACTTCACAGTTTAAGAGGAAAAAAGTCTATAATGTAAGTCATGATTGACTGAGAAAATAAGTAAGTTCATTCAGGCATGATTAAACTTCCACGTTCATCAATAGGTTATCTTTAGTGGTTGCCAAGAGTATATAATTCTGAAAATGCTGATGAAGAGATCTAATAAATGCAACACCAGGTAATTTCCTAGTCACCAGCAACCAAACATATAAACATACTTGTTTAGCATATGGTTCTAACCTGGAAGTAAACAAGTCCCTGGGTTTGACTCAGCAAGAAAAGTCTACTTCTCAGGCTCTTCTCTGGAATCAAGGACCTCCATCCTCACTGCCACCAATTAATCCAGGCTTTCATTATTCCTGGCCCATGCTACTATAGCAACTTTCCACTATAGCAACTTTCCAAACAGCTACCCTGCTCGGCCTGCTTTGGCACGGTCCTAAATTTTTTTCTAAAAGAGGAAAAAGGATATGACATACTCTTTTTATGAAAAGTTCTGTTGGCTTGGTTTCCTTCTGGATAAAATCTGGCTCCTTGGTTCAGAATGGACAGTAAATCATAATCTGGCTGAGAAATTATAATTTCTTTATTATCTATTATTTTTTTTCCTCCTTTTTCTTAACTTCTGAACACTCTTTCTGGTGGGAAATTCCCTGCAGGGCTCAACTGCTCTCACTAGAACCTAAAGGGGCCAGATCCTCCCTCTCCCCCAGCCTATGACAACCAGGTTGTGGCAATAAAACTGGGGCTTGCCAGACAAGTCCTCCTGCCTGGGGCCCTGGAGCTCCAAGGAGTGGTACAGAGACAAAAGGGCAGTCCAGGTCTCAATGATGGTGGCTCTGTGAATTTAAAGCCAGCAGCACCTGCCTGCAGCAACATCCTGGGACACATTCCTGCCACATAACTCTTGCCATGTTTTTACCTATCTGGCCTTCCTTGGTTTCCTGTTTTTCAAAGCAGGTTCTCCAGCTTTCCTGTCAACTGTCAGATAACCAACATAATTTCAATACATACCCTTTCCTTAAGTAGCTTGGTGCTGTTGGCACCAACAGTCTTGGCTGATATTCTCATTTCCTTGTCTCATTTCCTACTATTTATGGCTTCCTTGTTGTTCCATCATTCCCAGAATATACCATGTACTTTCAGACTTCTGACCCTTGAACATTTCTCCATACACCCCAGAGTTTCTAGCATTTTCAAACTGCACTGCTTATTCAACCCAACATTCACTGAGCACCCACAATGTTTCATTTTGGTTCAAGGTAGTAGTTAAATGAGGATCCATAAAGCAAGGTCTCTGCCTTTGCATATTTCAGATCCTAGCAATGTGTCACTTTGTGTATACAGGCCACCATGGGCTTAAAATGATTTCCAGGAGGTGATAGTTGTCAGTACAACCAAGTCTCAGAGCAAAATTACAAAGTATCTTTACCTGTATTGCCATCCTAATGCCTGTCTCTCACCTCCCTGGACCTCATGTTTCTCACCATCCTCTGTCACTGGAAACTGCCAGTGCCTGTGAGGTCTGCTCTCACCAACTATGTGTCATGCTTTAAAATCTCACACTTTTCCCCCCTTTCCTTCCTCTTCCCTTCTTTACTTTTCTTCCTCCTTTTCCTTCTTCTTCTTCTTTCTCTTCTTTTTCCCTATCCCTGTCTTTCTCCCTCTTTCTTTCTTTTTTTTTTTTTTTTTTTGGCATGCTGGAGATTGAACCCAGGGGAATTCTACTATTAAGCTTCATCCCCAGTCCCTTTTATTTTTTACTGTGGCACAAGGTTTCGATAAGTTGCTCAGGTTGGTGTTGAACTTAGATCCTTCTGCTTTAGTCTCTCTAGCTGATGGGACTACAGAAGTGCACACAGGGAGGGCTGGGGTTGTGGCTCAGTGGTAGAGCGCTCGCCTAGCACATGTGAGGCCCTGGGTTCTATCCTCAGCACCACATAAAAATAACTAAATAAAATAAAGGTATTGTGTCCAGCTACAACTAAAAAATAAATTAATAAAAAAAGAAGTGCAGACAGGGGTTTGTATATTTTAAAGTGGATAATTCATGCAAATAAATCTATAAAATGGAGGAGAAATGTTTGAGCAGAGAGTTCTCCCCATGCAGCTTACCTACTGAGAAATAAAGCTTGCTCTATAGCACCAAGCCAAACTTTGCCTTCCCACAGTCTTTCGCAAATGAATCTTAATAGTCACCAAAGGCTTATACCCATGGCTCCTACCTTTTATATTCCTTTTGTTAGAATATGAATAATGAATGCTGAGGTAACATAAATGATCAAAAATTTCACTATTTTACTTTGTAAAAAAATAAATCAATATAACTTGCCTTGGTGTCTCTCAAGAATTTTGTGGAAAAATCCACAGTAAGTGCCTCATAAAGTGCAGGGGGCTTAATATCAACTATATCCCACACCTTGTGGGCCCATTTCTGCAGATCAGATGCATCACCGAGGAATTTATCATTAATAAAACACATCACATTGGAAGAATATTCCCATGTTTCATCCTTGAGTTCCTATAGGAAAAGACAAAAAAAAATGTAATGAAGGAAAGAAAACAAACAAACAACTTCTATCCATAAGCCAGAATTTGGAATCAACTCTAGGATTGAATATTTTAAAAATATGCTTTTACCATCTTTCAAAAGTCTTCAGTGAAAGAGAATTTAAGAATACTTTAAGTAATCAAAGATCATGAAAGCACAGAATTATTTAAAAAACTAATCTTAATATGCTGAGCATACTTATTATATTAACTCAGAAACAAAGTGCAACTCTGGCCAGGCAAGGTGGCATACACACATAATCACAGCAATTTGGGGTGCTGAGGCAGGAGGATCACAAGTTTAAAGGTGATCTTCGCAATTTAGTGAGACCTTCTCTCAAAATGAAGTAAAGGGATAGGGATGTGAGTAGTTCAGTGGTAGAATGTCCCTGGGTTAAATACCAGGGGGGAAGAAGAAAAGAGCAGTCTCTGTCTTCATTTACCAAACACATTTTACTATGTCCATACTTGGGAAGGCTAGGGATTCTGGGTAAGGGATGATTTTATTTCTTTTCTTTGTTAGTACTGGGGATTAAACCCAGGGGTGCTTTAACCATTAAGCTACATCCCCAGCTCTGTTTAATATTTGTATTTTGAGACAGGGTCTTGCTAAGTTGTTTAGGGCCTCACTAAGTTGCTAAAGATGGCTTTGAACTTGTAATCTTGCCTCCAGAGCTGCTGGAATTATAGGCTGGAATTACACGATGTCCAGCTAAGGGATGATTTTTCAATGCAAACTATTAAGAGAATTTTTTTTTTTTTTTTTTTTTTTGGTATAGAGGGCAAAAATGGAGGGGCTAACCTTTAGGAAAATGCCTCCTGAGAGGCCAGCAGGGATTTTCAAAACCCAGTCAGGCAATGAAGAAGCCCCTCAAAATAAATGTGTCAGTGTCTTCATCCACAAAATGCTGCTGGTCAACCTCCTGAATCCTTAGTGCATGGCTACTGAGTTACATCCCCTCTGAAATCTGCCGATTATCAAGTGCCAGCTGTGGAAAACCATGAATATCTTTGTACAGCCATTCTCAAACTGTAGTGGGCTTTGGAATCACAGATTCCTAAGGCCCATCTGACTTTCTGATTGTGGGATGGGGCCTTAGAATTTGCGTTTCTAAACATCCAAGGAGACACTGATGCTGCTGGTCTGGAGACTGTACTTAAAAAAATAAGTTTGAGGGAACAGTTTGCCTCCAACTTGCCAACTTGGCCATTCCCAGCTTCTCCCACAAGATTTAATATCCTGCTGCTTGTTTCCCATGATCCTCTCAAAACCTGCTTCCTGGCAGAGAAAAACTTCTTCATGTTCTACCATAAATCATTGATAGAAACTATGTGTCAATAGTTCCTAGAATGTTCAATTTATCAGTATTATATTTTCTAGACCCAAAACCCAAAAAGGAAGAAAAAAATCTAATCATGAACATTTTAGTTAGCCTTATGGGAGAAATGCAGTAGATGGTACGTTTTATTTAGAGGCTAAAGGTTAAAATGCCTTATCTCTGCCTCTTCTGTACATAAGGAGACTCCTTGCTTGCCTCAAGATAGCAGACTGGACCTGGTAGTTTCTAGGACTTTTCATCCAGGATCTATGATGCAGCCTTTTTTAGAGGGGAGAGAGAGGCCCTTCCAAAGACCTGAAGCCATCCCTTGAGAGGGGCATTAAATTCTGCTGAAGCATAAGGCCAGCTGGCCTAATGAACTGATTCAGTAAGACCACATGCACTAAGAAGCACTTCATATAACATAAGACACAAAGCTCTCATTAAAGAAGGACCAAAAGACTGACTTGAAAAGGAAGAAAAGGTTAAGGTGACAGACATCCAGAGGATGAGTGTGGCAGAGGAAAGAAAGTAAAGATAAGGAATAAAGTATAGGTGGCAAGAAGCAGCCATGATTAACTAGGAAGCCTCAACGAGAAAGACAGCAGGAGAGCACAAATCACCTCCAGGCAGTGCAGATTGGAGAGGGAGGAGGCTGGCGAGTAAAATTTACACTTTTTTTTTTTTCTGTAGTACTGGGGATGGGATGGAATCCAGGGGTTCTCTACAACTGAGTACATCCCCAGTCCTCTTTAGTTTTTGTTTTTTTTTTTTTTTTGAGACAGGGTCTCACTAAGTTGCCCAGGTTGGCCTTGAACTTGTGATCTTCCTGCCTCCAAGCATTGAACCCCAAATCACTGTGTCCAGCTAACTGGTCTTTAAGAGGACAATGGGAATGTACAAGAAGACCAGGTGCAATCCACAGACCATGACATCACAGTTTTCCTATAGGCAGAGGGCATGAGACTGGAAGGCAGTATTATGTTTGATAATAAAAATTTAGAAAAAGTATTGTTTATGTTAGGGTGATGAACTGTTCCAATTTGCCTGTGACTGTCCTACATTCCAGGAAGCCTCTCAGTCTCAGGCAGCTAGGACCATTGGTAACCCCAGTTGTGTAAGGAATAGGTGTGTGTGTGTGTGTGTGTGTGTGCGCGCGCGCGCGCGCATGTATACACATACACATATATATGTGTTTACCATTGTTCTTTGTGAATTCTTATGAAAATGGCTACAAAAGTATGATGAGACTTAACAAATGCTATTCTTTCTTTTTTTTTTTTTTTTTGGTACTAGAGATTGAACCCAGGGGCATTTAACTCCTGGGTTACATCTCCCTCCCTTTTTTATTTTTTACTTAGAGACAGGGTCTTGCTGAGTTGCTTAAGGTCTTGATAATTTGCTGAGGCTGGCTCAGCCTCCTGAGCTGCTGGGATTACAGGCATATGCCATGGTGCCCAGCCTATTCTTGGTATTCTTGACTCAGTCTTGCAACATTCATGTGACTGAAGAGAGAGTGAAGTGGTCTTATAAAGCAACACTATTTACATTGAACCTAATTACAGGATCACAGGATATCCTTATGCAACCAAGCATTGAACGACTGAAACTGCTCAGATCAGGGAAATGGAAATTTCATCATCTACTGGAGAAACGAGGTGGAGCACAGAAACCAGGACTGGGAATCCTGTGCAGGACTAAACCAGGAAAAAGAAGCAGGAAGTAGAACCCTTTCTACACGCCCCAACATGAGAGATTGCTGAGCCAGATCACCACCTTCTTTTCTCTTTTTCACATGCTCCAGGCACAACTATAGAGAGACCAGGGTGGCACAAAAGAGGAGCCCTATCTACCATCCCTGGACAAGCTCCACTAGCCCTGAAGTCTGGGATTTTCCAAGGGTAATGGCAGAAGGGAGAATGGGGAAAAAGGAGCACCAACTGAGACAGGATGCCCTGTGAGAGCTTCAGGCTGTCATACAAGTGCCTCTGTGCAACAGTGTCACACAAACCCTCGGCTATCTGTATGATGTACAATACCGGCTCCTTCCAGAGTAAGAGCCAGGCCACAGCAACTTGAGTGCCAGGTTATCACAGGAAGAGAGGGTTAACCATCAGCAGGGATAAATAACACCACGGAGGATTTTAAACTTACCTTTATCACATGTTCTCCAAAGGAAAATTTGGTAAATATTCTAGTTTTTTAAAAAAAAGTCCATCTAGTAAAATGATTGAAATCATTTAGGAAAAGCACATCATTTAGAGAAAAAAAATCTAGTTTCATAGGGCTAGGGCTGTGGCTCAGAGGTGGAGTGCTTGCCTATCATGAGTGAGGCACTGGGTTTGATCCTCAGCACCACATAAAAATAACATGAAGATATTGTGTCCACCTATAACTACAAAATAAATATTTTTTAAAAATCTAGTTTCATTAAAAATAACTTTCATTTTGTTCCCAAAACAACGCACAGATAAATAATTCAGGCTAAATTTTGCTTGTTGTCAACATCCCCCATGTCCCAAATATCCTTTACCCTTTTTTTCTCCTGCAGATATTGATACCATGCAAATTCTTGAAGAGGAACCATTATAGGATCTTCAAATTTGGATGGATAATTCATCTTCAGACTCTAGGTTTCAAAATACAATAGTTAGTTTAAAATTAATTCTCTTTTAAAGTCAAAATCATTTCCCCAAATTTTTATGGAGTCTCCAGAAAGTTTTATGCAGCCCATACCTAGGCCACAGTCTGACTGAGATGCCCTGTTCTGCTCTCTGCCCACACTAGGACACGGAGCTTATTTGTCTCTGACTTCTAGAATATAAGCTCCTGAGGGCAAGAACTATGTCTTGGCCTTCCTGTATGTCCTTCTACTATCGAATCTGGCTCATAGTAAATCATTCACTCATGACAATTGAAAAAACAAATGAGTTTATGCCAATAGTTTTGTGATCTGCTTCTTTCAGGACAAATTTTTCCTTAAATTAAACTCTTGCTAAATCTCAGTGGTTCTAATTAGTTTACTTGAATTAAAATAAGTAAATATTACTGCTGTAATTCACTGATGTAAGGAGATCAAAAGGATACTGTGGTTATACCCCTTAGGAAAAAGATAAGTAAATACTAAATAAATTTAGGTGTAGAATTTAGGTATAGTATTGAGTATGTTTTGGTTGAACATACAATTTTTTGTATGAATCACAGAAAAAATTTATTTATTTATTTAGATGGTATTGGGGATCATGCTCAGAGCCTTATATACGTTAGGCTATAGAAAATTCTTACGGGTATTGACACCAAAACAGACTGGTAGACCAATGGTACAGAATAGAGGACACAGAGACTAACCCACAAAATTACAATTACCTTATATTAAACAAAGGTGCCAAAAACATGCATTGGAGAAAAGATATCTTCTTCAACAAATGGTGCTGGAAAAACTGGAAATCCATATGCAACAAAATGAAATTAAACCCCTATCTCTCACCATGCACAAAACTCAAAGTGGATCAAGGAATTAGGAATAAAACCAGAAGAAAAAGTAGGCCCTAATCTCCATCATGTGGGATTAGACCCCAACTTCCTTAATTAGATTCCTTTGGCACAAGAATTAAAATCAAGAAACAATAAATGGAATGGACTCAAAATAAAAACCTTCTTCTCAGCAAAAGAAACAATCTATGAGGTGAATAGAGAGTCTACATCTTGGGAGCAAATTTTTACCCCTCATACATCAGATAGAGCACTAATCTTTAGGGTATATAAAGAATTCAAAAAGTTAAACACCAAAAAACAAAAACAAAACAAAACAAAAAAAAAACCCGATCAATAAATGGGCCAAGGAACTGAACAGACACTTCTCAGATGATGATATACAATCAACAAATATATGAAAAAAATGTTCATCATCGCTAGCTTTAGAGAAATGCAAATCAAAACCACTCTAAGGGCTGAGATTGTGGCTTAGTGGTGGAGCACTTGCCTGGCATGTGTGGGGCATTGGGTTCGATCCTCAGCACCACATTTAAAATAAGTAAATAAATGAAGTATTGTGTCCATCTATAATTAATAAAAATATTTTTTTAAAAAACCACTCTAAGATTTCATTTCACTTCAGTTAGAATGGCAGTTATTATGAAGACAAACAACAATAAGTGTTGATGAGGATGTGGGGGAAAAGGTACACTCATACATTGATGGTGGGACTTCAAACTGGTGCAGTCAATATGGAGAGCAGTATGGAGATTCCTTGGAAATCTGGGAATAGAACCACCATTTGATGCAGCTATTCCTTTTCCTCTGTCTATACCCAAAGGACTTAAAAACAGCATACTACAGGGACACAGCCACATCAATGTTTATACCAGCACAATTCACAATAGCTAAACTGTGGAACCAACCTAGATGCCCTTCAATAGATGAATGGATTAAAAAATGTGGCATATATATACAATGGAATATTACTCAGCAATAAAAGAATAAAATCATGGCATTTGCAGGTAAATTAATGGAGTTGGAGAAGCTAATGCTAAGTGAAGTTAGCCAATCACAAATAACCAAATGCCAAATGTTTTTCTTTGATATAAGAAGGCTGATTCATAGTGGGATAGGGAGTGGGAGCATGGGAGGAATAGATGAACTCTAGATAGGGCAGAGGGGTTAGAGGGGAAGGGAGGGGGCATGGGGTAATTAATGATGGTGGAATGTGATGATCATTATTATCTAAAGTACATGTATGAAGACATGAATTGGTGTGAACATACTTTGTATATAACCAGAGATATGAAAAATTGGGCTCTATATGTGTAATAATAATTGTAATGCATTCCGCTGTCATATATAAATTAAAAAAAGAAAACTCTTACAGGTTAGCAATTCTGTAGCTCAGTGGCAGAGTGCTTGCCTAGCATGCTTGAGGCACTGGTTTTGATCCTCAGCACCACATAAAAATAAACAAATAAAATAAAGGCATTCTGTCCATCTACAACTACAAAAAAAAATTTTTTTTAAACTTTTAATTAGACCAGAGACCCTCCACCTAATAGAGGAAAAAGTAGGCCCAAATGTTCATCACGTCGGATTAGGCCCTGACTTCCTTTTTATTTATTTATTTATTATTTTTTTTTTATTAGTTACACATGACAGTACAATGATCTTGAGAATTCATACATTTGAATCAAATGGGGTATATTTTCTCACTTTTCTTTGTACAGGTTGCAGAATCACATTGGTCATGCAGTCACATATATACATACAGCAATAATAATGTCTATTTTATTCTGCTTCCCTTCCTATCCCCCCTAATCCTCCCCTCCCCTCCCATCATTTCTCTCTATCCAATCTAATGTGACACACTTTTTTTTCTCCTCACAACATCATACATGCATTCTGTATAACGATGAGGGTCTCCTTCCATCTTCCGTGCAACTCCCCTTCTCCCTCCTTTTCCCTCCCACCTCTCTTCCCTATTTAGTGGTAAACTTCTTCTCATGCTCTTCCTCCCTATCCCATTTTGAGTCACCCCCCCCCCTTTATATCAGAGAAGACATTCGGCATTTGTTTTTTAGGGATTGGCTAACTTCACTTAGCATAATCTGCTCTAATGCCATCCATTTCCCTGCAAATGCCATGATCTTATTATTTTTTAGTGCTGAGTAGGCCCTGACTTTCCTTAACAAAACTCCTAAAGCGCAAGAAATAAAATCAAGATATATAAATGCAATGGACTCAAACTAAAAAGCTTCTCAGCAAAAGAAAAAATCAATGAGGTGAAGAGAGAGCCTACATTTTGGGAGTAAATTTTTGCCACATGCACGTCCAATAGAGCACTAATCTCCAGGATATATAAAGAACTCAAAAAACATAACACCAAAAAAGCAAAGAACCCAATCAATAAATGGGCTAATGAACTGAACAGACACTTCTCAGATGATGATATACATTCGATCAACAAATATATGAAAAAATGTTCAACATCTCTAGTAATTAGAGAAATGCGAATCTAAGCTGAGATTTCATCTCCAATCAGAATGGCAGCTATCAAGAATACAAACAACAATAAGTGTTGGCGAGGATGTGGGGGGAAAGGCACACTCATGCATTGCTGGTGGGACTGCAAATTGGTACAACCAATCTGGAAAGCAGTATGGAGATTCCTTGGAAAACTTGGAATGGAACCACCTTTTTACCCAGCTATCCCACTCCTCAGTCTATTCCCAAAGGTCTTACAATCAGCATGCTATAGTAATGCAGCCACATCAATATTTATAGCAGCTGAATTCACAATAGCTAAACTGTGAAACCAACCTAGATGCCCTTCAATAGATGAATGGATAAAGAAACTGTGGTATATATACACAATGGAATATTATTCAGCATTAAAAGAAAATAAAATTATGGCATTTGCAGGTAAATGGATGGAGTTGGAGAATATCACGGTAAGTGAAAGAAGCTAATGCATAAAACCAAAGGCCAAATGTTCTCTCTGATAAGTGGATGCTGATCCATAATGAGCAGGGGGGGCTAGGGAGCATAGGAAAAATGGAGGAACTATGATTGGGCAAAGTGGGGGTGAGGCAGGGGTATGGAGGCAGGAAAGATGGTGGAATGAGATGGACATCATTACCCTAGGTACGTGTATGACTGCACATATGGTGCAACGCTACATCCTGTACAACCAGAGAAATGAAAAGTTGTGCTGCAGCTGTGTACAATGAGTCAAAATGCATTCTGCTGTCATATATACCTAGTTAAAATAAACAAATGAATAATTTTTAAAAGTTTTGTTCTTGATATTAGTTTCACTGTATCCCCCTAAAGCAAGAGAAGGCAGTGGAAGCAACAACAATTAGGCCCCACTTTCCCAGCAGGTCTGAGAAGTGGTTGGGCTAACTGGGAAAAAGTAATAGCTGCTGGAGTAGGCACCTTGTCAAAGTGAGGCTGGTGCTTAGAGACCCTGTTGTGGACTGAAAGGGCACTAATTTGGCACATTTCATCAGGGGTGAGTATTCCAAGGGCAAGAAATCCAGGACATAAGTGCGTACTACTTTGGGACTCCGGAGAGCAAAAGAGGAAAACAGTGGTAGGGCCATTTCCTTCTTAGACTACTGTATCCAACAAAAACAACAATGTCTGGTTGCTCAGTTCCACTTTCTGTGCTCTGTTTGATGAAATCCTACAGGATGACTGCTGTTTCTAACTGAGGAATTAACTGGAGTAACCAGCAAACCCAGTAGTATTCAAATTAAGCACATCATACTTTTCTTTATAATTTAGCATTTGGTCTGGAATCAACTACGTCCAAATTAAAATATATCTACTTATCCTTACCCTTTATGAATCTTAATCTTTTATAGCAAATCAGGGATCTGAGATTGCTCATAAATGATCATGCCAGGAATATAATCACATAACCTCTATTAAGACAGAACTAACTGAATTTACACTGATATGTTTTCATATTTGATAGTGTTACTGTAGGCAAAAGCTTAAGAAAGGGGAAATTACATTATTAACATATCAAAGATATTGTTTTCTTGACTTAGCAGGGGTTGGTCCACTGTCTATTTTGTAAGGCCTGAAAGCCAAGATTAATTTTTAGATTTGCAAATATTGAAAAAAATCAAAAGATAAGTCATATTTCATGTCATGTGAAAATTCAGTGTTCATAATAAAGCTTTATTGGAACACCACCATTCATTTATATATCTGTGGCTACTTTTATAATATCAGGACAAAGTTGAATACTTGTGAATGAGACCCTATGGCCCACTTATATTTACTACCAGGCATAGAAAACATGGGCCTTCAGAAAAGGAGCTAAGAAAAACAAGAATGTTCTTATTAAATAAAATTTTGGACATAAAATGTTACTAGCCCCATCAGCCCATAATTTCCACTTCTTTTGATCAACCTGTATCATATTCATAGATGTCCCAACACCTGTTTTCTTCACTTAAACTTTCCTTATTTTGCAAGTTATTTTTTTTTATTTTACTCTGTAGATTCTGGAACAGGCAAGAAGGCCTGCTTAAGATGAATTCTATATGGAATAACATTTTGTTATCCAATATCCAGCAGGATACTTTGGTAGATAAAAATACCAATAAGACATGTTTGTGGGGTCTAGTGAGGCTTTGAAGAGAAACTTGGCTTGGCGAGTACTTTTGCAACAAACCCCAAAGACCAGTGGAATATTACATTTCAACATTTCATCACTGGCAGTATGAGTGACATGGCCAAATTCTTCAGTTTCTTTCAGTGGTTTCTTTTTAAGCCATTTTGCATATTTACAAAGAAATTTTGGGATTGTTCAAAGCACTTGGGGCCACTTGTTAAGAAATCCGTGAGGCATTTTTTTCTGCCAGAATGTAGTGATTGTTATAGCAATTAAAAAAAAAAAATCTTACCAAGTGAATAGTTTTCGAAAATCACTTGGGGAAGGAGTTTGTAAAAATCCACGAGTTAGAGTAACACTTTAAACTTTTTTGTCATGAGTTTTAATAAATCTGTAATTCAATTTTTAAAATTAATGTGGAATAAAATGTGTAAATACGTAGGAGTAGTAATTACTATTTTTCCCAGGAAGGTTCTGAATACTTCCTTTGCTGGGATCTCCCTTTACACGTCACCCTACTCCAAGCCAAATGCCCGCCCCTGACCCGAATGTGTCCTCTCTGCGCTCCCGGGGTGGTCCCAGCCAGCCCAACCTTCCTCCAGTAGAACATCCACCGGCCTGCACCAGACAGCGAGGCGCATAATCCACGCCGCGAGGCCGGGAAGCCTGGAGGGTCGCCGCACTGGGGGTTTTCCTGCGGTTACCTCAGCAGTAGACTTCGCAACCTGAAAGCTGGAGCTTTTGAAGATCCCCACCACTTTCACCTGCAGCGGCCGCTCGGGCGGCGACTTAGAGCTGCATGGGGCGGGAGTGGGCCGCAACCTCTGCAAGCGGTCCATTGCGGAGCTAGTAGACTAACCCCGAGCAAAAAAAAAAAAAAACACAAGCGTTGCCACGGCAACCTCGCGGCCCCGCCCCCGACGCCAGCAGTGGGCGGGGCAGGGTGGAGCAAAGGGCCGGCGGCGTGGGCGGGGCCTCTCAACTTGCCGCCTGTTGCTGGTGAGCCAGGCCCCGGGCCGAGAAGGGGGCCAACCGAGGGATTTGTGGGCTGCGGCTGCCGGGAACCAGCCTCGGGGCAAAGGATCACGGAGCCGCCCGCCCGGGAGCCCTCTCGGGTACCCCAGGGGCCTCGAGCGCATCCTTCTCCAGCCCGCGCACGCCGGGTATCTCAGATCTCTTTTCCGGGTTAGCGCGCAGCCTTATCTAGGCCAGCGGGCGGGTTGTGCTGGTAACACGGGAATCAGCCCGAGGCCGGAGCTGCGTGGGTGTGGGGAGTGCGGGGTCCCGGCTGGCATCGCCCGGGGAGAAGGCACCACTCGCCTGTTCTTGTTCTCGCCCCCGCCAGGGCCGTCTCGGGGAAGCAAACTGACTCCCGCCCCGGAACATCCCCGCCATGAAGCCCAACTTCTCTCTGCGCCTGAGGGTCTTCAACCTCAACTGCTGGTGAGTTCGCCGGCCGAGTGCTGCCTGGGGGCCTCCTTCCCTTTCGCACCCGCACAGCCAGAGGGAGGAGGGAGCCCTTCCTCACAGCTGGATCACGACCCCATCCTGCCTCCAGGATCTCGGGTGTAGGGGAAACTCGAACCGACAGGTCGCCCGTATCGGCCCCAACTCCAGTGGTACTAGCAGTCACCTTCCCTGGCCCGCCTTTCCCTTCCCTTCCTTAGGGGTCTTCCCTACGTGAGCAAGCACCGTTCTGACCGCATGAAGCGTCTGGGAGACTTTCTGAATATGGAGAGCTTCGACTTGGCTCTACTGGAAGAGGTGGGGATGTGCATCTCTGATATGGATCCCAGGCTGGGAGGAGCTCTGGGAAGGGGTGCTAGAGGAGACACCCACCCCTTGGGGGAAAGGCCAGGCAGGCATGCTCATCCTTCCCTCAGGTGTGGAGTGAGCAGGACTTCCAGTGCCTGAAAGAGAAACTGTCTTTCACTTATCCAGCTGCACACTACTTCAGGAGGTGAGAAGCCTGCAGGCCTGAACCTGTTCTCAGACCAGAGGGTTCTTGATCCTGCCAACCCTTCCCTTTCCCTGCACCTGCCTACCTCCTTCTCTGGGTAAAGGAGCAGGAGAGGGTGAACTGGGAACATTGTATCTTTTCAGCCCATCTCCGCCTATTATCGGGCAGCCCCCTCATCCTCCTGCAGAGGCTGTTGTCTTGAGCTTTGTTCTGAGACTGGTCACAGCAGTAGAGAGAGAGGAGCTCATCAGAGCTGGGAAATAAGGAGAGAGAAGAGGGCTGGGTGTTTCCCACCTTTTCTGGTTATTAAGCAGGGCTTGGCTTACAGCGGAATCATTGGCAGTGGCCTCTGTGTCTTCTCCAAACACCCAATCCAGGAAATCATCCAGCATGTCTACACCCTCAATGGCTACCCCTACATGGTAAGTAAGCCTCCCTCCTCACCCCCACTAACACAAGGTAGAGAAGGCAGACTTCCTGGAGCTACAGAGGCTGGGCAGATGGAAGGTGGCAGTGCCATGAGTTCCTGTCTCCTCCTGCTTGCAGATCCATCATGGTGATTGGTTCTGTGGGAAGGCTGTAGGACTCCTGGTGTTCCATCTAAGTGGACTTGTGCTCAATGCCTATGTGACCCACGTAAGTGAAGATACCAGTGCTTAGGGCTTGGACAGGCATTCTAATCCTGGAACTGAGGTGGGATTTCTCTGCTATGTATCTGAGGAGGAGCTATCGGGTAAGGGTTTCCTAAGGTAGCAATAGGGCAAGATTTACCCATTGTGTACCAAATACCTTAACTAGTGACAGACACAAGCTTGATTTACACAGGCTCCTGGGACCCTTAATCTTACTGCTATAATCTCATCTACCTCACTCAGCTCCATGCCGAGTACAGCCGACAGAAGGACATCTACCTAGCACATCGTGTGGCCCAAGCTTGGGAACTGGCCCAGTTCATCCAGTGTGTGAGCCTAGGCTTGACAGGGGAAGTGGGTTGGGACCCAGGGTTTGAGGTGTGGCTAGGATTAGGGCAATGGGGGCAAGGGAAGAATTCCTTCCTCACTGACCTGGCTCACCAGCCACACATCCAAGAAGGCAGACGTGGTTCTTTTGTGTGGGGACCTCAACATGCACCCAAAAGATCTGGGCTGCTGCCTGCTGAGGGAGTGGACAGGACTGCATGATGCCTACCTTGAGACCCAGGATTTTAAGGTGAGAAACTACCTAGCTGTTTTCTCACCTATACTCCCAGTTTCTCTCTCTTCCTGCCCCATATCCTACCATGAACCAGCTACTCCCTAGGGCTTTGAAGAAGGCTATACCATGGTACCCGAGAACCATTACGTCAGCCAGAAGGATCTGGAGCCATTTCCATGTGGCATCCGCATTGACTACGTGCTTTACAAGGTCAGGCTCTCTCCACAGCATGCCTTCACTTACTATGTCTATTACTGTCACCAGCCTATTCTGATCCTTCGTTCAGCTGGTCTAGTCTTAGATTACTGATGGCTAGAGAATGGGATACTGGAAGCTGGTTCTCTGGGAGGAGGCCCTCCAACATAAGATTCTCTCTGGCCCTTTAGGCGGTTTCTGGATTCTGCATCTCCTGTAAGAGTCTCAAATCCACTGCAGGCCATGGCCCCTACAATGGCACCCCCCTCTCTGATCATGAGGCCCTCATGGCTACTCTCTGTGTGAGACATAGTCCCCTCCAGCAAAATCCCAGCTTTACCTATGGTGAGTCACCCCACTCTTTCCCTTGGCTCTTCTCTGTCTCAAGGCAGCCCCTCCACTCTGACCTTTTCTCACCCCACTGCCCTGCTTTGTTCTAGGACCAGCAGGGAGGTTGCCGTTGATCAGTGTGCTGAGGGAGGCCTGGACAGAGCTGGGGCTGGGTATAGCCCAGGCTCGTTGGTGGGCTGCCTTCGCTGGCAATGTGATTGGTGTCGGGCTGCTTCTCCTGGTGTTGCTTTGTTTCCTTGTAGCAGAAGAAAGGGCCAGGGAAGTGGCCATACTGCTTTGGACGCCCAATGTAGGACTGGTGCTGGGGGCAGGCGCAGTCTACCTCTTCCACACGCAGGAGGCCAGAGGCTTGTGTAGGGTCCAGACTGAGCTCCAGCATGTGCTTGGAAGGGAAAGGGAAGCCCAGGACCTGAGCTCAGAGCCTCAGTTAGCTCTGCTCCTGGGGCAGGAGAGGGGACAGAACTGAGGATCAATAAAGCTTGACATTTTAGTGGCTCTGCCTTTTTCCTTGTAGAGGCATTGGTGAGAACCTAGGATCAGTTTGATTGTCACAATGTAGACATTAGGGCTCTGACATATCTTCCCCGCCTGCACACCTCCCCTGTTCCCATCATCATGTATCAAACCCTATCTGTAGCAGAAATATTTTTATTGTCAACAGTGAGGCCTCTCCCAGACAGCCTAGATGAGCAGGGGTGGCACTGTCCTGGGATGAGGTTGTCTTCCTTGTAGGGAAGAAGGTAGGTAGCTCACCATTTTCTAGCCCTGAGCCCCTGTCTCTGAGGCCAGCTCGCTGAGCCTGCGTTCCTCCTGAAAGCGGATGAGGGCATCCCGCTGGTTCACCACATCTACTAGCTTTTTCAGGACCTGCTCCTCAGCCTGCCGATCTGCTGCTGTCTTCAGGGTTTCTGAAAGAGAAGGTGAAACTTAGAGAACAAGGAATTAGCCCGTGTGATTTCTACAACTCAGCTTTGCTTCTTAGCCTGCAAAATGAGGTTACTCCACACCAGTGGTTTTCTAGTATTAGTAGCAGCAGCACCATTTTTTTAAAGATATTTTTGAGTGATGGACCTTTATTTTATTTATTTGTATGTGGTGCTGAGAATTGAACCCAGTGCCTCACACATGCTAGGCAAATGCTCTTCCACTGAGTTATAACCCCAGCCCAGCAGCACTGTTTTTGAAGGAAATTTTGTATAAAAACCCAACTGTGCAGCCCTGATTGTTCAAGAGTGTGGGGGCTTCCAAGTCCCATCTCCTGACTTTCTCCTGATTGTTGCAGAGATACATGAGGAGTTGCCTGATCGAAGTTCATGAGGGGTCCCACGTACCTTCACGGTTCATGTAGCCTCTTAGCTCCTGGTCTAGCTGCCACTGCTTCTCTTCTAGGTCCAGCTCCTGCACCCTGTGGGGGTCAGGGATTGAAGAGGCACAGCTATACAGGGTGCCCACAGGACTGGGCTTAGCTCTGTGCCAATGTCACCATCAGTGTGCCTTACGTGATCATGAGCTCAGCCTCTTCAGCCACTAGGCTGTTTTTCTTTTGGACAAGATGCAGCAGCTGTTCTAACCAGAGTTTCTTTTGCTGTTCTGGGGAACCTAGGAAGAAGGAAGAAGGGTTGGGATGGTCACAAGGCCTCTAGCTAGGAAAACAGGAGTCAGGGGCTTGGGGGGTGACAAGAAAAAAGGGCATTGGTGTGTATAGAGCTGTGTGACTGGACCAGAGCCTGTTGGTTCTGGGGTTCAGCTGGGGACTAAACAAAGTTCTAGGAGACAGAGTGGTGTCCTAGCTTCACTCACTGCTCTGGCTCCTTAAGGCAAGCTCCAGCTCCACGCCTTCAGCTTCCAGCTCCCTCAGGGCAGCCTCAATCTCATTTAGTCGCCGCTGGATTGTCTGAGGGGGTACAAGATTACTCAACAACAGTGCTGGAGGAGCTCTGATCCAAACACAGAACTGTGACCCCTGTGAGAACTTCTAGCAACCCCTAGGCCTCACCTGGGCCTTGCAGAATCTCTTCATCTCCTCCTCCTTAGCCCGGCGCAGCAGAGTTCGGCGCCATGTAGGGTACTTGTTCATGGTGTCCGAGTTCTTGGCCAGTGTCAGCAGGGCCTGTGGGAGAGTTGGGTGAGTCAGGGGTAGGAGTTCGTAAAACTGGGAAGGGGAGAAAAGAGGCTGGAAGTGGGCTTAGTTCTGCTAGACAAGATGGAGACCTAGAGGCATAAATGTCAGACTAGGTGAGAGGACATTCCAAGAGGATGCAGCGGGCTGTGGTTTCTCCTGTGGTGAGAGTGGAGAGTATTAGTGGCTGTATGCTGGCTTGGACAGAGTGGGTGGCCAAGTTCCTGCCAGTCACCTGCTCCAAGTCTGAGTCCAAAGGCACATCTTCCTCTTCCTCTTCCTCTTCACTGGAGGAAGGACTCTCTTCCTCCTTCTCTATGTCCTTAAGAACTGAGCAGATGAGAGGGAGACATGGCTTAGTACCCTCATGACCTCCCTTATATTCCCTAGAATCCCCTTGTAGGAGTCCCAGTACTCCTAACCCATCCACCCCCCAGGTTGCCACAATTGTGGATTGAGCAGTCAGTCACCTTGCTGACTCTGGCCTGGCACACCCCAGCCCATAAAGCTGCCTTCCAGGGCCTGGCGGGCCAAGGCCGAGCAGCTGCGGGGGGGCTTGGGAGGAGGCTCTGTTTCAGGTTCAGGGTTAATGTTAAGAGAGGAGAGCCGCTGACGTTCCAGGCTGGAGAGGCGGATCAGCCGACGGTTAGACTGGCTGGGGCTTGGGACAGGACTGGCATCCTCCTGTGGGGTTGTGTGAGTCAACGGGCCTGGCAGGTTGTCCTCACTTGGTGTGGGAAGCTCCTGGAAAAGCCACCATGTGATCTGCTTAGGAATCTGTATAGTGTAGAGGTTGAAACCACTCCTTTTGAGCCAATGTGTACCCTGGCAGTTACTTAACACCATCCAGTAGACATTGTCTGGTAGTGCTCTGGATACTGGAATATAACACTAAATACAACCAGACAAACAGTCCTGCTTTCGAGGAGCTTACAGTCCAGTGGAGGATAGCATTCACTTAACCCCCAGCAGAGTTTTGGGCTGAGACACCCCCTTTACCCACACTCACAGTTTTTACAGGGTTCTCAGGTCCTATTTCACTGTCATCCTCCTTGTGGCCTGGCTGGGGCAGATGCTGGAGACAGTAGAAATGTCCTGAAAAGAGTAGAGGCATCAGGAATAGAGAGCTCAGTGCCCAGATGTTCAAAAATTTATCAGGGGAGGTAGAGGCTACAGGAGTTGCCTGAGATTCTGCCAGCCTCCTGATTCCTTAGAACCCCATATCTGGAGCTTTGGAGAGGACAGAAGTCTTCAGGCTCAGAGGAAGAAAGTGCCATGTTGAGCCTATTTCCACCTCCTGCCCACCACCCGTTTTCCTCTCCATCCTCAAGCTCCTTCCCTGCAGCCCCACCCCCAACCCCACCAGGCTCAAAGTCCTTCTAGCAGTCTCCCAGGCCCACTCACCATCTCCTGGATGCTGCCCGTAGTCACCTGGCCACAATGTGGCCTCACAAGTATGGCAGCGGAAGCAGCTCCGGTGGAAGAAATGGCCATCCACACAGAAGCGTTCCAGAATGTAGAGGTGTTTCCCACAGAGTGCACACAGGTCCCCAGTACTGGCCTGCACAGACCCCCAGGACACAGGTCAGCTGGAGCCAAGGCTTAGCTACAAAGTTTTTCCCTTTCCCTGTAACACTCCTTCCCTGCCCTCCCCACGCCTCTGCCTGTAGACACCACCCTGGCTCTTACCTCCTCAGGTTGAGATGGGGGTGTCAGAGGTACACTGAGTTCAGGGACAGGTAGCTCCTCAGTACTTGGAGTCTCAGCCTCTACCTAAGGAGTTAAGTGCTCAGACAGGATCAGGTGGGGAGGAGATGTGTGCATGGAAAGAGAGGGCTGGAAGAGAAGGGACTGAGTCTAGGCAGGGAGACAGGATCGGGGGCTATAGGACCTGGGGTGGAAGGCAAGACCTGGAGGAACAGGTCAGGGAAGGGAAATAGGATATGGGGAAGGGAACCATCCCACCCCTGCTTGCATTTACCTCCAAGCGAGGCTTCTTGCCACCAGTATCTTCCCCACTTTCCTGCAACAAATCCTATAGCTATAAACATGAGGCCTGAGTCCCAGGTCTCCCCTTCTCCCATTCTGAGTATCATCCTCTCCATTATCCCAGGGATCTCACTGGACACCCCCAGCCCAGCTCCAACCCTGCTCCATCCAGGTTCTCCACCTTAGCCCGGGTCCGTTGCAGGGTTCTCTGGAGTTTGCCAAGGAACAGTACAGCACTAGAGGTACCTGGAGAGACTTGGCCAGTAGGACCTGCAGGCAGAATTTGGGTGTCAGGGTAGATGAGGGGTTGATACTGCACCTCCAAACAGTCACTCTCCCACCCAGGTGGATCCTCAGAGGTCACCCCCTTCTCTCTCCCTTTCACATTCCCTGTCCCCCATCTACCCTCCAGCTCACCTGGGATGTGGGACATGGTCTTGAAGGCACTGTGGAAGTGGCTAAGGTAGGCAATGAGGCCTAATGGGTCACTGCCTGCCACCACTGCCTGTGCAGACAACACTGGTGTGATGCCTAGCTCATGCTCTGCCGCGTGCAGTGCCCAGGTAGCTGCTTCCAGAGCCCCCACCCCTTGCAGCTCTGAGGGTTCCCTGTGGGATGTCAAAGAGAGAAGCCAATGGGAGCCAAGAACCTGGTTCCACTGATGGGGGAGAGGGATGGGGAGTTAAGGCCAGCAGGATGGGCAGGGGAGCCATAAGGGAGATGAGGGCACATAAGGTGGTTCTCTCTACTTCCTCCCTTTTTACCTACCTTTACCACCAACAGTGACAACCATTTTTGGCCTTGGGGGCCTCCTCTATCACTGAAAACCCACCTCTACCTCATACATTTGGTTCTGTGTCAGGCAGGGAGGCAGGTCAGGTAGGAATACTATCTCCAGGGAGGCAGGGTATGCACAGCGGGGTGTATATGTGTAGGAGTGGAACTGGGACTTAGCTACTAACTCCCACACGATGATCTCCCTACCAAGAGGCAGAGAGACGGGCAGAGGCATGCTAGTGGTACTCTCTGTTGGGCATCCCCATGCCAATTCCCAACTCACAGCAGGCTAGGCCGCAGCCGGTGCACCAAGGCACACAGAGCTAGACCATCCGTCCAGGAGGAAGACAAGTCGGTAACATGGACTCCTGGGTACCCAGCTGTCTGCTCCTGGCACCAGCGTAGCAGGTCCTCCTGGGTGCCCGCTGACCCTGGGAGGGAAAACTATGTTGTGCTCAAGGCCCCCTCTGCCCTATACCTGGTACATAGCCCAGTTACTGAGTGTGGCAATCTGTATAGGAGCTAGAGTCAGGGACTCCCCCATCCATCCTGGGGCACCACCAGCCTAACACTCACTGCCAGCAGCACCTCCTTCCCATTCCTTATTGGAATAAAGTGGTGGATGAATAAAGTGAAATCACTGCTGGCCACGTAGAGGGCAGAGATCTGCAAGCTGAGCGGGTAGGGAAGCTCAGAGGCTCAGTAAAGGTGTTTTGGAGTTTGCAAGGCTGGGAGGGGCTGGCAGAAGGGCCAAGAACTGTAGTACAGCTTGATAATATACTGAAATACTTCCAGACAGCTGGCAAACAACGGTTGCTCAGGGCTCTGCTGCCCCTCTAACTCTTCAGAGGCCCCAAACTGCCCCACCAACAGTGAATATCCCAGCACATCTCACTCATTGGTCCTGAGGCTGCAGCGCTCAGGTAGCAACCTGAGCTGCTGCACCACACTAGCTGGGACATATTTTGGACTTTCCCCAGGAAGATGGACTGCTCACCAATGGCTGGATTCCCTGCATCTGTCTTGTCACTTTTCCGCACAGGCTCCTTGGTCACCACATCGTACAGGTCTTGTACCTAAGGCAGCCCCCCTCAGATATCAAGGCAGCTGACCATACAGCCCCTCAGCCCATGAGGGAGGGACCCACTTGAGGTAGGACAGACCCCCAGAGACAATGACTGGATAGGAAACGCCTGGCCTGGGAGAAGAAAGCTGACTTGGGAGGTTTGGTGGGGGTGCTGGGGGGTCTGACCTGGTTGGGCATCACAGCCCGGAGATTCAGGTTGGGGTAACGGGTGGCTGGGTCCAGCCCATATTGGGCCACATTGCGGTGCATATTTTCCGGGGATGTCTGTGACAGAAGCTGGTACAGGCTCTCACTGAGGGTGTGAGAGTGGTGGGAGGGGCAGGAGCATGAAGGGGAGGGCATCTGTCAGCATCCACGCCTCAAGAACTGCCAACCATTCTTGCATTCCCTTTTGCCCATACCCTCAATTGTTCCCTCAGTGCCCCCTGCCCCCTTTTCTGACCTTGTCTCGTATTCCACCCTGCCTTCACTACTTTCCCAACTCAGGCCTCACCGCTCAGCCAACACCTCTAGGGGCTCAGCACCCTCTGCCCACCGCTTCACCATCCAGGCTGCGTCGAAGGCTGCCAAGAAGCCCCGGGCCACTCCAGTGCCCAGGGGCCAGAAGGGCTGCAAGTCAGAGGAACAGGAAACAGCTCAATGAGAATTCAGTGGGAGCATCCCAAGCCCAGATATACCCCAAGGTCAAAGTGGGGGAGGGAGCTTTCACCCATTGTGCCATTAGCTCCTCCCTTCAACAAGCTCTTTTTACCATCTCCCTTCCTATCAGGCAGGCTCCCCACCCAACCTGGGATCCCTATGCCTCTGGAGTCCTCACCTCCACTAGGCAGTCCCCCACCAGTCCCAGTAGCAGGCGGGCACCGTGCTTCTCCTGCACACGAGCAGAACTCTCTGCCCGCAACATGCTTGTAAAGTCAAAGGCAGAGACATCAGGCCGCCCATGGGCATCCTGGGCAAACTCTAGTTTCCCGAGTTTGCCATGTGTGGCGAAGTCAGCAGCTGCCCGGGCAAAGTGCTGCAGAGCCTCGGGTACCACATTGGTACTACCCAGAAGCCGATCAGTCTCCAGCAAGTCCTACATGAACAACAGATCAGAACCTCTGAGATCTCTGAGAGATGGGTCATTTGGCCAGCCCTGTCCCCTTGAGAAGGAAGGGGCTGCCCAGACCACACAATAACTGAAAAGGTAGCATAGAATTCCAATGCCTGCCTTCTGTCACTCATCCCGCCTCAGGGGTCCTCGGCCCTGCTCTATTCATGTAGCCCAATATCATTACTGTCATTTCATTTGCCCTTAACTTGTCAGAGCCTGTTAGCCCATCTTTTAGAAACAACATACTTAACTTACAAGGTACTCATGAAAATTAAATGAGAAAATGCAAATTAAACTCTCAACACAGTTCTTAGCACATGGTAGACACCATTCTAAGCATTGAAAATTAGCAGCAAGCAAGAGGCAAAGACAAAAATCCCTGTCCTCGTGGAGCTCACATTTGTCACAGTATGGCTGGTGTAAGGTTTACAACTGGCATAAAGTTTAGTCCTGCCTGAATATGATTCCTGTTGCCATATAAATCCTAGGGGAGCAGAGCTTGTGGAGGTAGAGTTAATGCTGAGAAGAGGCAGGAGAGGATGGGGAGCCTCCACACCCAGGGGTAGACTGTGTCCAACCCTGGCCTCAGTCTCCCAGGGCCGCACCTGATGCAGCACCCCCAGTCGCAACAAACACTGCTTCTTGGCTGTCATCACAAAGTAGTGGGTGTCGTCCTTGTAGTACACAATGTTCTCCAGATCAATGCCTGGGGAGACAGGGCAGGGGCAGGAGATGAGTCCTCTTCTGATGATCTGATACCTCTCCAAACACCTCAACCATCGCTAATCTCACAGCTTAGATGTAGTGAATGCTCTACGCAGAGCCCAAACAGTCCTGGTGGCACAAAGGATCATCTGTCCCTGGCTCAGAGGGCCTGACAGCTTGGGACAAAGAAGGAAACTAGGGTGGGGTAGCAGATGGGAAACTTGCATTACATGGCCACATGGTGGTATGAAACCAAAGTAAATACAGAAGTGCCACTTCTGTTTTCAATTTATCTCATTTTTATACTAAGGCATAAAGGAGCAGAAATAAAACTTAGGCATTTTTAAAGAAATTTCCAAGACTTTTCATGCTGGATGGCCAAGTGGGGCTATGGCTGCTTAGGCCCTGCGGGGGCAGTTCTTTCCCCTTTTGATACCTGTATCACAAAGATGGACAAGTGTGGGCTTCCTTGGACTAAGGACAGGTCTGAGAGGGAGAGGGCAGGAGGCAGCCCAG
Organism: Marmota flaviventris; assembly: GCF_047511675.1. Lineage (NCBI taxonomy): Eukaryota > Metazoa > Chordata > Mammalia > Rodentia > Sciuridae > Marmota > Marmota flaviventris. The sequence goes on along the minus strand of NC_092503.1, from coordinate 53,935,192 downwards.
TCAGGCAAGGGGATAGAAAGACAATGAAAGGGGGCCCTTACCAGTGGCTTTGAGCAGGCTCTGGAAGAATTTCTGATTGTAGATTCGGGCCACACCGCTGATCTCAGGCACCTGTGTCTCCTCCACTGTGCGCCCATTCACAAAGTTGGCTGTGATGCCAATAGCCAGTTTGCCACGCATTTCTCGAACAGTGAAGCCTAGCAGTAAGGGTAGGCTGGTATGGCAGGAGGACCAGGAGTATAACTGCCTAGAAAGACTCAGGAGGAGTCCAAAGATGCTGGCTATTCTGAGGGAAGGAAGCACTCACCTTCAGGGACGAATTTACCTCCTGCAGCTGAGATGAGGACATCAAATTCATAGTTGGCCAGTTGGGCTGGGGAACTGGGCTGGAGCTGGGCACGCCAGCCACTCCCTAGGGCAGAGTGTATGAGAAGCACAAGGAAGCCAGAAGGGGCTCCTGCTATTAAGCTAGTGAAATAGCTGAAATAAATGTGTAAGGGACTCCAAGGTTTAGAAAGCACCAGTGACACACTGTCTCTCATATAACATCTTTGTAGCTGCCAAGGAAGGTAGGTAGGAAACGCTGTTCCCATTTTGCAAATGTAGCTGAGGCTGAGAAGTCTGCCCAGGCCTCACCATTTAAGACTCAGCTGACTCCCAGCCCCACCCTTTCTCATGCACTGGCCAAGATCTCCTTGGTGGGAGTTCTGGAAGCACAGAAGTACTCACCCTTTCTAGAAGGGGGCTGGAGGCCAGAGAAAGTGACACCCCAGTGAATTTCCACCCCCAGCAGTAATGCCACCTTTAGTAGAAGCAGCTGAAGTTGCCGGATGCCTGAAAGGGAGAGGACATCAGGTATAGGGACTCAGGGCTGCTCAATCTCCCGGAGCACTGGTGTGTGCCTGATCAGAACTGAAGAATGATCTTAGAGATCATTCCATCCAGTTGTCCATTTTACAGATGAATGACCTAGGTCTTCAAGGTCACCTGGCTGAAATGGATCCTGTGCACTCTGCCTCTCTGCTGGCTCAGTGGCACCCCGTCCCCCAACCAAACTGGCCTGTCTCTAAGGCCCAGGTGCACCCACCCCTCCAGGCCACACTATATCATACTCACTGATGTGGTCCAGGGTGCCAGTGCAGAAGCGCCCATAGAACTTCTTGGCGCCAAGTGCCCGCAGGTCATGGATGGTGAAGGGCCAGAGGTGGAGCACATTGTGTCGAGAGAACTTTGTGCGCTTTTCAACCAGCACCACACGGGCTCCCAGTAGTGCCAGCTCCACAGCAGCCCGAAGCCCGCAAGGCCCAGCACCTACCACCAGACACTGCCAACACACAGGGGAGGGTAGGCTTGGCATCTGACCTTCCTGTTCTGACTGCCCCCTCATTCTCCACTGTGCCCCTCCTCCATATATTCACCTTGGTGCTGGCACAAGCCTGGCCCTGTTGGTAGACAGGCTGACCTGCTCGCTTGTCCAACTTAGCCCACAGAGACTTGGCACTCCAGTAGTTGAGCTGGGCTTTGATCTTGTGGTACTGGGGCAGTCCCCCACCAGGCTCTAGCCCCAGGGCCTCACAGAGCCCCTGAAAGCTGCTCAGCACATCCTTGCAAAACTGGGCCTGTAGGAAGCTCTCAAAGTGGCCATGTGCAGGGTTGGTGGAGGTAGGTGAAGCCATAGAATCCCAGTGGGGCCCCTGAGGGAAGAAGCTGAGCAGAGCTGAGTGGCTGCTGGAGAAAAAGAGGGAAGAGAAGGGGGGAGGCTGGTGAAGGGAGGAAGGGAAAAGGAAGAGGAGGAGGAAAGAGCAGACTGGTGTCCACAAGGAGCCAAGGGTCCACCCCTGACTGGCTCTGCTCTTCCCAGCCAACTTCCTTGCCAGGATCTGCTCCAGAGACAGTGGCTATCCTTCACTCCAAGTGAAATTTGCCAAATTTGGAAATGAAAAATCAGCAGTCTTGGGTACAGAGGGCACAGGGAAGCCATACAGTCTCCAGCTGTCTCTGTGTCCTGGGATCTTGAAGCATTCAGGATCCCTGGGAGTCCTAGGACCAGAAACTTGGCCTGCTTTCCCCAGGCCCTGGAAACAGGGTGTAGGGGAACTTCTCAGATTTGGAGATGGCAGGCTATCAGGAAGAAGGTTCTCCCCTTCCTGTAGGCAGAGGCAGATCTAATAGGCAACCACAGCTGTTTGACCCATACTGTCCCATCTCAGCCTCAGCCATACGCTGGGTGTGGAATATGTCTCCCGCCCAGGGCAAAGTTTTCCTCCTCAGCACTGTTGCTTGCCTCCTGACAGGAGAGAGAGCCTCTGCCTGCTTAGGTTCCACTTCCCACCACCAAAACTACCTCCACAAACAGCTGGAGGATATTGCTACTGACTATGTGACAGACACCCACTTCTGACTCACTGTGGTCAAAACACTTCCCCCTCTGATCTTGGTCTTGTCGCAGCTTCAGTAAGCCATGGGAAAATAAGGGTAACAGCTGCCACATTCGCCTCTCCCAGGTTCCTCTCAGCCCAATGGACACCCTGCCCCATTGTGCTTTCCCAGGAATCTCCAGAGACAAGGCCTCCCTTTGTACCCCCTCCCTCGCTCCGGCCCACACGCAGCTTGTGGAGTGTTGGAGGGGCTTTCTCACGCAGAGGCAGAAAAGAACCAGAGAGTGTGGGGCATGAGTTGCTCACAGAGGACTTTGCAGGGAGTGGGGGCTGCGTGCAGCAGTGGGGCAGGTTCCCCGTCCCACTCCCGGCTGCCTCTCCGTTGCTACCCAAGGCAGGAAGAGACTAAAGTTGCTCACCACAGTCATCCGAACGAAGGTAGACAGGACCTCAGAAAGGACAAAGATCCCTCTTGGGGGTGGGGATAGCAGGGAGGAGGTCCTCCGCGAAGGGGAAGAAAGGGCGACCCAGAATGGAAACGCCGGGACAAAGGATGTGGGAGAGGTGGAACAGCCTTAAGGGATGGAGAGCTGGACCACAGGCGGCAGGGGTGAAGGTTCACCGAGGCTCTGGACAGTTGTCTGGAGAGGGACTGAGTAGGGCGGGCGTGGCTGGGGGACTCGCCGACCAGTCAGGCGTGGTTCCCCAGCGCCCGGGGCGGCATTTCGCCGGAAGCGCTCCCCCCACCCCCACCTCTGGCACCGAGGCGCACCGCTGGCGCCCCTGACCAACTTACCCAGAGGCTCTCGAGCCCAGAGGGGCCGCTTCCTGCCCGCTGGTGCCCCGGGGCCTGGATTAAGGAAAGGGGCGGAAGAAGCGCGGAGGGCAAACGCGGGATGCCGCGCGCCCAGGACCCCGGAGTCCAGCGCAGAGCCCACTGCAGCACGCGGCGCAGCGCCCCGCCGAGGCTTTATCGGCTCCTCATTAGCATCTAGCCGGCCCGCGGTCCCCCTACTCCGGACAGCCCCGGGCCCGCCCACGTCTGCAGGGTGGCGCCCAAGGGCGTGGCTCTGCAAACTCCAGTTCTGCTCCAGGACCTCGCGGCCAGTCCGGCCAGATCACGGCTGGGAGTCCTGGCCTCCCTCCCACCCCGGCCAGGCCAGAACCACCCGCTCCCCTGCGGCACCGACTCTGCCAAGCCCTGTCGGAGAGGGTGCTCCACTCTGCAATAAGTTTGTTGAAGCTGGCGGTTTCAGAGTGGCACCAGGACGTCTGCATTTTCTTTACCTTTCCCACCAGAAGATGATCTAATTTGGGGATACACTTCCCCTGCGACAAGTCTGCTCCTTAGGCCCGAAAAGCACAAATTGAATTTCCTGGGAACTATCTGCAGCTTCCAAGTGGGCACGAAAAGTAAGGGAATCAAGGGGGGCTTTGGGTGTGTGTATCGGGAGTTAGGGGAAAAGCAGTGGAAGGGGTGTATGGGAAAGAGGCTAGATCTCCAGCGCTCAAGAATGCTTTAGAAACTGTCAGTGCTGACAAAAAACAGTGGGCTCTCTCGTGAGGCAACAGCACCCAAAGTAAAGGGACTTGTCCAAAACCATCCAGCTAATTATCATTAATAAAACATCAATTCTCATTTACTGAATGTCATTCTATGAATATTACCTTAATCTCAGTGTTCACAACAGTCCCATTTTATTAAAAAGAGAACTGAAGGTCACAGAGGTTCCATAACCTGCACAAGTTACACAGCAAGCAGCAGAGCTGATATCCAGGTCTTTCTGGCTCCACATCATCAGTGTTGACACGTGACAAATCAAAGATTGACATATAAGAGGAAGTGACTCTGCTACACTGGAAACTCTAACGTAACAGAAATAAATGGCAAAATCCCTCTCCTTGAGATCGAGATCCGGGGACCAGAAAGAGCTAGAGGCTATAAGGCTCTTTCTGTTTATTCACACTTTGCATTTAGATGGGAGACCCTCAGATCCAGAAAGACCTAACACCTTATTGTTCCCAGCTGAAGCCCTGGAGGGAAGCAGGAGGAAATGCCTGCCAGGAGAGGCTAGCCAATTCAGCTTGGTCACTCTGGAAACTAGGGCAGCCTCCCAACTGGGCCCATTCTAGCTCTTGAGTGTGACACATCATTTGGCTTAAAATGAATTTGCAGAATATCAGACACACACACATTTAAATACATAGCGTAGAAGTACTCTAAAGCCTACTGTGAGTTACCAAGCTTTTAGAAGGATCTTGTTTCACTTTTATTAGCAAATGGCAGCTAGCTTCTTCAACTGTTTGTTTACAAAGGTCTAATAGGGTCTGACTTGACTCAGTGACTTTCAGTTACAGCCAACCACGGTTATATGGCTCTCTGAACAAATAGCAAAATTTGTTTTAACAAGATCACAGAACAATAGTGTGTTCATCGGTGCCAAAAATCCTGCTGATTTGGAGTTTTTCCTTATGCTAATTAAAGACATACCATACACTGGAGCATATAGCCACAGGGAACACACTAGTCAGGAATCTAGAAGGTCTGGTCAGATTCCAGCTTTGCTTCACACTAGGCCTAGTGTGAAAAAGTCGCCAACCACATTTCAGTCTTCTTATCTCCAAATGGAGGCACTTTAATGACTCAATCTCCTCAGCCTATTTCAATTCTGAAAGTCTATTATTCAATGTTGCTGGCCCTATGAAATGTAGACTAGAAACAAACCAAGGTCTACTTTCAGTACTTCTTCAAAAGAAAAAAGATTAAAAAAGAGTGCACTTATTTATAAGCATTTCCCTCTTTAAAGTCTCGTTGCAGTCATGATCCACATTGTGTTTGTATAGAACAAAAAACACTGGCACAATCACAATGGCCAGTTCCAGTTCATAGTGGATCAAGTAAATCAAGTAAGTAGCTTTAATATGATGTGGATTTCAAGAGAATCCCATTCTGATTTTTTTTTTTTTTTTTTTTTTTTGCAAATAATTATGCCAGCAGTGGCCTACATTAAAAGCCTGAGTCATAATAGGATCCCAATTGACCAAATTATGTGCACAAATATGTAACAAAACCCACTATTATGTGTAATTATAATGTACCAGTGTAAAAAAACACCAAAAATAGGATTTCTGATGATTTGGATCTGAAATGTCCCCTCCAAAAGTGTTCAGATAGGCTTTTGGGAAGTGATTGGATTGTGAGGACTCTGACCTCATCAGTGGACTCATCTAATGATGGTTGAATAAACTACTGGGAAGCAGGAACTAGTTCGAGGAAGCAGGAACTAGTTCCAGGAAGCAAGAGTATGTGTGTGGGGAGTCAGTCGGGTGTGTGGGGGGGTGAGGAGCAAGGTGATGCCCTGGAAGGATTTTTCTTCTCCTTTCTGCTTCCTGGCTGCCATGCCCACTTACCTCAAGGCCAAAGCAAAGGACAGGCAATCATGGACTTAAACCTTTGAAATCAAGAGCCAAAATAAATCTTCCCTCCTTTAAGTTGCTCATGTCAGGGATTTTGGTTTCAACGATGAAAAGCTGACTAACAAAAATCCCTTTCCTTTGTCCCACACCATATTCTGTCTTCCCACAATGCCACCACCTCCCAACCTCTTATGTCCTGGGCTGAGTCAGAACTAGGTTCCTAGCACTGCAGATGACATGTCTAATCCACTTTATAATATAGCCTTGTACCTGCAGGTCAGTGCCTCCAACCAAACCAATGGTCCTTGCTCAGGAGCAGTATGAGCTTGAAGAAACACAGTTCTTGATGTAAAAATAATTACAAACTGAATTCAAAGTGTAGACTGTGCCATGAAAGATTATGATACGGTGGCTTGATTAAGATTAGAGGGTAAGAGAGGCCTCCTCTAATTCTGAGATGAGTCATGAGTCAGTCAGCAAGGGGAGAAAACTTTCAAGACTGAAAAACCACTTGCCCCAAAACCCTGAGGCAAGAGAGAGATGGGTATGTGTTGGGCAATAGCTAGGAAGTGAGTTTGCTGGAAGTGAGAATGAGCAAGAGGGTCAAGAGGAAGCTGCGTTGGGGATTTTATTCTATATGCAGTGAGAAACCACACAAGGATTTTAAGCAGGGCAGGGTCAAGAAGTGTTTGCCTTAATAATGAATACCCATTCCTTTGGCAAGGAATCCTGTTTGATGCTAAGGGGACAAAGGTGAGTTCCAATGGACCACCAACTCCAGTAGAGTAGGGGCTGGGAGACATAGGAAGAAAGGATCAGTAAAGATCCTTGGGAGGATGGAGTGCAGGCAAGAAACATGGTGTACAATGAGGACAGGAGCAGGGGATGGGTTCAAAACTTTTGAGGGAAAACTGACAGAATTGGATGATGATGGATTTATGGTGGGGGATGAGGGAGGACTATCAAGAGTGACTCAGTGACTCCCAGCTTTCTCTCTTAGCTTAGAATGGATGAATTACAAATTTGGGTCCTTCACTTCCCTCTTCTTCTCTCCAATCTTATCCTGTATCCTGTATGCTGCTTTTTACTCAATGTCTTTTTCAAAAACAAAATATGATTTAATAGACTACAAGATAACACAAGGGACCTTATCTTTAGAGGCTACAAAGAGTCAAAAGACAGGTTGAGGGTCAGTTTAAATATTTGCACATTTTGTTAGGAGACTGCTCTCGCCCTTCAAACACAAAGAATAAAGGAAACATCTGTCCAGAAACGACTTAATCACATGAAAATTCTGAGGTGGATTTAAAAAAATTAAGTTTTAACTCTAATGAAGCCTAAGGAACTTCAGTTTTTCATTTAACAAGGATAATATAATATGAATTAACTAAAACAAGTCAAACTACTCTTCTGGAAATCATGACCAAATTTGTACTCAAAATGTTTTATTATGGATATTAAGAATTCAAAATCAATAATAAATACAGGATCCAAGAATCTCACTGCTTCTGATTCCTGCTCCAATTTTTCCCTCTTCCACACTTCACATTTAATATAGTATCACTTTTCAGAAAACTTTTAAAAAGTTAAGATTCCTTACTAAAGGTTACCTACATGTGGTGAAGTTCCTACATTTTATGTTGAAAATGACTGAATGTTTTCCTAATGTAACTTTCCAGGGAGAAGGACATGAATATTATAGTTAATCTTTGCTGCTTAATTATGTATAAACAACCTGAAAGCAAGATTAATTATCACAATGATATCCCAGCTTCTTTAGAGGTCACGCCTCTATACTGCCATGTACCAAAGGCAGGCAAGCGGGATATTTTAGAGGTCATTCCTTCATTCCTATTTTCAAAAGAAAGACAAAGCGTTTTCAGTTCATAAGGATTTGGGCTTAAGTTTGGAAATAGAATAAAAATCTACCTTAATTCTTTACAAATCTGTCCTAAACTTAAAATTTCCTAAGAGTTTGAAAGAAGGACTCACTTATAGTGGTTCATGTTAGATAAGACATTTTCACTTTGGTAGTAACTTTCACTCACTTGGTAAATTTTGATTAAGTCAATAGTGAAATATTAATGTGATTATTATTAAAATGGTAGTTGATCCATTGACTGTAACTTTCATGTTTTAGCTAAGTTTAACTACATGATAAAATTTTAGACACAGACCCTCACTTTTAGTTTAAACCCATCTGATGAAGCAGGGTTGTGGGAACAGCCAGGCTTGTGCCTCAGTCCTGGCTTTACCACTTACTATATAACCTTGGGCAACAGACATCATCTCCTTGGGCCTCAATGTTGTCATCTGTAAAATGGGCATAACAATAACAATACTACTTACTTCACATGGATGGCATGAAGATTAAGACCTGCTTTAAGGGGTTATAGGTGTGTCCTAGTCATGGCTCCCTTTCTTACCCCAGACACCTGGTGTAAGGTCCAAATTATGTCTCTGCCTTCATCTGCCCAAAATTCATGCTGAAGCTCTAATCCTAGAACCTCAGAGTGTACTATACTTGGAAATGAGGCCTTTACAGAGGTTAAATCACAAATGGGGTCGTCAGGATGGGCTGATCCAACAGACATGTGATGTCTTCACATAGTCGTCCTTCTGCCTGTGTCCAAATTTTTTCCTTTACAAGGACATCAGTCCTTACAGAAACCAACCCTGTTGACACCTTAATCTCAAATTTCTGAACTACAGAATTGTAAGAATATAAATTATTGTTGACACTACTTAGTCTGTGGTACATGTTATAGCAGCCCTAGGAAAACTAATACGTCATTAGTCATGGCCAGAGAGGACTGGAATCCTCAAACCAAAAGGTGCCTTAAAAATACTGTGTGTCATAAAATGGAAAAGGTTTGAGAAGCACTAAGATAGGATCTAGACCTAACACACCTGGCTTCACTCCTGGCCTGTAGTAAGGACTCCACATGTAGCAGATACTTTTCCAATTCATAAAAACCATATGTAAGCAGCTATAATGTAAATCTCCCTTAATCCCTCAGCATCATTTAACCTGTTGGTCACATCAACACAAGAATCATTAGTGGAAAATATATGGAGTAGAAGTAGAAACAAGTTTTGAGAAACAACAGGCAAGCACATGAATAATTTTGTTTCCATTGTAAGCACTTGAGTCTTTTAAAAAAAGGGATTTCATCCAAAGGGGCAGAATGTATATTTGGAACACAAAGGGAGGTTGGATTGACGCTAACTCTCTTAAGAGAAAACCAAAGATTCATTTCAAAGCCAGATGTGTTTCAGTGGCCTCCAAACACATTCTCTTTCTAAGAAATGCATTCTATATTTCTATACTTGTTATAACAATTTTAAAAAGTTGTGTACATTTAGTGTAAAATGAATTGCGAAACATTATGCTAGTCATATACTCAGGGACTTATGAAAAGCATTTTTGTGTACCCATTTTATTTGGGTATGGAGAGTAATGACTTGAACCATGGTCTCTGACTGCCTCATGGCTGTTTGTGCTGGGAACTTCCTGTGCAAATGTGCAGGTCAAGACGGCCTAGTTGCTATGGTGATGGCTGGCCTGGGGAGGCTCTATGCAAAGGTGCACAGTTCTATCAGTCTGGACCTTGAGCTCAGGCACCACCTCCTAGGTTTAGAGAATTCTGTGACCTTCAAGTCTGTCTGTTTTACTGGAATTTTCCCACAAATAACCTCTAGATGATAAAATCTATATAATAAACATGCTGAGCTAGCTCTGGGTCACTGTTTCTCCATCAGAGGACAGTGTCCCACTTGGTCCCTGCTTTTTCTGTGTTTTTTCTCACACCCCCCGCTCCCCAATTGCCCCTTGCCAGTTTCTGAATTAACAGGTCATAGAATTTGGGTATAGAAATCACTAAATTTTAAAAAAAGGGATTTCATCCAAAGGGGCAGAATGTATATTTGGAACACAAAGGGAGGTTGGATTGACAAAGCTGTCACTTTCTCATTTTCCTGACTGGTGGTCAGATAATCTAGTTATGGCCAGGACTGAATCCCAACCTAGAAATAGGACTGTATTGTCCATAATAGGAGCCACTAGCCACATGTGGCTATCAAGCACTTGCAACTGAAAAGTGGATTTTAACTTTAATTAATTTTAACAGAAAATTATAAACTGACACTTGTTTCAGTTACTAAAAAAAAATTGCTGGAACTACTTGGTGTGTGAGTCTAGGATTTCCATTGTAAAATATATAAAATCTAAATGCAGATCAAGTACTATCCACTGAACATTAGCATCCAAATCAAGATGTACAGGAATTATAAAATACCAGATTTTGAAGACTCAGCATGAAAAACAGAATGCAAAATATCTCACTAATACCTTTTTATATTAATTGTCTGCTGAAATATTTGGCAAATACTGGATTAAGTAAATTTTATTAAAACGAATTCCACATATTTCTTTGTATTAAGTGTGAATACTAGAAAATTTAAAATTACCTATGTGGCTCAGTTATATTTTGCTTAGTGCAGAAGTAGGTGGTTATAAAGCTAGTTAAACTTGACTAAACAGCCACACAGTTTCTTGAAAGGCTGAGGCAGGAGGATCATTTGAGCCCAAGAATTCAAGACTAGCCCAGCAACAGTGAGACAACTGTTTCAAACAAAAAAGGCTGGGTATGTAGCTCAGTGGTGGAGACCTTGCCTAGTATGTGCAAAGTCTTAAGTAATATCCCGAGCACTATAAAAAATCTTAAAATTAAATAAATAAATCCTGGGCTTGGGGTGTAACTCAACAACATGTAAATTTACTCAGGGCTTATACTTAGCACTCTCAAGCATAGGTTCAATTCTCAGCACCAAAACCAAATAAATAAATGAATAATAAACAATCATGTAATCATATTTTCTGAATAATTACCTAACTATCCAGAGTAAATAGACATTCATCTACTTTAAAACTATGTATTCCCAGGAAAAACCATGGATGAGAAGACTTTGAAAAGTTGGTTAAAAACTTTAAGAACAGGGCAGGGACTGTAGTTCAGTGGCAGAGCACTTGCCTAGCATGTGTGAGGTATTGGGTTCAATCCTCAACACCACAAAAAATAAGTAAAGATATTCTGTCCACACAACCACCAAAACAAAACAAACCCCTTTAAGAACAAAATACATAGTTTAAATGAGGAAATCAAGAACCTGAAATAGTAGTGAAAGTATTTGTAAAAATTATACCTTTTTTCCAGTCAGGCCCAATCTAATATTTTGGTTGAAGCATATTATATAATTTTGGAACTTTTATTAATTATATATATTATAAAATATAACTTTGACAAGTAAGCAACAAAAATATTTTCATTATCTCTCAAACCTCAAGAATTCTCAATTACTTTAACCTCCAAAGAACTTACTGGATTCAGGTGAAAATAAAAGAGTTAGAACAAGAAAACAACTGATGTGAAGTCTTATTAATTTTGGGTCTTCTTTCTACCATCATTATGTTAAACTAGAGATACTAAAACCCAACTTCTTTTCTTAAAAATCCCTTACCAGTTTATGTGACAGAAAGCAGTTAAGACTTCAATTAAATACACTGAACTTGAAAACCTAATTCAAATATAATATTATCTTTTGAAAAATTATTTAAAATCACACAACTATAGACATAGCTGGCTTAGGGTCCAAGAATCAAATTATTATTTTTAATATTTATTTTTTAGTTTTCGGTGGACACAACATCTTTATTTTATTTGTATGTGGTGCTGAGGATCGAACCCAGCGCCCCGAGCATGCCAGGTGAGCGCGCGACCAGCTGAGCCACATCCCCAGTCCCTCAAATTATTTTTAAGATTAGAAAAAGATATACTTTTAAAAATGATGTGGCCATTTTGTGGGACTTAACCTAGTCTGCAATAAAAATAGATCGTAAGTTTGTGTCTCCAGAAAAGTATCGAACACAATACACAGATCAGTACTTTCATAGATCAATGCGAAATCAGTAACTTTAACACAAATTACACTTGAGTAAAATTTTCTAGGATAACTAAAAAACCTTTAACCACATAATGAAAATCAACTATCATTTCTGACAAAATTCAGTTTATTTTTAGGGTGAATGCCTTGATCCAACTTCATATTTAACTTTTTAATTAAAATTTTAATAGCTTGCTTTTTAAAAACGCACAAGTCTGTATTTTCCAAAAAATGTGAATTCAGAATTTTAAAGAAAGTATACTTTTGGCTTTATTGTTATGATTTTGAGTTATGAATACAGGTTATATGGGCTTGAATATACCTTAAGCATGGTTAGCTCACTGTCTCACACAAAGATTAAATGTCCAATTACTGTTACCATCATGGTGGTTACATGCCTGTAGTCCCAGCTACTCAAGAAGGCTGAAGCAGGAGGACTGCAAGTTTAGGTCAGTAGGATGTTATCTTAAAATAAGGAAAAAAAAAAAAAAAGGGACAAGATGTAGTTCAGTGGCAGAGTACTGGCCTAGCATTCGAGAGGCCCTGGGTTCAATGCTTAGTATAGAAAAAAATAAAAATTACTCTTAGGGGATCAACTAAATGTTGTGATTTGTCATATTTAGCCCTGACTTATCTTGGACAGGCAACTGTGTTGCCTAAGAGAAATAAAGGAGTAGAAGCAACTGCTTTACCCAATTCAATCTATATATGACTTCATTTGTTCTGAAGAATAAAGAATATACTGGAAAGGTCAGCAAGACCATAACCTTTGGTTGGTGAACATTTTAATACTTACCAAAAAGCCTAAATCAACACCTCAAAGAAAAATTACCTTATTCTTTAAGAGATGTTGTAATGAAAATGAAAACCATTTATCATTATTTGAAACGCTAAACTCAAATTGGTACTATAGAGGAAACATGATACATACATACATACACACACACACACACACACACACACACACAACATGTTTAGCTGCCCAGACAGAGCACATTATAAACATCTTATGGCTATCACATTTCTTTAAGAACCTAAGTTGTCAGCTCAGAGAGCCTGATTTCAAGAGTTTACCATCCTGCTATAGCTGGAGCAGTCAAACATGTTCACAGGTCAGCTTTGCTCCTGGACAAGTGGAGTGGGCTGGGGCACATGGTGAGTAGGTGGTGGTGATTCAGGCTCCTGAGTCAGGTGCAGGTGCTGAGCTGGATCTGAAGCACTTGCCGCTAAATGGAGCTCCTCTGTTTGCTCTTGATGGGCATGAAGATGTTCCAGGGTTTCCTTGGACAGTGTAATTACATGCACTGGCTCTGTCTGTGAGGGCTCCATCTGGCTTTCAATCATATTGAGACTCTGAATGTGTTCTGTTTGCTCCTGCTGAGCTGAAAGAATTAAATTCTGCAGTTGCTCTGGCTGCTGTGTGAGCAGGGTGAGATTAGCAGCCTGGTCTGCGGTCATGTTCTGGGAACTCTCAGCAGTCATGATACTGATTCCCTGACTAGGACCAGGCATGAAATTGATGTTATGTACAGAATCAGTTACCAGAAGCTGAATCTCCTGCTCTCCAGAGGTAGAGAGCTGGTATGGCTGTAGCTGAAGAATATTTCTGACCTCTTCTGTATTACTACTACCAGAAACACTGCTGGCATCTGATGCATGCTTCTCTTTACTGTGGATTTTCAAGTGAGCCTTCAAGTTGTCTAAGCGAGCAAACTGTAAGTTACACTCTGGGCAGGAGAAAGGCTTTTTGCCTGTGTGCAGAATGCAATGTCTCCTTTTGGCACTGGAGTCAGAGAAGGATTTGCCACAGATGCCACAGGAGTATGGCTTTTCTCCTCTACAAGAAAACACACATTTTACTTTAAAACAGAAATATCTATTTATTACTTCCTGGCTAGTTATGCCTAGTCTTTGAGTTGTACGTAAACCATGGGTTCCCACTAAGGATGTAGGGCAAGTTACATTTCCTTGGGCTTCAGTTTCTAATCTGAAAAAAAATTAAAAAACGTTTGAGAAAAAAATAAACAAGGGATGGGTGTGGTGCTTGAGGTAAGGTGGTAGATGGGGTTGGGCTAGATGTAATAAAATTTTATGATTCCATTGTACATATTTCAGATAAGAAAGTATTTACGCTGTATACATAGTTTTGTTTTAGTTCTTACAGCCATTTTTTAGACTCTAATGTCCAAATAGGTACACACGATTAATGTAATTTTTGTGAGTAAAACATTCAGAAAAAAATTAGAATTTAATGCTTATTTTTAATCGAAGATTCATGTTTTGGACTAGCCCCCAATTCAAAATAAAAATTAAATAAATGAAATCAACAATGCAAATTTTTACTGGTCAGCATCAGTATTGCTAATTTTGCCAGGAATTTCATTATTGAGAAGGTAAAACAAGCAAATTAAAAAAAAAAAAAAAAGAAAGGAAAGATAAAACAAAATAACAAACCACCAGAGTCACAATTTGGGGACCAGGATTATATAGGTAATATGTCATCCCAAAGAACAACACTATAGAAATATCTGCAGAACTTTACCGATGAATTCTGATGTGGGTCTGAAGAGAACTCTTTGCTGTGAAAGACTTGCCACAGATTTCACAAGTAAATGGCTTTTCACCTAAGAAAAGGGAAACATATAAAAATAGATATTTGGCATTTAAAAAAACTCTGAACCACTTCATGGTTCCACAATGTGAAAAGAACAAATGCAGTCAGCAAGAAGGAAGAAAGCACAACAACGCAACTGCTCTGCACCCCACATGAAGCTGAGTGTCAAGAGCAGGCAGAGGAAGCAGGCGTGCTTTGTTCCCTTGAACACCTCAAAACCAAAAGAGGAGGTCATGTTTACATACAGGAAACAAAGGAATTCACTATATTTTTTCCTATATTTTCCACTCTTAGTTCTAATAGTGCTTTCTACACTCTTACCTTACTGCTGGTTAGGTAGCCCATATAACCTTTGCAGGGACTCCTGTGCAGTAGGGTGGCTTATATATTATTCACAGGCATATCTACCTTTCAAATATACCCAGAATCTGACCTGCCACTTGTCTGTGCCATACCATCCCTCCTGGATAATTTCCTCAGCTGCCACCTTGGATGTGTGCTGCCACCAACCCTCCTGGATCACAGCGCAACCTCCAAAAGGGCCTCTTGTTTCTCTGCCACTTATTGTCAATGCAACAGCCAGAGTGATCCCTGGTACAGAGTCAGATCACTCCAAGCTGGGGCTACAAATGCTCTAATGGCTCACCATCCCAAGGTAACAGCCAAGAAAACCATTGGCCTACAAAGGGATCACAGATCTGTACCTTCCCACACATCTTCCTGGCTCCAAATCTCCCTGAGCTCATTTCAGGATCTCTCTCAGGGGTATCACTCACCTCATCTCTCATGTGCTGCTTTATCAGTGGTTTTATCACCACAATCTCCACGACTACCACCACCGTACACTCCTTGATCCACTCCCTGACTTAGTTTTTCCATAATGTTACCATCATCTCATATGCTATACACTGTACTTATTACCTATCTCTTCCCTTGTTATGTAAGAAAATCTGTGAGCTTATCTACTCCTAGTCCCCAGTGCCTAGGATCTGGGCTTGCTCTCTATTTCAGAAATCCCTGATGAATATTTGAATTTTATATGGGTGAACTAAGGCCCACATCAGACAGTATGACTGTTCAAACCCTACTCTGCTTCATTAACATCAACAAGTGTTTATTCAGTGCTAGTTTGCACTAACATAATAACACACTGTGCCCCCAAGAAACAAAATTGTTTCTAATGTAGATGACAGAAATACATATTTTATGTGATATAAAATAAACATATACGAAGCAACAAAGTATACATGTATGAAGCATATACATACATGAAGCAACAAAATCCCACTTCAATTGGAGAAAAGCAAGGGTAAGTGCAATTTTAAGGGAGGATGGTCCCTTAGCTTCCCTTTCAGGCTTGACAATTCTCCGAGTTGCACTTAAGGAAAAGACACCTGTTACTAACTGGATAAATCTGCATCTTTGCATCATTAACTCCATCCCCTCCCCCTACTAGAAATTGAGCCCAGGGGTGTTCTACCACTTAACTACTCTCCACCTCTTTTTATTTTTTATTCTGAGACGGGGTCTTCCTAAATTGCTGATGTTGGTCTCGAACTTGTGATCCTCTTAACTCAGTCTCCTGAGTTCCTGGGATTACAGGGGGGCACCACCACACCCAACTGCATCAAGACCAGGCCACTTTCTAAATCAGAGCTGGAGTCTACTCTGATCTTGGTTGGTTTTCCCCCTCTCAATTAAATTCAAAGACCGAGTACCTGTTCTGTTTGCTTGTGATTTTAAAGTTCTGTGTCAGAAACACAAATAACAATGTTAATTTTACCCTTCAATTTCAGCTGGGCTTCTATCTCAGAAAATTTGTTGGCAAACATTATTATTTTTTTTTAATATTTATTTTTCAGTTTTCGGTGGACACAACATCTTTATTTTATTTTATGTGGTGCTGAGGAACAAACCCAGTGCCCTGCGCATGCCAGGCGAGCGTGCTACCGCTTGAGCCACATCCCCAGCCCCAGCAAACATTATTTTTAAGAGCAAGCAATCATTTGAATTAATGGGAATTCTTTCCAGAAACAACATTTTGCAGCTACAGCTCTTTGAGGGAATGAGCAGTATAATAAGACAAATTTTCCTAGCCAGTATGAATATGAATGTCACAGTTCACTTTGTGTTGCTATAACAGAACACCTGAGAATTGGGTGATTCATAAAAAAAATTATTTTTTACAGTCTGGAGGGTGAAAAATTTAAGGTCAAGAGACTTGCAGCTAGTGAGGACTTTCTTATTGTGTTATCTCATACAAGGCAGAAAAGTGCAAGATGGTGTATGCCTGTAACCCCAGCAACTTGGGAGACTAAGGCCGAAGGATCAAGGTCAGGGCCAGCCTCCACAATTTAGTAAGACCTTAACAAAAAATTAAAAAAAGGGCTGAGGATATAGCTCAGTGGTGGAGGTAAGTGTGCTCTTGGGTTTAATCCCTAGTACTGCAAAAAAAGAAAAATAAGTGGAAAGGCAAGAGCACACTTGAGAAAAAGGAGAAGAGCCAAATGGATGCTTTTATCAGGAGTCTGCTTCTGTGATAATGGCATTAATCCACAAGGTCCTACTTCTTAAAATGATTGCATCAGCCATTAAGTTTCCAACCCATGAACTCTGGGGAATGTGGGGACACATTCAAACCACGGCACTGATGAAAGTCTTCTGCCTCCCTGATTTCCCTGTGTACAGCTCTGCCACCTTTGACAAATGACCAATTCCGTTTTAAGTTTATTAATTTTTGAAATACTAATAGACCATCAACAAAGTTCAGAGCTAAGAAACAGAAAAAAAAAAGCATGATCACTATCTCAAAAAGGGATGTATAGTCTATTTGAGAAGATAAGCAAGGCAAAGCTGTATTTGAGTGTATGATCAAATGAGCGGTATCAACAATATTGAGTCCAGACAGGATAGTGGAAGCTAGTGGAGGCAGGATCGGGCCAAACTGGAGAGAAGCCCTGATATCAATGGTATGACCAAAACCCTTGTGTTGGAAATGGTCACGTGGTATAGAAGGACAAGAATTCATCCTGGGGAGTGGTAGAGCTAAAAGATGAGGCCACACCATGAGGAGCCATAAATTCCAGGCAAAGGACCTTTAAGCCTCTGAAGGTTTTTAGTAGAATGATGACATGCCAAAAGTATTATAAATTAAGTATGGGAATGATGGGTACCGTAAGCTGGAAGCAAACCTTCTTGTTATATTCTACATACAAGGTGCTGAGGCCTGGGCCAGGAGGTGGCAGGAGGCCAATGGAGAGGGACAAGGATGAGATGACAGGGCCTAAGTTTAGGGAGTGGGACCAGAAGGAAGTTTGTTACAGGAGAACTAGACAACACTGATTAAAATTAAGGGCAGAGACACAAGTATGACTAAACGCTCCTCCAGTGGAACACTGATAGAAGGAGGGAGCTCAGGGATCCTTTCGGAGCCTCCTCTCAGCTGGCTAATCCACCACCCCTGCACCCAGCTGGGAGACTTATAAACCCAGGCCTGGGCTCCATACAGGATTTTTTACTCAATATTTACTGGACCTCAGTGGATTTGCCCCTGCCATCAGTGCAAACCTGGATGGCTTTCTTGGTTAATGGCAGCACCACCCAATCCCTGTCCCAGCCACGCACAACAATCACAGTGATACTCCCAGTTCTCTTTTTGCCATGTTAACCAGCAATTCAGTCCTATACATTTTCCCTCCTGAGAATCCTGCTTCACAAGTGGAACACAGTCTTGTTTTTTCTTACAAAAATTAAGTTCATTGTAAAATATTCAAATGATATTGAGGGGTACAAAGAATGCATAAAGTGCTCCACATTCTCCTCTCTTCAATAACCAATCAACACTGTGATAAACACCTTTACATGCAAATCCATTGGTGCATATGCACATGAAGTACAAAGTTCACACCCAGTACAATGTTATTCTTTCAAGTAAAGCCATACCACATTTTAAAAGGTTGTATTGTAGTTCTCTGTATATTATCCAAAACATACCTGCTTAGTCCTTTAGTGATGGACATTTAGGTTGTTTTTAAGTTTGTGACATTATAGTCAATCTTGCTTATAATCAATATCTTTATACAAACATCTTTTCACAGTTGGACAGTTAAAATTTTGATAAATATTGCCAATTTCTTTCTAGAAAGCCTCCAAATTTTATTTCCACCAATAATACATAGAGATGTCCATTACCTCATGTATTTGCTAATCTAATGGACAAAAACCATGTACACTACTCTTCTGATGATTAATAGGGTTTTAGAGTGGTTTACTTGCCATTCCTACACTGTCTTCCCTGACGCACATCCCTGGCCCAGTTTCTTACTGGGGTACTCACTTCTTATTTGGTAAATTAACACTTTATCATATATGTAGGAACTAAAAATCTCCTGAATATGTCTCTTCATTCCATTCTCTTGACTTGCAAGTCCTCATCACTCTTAGGGCCTGCTAACCAGCTCATTCCCAGACCTGTCCCTCTTGGGGCTGCTGAGTCCTTTTAAAGACACAAATAAAAATGTCCCTTTTCCCTGCTTAAAAGCTACTCCATGCTTGCCATCATGGTGGTCTGCCCACTGTCTGGCAGTCCCATCCCACATATGCATGGCAGAATTTCTTGTACTACTCTTGGATGCTAGGCTCTCATATCCCCAAGCTTAGCATTCCCTGCTCCTGTCTGCAGATGCCTCTTTCTGCTCTCAGAACATGCTCTGGCTTCCTGGTCTAGGTTTCTCCTATGGATGCTTTCCCAGATCTTTTGGGGATGTAACCCATCCTCTCTGTGCTCAGACCTCTACTGCACTGTCCTGATACTCGTCATCGTCTCCTTTTTTGTGTGTGGGTGTGTGTGGGGGGTGGGTTGGATAATCGGAAGTGAACCCAGGGGCACTCTACCACTGAAATACATCCCCAGCCCTTTTAATTTTTTTGAGGCAGGGTCTCACTAAGCTGCCTAGACTGGTGTCAAACTTGTGATCCTTCTGCTTCAGCCTTCCCACCAGCTTGAATTATAGGTGTGTGCCACTACACCCAGCTTGTCTTGAGATTCTTAATAGACAGCATGTAGACACTGTAAAAACATGCTGTGGTGAGAAGCCCCAGCTCTCAGGAAGATGGGAACAAGCAACATTAATGGACCATCTTAACATATAACTGAGGAGATTGAGGTAGCTTCAAATCCAACCCAAGCAAATGAGGCTCTGAATGAAAACTATGACTTAATAAACTTTATTATGGGTGACTAGGAAGGGCCATCCACAGGTGAGTGGGAGCCTGCAGTGTAGAACCAGTGTTAGTACCTAACACCATCCAAGGGACAGGGATGCATGAGGAGTAGGACTGCACTATGGAGTTGGAAATGCCTCACACCAGGCTTTTCCATTGCTTGGGATAATTCCCTTGACTTGCCCCCAGCTAACCAAAGAAGTTTTAGATCACTATCATGGTTTCTGTGTACCCTGATGTCAGGAAGATGTAGCCCCTTTGTTCATATATTCACTGCCTACCAGTTTTGTGAATCTGCTTGATTTCAACTGATCCAAATAAGCCTGCACAGCTCCAGGTACAGAGACAAGCACAGATGCAAACACAAAAGCCTAAGCCAGGCATCCTCTCCCTTTGGCTGACTCATCAGTACCGACCATCTGCCAGACACCTGACATTCCTTTCAAATAGGTTCATCTCCCTCACTAAGGATACCCTCTTAGGGAATAAAATACATTTATTTTGCCTCTGACTTATCTAGTGCTTGGTGCAGAACATCTAACCCTGAGAGAGTCTGCCCTTGAAGATGTAAGATATGAACGTCAATCTAGGTTTTCCAACTGAGCATGGCTCTGCTGACATGATCCATACTGCTCAACCTGGCCCAGCGCAGGTAACAGGTTGATTGGTGCTTTTCGACACCATATTAAGTAGCTTCTCTGTGCTGGGGACAGATGGATCATAGTCCCAGCCATCGGAGAGCCCCAAATTTGTTAGTGACTTAGTTTCAAGGCCATACCAAACACTTTATATTGTGTACCCCACCCCCCCGCCCCAATGACACATCCACCATCCACTGTCTTTTGCTTCTCCAAAGTAGACAGGCTATGAAGGGCTCACAGGGATTATAAGGGAAGATCTTCGCTTCCTTTTTACATCCTCACTTCTGGTCTACTCACAGTGATCAGATGCTTTATGGCTCATTCTCAGGAGACAAAACTTCTCTGGCACTGATCAACAGGACTGGGCCACCTCAGCCCTGTTCCATCTGGTTCTCTGGGGAGTCCATAGTAACCTCACACACTACTTACAGGCACATGTGTAAGTGCACACATTCATAGCTCTGCCTGTATCGCTTCCCTCAGATCTGACATGACAAACTCCTGTAATCTGTTCCTCCCAGTCTGCCCCAGATTTTGTTCCTTCCAGTTGCTTTTGCCTCCTCCGTATCTCACTCCCGAATCCAACCACAAACAAAACATGCTGAACACCTTCTCAGAGTTGCTGCCATCTCTACTGCTGCCCCACTGGGCCAACCTCCTCATCATTACAACAACCTTATGATGCGTTTTCACCTCCAGCCTTAACTCACCCCACCCCATATGACAGATGCAGTTATTCTATTAACCCATAAAGTCAAAATTTTCAATTCTGAAAACATTTCAGTGAAACTGTCACAAGTGCTGTAAAACAGGTTGGAAACAACTTACAGCTTATGTATTAACATTAGCTAATATTAATACTATTGTAATTATCCTATTATAATTATATTTCATATTTTATGTATATATGTTTGTACAGGTGTTACACATATGGGACAATGGGACAAAAATGGGCAAAATTCAAAATCATGTCATCTCATTCCTTTAGGTAAAGGCATCTTACTTGGAATAAAATTCAAAGTCTTTTATGGTCTTTAGGTGCTTATGCCTGTGAGTACAGAAGAAACACGGAGAGGCACTTCAGAGGCTCTAGCCCAGGCCTTTTCTTTTTTTTAAAGCTTCTCAGGTGACTAAAGTGTGTAGCTAAACTGAGAACCCCTGTACCAATGCCCAGGTATACCACTTTCTCCTATTCCCAGATTCACTGCTCCGCTTTAGCTCCTGCCTCTTGGCATTTCTACATCATGTCAGAAATGCTTCTGTCTGAAGGCTTTTACCTGCTGTCCCGTCCCCACCTAGAATGTTCCTGACTGGATGTCCACAACGACTGGCCTGTTCCCCACATTCTGATCTCCAACCAAGGTACCTTCTATCAGTGAGACCTTCCTAGAACAGTCCCTATATAAAAGAGCAATTCCACACTGCTTTTTACCCTGCATTTACTTCTTCATGGCACTCACCACTACCTAACACGTTACACACTCTTATGCTCTCTATCTCTGAATGTTAGCCCCTTACCAGCAGGGCTCTGTCCCTCTCATTTAGGGCCTAAAACAGTGCCTGGTACACAGTAACTACTCAGTAAATATGTGCTGAATAGATAATTAAATTTTGCAGAAACCACGAATGGTGTCTGTGAAAAGACTATAGAGACACCATTTTCAGAAAACTCACAACCCATGAGATAATTTATTGACTTTAAGAAAACTGATACAGGCTAAGTATTTTCAGAAATGCCTGGGGCCAGAGGTGTTTTGAATTTTGGATTCTTTTCCCCTATTTTAGAATATTTGTATATATATACAATGAGATATTATGGGGAAGGGACCCACGTCTAAAAGAAAATCCATTTATGTTTCACATAAACCTCTTTTACATAGTCTGAAAATATTCTGCACAATATTTCTAGTGCCTCTATATTTTGACTGCGATCCATCACATAAAGTTGTGTGTGGAATTTTCTACTTATAAATATCATATCCATATTCAAAGAGTTTTGGATTTTGGAGCATTTTGGATTCTGAATTAGAGATATTCAACCTGCATTTAAAAAGTAAAGTCCAGGGGCTGGGGTTATGGCTCAGTGGTAGAGTGCTTACTTAGCACATGTGAGGCACTGGGTTTGATCCTAACCATCACATAAAAATTAAGTCATAGTGTCCATCTACAACTTAAAAAAAAAAAAAAAAAATGTTAAAAAAAAGAAAAGTCCAAAGCACTATAAACCATTCTGATACATAATTTCAATGTACAATTTAATAAGAATCATTATGTTATCAACCAACCCACAACAGGCCTGGTACAGTGGTGCACGCCTGTAATACCAGCAGCTTAGGAAGCTGAGGCAGGAGAATGGTGAGTTCAAAGCCAGCTTCAGCAAAAGTAAGGTGCTAAGCAACTCAATGAGACCCTGTCTCTAAATAAAATACAAAATAAGGCTGAGAATGTGGCTTAGTGGTTGAGTACCCCCGAGTTCAATCCCCAGTACCCTCCTACAGAAAAAAAACACAAAAAAACAAAAAGCCCCACAATAACAAGTTTTTCTTATGTGCCCCTTACCAAAAGGTACAAGAGAATCACAGTTTTACTTTTCTAATCTTAAATTAAAAAAAAAAAAATCTACCCTGACCTAATCAATTTGCCTCCTCTTTATTCCTGTAGCTGTGTTTTTAGAAAGTGGTAATGCTTAAGTGGTTAAGTGCTAGTTCCAGAGGTGAAAGTGGTGACTTCTCAGTGTTTGTTACTTTCCCTCTATTTTATTTTGTAAACAATTTATCTTGATCATCTTCAATGCTGAAGTAAATTAAGAGTGAAGCACAGAAATAGACTTGTATTATTCTGTGGAACTAAATGAACTTTCATAATGCCCATCGAGTAATCTCCATTTTCTAACTACAAAGAGATGGGATGTCCCCACAGAACAGTGCTAACAATATTCTGCCTTGGGCTTTTAAATGTTCTACTTAGAAATCTCATCCAATGTACACAAACATTCCCAAATACAGGCTGAGGAGGGGACTCGAAACTTCATTCATCACTCTGCTAAAAACACCAAGTGTACTAAGGAAGATAAATGAGAAGGTGTCTTACCTGTGTGTGTTCGTAGATGTTTCTTTAGCTGAGACACATCCATGAATTTGCGTTGACAGTGGGTGCATTCCGGTAATGAGTGGCCTTGTCGCAACAATAAAAAAAGTGTCAGTGCATATATGCTCTCCCTGCATTTCTTCAGTGATTTGTGTTAAAGCACTTCCCTGAAAAATAATCACTTTAAATATGGGACTTTAACAACAAGAAATATATTTTATTAATTTGGTAACAGTTAATATTTCCCTATGTACCTCAACTCACTGTTTCCCTGAGAGAACTAGACCTTCTGAGTCCTCCTAAGCATAAACTTTTTCCATCAAAGCACTAGAGTGACTGGCCAGTTGATCTTGCATCATGCTCTTACCCCCTCCTTCATTTCTTATCAGCTGACAGAAAAAAAGAAAAGGACAGTGACTAGACCAGGTGGGAGAAAGCCTGGACTAACTGCCATAGGTGGTATCTCTCTAGGCATCATTAACAACCTATCAACTGAAGCCCTCTTGGGCAAGTGGCAAAAGATACCAATTCTGTAGGGGTTCTGTGTGTGGCATCCAAACTATGGTACAAAAATTAAATTTAAATCACACATAGTATAGAATAACACAACAACCTCTAATGTAGATTGCCTTTTTAAGACTTTTCCCATAAATATCCATTTATCTTCTATGATATCAACC
Source organism: Marmota flaviventris (assembly GCF_047511675.1). Lineage (NCBI taxonomy): Eukaryota > Metazoa > Chordata > Mammalia > Rodentia > Sciuridae > Marmota > Marmota flaviventris. Next base: position 53,911,209 of record NC_092503.1, on the reverse strand, counting down.
TAATGTTTCAGAAACAATTTGTCTTTGCATTTTTTTCTCCATTAATCTAAATTTTCTCTCACTTTATGTCATTGTACCTGTATGAACTCGGTAATGACTCTTTAGTTGTCTTTTCTGGCTGAAATACTTTCCACACTGATCACAGGTGAAAGACTTCTGTCCTGCCAAATAAAAGATAAAACACTTGAACCATGCAAAAAACTAGAGAGCTAGAATAATCACTCACTAATAAGGTAACTAACATAGTGGGTCCAGGTTCCCATTTTCTGTAAATGATACAAATGGATTGCTTATACACCCAAAAGCCTTCAGAGTTTTCAGCAGGAACTTAAAATGTGCAAAGGTATATAAAGGCAAGAGAGAGAAGTGGAGATTGGTGTAGAATTGGAGAATTCAAATTTTCCCCAAAGACATTCAAAGTAAGCTAATTCTAAGCCAGTTTATAGCTCTAATTGAAGGTCAGTGCTGTTTAACTCTGAAAACTTCATCTGAACTGCACTATGACAGAGGTCTAATTCAATCTTTCAATGACACCATGTGGGAAATGGTATCAGTCTGAGAATACACCATTTAGATCCCAACAATGTCCACCCCAAGGAATGGGAATCTGGTGGCATGTGGCCCTCTGGTACAAGCCCAGCTACCTGAGTGCAGGCTCATGTGCTCCAGCAGTGAGTGCTTGGTGGTCAGAGCCTTGCTGCACACGGTGCAGGTGTATGGCCGCTCGCCTGTGTGCATCCTGGTGTGGACCTGCAAAGAGTGCTTCTGGGCAAAGCCTTTTCCACACTCATTACATTTGAAGGGTCGCTCCCCTGGAATAAAAGCCCCAAAAGCTTGGTGTAAGCAAGAATCTGCATGTCTTTCTGTTCCCTCCCAAATTAAAATGATAATAAAGAAGTTTCTCTTAAAGACATATATCCAAAGACCAGTGTTACAGGAGAGACAATGTTGGCAATAAAGTTTGGAAGCTGAAAGAGATAATCCCAAAGCAAGCAGTGAAGAGCAACAAGATACAACCAAATTTTTAAGACAGAGCCTCCAAAAGGCTCAATAACTGTAATCTCTAAACACAGGAGTGAGGGAGGGTAAAGAACAGTCGATTTCAAAGGTAGTTAAGATACCCAAACCCAGTCTCCTATTCCATACAGGCAGGACACTTGCCCTCTGCCAAGAGAAGATGGAAATTATTTTCTAAGACAGTAAAAGAAAATGTTTCTGGATTAAGGATTGTCAGGCACTGGTGAGATGAGGTTAAAGGATATATTTGGGATAATGAGAGGCTACTCAGACACTAGCAGCTAGGCCTAGTGCTTCCTGGTAGGAAAGTAAAGGCCTTTTTCCTAGGTGACTAGCCTGAGGTAAGAGAGCTACAGATGCCCCACCAGGCATCTCTAAGGAAGTAGGGCCCAGCCACAACTTCTCCAGTAAGGCTACTGTTTCATAGGCACTTTCCATACCTGCAAGGCTGGTATGCTTTTAGAAACCTACTCTAACATATGATGAAGCAGGCATTCAAGGAAAGACTTTAGTAGCAGAGACAGATAACAAGACAAGAAGAAGAAGAGAAAAAAGGTATGTGCAGAAAACACAGACGGCCCTGAGTGAAGAAAAAGTTTTTTAAAAATATTTTAAAAGGTGAGGTTCTAGAAGTAAAAAGTATAAAAGTAGAATCAGAAAAATCTCTAAGGGCTGAAAGATAAAGTAGAACTCTCCCTAAAGTACAGAACACAATGATGTTTCCATCATATGAGCAAAATGATGAGAAAATTGGAAGATGGGTCCAAGAGGTTCAACATGCAAACAGCACACCTGGAAAGAGAGAACAGGGAAAATAGAGGGGAGGAAATCGTCTATGAAATAATTCAGTAAAGTTTTCTGAAACTGAAAGGAGTTTCTAAACTGTATGGATCTATCTAGTATCTAACAAAATGGAAGAAAACAGATCCACATTAAAGTTCCAGAATCCTGAAGGCAAAAGGAAAGATCCTATATGCTGTTTTTTTCCTTAACAAGTCTTACAGAATGATTTAACTCTGTATTTATTTTTTTAATAAGAATTTGTATTTTTTTAAATTATTTACACATGACAGTACAATGATCTTGACATATCATACATTTGAATCAGATGGGGTATAATTTCTCATTTTTCTGAGTGTGATTTAACTCTTTAAATTAGACACATCTGTATCTTTTTAAACTCAGAGCACTTAGCCACTAATCCACATCCCCAGCCCTATTTTGTATTTTATTTAGACACAGGGTCTCATTGAGTTGCTTAGTGCTTCGCTTTTGCTGAGGCTGGCTTTGAACTTACAATTCTCCTGCCTTAGCCTTCCAAACCATGGTATTACAGGCATGCGCCACTGTGCTCAGCTATGTACATATGTATTTTGATTAAAAAATAAAAAAACAAAATGCAAGCAGTGGCACATGCCTATAATCCCAGCAGCTCAGGAGGTTGAGGCAGGAGGATGGAGAGTTCAAAGCCAGAAACAGCAAGGCACTAAGCACCTCAGTGAGACTCTGCCTCTAGATAAAATACAAAATAGGGCTGGGGATGTGGCTCAGTGGTCGAGTGACCTCAAGTTCAATCCTGGGTACTCCCACCCTCCCACAAAATCAACCTAGTACAAAAAAGAACCTGTAACACCAAGGTTCTAGATAATTAAACAGGAAGTTCTGGGGGTAGGGGTCAGGCACATAAGCTCTCAGGCAATTCTAATGTGGTTATTGTGAACCATAGCATCAGATGACAGCAAGCTGCTAAATGACAGAAGATTTAGTACCAGTCCTTATATTTAAGTTTAAAATTAAAGTGAGGAATATATAAGTGGCAACTATAACCTGTCCCAAAGCAGAATGAGTTAAGCACCTGAGAGAAGGCTTAAAGGAGGAAGAGATTTCTGGCTAGCACTGCACAGTACAGTATAGTAGATATTCAAATTTTCATTAACTAAAAATTTAAAAGTTCAGTTTCCTAGTCACATTAGCCATAATTTGAGTGCTCAAAATCCTATGAAGTGCCAGATGCGGTGGTGCTGCAATCCCAGCACCCTGGGAGGCTGAGGCAGGAGGATTGCAAGTTCAAAGCCAGCCTCAGCAAAAGCAAGGTGCCTAGCAACTCAGTGAGACCCTGTGTCTAAATAAAAACAGGGCTGGGGAGGTGGCTCAGTGGTTGACTGCCGCTGAGTTCAATCCCCAGTCCCCCCCCACCCCCCACCCCCCAAAATCCCACGAGGCTAGTGGCCATTATACTACATAGTGAAGACAGAGAACATTTTGTCATCCAGAGGGACCAAAAAGGGGAAAGCATCTATAGCTAGAGGGCTGAATTATAAAGTTACCAACACAGAATTGAGTGAAAGAATGTTTTGGTCAAGATGAAGAATGTTTAAGAATCACAAAGCAGAGCGAGTGGGGCCAAAGCTTGATAACTGGATGAGGCTAAAGCTTTGAACCAACTATTCCAATTAAGAGGGGTTCTGGAATCAGGTCAGCAGGGTTCATATCCCAGCTCTCTTACAAAATGGGTGACCCTCGGCAAGTTATTCAAGCTTTCTGGGACTCAGTCTTTTCATCTGTAAAACAAGCATAATATTACCTACCCAGCAGGATTACTATGAGAATTACATGTAGTAACTTGTACAAAGGCTATATTATAATGCCTGTCACATGTAAGACACACAGTACACAGTAAATACAAGCTATTATTATCATTACTATTCTAAATTCCAAAATGCATTGCAATAAGCTGCAAAAGTGTAATTACCTGTGTGGCTCCTCTGATGGATTGCTAAAAAGTGATTGTATTTAAAGACTTTGCCACAGTCTTTACAGCGGGCCTCAGGACCACTGGGGCGCTTTCTCCTTCCATATATCCTCTTGGCTGAAGCCTGGTCGTCTTCATCCCCAACAAGTTTATAATCTTTAAGTTTGACAGACCTCCGAATCCTCCGCTTGCTGCATCTACTCTGGTGGTCCTGCCCATCCTGGGTCTTGGGATCACAGTTCTCATCTTTTTCAGTGGGCATCTCCTCCATTCTACCTGGTTCACAAGCAGGGTCAGATCCTTCCTTTTCTTTTACTGGAATCGGTTCATTCAGTACACCATTGTCTCCTTCTTTAACAACAAAGTTTTGTCTATTCTGAACCGAATTGTTCACTCTTAGCTGGATTTCTTCCTCTGCAGCCTGTTCTGATTTCCCCTCCTGCAAACTATTGACTTTTCTTGGTCTTCCCCGTTTCCGTTTTGGAGGATCATTTTTCTTATTAGAAATAACAACGACTGGAGCACCAGCTCTGTTTAAAGTTGTTGGCTTTGGGGAGTTATGATTATTCTGGAAGTCTGTATAAGCCTTTATCAAGTCGTAGACTTTTAAGAACTGAGCAGTAGCCAGGATTTGTTCCGTACTTTTCTCACTAGCATGGAGATAACCTGTGTAGATAAATTCTAGCAGGATGCCAAAGGTGTCTGCAACCATGCCTTCCAGCATATAAATGGACTGGCCAATCTCCCCCTCCTCTGCAAACATCATTGAGAAATATTCGCTACTAGCAGCAAGTAAGGCTTTGTGGGCCCGGAAATGCACATTCTCCACGATTAAAGTAATGTCACAGAGAAAGCCTTTCTTTCTCTGATCCTCAAAACTGGCCAGGACAGTGTCACTGTGAGTATCTGAGTGAACAACAAGCTGTTCAGAAGGCTGTGGTGATGTTTCTGCCATTTTCTTTAGAAGTCAAGAAGGCTTAAATTTAAAATAAGAAGACAATGTTTAATAGGGAGGAAGCATTGTCTAATAATGGTTCATATGAACCTGCATTAACCTCACATTGTTTAATGAACTTTACTACTACTTTTTTTTGCAATTAAACATATAATCATTATTTCACTTTATCATATTCAGTTATTGATGCTCAATACATAGCATAAAATCATCAGATAAATAGACAGAGACAGATATTTAGCCTCCATCTCAGAAATATTGCACCAAAATGATCAGATAAGTAGATATAGATCTACATCCCGTATTTCAGATAAGAGGAAGGAACAAGAGGGACAGGGATGGTAATGGGAAGTGAAGGGGAGTAAAACTGATCAAACTATGTTATATGTACGAACTAATATGCCACAACAAAACACCACTAACATATTAATTAAAAATTTAGAAATAATCATTCCAGAATAGAGAAATCCATAGAAATATATTAGTGTCCTCCAGGAAGTAGTGGGGGGGTTGGGGTGGATGAATGGGAACTGAGTACTACTGGAAAAAGAGGTTTGGGGGTGGTGTAGTGAGGTTTGTACAACTCTAAATGTATGAAGCATCACTGATGTGAATAAAAAGGGTAAATTTTATGGCACATTAATTATTTCAAAAAAGCTGTTATTTTTTAAAGTCTATTTAAAAACTTAGCCCTGGGTTCTTATTCCCGTTGCACCTGATCTCGCTGGGTGAATTTCCAACATCCTTTGAATCTCTCACATTCTCCTCTGGAAATGACGGAATGAGATCAAACATCTATAAAGTCCTTCCCCGCACTAACTTTTATGGATGCGCAAATGTCGTAGTGAGAATTACACCTGCCCTGATCTTGCACATTATCAGTTATTTTTCACCTGTGAAATATGAAAAAAAGCTAAGAAAATGTACGCGTACAAAGCGAATCTGGGAGAAGCTGCAAAGTTAAAACAACGTAAGCCACAAGGGGTCTTGCACGGAACCGCTACGTGGAAGGGCCTGGCTGGAGCCATACGGCGCTCGGCACGGAGACCCTAGCTCCATTACCCGCGCCAGTCCCAACCCGGCAGAGTCGGGAGCGACGGCACGTGACAGCCACCGCCTCCAGGCCCAGAACCGCGGGCCCGCCAGGAGGACGGCCGTGAAAGGGTCCGCGCAGCCGCGGGTTCCGCAGCTCAGGGACCGCGGGCACCCAGCGGACCTACCTCTTATGGGCGCCCGGCGCGGTCCGGGTCGCGGCCCAGCCTACCTGGAGGCCAGGCGGGCACCCCCACGCCCGGCCGCCACGGCCCCGGCTTGCCCAGGCCGCAGCTAGGATTCCTGGGCCGCGGATGCTGCTTCTGCGTCGGCGCAGCCAACCCGGAAGCGCGGCGCGCGGACGCCAGACCACGTGGCCCAGGACACTCCCCTCTTCGGGCGGGGCGGGCGGCACCGCCCAGAAAGCCAGACAGGTGTTGTAATTGTGCTTTGCGGAGTTTCTCCTAGTATTGGACCGTTAGCTCCTCAACGCTTCGATAATCAATTTTGCCTCTTCCCAGACGCTGAATCTGGCATTAAGGGTGCGAATGTGTGATAAACGACCGAAATCGCCTCTACCTTTCATTCTTGTCGTCGTCGTCATCATCATCTAATTCTAATATTATAACTATTATTTACCTGCTAGATGTTTTTCACATCGGCCTCCCTTTCCTCCCCACTTTCAACGCTGTAGTCCAAGGGAGCGAAGATAGCACTCTAGTCCAACAGACCTGGGTTCTGAGAGACCTGCGCAAGTTACTTATCCTCACACTCTTGGTTTTCTTAAAATGGAGATATTAACGCTAGTGCCCTGTTGGTAGGGTTGGCATGATGTTAGCAAGAACAAGTATATAGTGGGCTCAGTAAAAGCCTGGTTTAATTCACGGTTGCCGAGACTAAAAATATTATTATTTGAACTTTCATCATCTCTCTTCAGTAGACTGTTAAAGATTTCTACATAGTCTTGGTTGCAGTGTGGTTCCCTGTAAGACACAGGCATTTGGGAGGTGTCTCCAAGTATAAATCACAGGCAGAAACTAGAGTCACACCCCCCTTTAGATTCCACTGTGGCTCCCATATGCCCTCTGGATAAAGCTTAAGCTCTTGATATAAAGCTTAAGCTCTTGATGCAAGCCCAGCTCAAGTCCATTTCCATCCCCTCTTCCAATGATTTATTTCAGCATTTTCCCTCTTGATTCATGTTTTATTAATACCGAATTGCTTATTTATTTTCCCCTCCACTTCCAGATCTCCAGCATGCCATCTACAACCTTCATGATTTTGAAGCTGAAGATGTAATTACCAGTCTCTTAAATGTTACTAGTTTTTCTTAAAATTGGCTTAAGCCACACATTACCTCTAAGTCCTCCAGATTTGTAGGGGTCCAAATGGGATAGTGGGAGCTCTCCCTGACTTCTGCGTGCCAGCAGAGCAGAGGTCAGTACAAGACGTGGCTGCTCCATTATTTTTTGCTGCCACAGGATTGCAATAAAAATGGTGCAGTAAAAACTGTGGGCATCTACAAATTAGGTGTAGTAAACAAACTAGATAAAAATTTTAAATGAGAATACCATTTAAATGTATCAGTAATGCTATGTTTTAAGGGTAAGATTGATTACCTTCAGATTTTGTGTATTCTTGTTAAAAGAGTAGGATAGCTTCTCAATGGATGGAAACAGAATGCATAACTTTGACAAGTGTAGAGAAATGAAATCAATCCAAAAGAAAGGAAAAGGAAAAGATAGAGAAGATGTTAAAGAGGTAGAAAGGCTTAGGTCACGTAAAGTCTTTTATGCAAAGAATAAGAAGACTGGGTTTTATTTTAATTTAAATGGGGAACAATGGAAGATCTCATAAAGACTGGTGCAATCTGATTTATGTAGTTAAGGACTACTCCAGCTGCAGGAAGAAGATTAGATCCTAGAGGGACATGGGTACAGACATAAGGATTAGGGTGAACAGTGCAAGATGTGAAAAAACCCATATTCAAGGTATTTGGTGGTGCGGGGGTGGGGGTCTGACAGGATTTACTGAGAAAGTCAATAGGAGGAGTGAGGGAAAGAATGTAATCAAGATTGACCCTGGGTTTGGGGCCAGATCATTTGTACAGTGTTACCATTCATTTATCTGGAGGAAGAAGAGTTGGATTGGGTAACAAGTAGAAGATGGACCTATTAATTAAATTTGAGATGTCAACTAGATAGCCATATCTGACATACAATATGAATTAAAGAATCATAATTCAGTGCTGAGAATGGAATTGGGGATAAAAAAATTTTTAGATGTTGATGAACCTTTATTTTATTTATTTATTTATTTATTTATGTGTAGTGCTGAGAATCAAACCCAGTGCCTTGCATGTGCTAGGCAAGTGCTCTACCAATGAGCCACAACCGTGTTTTTTTTTTTCCTTTTTCTTTTTCTTTTTTTTTGTGTGTGTGTTTTTTAGGGGGAGGGTACCCAGGATTGAATTCAGCGACACTCGACCACTGAGCCACATCCCCAGCCCCATTTGTGTTTTATTTAGAGACAGGGTCTCACTGAGTTGCTTAGCACCTTGCTTTTACTGAGGCTGGCTTTGAACTCGGGATCCTTCAGCCCCTTCCAAGCCTTCCAAGCCCCTGGGATTCCACCATGCCTGTTGAAATTTAGAATATAATAGTAGAATTAGCAGAGCATAGATTATGAACCATTTAAGTTAAATCACTTACAGAGTGAATATTGGTAGATGAAATGGAATATCCAGAGTTTTTCTCTTTTTTCTCCCAATCCAATTTCTATCCTGTCCAATTCATTTGACCTTGGGAAGGCTGAAAGGACTCAAGGAGACTTTATCAACAGAGCCCTGTGCCTTACTGGTTCAGGAGAACCAGGCAGGAGACTGGAGGAAGGAGAGGGTCATGATCAGTTGGCAGTTAAAGGCTGGAGGAAGCCATCGATCATGCTCTAGAACTGTGACATATGAAGGTGGTGGAGCTCAGAAGACATTTCTTGGATTTGTAGAATTCTCAGGGTGAAGCTGTAGCCCCTCCCCCATACCCACACTCTGTTTCTTTTGCTTTTTATTCTGTCCTGAGAAACACAGGGGGTCTTGATGCCTCTAGGATTAGTCCAGCTGCATGTTTTCCTGACAGGCTTGAATCCAAGCAAACACTAATAAAGTAGTTAAACTGTTGCCCTAAATACTAAAAGAAACTAACCTGGGCCTTAAGCCAAATTCCTTAAACCTTATACAAACCATGGCTTGACATCTTCCTTGTGGCAATACCTCTGTAGAATACCCGTTATCTCACTGCAGCCCCTTCTGTACATCAGTTCCTCTAGTAAATGCTTTGGACTGATCACCTGGCATACTGCTTCTTTCTTTGGAATCCAAACTGGCCCTATCTTGAATGTGGGAGGTTTCCCGCTCTAGCCAGGGGATCAGCAGGAAGAAGCAGAAGTCATATTAGAGAACATGATCCCAGGAGATGGCTGATATCCCGTGGTTCTGGACTCACTCTTGAGCATGTGAAATACTCTCTGGAAGTCCAAGGAAACACTTGGGTGTATTCTGATGGGACTGGTGTCCTTCATAAGAAGAAATGAAGTGTTGTAAAGGAAATTCAATTTACCTATAGACTGAAACTTGGGAACATCTGTATCCTGTTAAGAATGAAAAATTCAGCAGAAGGTAGTCTGGTAATAGGAATATGGTAAATTACAGGTAGTAAGTAAAGGAAGGGAGTTAAGAGAGGGTGGAATTTACATCAACAGAAAACTTTGTAGCTCCAAGCAACTACTCCCCAGCTCCTGAACCAGGCTTTGAGGTTATCCTAACTTTGATAATAGGCTTCTATTTGTTTAAAAATTATTTTATTATGAAATGTATAATAAAAATATATGTAAAACAGGCTTCAAGTTTTAATTAACTTTATTGAGATTATAGGGATCAAGGAGCTAAATCATTGATTTTAGAGATTAAAAAACTAAGACTCAGAGAATTCAAGATTTACTGGTTACATAATTAATGTTTGTATTTTTGAGAGAGCCAATCTTACTATTTAATATTTTAGATTTTTAATACTGCTGCTGAAAAATTGACCTTATTTTTTAAAATCTCATTCAGATTCAATTAGTACATTTTTCCTCTATTTTATATATTTTGATAGATGTCATATAATAAGAGTTCATCTTTCCTAAAATTTCAGGTGATTTCTAATTACAAAACAATATATAAAGTATGCTTCAGTTTGCTCTCAACTTCAAGAAAAGAGGCAGCCAGACAGTCAGTTACTTCAAAATTACCCATTTATTTTGTCGGGAAAATGATAGTGTGTTATGTTCACAAAGTTTATAAACAACTCCTATGTAAAAAGTATAAACAAAATTTCTGGTTTATATCAATGTTAATTTTGCTTCTCAAAGCTTTCTAACATTTTATATGAGTAATTTTAACTGAGACAGATTTTTCTACTGAAAATTTAGAAAGGAAAATAAGTTTATTAAATAAAATAGGTTATTTAAATATCCTAAATGAAATTAAATAAATGTCTGTTTTGTTAAAGCATCAAAGTTTCAGGCAAGGAGCAATACACTTTAAAATTATATTCAAACTTATTCTTACAGAAGAGCAACTTTTCCTGGCTAGTAGACCTTTGAGTCCATTTGAATTCTGGAAACCATGGAACGTCACTCAGGGAAGGAAATGTACTTCAGAGAGGGAGAGATTTTTCAGTTTTCTCTCAACTTTCTTCTATCACCTGGAGATAACTCTTGAGATTCAGATTGTGGAAACCTAAGCAAACTATCCACTAAGTGGGTCTATATTTTTAAGGGAGAGAAAGGTCTGTAATTTATGATCAAAGTCAATTGCTCTAAACTGAGGTTCCTTGTATTGTCTGGTCATCTTATCACCCAGGTACGTTATGAGTTCACATCTCTCCATAAACTGTTCCATCTTCTTCTTATACTTTTTTCTTGTATATTCAGAACCTTTGGGATTAAATGCTGTAGAAAATTCCACAGAATTTTTGTGAATGTTTTCTGATAGGTTAGTGAGTTATTAACTGAAAGAGAAATAAAACTGGGTGTGTAAGTGAGTTGCACTGTGATGGATGGCTAAGGAGACAGTCCTTTCCAGACAGGATTTGAGGATTCTATTTTTGACCATAATTGTCTATATTCACCTTTCTTTGTGGCATGGATTATTAAGAACTAACTATATTAGTTATAGTCCCTGCTTTAAAACTAGCTATTCAGTTTTGATATTTTGTGTTATTTTGTATTGCATTTGCCCCTCCCTCTCTCTCTTTCTCTTCAATGAAGCAACCACCCCAGTTTAAATAATCCTATTTATCGTATTTATAATGTATACTACAGTGAATGATAAATTAGTTCTGAGCAGTGTATCATTAAAAAAGACATACCTTTTAGATGGAATGCTATATACAACAATGCAGATCTCTGTACACTTAAGAAGGGGAATTTGGGCTTCAGGCATCCTGCTGCATTCATTGCTTTAATTAAAGAAGATGCAGTACCCTGTAGGAAGGGAATAATTTAAATCATGTATTTATTTGAGTTTGGTTTCTTTTCTCAGTGAAGATGAATAGAGAGGCCTATTCCTTTCCTCAAATAACCTCCCTGAGGTTGTGAATGAGGGTTATAAAGTCAGACGACCATATAGCCAACAGGAAAGAATATACTAACTACATTTGATTAGGAAAAATGAGATGTAAATTGACTTAGTACCAGTTGGGTAATGGATACATGCATGAGCTTCATTATACCATTCTATTTTTATATGTTGCACATTTTCCATAACAAAAAAGAAAAGAAAAAAGGGACCACTGGGCTTTGAGCTATCTGGGCTCATCTCTGCTTCAAAAGATCAGAATTATCACCACACTCAAAATTCCAGAGCTCAGAAGATAAGAATTTAATGATAAAATTTGGCCTTTATGAGAATATTTCTTTCTGGGTGAGCTTCCCTGGAATTTTGATATTAAACCAGACTGAAGACTAACTTTCTAGCACATTGAAAAAGACAATGTAGTTAAGAATTTGTGATAAAGGTATAAAATTATGCCCTGGGCATTTATTTTATAGAATTTTTAAAAATAGCTGTCAAAATAGTAGTCAACTACTGATAAACTTACTATTTTAAAAAGAGTGACATCCAAATTAAATAAGATGACACCAGTAGATAGCTTCATCTGGATTTGGGGCAAAATATTTGTCTGGTATTGCAGCTTGACTCTTGAGCAGTGAAGAAGCTGCTTGGAGACTGAATCTGCACATTTCAACTTATGAAAAAATGTACAGACTGAAATTTTAAAATGGGAACCAGCTGGGCATAGTGGCACATGACTCTACTCCCAGCAACTTGGGAGGCTGAGGCAGAAGGATCACAAAGTTCTAGGCCAACATCAGTGACTTAGTGAGGCCCTAAGCAACTTAGCAAGACCCTGTCTCAAAAGGAAAAATTCTGTGGTAAAGTTCCCTGGGTTAAATTCTTAGTACCAAAAAAAAAAAAAAAAAGAAATAAGGAAAAAGAAACCAAACAACTATAAGTCAAATTTAAGTAAATTTATATGATCTACTCTTTCTTCACTCTAGTGCAGATATTTAGGAATTGGCTGTGGAAGTAGGGGCTTTTCACACATTTTACCCTTAAGTACATTAATAGTGGATTTTTAACTTAAATTAATAAAACTCTGTCTTGAACTTCAATGCTACCAAAATAAAAATTGAAAAGAATAGACCATTGTATTTTTCTAATGTGTATCACAGAAAAATCATGTAACAAAACCTGTTCCAGATAGCCAGGCAAAGGGAGACTAGTAAGGTTTATTGGTTCCTTTAATGGAGGTAGTTTGTGTGGAAGCTTCTGATCCCAGTATTTCAGTGGAAACCTAAAAACACAAAATTCATTAAATGGATGCTCATAAATATATTCATTCTGCACATTCAGAAATATAGACGTATACTTCATTTGGGATCCCAGCCCTGTTCACCTTGTCTTATTTTTCACAGCAACTATATAAAACTTTCTTTATTCTCCTCTAGTTTGATTTCCTAAGTACCTCCTTCTATCCCTCAGGCAGATGCCATGTGATGTACAGGAAGGAAGCCATCTGGATGGAAGCCATCCTCCATCGGCTGCTCAAGCAAAGCCACACATATGGTCCTCTTTCCTGGCAGACCTCCTATCTAAGACCAGTCCCTGGCCACACTTGGTTCCCCACTGCATCCTCTCCCCCCATGTATCTTACTATGGCAGTTTCTCTCTCCTTCTTTATTGAATTCCCATATATCTGCATTTAAATACACTCATAATTTCTTTATTAAAGAAAATCCAACTTCACTCCTTCAGTCCTTTATACTGCTCCCAGCACCTAACAGCTATTTTCTTACTACGGTTGAAACAATGAGTCTTCCTAGAGATCACAAACTAAAAGAGTTCTAGCTACAGAAGTGATGGGATCTACATGGCATTTTATTTAAAAATTCGAAGCAGTCATGAATGTTTAATAATCATAAAGTTTAAAGAAAATTCATTTCCAACTTCTGTGGAAACAAGAACTGTCTGGTAGTACATGAGCAACTGCTGTCCCCTTTAGCCAGGGGCTGTGGGGCCCAGTTTGCAGCCCTTCCCACCACTTGCCACTTGTCCTCTTTCATAAGCAACCGGCTTCCCTTTGCTCCTTTTCCTCCTGTCTGCTGAGGACATCTGTGTTTGTAATCTCTGAACTACAGGAGGTACTAATCCTCTCATCTCTCTTCCACTCTACTCCTCATCTCACTCTAATCAACATTATTCCCAAGATCACCAGTGGCCTGGGATGACCAGAATCTCACAGGCATTTCAGTCCTTGTATAACTTGACCTCCCAGCAGCATTTAAACCCGTTGGCCATTCCGTCCCACAGACTTTCTGTCTTTCCCTCCACCTCCCCACAGCCTCCTATCCTGCTCTCCTTTCATCTCTCTGCGGTTCTTTTTATGGGGTTCTTCTTTTTCAGTCTCCCATGTAAATTCTTCTGACACTGCTGTGTGGGTGTTTAGCAGAGTGTGGTCCCAAGCCTGCTGAGGCTATATCATAGTATTTTGGACAGGACTACACTATCAGCCTCCTAACTGGTATTCCTGCCTCTAACACAAACTCAACACTCCATAGTGGTCTCCCTCTGGAACAAATCTGATTCTAACACTGACCTACCTTAACACCAGACAGTATATTTATACTCTCCTTAGGGTCAAGTCCAAGTGCTGTATGGTGGTTTTATTTACCCTCTGCACTCTGGCCCTGCTCACCTCCTCCAGCCTTACTTCTGTCTCTCTCCCTCTCCACATCACATGGATGTCAACTGAATTTCTGCAGTTGCCTGATCCCCAGGGCCAGATTGGTTGTAGGTCCCTCTGCTTGGAACTTGTCCTTTTGTCCCTTTATCTAGCCCATTCTCAGTCCTCATTTAAACAATTCAGTTGTGCCTTTGGGCTTCATGTTTCGATCCCAGAACTCCAGGTGCTTCCCACCCTTGGGCCCCATCACAGGCTGTTGTTATCAGGTACTTGAAGTCTATTTTACCAGAAGCCTCAGGATTTGGGACAGCAAGGTTAGTTCTTGTTCTCTACTCCTCCATTTCCCAGCACGGTGCATGGAACACAGAAAATATTCAGTGAATATTTATGACTTAGTAAATAATCTCACCTCAGGAATTTATCAAGTTTTTCTTTACTCTCACAAATATATATACGATCACAGTATTCTACAGCGTAATTAATATTACCAGGTACGAGGGCTTCATATCTGAAAGATCAAAACCAAAGCAAAATAAAAAACACCCTTCTGTGTAAACAAAATGTCAATGTTTTCTTTTTCTACTTATGCAGCCCAAGGAAGAAACAGAACATTTTCCCAATTAAAAAGTAGCAGCCATTCTGGGGATTGAACTTAGGGGCACTCAGCCACTGAGCCACATTCCCAGCCCTAATTTGTTTTTTAATTTAGAGACAGGGTCTCATTGAGTTGCTTAGTGCCTCGTTTTTGCAGAGGCTGGCTTTGAACTCATGATCCTCCTGCCTCAGCCTCCTGAGCCACTGGGATTACAGGCGTGCGACACGGCACCAGCCTGATCTTTTGATCAAAACTTTAAGATTGCTAAGAAGTACTCATTCTGAATAGGGGCATCTTTCTATACTTCTCTGAGGGTGAGAACTTGCCTTTGTTTTCCATCCTGATAGGTCACCGGACAGTAGCCCTGGAGTTCTGCACACCTGGGGAATCGACTCTTTAGCTCTGACAGCGTCAGCCTTTTGGGAATCCTGTCAGCAGGTGGGAGTGGATGAGGTGCCAAGGGAGTCACGTACAATTCTGGGTTCTCCAAAAATTTCTATTAAAAAAGGATTACAGAAGCAAGACCATTTAAAACAGCTACAGTATACCTGTAAAAAATCTGTGGAGGCTCTCCTGTTCTTTTCTCCATTTTCAGTTGCAATGTTGTGCCCTTCAAATCACCTGAGAGCTGTTCTCCACACTATAATAACTTTTCCAGTAGGAAGTTCCATATGGTAATCTCCCAAATGATCATGTCTCTCCTCACCTCATTCATTCATATAAAAATGAATTGTTGAGCTTCAACTATGTGACAGGCAGTGTGAATCACCTGCTGGCCGGTCTTCCTGTCCTGCAGTGTAATTAACTAGTTGAGTAATGCCCTTCGGAAGGTGAATTAACTTCTCTAGAGTCAGTTACTCTGTAAAATGGACAGGGTAGGCCAGATACATGATCTCTAATGTCACTTCTACTTTTTAAGTTTTGGGAATACTATTTAAAAAGAGAAAAGAAATGAATATCTCAACAAAGAAATAACAATAATTCTACTTCTTCAGAGGAAAATAAAATGTTCAGAGACATCTGATCAGTTTTCGTTATTGCCTTCAACTACCAACCATTTTATATCATCAAATTATGGATATTATAATTCCAGAACAAAACCTCATTTTTGTTCCATTAAACAAAAGTACAGTCAGGCATGGTGGCACGTGCCTATAATCCTGGCTACTTGAGAGGCTGAGGCAGGAGATCACAAGGTGGAGACCAGTCTGGGCAACTTATCCCCCAATAAAAACTAAAAAGGGGTGGGGATGTAGTTTGGTGATAGAGCATGCCTGACCTCAATCTCCAGTGCTATAAAAACAAACAAAAAAACACACCCAGAAGTACAGTTGACCTTCCATATCCATGGACATAAACAGCTGGTCCTCTCTATCAGCCGGGCCTAAATCCTTGGGTTCAACCAACCAGGGATAAAAAATACTCAGGAAAGAAACATTGGTTCTATAGTGAACATGTACAGACTTTCCCTGTCATTATTCTCTAAACAAAACAGAACAACAACTAGTTATGTGGCATTTACATTGTATTAGGTATTATGAATAATCTAGAGATGACATAAAGCATATGGGAAGGTGTGTGTAGGTTATATGCAATACTATGCCATTTTGTATAAGGGACTTGACTTTCATGGATTTTTGTATCTTTGTTTGGAGGTGTACTGGAACCAATCTCTACTGAGGGAAAACTGTATGAAGTATGTGGGGGTACAGAAAAAATTTTAAGGGTTGGGAACATAGCTCAGTGGTAAGTATTCTTCAAGCATACATGAGGCCCTGGGTTTGATCCCAGTACTGCTAAAACAAAAACAAAACAAAGAACCACATACACTTTTTTTAAAAGTACAGTACATAGTAGTACATAGTAGACATATGTCACCTGTTGTTTCATTTCTATTGACTTTTTTTGGTCCTTGGGAGTTAACCCAGGCTCACTTTTGCACTGAGCTATATCCCCAGTCCTTTTTATTTTCTATTTTGAGACAGGATCTCATCAATTTTCTTAGAGCCTTGCTAAGTTGCTGGGGTTGGCCTCAAACTTGCAATCCTCCTTAGTTGCTGGGAGCACAGGTGTGTACCACCGCACCAAGCCTCTATTGACTCTTTTCTTTACTTTGCAGCCTTTGGAGATGAATCTCCTGGATGCCCACCTATGAGTTGAGCCCTCTATGCTCAGCACCCTCTATATTGGTGAGGCTAATCATCTGCTCTCCCTATCTGATAGCTGGCTAAGGCCAAGGGCCCATCACTGCCCCAGGGCTTCTGCTATTTCAAAATATGTCCTGAGATTTGCTCTCAGGACTGATCACTGGTTTCAGAGACACAGATTCCAATAATGGGGCTTCTGGTCCCAAGTTTCTGGGGGTTTCCAGGAGTGGCCACCCCTTGCTCTTTGATGAATTCCAAGATAAGGTACTTTCTATCCTTGGTAAGTATTTGGATTTAGGAAAAAAAAACTTACATTTAGTTTTTCCTGGGAACTCATTTTATAATAGTGACCTCTGAACTCTGCTGCAAATTCCAAGGAGTCAGTTACAGAGCAGTCACATAATTCATATGATTCTGCCAGGCTGACAGGGCAGAACTGTCCAAATTCTCCCAGGCGAGAAATCAGTTCTTGAGGTGTGATACACAACTTGTCGATGAGGGCAGCTTTCCCTATTATTAATACATTAACTATTATTATTATTATTATTATATATTTTCATATGAAACAAAGATTTTTTAAAAAAATAAAATAATTTCAATTACACAGCACTATACAAAAATACCACACATTTAAAAATTCCAAATGATAAAGTAAAAAGTCAAAGTTACTATTCATACCTCCAACATCTCAAACTAACACCCTTCCCGAGAGGTAATCATTCTTAGTTTTATATCCTTTTAGTCTTTTTTCTATATATTTGCATATATGCATATTTTTGCATCTAGTGTGCTTATGTCACTGTGCCCTAAAATATTATTCTGCAACTTGTTTTTATCAGTTAGTCATGGTCTTTGATATCTTTCTATATTGGTTTATATGATTTATCTAATTTTTTGAATTGATACACAGTACTTCACTATATAAATATACATATAGTTTACTTAACTATTTATCTATTGATAAGTGTTCTGTTTTAGTTTTTAGCTATTATAAACTATATATTATGAATAATATTTATATAAGCCTACATAATTATTTATGTGTGTAAAAACTGGAATGTGTGTGTATGGGTATATATATGTAAATGTATGTGTGTATATATAAACATATATATATATATATATATATATATATATATATATATATATTTGCTATATATTTAAAAAATTTCTATGGGATAGATTTCAGGAAATGCAAATAGGTTGTTGACATGATATTACTGACACTAATTTCTCATTGTTCCAGATGCCATCCTAGGGAAGAGAAGAAACATATATCCAAAAGGGATTGGGTTTACCCTAAAGAGGATGTTTTAGAAAGAAAGAGTCTTGTTTTGAGCAACTAATAAAAAAATTAAAAAAAGAAAAAAGAAAGAGTCTAAGGTCCTTTAATGAATATGTTTAAGAGTTTTCTTCCATTAGAGCAGGGACTCCAAAGCAATATGAGATGTTACAGAAAATTAAATTGTTTTTTTATACATCTTAGTTAAATGAGTGAATTTGATGCCAATATATTTTAAAGTAGTCCTTTTATTCATTAAAAAGGATGAAATCCGGGCTGGGGATGTGGCTCAAGCGGTAGCGCGCTCGCCTGGCATGCGTGCAGCCCAGGTTTTATCCTCAGCACCACATATAAACAAAGATGTTGTATCTGCCAAAAACTAAAAAAAAAAAATATTAAAATTCTCTAAAAATAAAATAAAAAAAATTTTTTAAAAAGGATGAAATCCTGTCATTTGCAGCAAAATTATGGAGCTAGAGGACACTATGTCAAGTGAAATAAGCCAGACATGTAAAGATAAATATCACATATTAATCTTAGAAAAGAAGAATAGAACAGTGATTACTAGAGGCTAGGAAGAGGAGGATATAAGGGAGACAGAGGGTACCAAAATAGAGTTAGAGTGGAGGAATAAGCTGTAGTGTTCTACAGCATAGCAGGGTGACTTACGTTTACAACTTAACATAATTTACGAAGAACTGGAAGAGAGGAGTTTGAAGGCATCAAACACAGAGAAATGATAAGGAGATGTGTTATGGTTTAGGTGTGAGGTGTTCCCCCAAGCTCCTGTTAATGCAGAAATATTCAGAGGTAACATGATTGAATTATGAGACCTGTGACCTGACCAGTCCATGTGGTCTGAATGGACTGACTGGGTGGTAACTGTGGGCAAGTGCAGTGCAGCTGGAGGAGGTGGGTCACTGGGGACCTTCCCTGGAAGGGTTGTTCTTCTTGAGGCCTCTTCTCTCTGTCTCTCTCTTTCCTGACCCTGACCTGAGTAGAGAGTTTTCCTCTGCTGGGCTCTTCCCTCATCATGTGCTGCCTCATTTTGGCCCAGAGTAATGGAGTCAGTCATCTATGGACTGAGGCCTCTGACACCATGAGCCCCAAATAAACTTTTCCTCCTGTAAGTTGTTCTTGTTCGGTGCTTCGGTTACAGTGATGCAAACACTAACTAAAAAAGGGCTGAAATCTAAATGATCCGATTTGACCATTACACATGTGTACCTGTACTGATTATCACACTGTACCCCACAAATATTATTATTATGTGTCAAGTAAGAAGAAAAAATAAATTAACAAGTGATAGTTTGAGTAGCAGCAGTCATTTTTTAGAAAAAAAATAGATATCCCCACATATTTTAGTCCATTTGGGCCACTTACCAAATGCCTTAGACTGGATAACTGATAAACAACAGGAATTTATTGCTCATAGTTCCAGGTGGGGAAGTTCAAGATCAAGGTGCCAGAAGACTTGGCATCTGGCACTTTCTTGCTGCATCCTCACATAGAAGAAGGGGTAAAGAGTTTCCCTCAAGCCTTCATAATAAGGGCAGTAATCCCATTCATGAGGACAGAGACCTAGAGACCTCATGACCTAATCCCTTCTTAAAGTCCCCACCTCCTAAATCTATTGCATTGGGGATTGAATTTCAACATATGAATTTCTGGAGGACATAAAATCTCAGACCATAGCACTACAACAATTGAATAGTACTATATACTTAAAATACTGCTTAGGATTGTTGGGACAAATGTTCAAATTTAATAAATTGTGGTAATATGGGTCAGATATGTTTAAACTTTATATTCATACTTTATTTTACATTTTAAAATACTTTCTTACCTTCTCGTATTCTTTCCAGGTATGTCTGCATGTGTTTGTTTATCATGCAAATTTTCTTAGTGACTTCATTCCACACCCACCACTTACTGTGAAGTCCGTCAATCACATACCAGTTCTGATGCTGTTCTTGATAATATTGCCTAATCTCACCAATATTTTTACGGTACTTTGCATTCTTGACAGCTATAATCTGAGCACTGTTGTGCAATGGATAAGGCAAACTAATAGAGAAACAGAGAAGGAATGGAAAAAGCTGTTAAAAACAATTTTTTTCCTCTCAGTGACTAAAATTCATTTCTTTGTCATTGTTTTTAAATCGTGTACATTACTTTTGTTCACTTTTTTTTTCCAGGAACAATCTTTTGAAGATCTCCTTGGAAGGCACGTCCAACTCAAAGATGATCATGGGAATGATGGAGTTGGTTTCCAAGAGATTCATCTGATACGCAGTTACAGGGTACCCATCGATGACAACGCTTAACACAGAGAAACATGAAAATAAAAATTCTGCGTTTCTTTTTTCTTGTGCTGCCTTCCAGAACAAGTCCATCTTTTCAGGACTGACCCTAGGCTTTTCCTTATGTAACTCAGTTTATCTAGGTATTTGACAATAATGTCTTAGACCAGAATGTTAGCATAGGAGACAGAAAGAAGTGGTTTAATTTGAGATGATAGGCAGAAATACATACAATTTACTCATTGACTGGATGAAGCAGAGAGGGGAAAGGAATATATGGAGGATGAAATTTTAGCTTTCTTAAGCAACATAGAAATAATATGGTATAATTTAGTAATAGGAATGGGTGAAGGTGATATCAGAATTTGCATTTATAAGTCTCTATGTTTAAAACAACAGATCAACTTGTGAAATACATTCACAATTTAAAAGGCATTCGAATGAGTCAAAAATGAGAAAATAAGTATTTTGGATACTTAGTGTCAAACTTAAAATACACGTATTTGGGAGTGATGAACTCTGATAGCTCCCCAGTTTAGACAGACAAGGGAGCCAGTTTATCCTCTTGTGCTTTATCTTCTTCATTTCTATACCCTAAACCTCAGTCAGCCCAGGAGCCAGGAGGTGGGCAGTACACACAGGGACACAGCTGGGAAGGCAGAGGTAGGAAAGAGGTCTGTATGCAGACACTTAGCATTGAAGAACTAGGTTTTGGCAGAATTTAAGAGATAACAGAATATTTTAAACACAGTGCTCCAGTTGTGCTATTAGTGTAAGCATGAGCAGCAGAAAGAACATAGACCCAGATTTGAAACCTGGTTTAAGCTCTCTGAGCTTCAGTTTTTAGTAAAACAGAGGAAATGATGTTCAGCCTTTTAAAAGAGCATGCATGTACTAGAATAGGGCCTGGCACAAATTAGATGCTCAGTAAATAGATGTTCTGGGAGGAGAGAGACAGTTTTTTTTTTTTTTTTTTTGTGTGTGTGTGTGTATATTCTGTGAAGAGGCTGTGATACAGAAGGGGAGATGCAGAGTTGGCAAGAGGAGCCTAATGATATCTGGGTAGGAATCATTCCGTCAGGATTCATCATGCGTGCCTCTGAACAGAAAGGCTGAAGGGAATTTGTTAGTCCAACAGTCTTGAGATAATGGAATGATTTTCATTATCAAACTGAGAGGAATAAAACTGTCCATAAATTATGTGAGGAGTGACTTTCTAAGTTAGGCAGCTCTGTCATCTATCAGGGTCTATCTAGCCTTAGTCACAGAATGTGCTCCCCCAGAGCTTTCTAGAGAAGTCTCTAGTATACAGTCTAAGTTTCATGGTAAACAGCATGTAAATGAACACGGCTGGGCTACTATGAGAGAAAAGGTTGCTTTTTGTTTTTAGAGAATATCTCGACTTCTTTGTCCTATGAAGGCCACTTGAGTGGCCTTCAGGATTAGGGAAATCCAGGGTGAATGAGCAGCCTTTGTCCTGGGATTGAGGTGAAATAAAACCTTTATGACTCAACCAGAGTTGCCCTTACCAAAGTCCCTCCTATGCAAAGCTGGACACAAGGGAGGAGGTAACTCAATTGGACATGTTTCTTCTTATTCCAAAGGGCCTGTTCTGGGAGAAAAGTGTGGCACTCCAGAATATGCTCCCCCAAAACTGAAATCAGAACTGTTCAAAGTCTTGACCAGGACCATTGGCAAGGAAGGGCCAAGAGGCTTAGAACACACAACAACCAGGTCATGACCTAGGCTCAAGGACGGGGCCTTAGGCTTCTGGAGTAGAGTTTTTACTCCCTGGGTGTGGCAGTGACTGTGCTGGAGGAGAGTGGGCCAGACAGCTCAAGCACGTAGCTCTCTTGTCCAGACACAGCATTAAGTGAGGCGCACTGCTGCCTGGGTAGGCAGTGTGTCAGACAGAACTAAAAATAATTAAGCTTTGAAAATTTGACATCTTGTTCAGAAATTAACCAACATTTCAGCAAAATGGAGGTTACCTTTGCTCTGGATGTGGGATTTTATTTTGGAAGTCAAAGTTCTGTTGTCCTTGGGAAAACCCATTATCTTTATAAACATTTAGATTATGACATGTCACATTAAGAAGTTTAAGTGAACAAACAAACTCTTCATCTGAAGACTGGAACATGAAACTATCCTTTACTATTCATGGCATCAAATTCATCTTTAACCTTGTCTCGGGATCAGCACCATCTGAGACAGGGAGGGCCGCACTTCCAAAATTCCATGGGGCAGTGAGAAGCACTTTCAGGGTGTAGAAGTCACATGGGTCTCCTCTGTGGACAGTGTAAGCCTTTGTACAACTCGGAGGTTCTGCAGGGATGAAGTGGCCTGCCTGCTAATTGGCAAGTGAGCATTCAAGTTGAGTCTCACTTTGAGGGAATTTAAAATATGTAACTATATTATTGCTCCAAGTTTGAGAAGTACATTGTAACCTATATGATAGCTTTAAACTCTCTTTAAGATAAGTGCTTTTAAACTGCTAGTGAGCAATTTCTTGATGGCCCTTCCTCCCATCCTACTTTCTTACCCTGAAGTATTGCACACACTGTCCATCAGAGCAAGGTCTAAGGCTTGGATGGCCAGTTCATCAGGTGCTACCATTCCTTTATGGAGATGCCAATTTAACATCAATCCCAGCTCTGTTTCTGCATGATTGTTCAATATAGTACGCAAAGCATCTCCTATTGACAAATGTTTTAAGCCATAATCACTTGCGAGTTTTTTGGCCACTGAAAAATATGAAATATTAAACTTATTTCACTTCACACATTTATCAGTTAACCTTACTTTCAGACTCCGGTTAATGATATCAATACCCAACTAATCTTCATACTCCTCAAAGAAAATCTGAAAATTAAAATTGCCACATTTTACTGAAATAATAATTGTCAAAGACAAGTTATTCAGGTTTGTGACTGATGAAGTTGATTAATGAGTCCATGTGTCTTGGAGGATTTTCCATAACCAAACCCATCTTCTTCTAGCTGCATGAAGTAGCAAAATTTTTGAGAGCACTGCAATAATTCCTATGTATATTCTTAATATTTGGGACCATGTCAAAAATAACAATGTAACACTCCTGATTCACTGGATGGTACCATTCTCCTATCTGCCTATCACCGAATTCCATGTTACAATCAGGATAGCATACCTTATACAACTAGGTCTCAGTTAATCCTCTAGGAAATAATTTTTTAAAAATTGTAATGGTACACCTGACATTTTTATAGTGACTTATGGCTTATGAGGCAGTTTTTGTTTTTTCCTTCTGTAGCCTTATTGGATATTTTCAACAATTTTATTGGGTAGATGGAATGGATATTGAAATTCTAATGTCCATTCTACTCATCTGATGGAATAGCTGAACAAATCAACTATCAGGGCCACCCAAAAGGAAAGCCCCTGTGAGAGCCACAGAGCAATCTCAGTTTCACCACAAATGCTGGTACCAGACCTATTTTTTTAAAGTTCTAAAAATAATTAAGCTTTAAAAATTGACATCTTATTCACAAATTAACCTCCATTTCAGCAAAATGGAGTTACGTTTGCTCTGGATGTGGGATTTTATTTTGGATGTCAAAGTTTTTCTGTCCTTGGGAAAACCCATTATCTTTATGAATTTTAAGAATATGACCCTTGTTGTATTAAGAAGTTTAAATGGGCAAGTGAACTTTTCATTTGAAAAGCTGGAACACATAACTATCCATTACTATTCATGGTGACAAATTAATTTTTGACCTCTTCAGTCAGCCGCTGAGACCTTGTAACTTTTTTCTTTGAAATATGTCCTATATCTGTACTTTCTATTCTATTCTCATTGTGGCTACTGTTCATATTTTTGCCATGTCATTTGGAAACAGTACACCAATTAGTTTTTGAACTTACTGCCTTAAAACAGAAACAACAAACAACAAAAGCTACAGTTCAAAATTATACAAAATTCAAACACAATAGAAATGCAGCTTTTTAGCAATGATTAAGATAATGAATTTGCATTTTTTAAACTACAGATTGATATGATTTTTCTCTAAGCCATTTGGTCCTAGCTGTTTTTAAGTCAAGTTATAGTTCTGACTGCCTTCTTGCTGTAAGTTGAGTTTGTATGCCAAAAAGGCCCAATGTTGAAGGCTTGGTCCCCAGCCCATGACACTGAGGAGAGAGGTAGGGCTTTGTGGTGGTTTTAGGTGTTGGAAAGTGTATCTTCGAACAGGGTTGTGTGACCTTGGTCTCTTCCTTTCTATTTTTTGTGACCTAGTCATCAGGTGAGCAGTATTGCTCTGCTAAACACTCCCTGACATGCTGTGCTGCCTCAATATAGGCTCAAAAACAATGGGGGCCAGCTGGCCATAGACTAAAGCCTTCAAAACTGTGAGCCAAAATAAAACTTTCTTCTCTATAAATTGATTATCTCAGGTATTTTGTTATAGAAACAGAAAGCTAACATACTTTTCTGATGGTTATTGATCTATTTAGTTTTTTTTTTTTTTAAATCTCTTTCTGAGTCAATTTTGATGGTTTCTGAGTCAAGTGGATTCCTGGGTTACTATCTTTTGGAGTATGCTGGCATTGTGTTTCAGGAGATTTTTTCATGCTTGAGGAAAACAAAGATATATATATATATATATACAAGCTCACCTGTAGTTTTCCCAGATTTTGGAGGCCCCACAATTACAATCCTAATAGGCACAGTAAGCTTAGGTTTGGGCTGGCGTATATATTTGATTGGGTTCTTCATGAATTTATCTTTAGTTTCCTTACTAGATAAAAAGTAAATATACTGACGATGGATTACAGGATAAAGTGGATTCTCTGAATTTTCAACTGGCTTGAATATTTCTCCTTCATATAACTGCAAAACAATTGAATTTGTAAGTCCTTAGCATTAATTTACACAGCATTTCTTCCAAATACATTAAAAAATTTTGTAAAATAAGATGCGAGCAATTGTGGGGGTACACGTCTATAATCCCAACAACTCTCAAGTTGAAGGCCAGCCTTGACCATTTAACAAGCCCCTACTGCATAATAAAAAATAAAAGGCCCAGGGAATGTAATTTAGTGGTAGAGCACCCCTGGGTTCACCCCCCTTGTACTACAAAAAAAAAAAAAGATAAAAAGAAAGAATCTTTGTTATGGACTAAGAAAACTATAATCAGATATTAATATAAAATAACTGTAAAAAGTATAAATTATTTTATACCTGTATACAATCAATGAAATATTTTCTATCAGTTAATGAAATTATAGTTCTACTTCCTTTATATTATCTTTAGTATATATTGACTGTTTCTGCCAAGGGGTGCAGATCCATTCCTAAGTGGTGCTATGGATTTAATTGTCCCCTCTCCCCGATAATTCATATGTTGAGGCAATTAAGTTTAAGTGAGGTCACAAGGATAGGGCCCTAATCCGATAAAACTAATGTCCTTTTAGAAGAGGAAGAAACACCAGGAACACAAATCAAGGAAGCTCCATGTATGGATACTGAGAAGGCAGCCATCTGCAAGCCAAGCAGAAAGACTTCAAGGAAACCATGCCTATCAACACCTTGATGTTGAATTTTCAGCCTCCAGAATTGTGAGAAAATACATTTTGTCATTTAAGATGTCCTGGCTGTGGTGATTTGTCATGGCAGCCAGAGCAGAGTAATACAAGTGGGTTCCTGGGTTATTATCTTTTGGAGTATGCTGGCAAGGCAAATTCCATTAGGTTCTCTTCCACATATTTGGTACAGATGAAATCCTTCACACATAAACATTAACATCAGTTATGAAAGGGAAAAATCTCCATGAAAGGCAGCCTAATCTGAGTATGGAATGGAGTGGGAAGAGTAGTTCTATATCTTCATATTGATGAGAATGAGGATTGCATAATTAATTCAAGTTAGGTTTAAATATCTTTTTATAGCATCAGATGGCCATCAGATGAGCCATTCCTGGACTTGACAGAGTAGGTATGGTAACATTATTTCTCCCTGAGCGCTATACCAGGACAGTTGCCACAGGTCAACATTATTGTCAGCATCATCATTATTGAACTAGAGTGAAGTTCATGGCTACAGATAAGAAGAAACTCAGGGTGGGGAGGGGTGCCTGCTCTATGTTACAATTTGATAATAAAAAAGATGAAAAAAATAATTTTATTTGAAATTCCCAAGTATTTTTGTAATAAGTTAAGAATATTATACATTTTTTAAAAAAGAAAGAAAAAACATGGCTTTTGAATGTTTTTGCTAAAATTACCTTTACAGGGTCCCAATAACCAAATGAACTTATATACTTGTAGGTAAAGGTAAGCATTTTCTGGGAAAGCTGTATGGATATTGGATAACATTTCTCAAAAATGCTCTCACGATTTTCCACCAATGGCTTCAGTTTTGTATGCAATACATATTGTACAATGTGGATTTTCCGAGCTCCATTAATATGAATCATTGGTATTAAAAACTTCTCAAATTCATCCTGATGAGAAAAATAATAAAATCTCATGTTTAGTGGGCAAAAGACCAGTTGTCACAGGTAATGAGCATTGTGGTGGTATTTACTCATAGCACATAGACCCTGATGGTTACTCATTCTGGGAGAAAACAAATATTTTTTCAGCTTCCAAAATTAGCTGTGTGTTGACAGCTAAATTTAATTTGATCCTGTAAAGCTTCATGTTGCTCTTGATTTATGGACTTGTTTTCATATTCTTAAATGGGAATTCTTAACTGACACAAGGGAAAACAGCCCTAAAATAAATACTTCTTTTGAAATGTTATAAAAAAAAAATAAGGCGTAAACCAAATTGATTTTGTTTCATTCTCAAATGCTACTTTTTTGCATTATGAAACAATGAAGGAAAAGTCAGAACCTGTATCATTTGTAAATTACTCATTTCTGTTTCAAATTTTTCTCCCAGTTCACTTCTCAGGCGGTCAATTGCATCAATTTCCTGTTCTTCATCTTCCTCGCTCATTTCTTCTTCATCTTTTGGAAACTCTTCTTCGAGGATGTTTTCAATATCATCTTCATCATCATCAGGCTCTTCCTCGCTAACTTCTTCATCTTCTCTAAATCCACCCTAAGGAAGAAAATACTCTTTTACTATACATGTAAAATATGTGCCAAATGACACCACTAAACCATCTAGAGTACTTTATAATAACTTGATATTAGTTGGTATTCTATGACAACATTCGTTGGCATCCAGAAATTTAATACCTTGAAGACTCTGATACCTTAGAGACCCCATAAGTAAATAAAGAGATAAAATAATTAATATTATTTGTGTCCATGGTTGTCAGAATGTTACATGTTTTTGATGGTCTTCAGGAAGAATATTTAATGCAGTCAAAGAGTATTAAAAATGCATTAACTAGAATAAGATCAGTTTCCTTATATGAAAACAGAATAGTGAAAGTACCTACCTTACAGGGTTTTAGGAAACATTAAATGAGTTAGTACACAGACAGTCCTTAGAAAACTCTGTGGCACAAGGTAAGTATGAAAATGATAGCCATTGTTGTGCTATTATAGTCATTTGGAATAAAGTACTGTATTAATAATGTCACTATCCTTTTAGGAGACTATATTCCATTTGAGGTATGTGATTAATTCATGAATGATTATTGAAGACCATGGCAGGATTTTGGTACTAAGTTGTGAATACAGATTTTAAGAGTTATGGTTCCCTTGGCATAAAACTGAACCTCATAATATGTATTTTCCTGTGTTGACTCCACTCCCAAGAAAACTCCCCAAGTATTCCTTGTCTCAGTTGAGGCATGGCCTTCCACTCAGAAACTAGGAAGTTATCTTGATCTTGGGCGTTATTGTGACACCTCACTTCCCCAAACCTCTGCCCACCCAGTTACCAAGGACTCTACTCCTGAATGCAATTCCTTATTAAGAAACATATTTCAGGGACGGGGGTTGTGGCTCAGTGGTAGAGCGTTCGCCCCACACGTGCGAGACCCTAGATTTGATTCTCAGCACTATGTAAAAACAAAAGAGTGAAATAAATAAGGTATTGTGCCCAATTACAACTAAAAAATAAATATAGAAATTTTTTAAAAAAAGAAACATTCTATTCTTGGAGCTGGGATTGTGGCTCAGCGGAAGAGCACTTGCCTAGCACATGTGAGGCCCTGGGTTCTATCCTCAGTACCACATAAAAATAAATAAATAAAAGTGTTGTGTCCATTTATAACTAAAACAACAACAACAGAAAAAATAATAAAAAATAAAAAAGAAACATTTTATTCTAAGGAGAATGTTTCTAGTATCAAGGTCAAACATTACTTTTATTCTTATTCAAAATTATGCCACATTTTAACTTATCCCATGTTTGGATGATGCTTTTCTTATCTCTCTCCTCTCCCCCATATTACTAGGGGGGTTATTTGTTTTGCAAGCAGAAACAGCATTATCTACCATATCAACTGGCTAATTTTTTCATATAATATATGAAAAGCTAATTTTCAAAGATCTTAAATATATGAAATTCTTTCATTTCATTCCCCCATGTTATAAATAGTGTGGCTAGGTATAAAATTCCAGGTTGTAAATCATCTCAACTTAGAATTTTAAAGGTGGTCTATGTTTTCTATCATCCAATATTGTTAGTGAGAAGTCTGACATAAAGCTTATCCACATTCCTCTGTGGACATCTTTTTTAAATTTTAGAAATAGTTAAGATCTTGTTTATATCATTGCCAATCAAAAATTTCATGAGGGTAAGTGAGGGTATGTCTAATACCTTTACATTTATTCTGGTTGGCATTCGGTAAACCCTTTCAATTTGAAGACCCATTTCTCTCTTCAATATTGGAAACGTCACTTCTGATATTTCTTACATTATTTCCTCTTTTATTTTCTGTTTCCACTCTTTTAGAATGTGCCTTGATGTTGACTCTTTTGGATTAACTCTATCTGCAATTCTTTCTTTGATGTTTCTTATCTCTTGTGTTTTTTGTTTATACTTGAGAAACTTCTTTGATTTTTCATTTTAATCTATCATTCATCTTTGTCTTAAATTATTTGAGTTCTCATGAATTCTTTTTTGTTTTTCGATTTTTCAGAGCATCCTACTATTATTTTGCAAATGCAAGTTTCTTCTTGAGTTTTCTAAGGACACTGGAACTCTTTATTTATTTATTTATTTTTGTTTGCCCAAATACCTTTAATGCAGCAAACCATCCAACCATCTCATGCATTTAGGAAATTGTTCATTTAAAAAAAAAAGGAAAAAAAAACCTCTTTTCCGTTATTTTCAGGTTCTTATAATATTAAAATTAATATTTGCCCTGGTTTCTTTGTTAATTAATAGTAATAAATCCACCATTGGGGAGTACAACATGGCACTTAAGTAAATGAAATCTTGCCAAGTACATGGTGACTTGGGGTTTATTTCTGCATCTGTCACTTGGTGAATGAAGATACCATCTTCAGGATGTTCTGTGTCATCCATTTCATACATAGATGATGATGCTATTGCAAGTGTAGTCCCATCATTGCTGAAGGCAAGTGATGTGATGCTGGTAGGGTACCGATGGAACTGGCACAGTCGTTTTTTATTAAATGGATCCCAAATATTTACAAATCCATCAGAACCACCTGTGGCAAATGTATTGTGGATATTGTGAAATGAAATGGCATTGACTGGGTAAATCTGCTCAATATTATTTTTTTTAGTCTGTGACATTTGAAAGTATACTTCTTCTGTACCTCAGGGCTTGGGTCCAAGTACTTAACTGCCACCGGGCCTTCAATAGAGCTTAATACATAGCCCTACTTGTTAAGAATTGCTCTTATGCAGCGAGTCTGGTATTTCAGGCTGGACTCCCTGCGCTGCTGCACATAGCCCATGTTCCCTAAATCCCACACCAACACTGTGGCCCGCTGAACCTACAATCAGTCAGACTCCAGACACTGAGAGGGTATACACCTTTTCAGGCTGAGAGAAGGTCCCAGCATTGCAAGGAGTTCTGGGGTCCCACAATTTAACTGTTTGATCCCAACTTCTAATAACCATCACATTCACTTCTGGACAGTATTCAACACATCTGATAGGGGCATCATGGGTTCCAGCAAAATTTTCTTGATCAGTGTTCAAATCAAGCATTTTCAACTGATGATCTAATCCCCCACTCCAGGCATGCGTTGGATCCTAGAAGGCACAGTCCAGGATGGCGCCAGTGTGCTGGTACTTGAGCCGCATGGAGTTGGCCGGTACATCATAGAGGCGCATCCTAAAGGACGAGACCAGCCCACTGGAACTCTTTAAATGGTTAATATTCCTGGGTTATCTATTAATTCTATGACCTATTGGTTTTTTGTTTTTCTTTTTTTTGTCCTAGTTTTCCTTCTTCTTGATAACTTCCATCAAGAATATGGTGATTGGGGCTGGGGATGTGGCTCAAGCAGTAGCGCGCTCACCTGGCATGCATGCAGCCTGGATTCAATCCTCAGCACCACATACAAAGATGTTGTGTCCTACGAAAACTAAAAAATATTAAAAATTCTCTCTCTCTCTCTCTTTAAAAAAAAAAGAATATGGTGACCTTGGTTGATTATTTTTATGAAAAAAAGGTATTATTTTTATGAAAAAAAGTTGATCAATTAAGAGCAATTGTAGCTCTCTTTGAGCAATGTTCTGTAGCATCTAATGTCTTCTAGACATTTTTATTTAATTCCTTTAGAAATTGTTTACATTTTTTTTCTTTGGGGTGGCCAATGTCACTATAACATGAGGGGCTGGTAGAAGTGACCTATAGTTTACTCCCTTAGAATCAAATTATATGCAAATAAGTTTTGGTTATGAGTCTCATGCATGCAGGGTAAGGGCTTTACCACTAAGCTACATCTCAGCCCTATATGCTATTTCTTTTATTTATCATATTGCTTTGGTTAGTACCTCTAGCATAATACACAATGCTAATTTTTTGAAAAAGCTAACATCCTAAAAATCTTCACAGCAGATCATCTGGAAGACACACAAGTTAATTCTTCCTAAAGAAAAAAGATTTCATTTTTCTGAAGGTGGCAATTTGATTTCCTGTGACACTGTCCCCCACCCTGATCCCTCCGCCTTTTTCCTAACATCTTGTATCTCTTAGTAATTATGATAGGAGACATGTATTCTAAACTTCATGGTCTCAGAGAGCTGCCTCCATTATGAAGAAATAAATTCATTTAACCTCTAACAGATAACCATAAACTGTGGACAAAACCGACTCTCTCTCCTTCTCACTCACTCTAATTCATTCAAATGTTCTGGAGAGTAATCAAAAGCAGATTTGGGAAAGTAGTCAGAACAGGACAGAAGCACACGAACAAGGGTAACTCTTCCGATTTTGTACATTTACCAGAGGACAGTCTTAGAATTGTGGTGGTTCATATCGCTAAAATTTTGATAGAAAGTTCATTATCTGACAAAGCAACTAGGGGAAGCCGTTACAACCAGGCCCATTGCAGAATGAGGGTAAATCCTGGAGATGAGAGAGCCAGAGAGGGGATGCTATTTTAAATTCAATGTGTAAATATTGTTTGAGCCTCAGGTTGAGCTGTGAACCATGCATATATTCGCAGCTCAGGAACTGTAAAAACTGAGCTGCCACCCATCACAGGCACAGCAGTTTACATGTTTAATCTTATCAAGTTATTTTCCTGCTAAAACAAAAGTATCCAGTTGTCTTTGGAGGCAAATAGCTAAATCCAGAATCTCCATATATAATATTTACAATTGTGTAATATAATCTAAAATTTCTCAAAATAGGAAGTGTCACAAAAGTGTGACACATTCTCATGAATAAAGATAATAACCAAATATCCAGTCCAGGTGTTAGAATTACCTAATAAGAACTTGAAAGCAGTTATTATCATTATAATCAATGAGTAGAAGTAAACTATTATTATAATAATTAAAAGACTAGAAATCTCAGGAGGGAAATAGGAACTATAAAAATAAACAGGTCCTGATCCTGATCCCCAATACTGAAACCAAAAATAAAGAAAACAGAGGGGATAAACTGAAAATAAGATGCACAGTCTCAGAGAAACACAGGACTGGATTTAGGGTTAGGTGTGTGATAACTTCCTGTTAGTAGAGAAGGTAGGGGGAGGCTGATTCTGCAGGCAGTGGGACAGGAGAGTGGTGGTGATTACAGCCAGAATGCTTGTTATTAGAAAGAAGAGAGGTAGAGGGAGACATGAAGACAGAGAAGTAAAACAAACAAGTTCACGGGCTTCCCTGGTACAGGAGTAAATTATTTGGATCACCACATTCTCTTATAATTCCCTTAATATTTTTTTTCCAATTTTTTTAAACTTGACTTGGTTTCTCCTTTGATTAGTTTTTCATCTAGTGAAATACCTCCCTTTGCTGATTTTCATTGTTTTCAATTCCTCTTCATGGAATATTTTGCTAAGGATGTTCTGTAGAGCAAGCTTTTGAGTTGTTAATTCTTTTAACCTTTGTTTATCATGGAAGGTTTTTATCTCATCATCAAATCTAAAATTGAGAGAATGAGGCTGCCTCTAATTCTGGATTTTGAGGACTATTATGAACTATATGGTTTTCAATGTCTTGAATCATAATCTCCAACCTGTATATCCCCCGGCAAGCCTTGTTTGTTGATGCATTCTGAAGTGTCCACTGAACTTTAGCCTTTGGGTCTAAACATACTGCCTCCTCCCTAGGAGGTATCAGAGATGGTCTGGGCCTGCTACTTGGTTCTGGGCCTGCTACTTGGTCCTGGACCTTGTTTCAAGCTCTTCTGGACCCTGACTTTGGCTTTCCCTCCATGCTTAGGATATGTATCTCTTTTAACTATTCACCCAGGTGGAGTCTCACAATTGTGCTTACTTGCTCCCTGGCTCTTATTCTTCCTGGCTTTCTCCTTCTGCTGGCTACTCAACACCTGATAGAAGGGACCTAGGCATCAGAACCAGTGGACAGAAGAGAGCAGGGACTGAAGAGAGGAACAGAGAAGAAAAAGGCCAGGGCTTGGCTTACAGAACATTCTTTAGTCACATTCTGAGACTGAAGGTCCACGAGATGGCGATATTTTCCTATAAAATTAATGCCCGCAGTCACTTTTGGGATGGTGACGTGGTTTCTCCCATTAAAAATGTTTTATGTGCTGCTCAAAAATCAGACATAAAGGCAAAGGTTTTAGCTTAGGGCAAGAGGACAAAACTGGGAAGGGCTTTACCTGAGGTGATCCTCCAGTTAGCTTTAAAAAGGCAACTCATGGAACTGCATATTCTGCAGCTCAAATAGGAGATAGAGAGGTTAGAATCCTGTCCCCTGCCCCATCTCTGCTCAGGACAGCAAGCTCTAGAGTATATCTGGATTCAGGATGGGTTCAACTCTGATGTCACATGAACCAATATGACAATCACACCAAATGATCCCTCAAGTGCTGCATTTCACTCAATGTTTTGTTGTCTGAGGTAGTAGCAGGACATATCTTATGAAATTTTCATTAAAGGTATTGGAAAAAATTGCCAATACATAGTTTTCATCTTTAATAAAAAAATCTCAAGAGTTATGTTCTAAAAGTTTGCTGTATAAATTAATCATGTGGGGTACATAGCCAATTTTACAATAGAATAAGCCTTAGGAGAGATAACTTACAAAATCTTAGTCTATAAAATAGAACATTGGATCTTTAAATGAAAAATAAAAAAATCATACAATTCTAATGTTAACAAGTGGAAAAATCATAAATTAAGAATGTGTCAATACCAACAAAAAAAAAAAAAAGAATGTGTCAAATATATCCTGAAAACTAATTCTTAAGAAAAAAGATTCAGGGGCTGGGGTTGTAGCTCAGTGGTAGAACACTTGCTTGGCACGTGTGAGGCATTGGGTTTGATACTCAGAACCACATATAAACAATTAAATTAAATAAAGGTCCATTGACAACAACAACAACAACAACAAAAATATTTAACTAGAGTAGCAAAGAAGTATTAATTAAAAAGAAGTATTAATTAAAGTATTATTAATTAGGGTGGCTGAAAATTATTAACTTTTCCCATTTTACAATGAAAACACTAGGCTCAATGTTATACTGCTAGAACAAAACAACAATAAATTGAGAGCTACAGGTCACTGCTGAAGAGCCAGCAAAGAACAGTCAGTAGGTCCAGTTTAGGTCTGCTCGGCTCCAAAATCTGGCCTCTTTCAGTAATTCATTCCTGAGACTTTTAAAGTGATTCTTCAGGGGATCACGGGGATTCCCCAGGGTCTACTGTAGTTAACTGTTCTTGATTCAGGTTAGGATGTCTGTCTTCTTTACTGTGAATGTTAACATGACACCTTGGACTGAGCAGGCTTTCAGGATATGTTTGATGAGGGAATGAACACTGGAACAAGGCCAGAGATTTCTGTAAATTTTGTTCATGGCTTACTTGTCATAATCTGAAGCAATATTAGGCACAGACCTCAATTAATATTTGTTAATGGAAGGAAGGAAGGAAAGCAGTCAGTCAGGCCAAGGCAAATAATGAAGAGGAAGCTTCTTGTTCTTAGACTGCTTTCTTCCCTCAGTCTAATGGTTTGGTATATATTCTCGGTTGACTCTGTTTTGACAGAGCCCACTGTGTGGGCTCCTCTTCTGCAATTGTGTGCCCATGGCTACAGTGCGTTTTATCTTCAGTCCATTGTGTAGAAATCCAGCATATCCACACCAGGCCCATGTGTGGCTGCACTTGTAGCAAGTCACACTTTTTGTTATTCCTCTTTTCTCCTTCCCCTGTTCTGCTGAACATTTTTATGTAGGTGGAAATCAGATTATAGGAAGGTCAATCTTGAGAAGATGTTATAAGGGTGTCTCAGACCAGAAGGAAAAGAAAGGCCGGCACTCTCCTACCATTTGCCTTGGTCAGAGGCATGACTCGAAGCTGATTGTGTAAATATGACCCTCAGTTCTTTCATAAAATAGCTTGTTTCTAATTTCAGCTTCTCTTTGACTCCTGTATCCTTGAGTTGCTTGACTGTAGCAATCAGAACACTAAGTCTACTTGGAATATCTGCTTTCTAAATAAAACAAATCCATGACCTTTAAGCTTTATCCTTTAAAAAAAAACCCAGCAGATGGACAGAAAAAGATGTACTGAGCATCCTGCACGGATGTCTGACTTTAGGGGTTCACAGGCTTACCCTCACTCCATTCTGAGCCTGAGATAATCAACATTTCAGTTCCAGCTCAACTCCATAGGCTCTGGGCAACCTCATTCCCAAACCCCAGCCTGTCTCCCTGTGGCATGGGTTGGAAATGTGAAATGTAAAAAGATGAAAAACCGAAAGAAACATAGTTCAATGCTAACATTTAGAATTCGATGATTGAAGCTTTGTTAGAGGTTTGCTCTTAAGAAGTAATCATTTTTTCTCTGATTACAAATATAATAAAAGGTCATTGTAAATAGTTACCAGAAGAAGAAGGAGGAGGAGAAAAAGGAGGAGGAATAAAAATAAATAGAAACAAAGAGAACAAATGGAAAATAATAATGATGTGTAATTTTATCAATTTAATTTACTTACCTCTGCTTTTTTTCTTTTGTCTTTCTCTGCAATAAGCTCAGCCCTTCTTTTGGCAATATTGTCATCCTATTAAAGAAGTATTTAAAACTTTTAATAGAAAAATGATAATATCTTTAAGTATTAATATTTTTTTCCAAGATGGAGATAATATTAGGGTGGAAGGATGGGGAATTTTCCAGGAAAGCGTGCAGTGCCGCTAATTGTGCTGTTTCCATGTTTCTGGGCCTGTTGACCAGCTATTTTCCTCCAGAGGGAGACAGTACTTAGGGTCAGTCACCCTGTCCTCAAATTTAAAAACTCCTTTTCAAAATTTATTATGCATTTTTTTTTTTGGTGACAGCGAATTTTGTACATGGAAAAATAGACATATTCTTGTAGGCAATTTGTTGAAAATGTTTGGTCATTATTTATCTTACTATAAAATATGATGTCCTAAAAGAGACCCTAAAAATACATTTGTACATGTGAGGAAAGCATTTGTATTCTGGAGATGGCCACAGGGGTTTTCTAGGGCCCTCTAAATCTAATGCGATGAATTCTCTCACACATTCCCAAGGTTTACATGAAAACTAATCAGTTCCCCTCAGGTTTTGGGGCTAGTTGGCTTAGGACTCTTTAAACTGGAGTCCCTTTAAATACTTAATATTCATCTTACATGTCCTGAATCTACTTTTCCTCTGTTCCCTTCTCTCAAATAAGCAGTCAGTGACGTTTCACTAATCATTATATGGCTGCCAGTGGCCACTCATTTTTCTGCTCTAAATCCATCAACACAGTATTATCTGACTGTAAGGTGAGTTAACAGAAATCCAGAGGGTTTAACTCATGTAACTTCACCAAGAATGTGTTAGGATGGTTTAAGAAACTTCCAGATGGGGAATGGAGGAGCATATGGCGGGGACAGCTCTGAAGAGAAGGATCTGCATTTGTTCCAGCTGAGAAAAAACAAGGACAAGGGCAAGAAGAAGAGGGGAAGTTCAGGCCCTGAGCGAATGACTTGCTCAAAATAGAGTCTTAGGAAACTTAGTCTGGAAGTTTCTGGAAGGATGGCCTCATGGGTGCAGAGATGAAGTCAGAAAGGAGCGCTGGTGTTAACCAGGAAGGATCTGAACCAGGGTAGAGTTAGGGAGAGTGAAAAGGAAAGAGAAAATGCAGGAGGTTATGAACTAGCTCCTGAAATCGGCTTTCCTGCCTGAGTCCCTAAAGTTCTCAGAGCATGTGATGTCTAGGTTGCTTCTGAATCTGGAAGAGGGAAACCAGAAGGAGAAACAATTCCATTCCTACATGTTTTGTTATCACTTCTTTGTCAATGATTTTCAAATGATTTTACCTTGTTTTGCCTTGGAGAGAGAAAAGCATTAAAGTGTTAAATATAAAAAGTGCCTTGACCTGCAGCTCAGGAGGCTGAGACAGGAGGGTCGCAAGTTCAAAGCCAAACCCAGGAATGGTGAGGTGCTAAGCAACTCAGTGAGACCCTGTCTCTAAATAAAATTAAAAAATGGGCTGTGGATATGGCTCAGTGGTCAAGTGCCCCTGAGTTCAATCCCCAGTACCCTCCCCCCCCCAAATAAAAGCCTTGAATAATTCTTAATTCTTATTATAAGGAATCGTAATATTTAATGAAAGTGTTTTCATGCTTACTATGATATTAAAATTTTAAAAAACTACATTTTTATGAAGACCACTTTATAATTTACATAGATGCTCAATATTTTATAAGATATTATTCTATTTTATAAGATTTATTCCTATGCATTTGTACTGAATACATACTCTGATTTTTGTCTTCATGTCTTTGATGAGTTTTTTCCTTTCCAATTTCTTCTTTTGTTTCTGCTTCCACTTTTCGACTTTGGAGGGAAGGAGGCGATCAAAAATATCTTGATCATCAACTTGTATAAAAACAGCAGTATCTGGGAAAAATCCATGGTCCCCTAGAAACAAGGCCTCCTCAGGATACCGTGGGAAACCATCCAGTATAAAACCTGTGGAGCTAGGTGGAAATCTTCATACTTTACTTTATTGACTTAGAATATTATATATAGATTTTAATATATATTATATATTGTCAATTTCTATACATTATAAACTTTAAAATATATTGATAAATCTCAACTTTATATCAGGTGCATAATAAATAGTTTAACAAATTTATCATATTGTCTTATTTCTTTTAATATTTCTACTTGTATACATGGTACTTCTTTAAAATACATAAAATTGTGTTGAAATAATAATATCTTCTGCTTATATTTATGATATAAAATTATATCCAATCAGTTTGCTGATGATTACTATTAATTACAAGTTTACTAAAAGATGGAATAAAATCATAGGAAAAGATAAGTTCTCTTCCTGTGAGGAGTGCCCAGCCTGATAAATATGCCACCTTTATTATAGAAGGAGCATGCTTGGCTAGCTCACCATTGACGGAAACCCTCAACTCTTACAGTTTTTCTTCTTCTGATGAGACAATTCAGACCTTCCTTCCTGAATGTCCTTGTCACTAATGATGATTATTGCTATATTTATCCTGGCTTTTACGTGTAAGATGATTATATTCAAAAAGGGTCGTCAAATTTGCCCAAGTATAATGAAACTTCAGTGATCATGGAAATTACTGGAAAGTGAACACACTTTTCCTTAGGGAGTACTTATAAAACAATCAGGCTTTGAGAAATTGGCTTTTTTTAGTTGAGAAAGTCAATATTGGTCCCTTTTGGAAGGGAGAATTTGCTTATCTTGGTAATCTAAAATTTGTTTTAAGTATTTAAATTTAAATACATAAAGTTCTTAATATAACAGATCTTAATATAACAGAACTTTTAGGAATGATTGACAATTTCAGCCTTCAAAGATGTTAATCCTGAGGGCTGGGGTTGTAGCTCAGCGGTAGGGCACTTGCCTAGCATGTATGAGGCACTGGGTTTGATCTTCAGCACCACATAAAAATAAAATAAAGGTATTGTGTCCATCTATAACTCAAAAAATATTTTAAAAGATGCTAATTCTAAAATGTTAATTTTCATTTTCTATTAAGTAGGCGACTTTGTACATATTGGCCATAATATGTGTGTCCTTTTCTTCAGAGATGCCTCCAGTCTAGTCTCTTGTAGGAGAAGCAATTCCATTCCTATGTGCTCTGTTATCACTTCTTTGTCAATGATTTTCAAGTCTTTGCCTCTACACCCCAACTTTCTTCTGAGTTTTGATTCAGATTTTTCTTAGAACTGCCTAGTTTCTTTATCCAAATGCCCTTCAGAAATGATGTATGATTTATACATAAAAAGTTATACTCATTATTACCCTTGCAAGCTACTTCTCCTCAGACTCACCAGTCCTCATGTGCCAAATGTAAGAGACATTTAGGTCTCTACCTCCTTCCTGCTCCTCACATATAACGGCCAAGTCCTGGCTCACCTTCTCTGCATTCATATTGCCATTTCTGCTATTACTACTTAGTTAAGCCCTTAGTGTAGCTCTCCAGGACTAATGCAATAGCATGTCTACAATGTTTTATTTCCTGATTATAAGAGCAACGAATTTTACTGTAGACAAGTTGGAAAAGAGAGGAATACATGAGAAAAGGCAAAATTATCCATAATCCTGTATCCCAGAGGTTATTGCCAGTTTCTTTCTTTCCAGTTGGTTCCTCATGAGTCCATCTCTCTAATAGATTATATATAGTTTTGCTTTCTTCTTCATCCTCACTGCCTCCTCTTCCTTCTTCTTCTTCCTCCCCCCTTTTTTTTTGGGACCAGGGATTGAACTCAGAGGTGCTTAACCACTAAGCCATATCCCCAGACCTTTTTCTATTATTTATTTTGAGACAGGGTCTTACTGAGTTGCATAGGGCCTCCCCAAGTTGCCGAGGCTGGTTTCAAACATGCCATCCTTCTGTTTCAGCCTTCTGAACCACTGGGATTATAGGTGTGAGCCACCATGCCCAGCTGCATCTTCTTTTTAAACTTAACATCGTATGCTCTTATAAAATTTTCATTATAATATATTTTAATGGTTGCATAATACTCAGCTTTTTATTTAGGGTTTTATACTTTAAAGGTTCAGTTTCTATCTCTATCTATATATACCCCTATATGTTGAGATAAATATTTTAATGTATTGTATGAGATCAGGAACTAAATAATGCTTATATGCCTGCAGATAACCTGCCTGTTTCCTATAACTATTGATCTAATTTAAGGAACAAGAAATTTGAAAAAAATTTGATGATTAATAATCCCACTCACTCATTTCATTCAGGGACAAGGTGAAAGAGTGTTTAGAGATCTAAGAGGAACAATGGAGTTAACCAGTTATCTAATTTCTCCAAGATTCAGTTTTCTTATTTCCAAAATGAGATGATAAAAGTTTCTGTGCCTTAGAATTA
Organism: Marmota flaviventris; assembly: GCF_047511675.1. NCBI lineage: Eukaryota > Metazoa > Chordata > Mammalia > Rodentia > Sciuridae > Marmota > Marmota flaviventris. The sequence continues at coordinate 53,870,902 of NC_092503.1, read as the reverse complement.
TTGTAAGGATTAAGTAAATTAACTTGAATAAAATATAGTCGAACAGTCCCTGGGTACACAGTAAATTGCAAATATGCGTATGTTATAATCGGTATTGTGAATGTCATTTCATTCTCTTCTGGTGGATATTAAGGCAAGAGATTCTGGTTTGGAAATTCAGATGAAGTTTTGAAGTCTGGCGACCTGGAGATCAGTCCTGTCTGGCTTTTGGTAAAGGGATAATGCTCTGGACAGTGGGGAAGAGGTCTTAACTGTAATTGATAAAAGGCCACAGGGAAAGAGGCCAGCACATCGCTGGGGTACATGGGCTTAGAAGATGGGTTCACAACTATAACTGTGCACTAGAATCATGTGTGAAGCACTTAAAACAATACCAATGCCCAGGTCCCATTCTCATTCCCTGGCATTCTGATTTGATTGTTTGAGGAGGGATCCTGGCATCATTATTTTTCAAAAATGCCACTGATGCTTTTCCCCACGTGCAGCTCAAGTGAGAATTTACACCAATATAAGAGAGAAAATTCTCAAATTTCTGTTGTGCTACAATTTACCTTTAGGAATAAAGGAAGCAAAAATCAATAAATGCATAATTCTCTATATATTAAGTTACCGGAATGGTTCTTTAAGCCACCATTCAGAAAGAATGACTTTGAGAATTTCAGGCGGCAATGGCTCACTTTCCACTAGACTTGATTTGATTATTTCTTCTTCTTCTGTAAGTTGTACTTCTGGAGGCTACAGAAAAAATCAGAAAATAAAACAAGTTTTTAAAACTCTACATTCATGAATAATATTGTATCACATAATTGATTAGGATAAGACCTACTTTTTTCTCTGAGGTGTTTTATCATTCTTTTGCTTATAAATATTTAAAATTTTGAGTTCATTTCTTTTTAAAAATTTATTTATTTTTATTTGTTCTAATTAGTTACACATGACAGTAGAATGTATTTTGACACATCATACATAAATGGAATATAACTTCTCATTCTTCTGGTTGTACATCATGTAGAATCACACTGGTCATCTAATGACATATTCACATAGGGTAATAATGTCGGATTCATTCTACTATCCTTCCTTTCTGCATGCTTCCTCCTCTCCCTTTATTCCCCTCTGTCTAATCCAAAGTACCTCTACTCTTCCCTATCCCCTCCATTGTGAATTAGCATCTGCATATCTGAGAAAACATTGGCCTTTGGTTTCTTGAGATTGGCTTATTTTGCTTAGCTTTAGGGGTTGTAGCTCGGTAGTAGAGCGCTTGCTTAGAATGTGCGGGGCACTGAGTTTGATCCTTAGCACCATATAAAAATAAATAAAGTTAAAAAGAAGATATGGTCTACTTCTAAGGATCCATGTGCCTCTGAGAAGAACGTGTATTTGCTCATTGATGGATGAAATATTCTATATCTGTCTGTTAAGTCTAAGTTATTGATTGCATTATTTAGTTCTATAGTTTCTTTGTTTAGTTTTTGTTTGAAGATCTATTCAATAGTGAGAGAGGTATGTGAAAGTCACCCAATATTGTTGTGTTTGGGATATATTTGTTTCTTAAAATTGAAAAGGGTTTGTTTGATGTACATAGATGCTCCATTGTTTGGGGCATAAATATTTATGAGTGTTATGTCTTGCTGATTTACAATTCCCTTAAGCAGTATGAAATGTCTTTCTTTGTCCCTTCTGAATTACTTTAGCTCAAAGTCCACTTTATCTGATATGAGAATGGAAACCCCTGCTTGTTTATGTGATCCATGTGAGTGATTTTTTTCCAATCCTTTCACATTCAGTCTGTGGATATCTTTGCCTGTGATGTGAGTCTTTTGGAGACAGAATATTGTTGGGTCTTGTTTTTTAATCCAATCTGCCAGTCTATGTCTTTTGATTGATGAGTTTGGGCTATTAACATTCAAGGTGATTATTGTGATATGATTTATATTCCTGGTCATTTTGGTTTATTTCTGGTTTTTAATTTGACTTTGTTTCTTATTTGATTGACTATTCCTTTAGTGTAATTCCTCCCTTTGCTGATTTTCACTTTAAAAAAATTTTTTTTTCATTTTCTCCTCATGGAATATTTTGTTGAAAATGTTCATTAGTGCAGGCTTTATAGTTGTTAATTCTTTCAACTTTTGTTTATCATGGAAGGTTTTTATTTCATCTTTAAATATAAAGCTTAATTTTGCTGGATATAAAGTTCTTGGTTGGCATACATTTTCTTTCAGAGCTTGATACATGTTGTTCCAGGACCTCCTACCTTTGAGGGTCTGGGTGGAGAAATCAGCTGAGATCCCAATTTGTTTCCTCCTATATGTATTTGACATTTTTATCTTGGAGTCTTTAAAATTCTATCCTCATTCTATACTTTAGCCGTTTTCATTATAATGTGCCTTCATGTAGGTCTGTTATGATTTTGTACATTTGGGGTCCTGCAAGCCTCTTGTATTTGATTTTCCATTTCATTCTTCAGGTTTGGGAAATTTTCTGATATTTCATTGAAAAGATGTGATTCCTTTGATTTATACCTCCATGCCTTCATCTATCCTGATAAATCTTAAATTTGGTCTTTTGATATTATCTCATAATTCTTGTAAGTTCTCTTCATGGTTTCTTATCACCTTTTCTGTGTGGTCAACTTTATTATCAAGAGAATATATTTTGTCTTCATGCCTGAGGTTCTCTCTTCCAAGTGGTCTAGTCTGTTGTTGGTACTTTCTATTGAATTTTTAATTTGGTTTATTGATTCCTTCATTTTGAGGATTTCTGCTTGACTTTTCAGAATCTCTATTTATTGAAATGATCTTAATAAAACCTCCTTAAATTTATCTCTGATTTCACTCCTTTCATCATCCTTTATGTAACAGATCAGTTTAACTATGTACATTCTGAACTCCTTTTCTGACATTTCCTCTACTGTGTTGTTAATGGATTCTATTATTGGAACATCTTGATATGTTTGGGGCTCTTTGTTCCCTTGTTTTTTCTTCATGTTGTTTGTATGTGTTTTCATCTAGCAGTGTGGATCTGAGGCAGTACAGTTTCTACCCTGTAGACTTATTATGTCCCTGAGGTTTCTGGTACCTTGCCTTTAAGGGGAAGACCAATATTAACAGCACCCCATGCAAACAATATACAGCCTTAAATCAAATAGCTTCTATTAAAATGTCTACAGTTTTTTCACAACAAACAGAAGAGATGTGTTCAATTATTGTCTATAATATAAATAGTAAATTTGCAAAAGGGTTTACAATTTCAAATGGTGGACAGAGAGAACAGAAATGGTATAGGATGTGCTGTTTATGAGGAAGAAGGTGAGAAAATATAAGTAAAAAATTATAGGAAGAGTGAAATAGGAATTAATAAAGGTTGGATGTTAGCAGGAAAAAAGAGAGAAAGAGAATCCAGAAAAATAGATAGGTGAGAGAAAAAATACATATAAAATAAATATATATATATATATATAATATATGAAGAAAAAAGTAAAAATAAAAAGAATACACAACAAAACTGTAATATACATTCAGATATCCTAGTCCTCAATAAGCTGGTGCATGAAAAATACTTGGTTTCAAAAATGGTAGAGATGCAAGAGAGGAAAAAAATAAAAAGGATATTAATGGAAAATTAAACAATTGTTTCTGTTGGAATTCAAAAATTTCTCAGTTTCCCTTCTTAGCCGATAGGTGGGGTTGTCTGGAGGGTGGTTGCAACTCTATCCTCAGGATGGTAAGAAAAAAAAACAATTATTTTATATATATATATATATATATATATATATATATATATACACATATACATACATACATACACACACACACAGTTGCAGATTTAAATTGGATGACTGCACCTCAGGAATCTCCTTTGGGTTCCACTCGTGTGGTGTAGGGGCCTATTCTTAGCCCCTTACATTGCCTGTGGACCCCACAATTCCTGGTACTTGCTTGCAATGGGCTGGGTTGGGGGCTAGGGACAGTTTAGAAGATTGGGGATCAGGGAACTGGAGGGCCCTGTTGGATGTCCGACTGTTGCTGGACCTGGTGGGATGAGGGGATTGGTGGATGCCAACGTGGAGGGAGTTGGGGACCAGGCTGGTGCTGGGATCTGGTGAGTGCTGGCCCGAGTGGGCCTGGGAACCTGGGGGCTGCCAGACCAGCTGGCTGTGCAGGACAAGAGCAAGTTGCCCTCATCCCCTCTTCCAACCTTCTGACCCATGGTAGCCAGCCCCATCAGTCCCTGAGCACTTCAGAAGTCTTGGAGCTGGGGAGAGCCCTGCTCTCTCCAGCCTCTCTAACCTGTGTTCTCCATGGAGAAATGTTTCCAGTTTCTGAATTTCCACAGGATTGTTGGGCTCAGACATTCCCACACAGACCTAGCTGCAAACTCATGCATCTGGGTTTCAGTTTCTATAGGCTCTGCCATGCTGCAGCCCCAAGATGGCTCCTGGATTGCAGATAATTGATAAACTCCAAACTCCAGTGGAGAGGTGTTTTCTTTGTTGTTGTTGTTGTTGTTGTTATTTATGTCTGATTAATGTCTGTGGTTTGGCTAGGGCAGACTGCCCTTCCTGTCTCAGATTTTTCACTCTAAGCCTCCGAGAGATGTGGTATTCCTGCTGTTAACTTCTGGGTAGCAGAGCTAAGACAAATGCTGTCTCACACTATTCTCAAATCTTTTTTCCTCTGCTCTTGAGCTCTTTTCTTTATGCTAATATTCAATGTGATTATAAGCAGTAAATAGCATCTACTAGAGCTAAGAGGAGTGACTAGTGATAATATGATTAATTTTCACATGGCTTCATGTTATAATTCATCACTTTTTGCAAAAACCTTGTTCAGTTTTCCTCACAGGTCTATATAGCTTAACTGATTTTTTTCCCATTTATCCTATAATCATACAATGTTATCTCTCAAATCAAGATCCTGATTAGGATATGTTCTCACCAGGCAGCCATCAGAAATATAATTTATAAAGGGGATTACAATATTATAATAACAAATAGAAAATATTGTGATAATGAACTCAAATCATCTCTTTCTGTAGTAAGATTATCATTAACAGGAGAGTTCTTTCTAGAATGAAACTGCTTTTGTTATCCCAAATTCTAAAAATGAGTAAAGTATTGAGATAGGGATTTAGGATAAAAAGAAAGAAATACTGAATCATAAAGGAAATATTCTCAAGCTATTGAGAGGTAGAAAGCACAGTTATAAATCTTGAGCAACTTGCCCTTGGCCCATGCCTTTGTAAAATGAGGAAAATATGCAAGTGTAGGGAAAACTAGGGTGAAATTGGACAGCTCCACCAGGATCCACCTCCATTCCAGCCCCCGATACAGCCCTTCTATAAATATTGGACCCCAGTCCAAGTCAGGGCTGCTTCTCACTCTTGAGACAGCCTGCATTCTTGCTTGAATGTGTATCCACCTTCCTAAATAAACCTGTGTCTATGCCTTTGTCAAGCTTGTGCTGAAATTATTTTCTGTTGCTATGCCAAGAACCCTGATGGATCTGAGTTTAGTTCCCCCTCTCCTCTGGAAACTCCTTGGACCCTTTTCCAGAGACATCTATTCTCCCATGACAGTAAGAGAATCTGTTGATTACCAGGAGGTAGGATTTAATTTTATTATCTAAAAAGAATTCCTCAGTATACCTCCTTAGAAGTCAAATGATTCAGAAACAGCAAAAGATAACTGAGCGGCTATAGAGAAGCAGATAATATTTTGTTGCATTAAAAAATCTAGACTCTGGGGCTGGGATTGTGGCTCAGCGGTAGAGCGCTTGCCTAGCAGGTGGGAGGCCCTGGGTTTGATCCTCAGCACCACATAAAAATAAATAAAGATATTGTGTCCAACTATAACTAAAAAATAAATATTTAAACAAAACAAAACAAAACAAAAAAACTAGACTCATGGGTCTGGGGTTGTGGCTCAGCGGTAGAGCATTTGCCTCGAATGTGTGAGACCCTGGGTTTCAAGCCTCAACACCACATAAAAAAATAAATAAATAAGTGAAAAAAAGGTGTTGTGACCAAATACAACTAAAAAATAAAACATAAAAAAATCCCTAGACTCATGGAATTTAAAAATCTGGATCAATGTACATTTTTAAATTAATAGAATATCAGCTTCTCTCAGATTCTCCTGAATATAGGTGGAAAACAATTAACAAGTATGTTTGAAGGTATGCCACATACCTTCACTTTTTGCTTTGAATATAGCCCTTACTGCTCTGCCACTGCAACTTCTTTTTTGGTATTGAGGAGTGAATCCAAGTGCTTAACCACTGAGCCACATCCCCAGCCCCTTTTTGTAAATTGCTGAGGCTGGCTTTGAACTCTCTCAGCCTCCCCAGCTACTGGGATTACAGGAATGCACCACCACACTGGGCATTACAATTTATTTTTAAAATGGCCATGTCTCTTTCTCTTCCTCTCTCCCTGCTCCTCCCTAATCTCCCCCTCCATAATCTCAGGGGGAAAAGGATCACCTTTCTTACCAATTTTAGGCAGATTTATCTCTCCTTGAGTAAATACCCACCATAGGAAGGAAGTAATCCAGACTTTGCGGATAGTACCAGAGGATCTTGGAACTGACTATCTCCCAAATTAACAAGTGAATGACAACTCCAACAGAGAACAAGTGGGACGTGGCCTTTGAATCACCTCTTTTAAAGCACCCTGTTCCTGCTGATGGGCAGAATCACAACCTTTGGGACAGGAGTCCCCTGTATTTCTCCTTTGCTAGCAAAGCAATAGAACTTCTTTTTCTCAAAACTGTGTCCCCCTTATGGCATGGAGACAAGGACTATTAGGATACTACACATCACTATCCAATCGTGTTCCAATTTCAAGTGTTATACATAACCATACCTGGGTTCCTTAATGGGGGCTCATTTGAAAAGAAAATGGTCTAGCCATATCAGAAATAGTGAAAAAAAAATAAGGTAGAAATAAGAACTTTCTTTTTATAACCTCAGACAGACGCCATCTATTAGGGATCTTATCTTATTAGGGATCATTGCAAATTAATAATTTGAGATTTCTGTTGGCACTGGGGCAGATTTTTATGCTATGTGATAGAAAACAGAGAACACAGTAGTGGAAACCTTATACCATAAGTCAGACATATCAAAAATATAATCACAAACAAATGCTACACAATGGTCTAGTTAGAGAAAGCTTTTCTGATTTTTATGGGAGTCATGTAAATCAGTATCTTATATTCCAGATAAGTAGTAAGATTTTATTTAGCCTGGGGGGGATGACTTTTATAGGCGAGTTCTTTTTCTTGTTTTAAGAACTTTATATATAGAGAGAGTTTTATACTACTTCAGATTCTACATCCCCAAAATGACACCAGTAAGTACAGCTATGTATGAAGGAATAAATAGGGTTACCTGCGTCTTTGCGTTTTCATCCTCAATCTTAACATTGGCCTGAGCTGCAAGTTCTTCAAGTTCTTGTTTTGCAACTTGTTCCTCATCAGAATCTTCCTCATATTCAGGTCCAAATTTCCTTTCAGTTTTGAGTAGTAATTTTTCTTGAAGAACTTCTTCAAACTGAATGTGAAAAACGCCAAATTTTTCTGCCACATGTCTTCCACACACAGTTTTGCCAGAGCCACGGGGGCCCATAAGGCATATTCTTGGTGGAGGAGCCTGCAGGGGTAGGGGGGCAGGGAAGGAGAGGGCAGAGGGAGAATGAAGAAGTTCTGAGTTATTTAAAAAACATAGGCTCATTAACTGCTTTCCCTAAGCCTGATAAAAATGATTACTTTATAAGTTCAAAGAGGTATACACATTAGAATGTCAACTGACATAATTCACTGTATCTACCAACTAAGGTCCTAGTTGGTGGGAGGAGTATCAACAAGGACAAGATTATCTTGATACCATATGCCAAAAATCACTTAATAAAATGAAATTAGTTTTTTTAAAAAAAGTCTTAATGTTAAGAAATAATGAAAACATACTTTCTTATGATAATTAAAAAAATAAAACAAAAACAAAAACAAAACACAAAACCCTAGTTCATTAATAATGAAACATTAGAGTCCTCTCTACTATTCCTTTGATCTTCATACTGGAGATGAGGAAGGCTAAATTCAGAGAACCCATGGTTGTAGGAATTAGCCACCAGGTACATCATTTGAGAAAAATAATAAAACACAGAATGATGAATAATGAAAATAGGATGGTATGAAATAATGTAGGGATAGCCTCACACTAAACTTTTGGATTACATTTTAAATCCCCAGTGATTAAATTATTAGAGTAGTGTAATAGTAGTTTACTCTGAATATAGCCCTTGCTGCTCTACCACTGAAACTTTTTTAAAAAAATGGACATGTTTCTTTCTCTTCCTCTCTCCCAGCTCCTCCCTAATTTCTCCCCCTCCCTAATCTCAGAGGAAATAGAATTACCTTTCTTCCTCATTTTAGGAAGATTTATCTGTCCTTAAATAAACATTCACAGTAGGAAGGAAGTAATCCAGACTTTGGGGACAGTAGCAGAAGATTTGGAAATGACTATCTCCCAAATTAACAAGTGAATGACAACTCCAACAGAGAACAGGTGGAATGTAGCCTTTGAATCACTTCTTTAAAAGCACCTTGTTCCTGCTGATGGGCAGAATCACAACATTTGGGACAGGAGTACCCTATGTTTCTCTTTGCTAGCAAAGCAATAAAATTTCTTTTTTCCTTTTTCTCAAAATCATGTTCTCATCATTGGATTGGCATTGGGGCCGGGGACCCAGCTTTTGGTAACAGTAACACTTCACTTATTCACAATTCAGATGCCTGGCAACTAGGGCTGTCTGGCATACAGAGGGTGTTAAGGTAGCTGGGTGGTGACCTGCAAAGTTCCTGGCAAATCCAACGCATTTTATGCTTTGCAGAACTGTGTCTTCAGGTTTTCAGGTTGTATCCATGTGAATTTGTGTAATGTGTAAAACAAGGCAAAGTTCAGCAAATCTATAAGAAGAAGTGACTGCCAAAAGCAACAAGAAAAGAAGAAAAGTAGCCACAGTGCTTAAATGACCCTTAGCACCATTGCCTGGGGATTCTTAGGCACAATCATCCACACACTACGATAGTCCCTGTGGGCACCATGTAACTAGGCCCAAATTATCCATAAGAGTTCTGTATGTTCAGTTTAAGAAGGCAAAGGTGTTATCAAAAAGTAATAATATAATGTATTGTGATTTATACATCTCGATCCAGTTATCCCATTCCAGAGAATTATAGCAATAAAATAATTGAGGGAGAAAAGGAGAGGTATGCCCCCAAATTACCTAAATACCATTTAATAGCCATAATGCCAGAATCATTTTATAAAAAATACTGTGAAAAAATGTCTAATGATAAATTAGATGTTAAGATGTTTTATCAAAATATCTAAGCATTATTAGATCTATGTAGAAACATAAATTTTCTATGTCATAAGTGAAAAAACATAAAATATGATATATGCTAGAAAGAATATATATATAAACATGCACACACACACATATCTGTGGAAGAATATGGAAAAATAAAATATAAAAATTAAGACTCTTGTTTAAAGCTGGTGCAATTATTTGTGTGCCTTACTTTCAGAAATGAAAAGAAAAAATTGTGCTAATGTGGTGGCATAAGCCTGTAATTCCAGCAACTTGGGAGGCTGAGGCAGGAAGATCCCAAGTTGGAGGCCAATATCACCAATTTAGCACATCTCTCAGCACCTTAGTGAGACCGTGTCTCAAAATAAAAACCAAAAAAGGCTAGGGATCTGGACCAAGGGTAAAGTGCCCCTGGGTTCAATCTTCAGTACCAGGAAATAAAAAAGAATTGCCATATGTCCATTTTTATTCTGGTAAAATATTCATAAAATAACATTTACCACTTAAACCATTTTAAGGGTACAATTCTATGGTATTAAATATATCCATAATGTTGTGTACCTGTCCTCATTATCCATCTCCAGAACCTTTTCATGACCCATAACAGGAAGTTACCTTCTATTCATTAAATAGTTAACTCCCATGCTCCTTCTTCCTTCTCTTCTAAGAATCTGCCTATTCTAGGTACCTGATGTAAGTGGAATCATACAGTGTTTGCCTTGTGTGTCTGGCTTTTGTATTGTTTTAAAGAAGATAGAAAACCAACCCAAAGGTGATAAACAAGTGAGAATAAAAAGCTTCTCATAAACAAAAGGAGAAAATGGGTTATTCTATAGACACAGCAACACTAGTCATTCAACCAGTTTTAAACTGGTTAGATTGGCCAATTCACTTCAGGGAACATGTTTTGTAATCCAACAAGTATCATCCTTCACTCCTGAAAATCAACCAATCAGGGGTGGACTTACTTGGAAAACAGGTTCAGTGTGGTCCCATCAAGAACAGTGTTACTTGCGTAATCACAATTCTATAGATGCTGTCTACCCACTTATTCCTCTGAAAAGGCACCGATCCCAGAATTCCACATTTCCCCCCAACTTCTTTATAAGGTCATTAGCCTGCTCTTCTTAGACCGACGTGCATAGACGGGCTGTAACCTAGCAAGGGGTAATTCTGCCATATCTTTTTATTTCAGATAAAAAGACACTACGTGCTGGTCTGACATAAGACAATTCTTTAAAAACCAAAATTGATAATCATTTTTATGTTACATTGCAAAGAAGTTGATTTTTGAACTTGGATATTTTCACTATATTGTCCTATGAGAGTGGGGACAATACCATGATGGAAGCTGATAATAAGTCCTTTAAGAAGCAATTGGAACGATAATTAGGATAGGAATATTGTTTTCACCTTTAATGGTTCGCTGTGAGCCACATAGTCTTCAGGATTCTCCTGAAACTTTTCTCTAGCCTCAGCACTCGAAAAGTAGTAGAACTTTTCTCGGTATTTAGCTGCTTCTTCTGTGCTACATGGTTGTAAGATGAAGTTTTCTTTGAGAACCACTGGACAGAAGGACTTTGTGTCTCCCAAATGCCTCCTTTTCTCTTTAATTCTTTCTTCACTCTAGAAATATTATTCAATTTAAAGAGTATTATGAAAAGGCATTTGATGTAATAATAAAAAGGAATTAAAAATAATCCTCTTGAATAATTTTAATCTATAACAATCCAACTTTAAAACAATCCACAAGTCATTCTTATACTATTTTAATTAATTAAAAAATTAGTTTCTCATATCCCTCTAAATCCATATCCTAAGTTTTTAATTTTTATAAAGAAAATAAATCAGCACTGAGAATGAAGGTGTGCCTAGACCTCTACAGACAGAAACCAACAGAAGTGTAATGAAAACCTTCACTCTGAGTTCAGTTTCTAAAATTATTCCCAAGAAATAAAATTTGAGTCAGGGTGACAACTTTTTGTTTGTTTCTTTGTTTTACATTACTGGATATTGGATCCAGGGGCACTCTACCACTGAGGTGCATCCCTAGACCTTTTTATTTTTTATTTTGAGATTAAGTTGCTGAGGCTGGCCTTGAACTTGTGATCTTCCTGACTCTGTCTCTTAAATAGATGAGATTACACCCATGCACCACAGTGTCTAACTATAAATTCTTTTTTTTTTTTTAACTATCATCATCAATTTCTTTTTTTTTTAATTTTTATTGTTGGTTGTTCAAAACATTACATAGTTCTTGATATATCATATTTCACACTTTGATTCAAGTGGGTTATGAACTCCCATTTGTACCCCGTATACCAATTGCAGAATCACATCAGTTACACATCCATTGATTTACATATTGCCATACTAGTGTCTGTTGTATTCTGCTGCCTTTCCTATCCTCTACTATCCCCCCTCCCCTCCCCTCCCCTCCCATCTTCTCTCTCTACCTCCTCTACTGTCATTCATTTCTCCCCCTTGTATTATTTTTCCCTTTCCCCTCACTTCCTCTTGTATGTAATTTTGTATAACCCTGAGGGTCTCCTTCCATTTCCATGCATGTAAATTAAGTTTGAGATGCCTCTGGATTTGCTTTGCTTTCTTTTAAGTGGATATAATCAGATAATAATTTCAAAATATTTTATTTAGCTAATAAATATTTAGTGACAGATTTTCATTTGTGATAAATAATTTCTATGCATGGTATGTATTATACTAAAAATGATTAGTATACTAAAATGATTATAATGCTACCAACATACATATGAAAACATACATATGTATAGGTGCAAATATAATTATCCTATAACATGCTTCTCAACAAAACAAGAAATAATAACTTTCTATAAAGGTACAAAAACAAGACTAATCAATATCTTCCTTCCATCATTCTTATTTAATTTATTTTAATTCCTATTAAGGCATTCAAACTTAAAAATGAGCTGAGAAGTATTGATTATTTCCTATGACATGGAAGAGTTTAAACAACACAGGAATTGTTTAATCAGCAAATGTATATTAGAAATGACCTATAAACTTCCTTCTATTATTTTTGTTTGGCTTTTATCTTTTAAGCAAATTTTATTAATTGATTGTTTGGGGGTAAAAGCCTTTTTGAATTTCAAATTTATTAGTATAAAGTCCTCATAATTTAAAATAATTAAATGTTCATTATTGCTTCTTCTTTTTTACCTAATTAAGCTTACAGGAAGTTTGTCTGTTTTCCTTTTGTTGATTGGTCAATTTTTCATTTTGGGACTTTTATTTTATTTTGTTTTCCTATTTTAATAGTTTTTGCCTTTAATTAACCTAGGGATAGTTAATCACTGAGCCACATCCCCAACCCTTTTTTATTTTTTATTTGAGACAGGTCTGCTAAGTTGCTTAGGACCTTACTAAACTGCTGGGGCTGGCCTCAAATTTGTGATCTTCTTGACTCAGCCTCACGAGTTGCAGGTTATAGACATGCACCACCATACCAGGTGAGATCTTTTTTTTTTTTTTTTAATTCCCTTTTTCTCTCTCTAGCTTCCACATATGAGAGAAAACATCCAACCTTTGACTTTCTGAGTCTGGCTTATTTCACTTAGCATGATGTTCCCCAGTTCCCTACATTTACCAGAAAATGCCATAATTTCATTCTTTTTTATGGCTGGGTAAAACTCCATCATGTACATATGCCATGTTTTCTTTATTCATTTGTCCATTGATGGGTACCTGGGTTGGTTCCATAACTTGGCTACTGAGCAGTACATGTTTTTGTGGATTCCAATTACATATATGATAGGCTCCTTGTTCCTTAGATCACTGATGATCTCACTTTTTTCACGATTTTTCCCCTTTTGTTTCATTGTAGATAGTTTCTATTGCTATTTTTTCCAGTTTGCTAATATTCTAAGTGATTGTTATTCTGTTCAATGAATGTCTCATTTAATTTTTGTACTTTTCAATCCTAACAGTGGAGATTAGGTGTTTATTATTCTTCTATATCTCTGCTTAACTTTTTGATTTATAGAGTGCATTTATGTTAACAGTTTTAATGCTTTTGTCAGGAATTCTGACATCTTTGTCAGTTTTCAATTAGTTTTAATTGACCAAATTTTCTCCTAATTACAAAGTCATATTTTCCTGCTTGTTTGCAGGTCTGGTGATCTTAGAGAGGAGGTCAAAATGTTATCTTGTATTCCCATAAATATTCTTACATGTTTATTCTTGGATACGGTGAAGTTACTTGGAAGAAATTTAGTCTTTTTGACTTTTACTTTTATATTAGGTGGGGCCAGAGCAGCATTTATTTTAGGTTGAATTATTCCCCATTCCTGAGGCTACACCCTGATTAATGCCTTACCTGATGCCCTGTGAATTATGGGATTTTTAAAAATGCATGGATACTGTACATAAAAATATAAGTTTTGAGTATTATAGACATCTTGAGAATGGTCTGAGAACACTAACAGAAGGTGGCCAGAGGAAGAGAATCAGAACATAAGCAGGACAAAACTACATCCTTTGGCAACCTTAATAGTCTCATAAGTTAATAATAAAGTACTGAGAGCTGTATCAAAATCATACTGTGTATTATTTCTTGCTCCCCCATCCCCTGCATATTTGGGTTTAAGTTAGGCAAAAATAACTTAATTGTAAGTGTATGTTTATATAACTTAATAAGTTATTTTTTATTTGTTAAGCCCCAAATTAAAGAAATATTTTCATGTTTTATGATTGACAGATGTCTGAGCTGGGCACTATCAAATGAAAATGTTTATCATGATTCTGGTGTCAAGGGAGTAGAATGGTGCCCCAACCTGTACTGCTGCTGTTTGAGGGTACTGCACATCATGATCATGCAAGCAGCCTTTTTAAGACTCTCTCTCTGTTTTACATACACACCCTACTCTTAGATTTATAAAATATATACATTTTTAATACCTATATACTTTTTCCATGGAAAAATTTTTAAAAGATTCTCCTTATATTTTTTTCATGGTGTCTTTTTTTTTTTTTAAATACTACGTAGCCCTGGTATTTCAGGGAATCAAGTGAGGCTGGGGTCAGGGGAGAACATGAGCAAAAATATTTACTTATAAAGTTGAGCCTGCCTGTTTGTTCACTTGTTAACCTGTTAGTCACCACTCTGCTACGTACAGTTTCAAGGACTTACCAAATGAGAATGAGTAGTAATAAAACAGTCATACCTCTTCCTCTTCTTCTTCCTCTTCATCCAAATCCTCATCAATGTCAGCTTCAGCCTGATAGTCTTCTGTTTCTTCATCATAATCTTCTATAGTTAACTCCCATGCACTATACTGAAAAGGTTCTGTTAAAAAAATCATTGGAGAAAATATTTTTAGAATGAACAGTTATTAGCATATACAGAAGTGAAAAATTAGGAAACTAATTATTATTATTCATCTCTTGGTTTTAATATGTAGGCAAATAGCCCTTTACAAATTCTTTATGTGACAACTGACCAGCATGGCCAATGCTGTGTGTGCCCCATGGCTGTTCTGATCAGGCAGAGTCTGCACTATGATACTTGTTAAATATTTTACATATCATCCTTAGATACATTGAATGCTTTACTTCATGAACCATCAAGAAAGGTCTTAAAATTGCAGCATGTTTTTAATATCTCTACTCTTGATCATAAATGTGGCGATCACAGTCCTTACTTTCCATAGTGTTGACTACTTTTTGAAATAGTTCCTTTGGTGTTTTCCCAGAAATCTCCAAGTTTAAAATTTGAACGCCAGCCTCACTAATTGCTGATTCCAGTGTTTTCCAGGTGGTACTGAAAGCATTAATCTGCTCTATAAATGGCTCCATTTCAGGAACATCAGGATAAGTGTCTTCTGGAAACTCAGGCAGTACAACTTTTGAGTAAAGGTTAAAGGAAAGGAAAAAGAGTCTTTAAATATCTTATCTCCAGCCAAATTGCCAGAATAATTTACACTGTTTATAATGTTTTTCAAACATTTGAAAGAAAAGTAAACTTAATAGTCTTAGCAATAATATATATTCATAATTTCATATTTTAATCATTCTTTGTTCTTTATATATTATACATGAATTATTACCTATTAATAAAACTCAAATAATTAGATAATTAATATGAGCTTCATATGAAAACTTTAGCTGTAAATACAATGTGTAAAATAAATTTGATGAAAGTCAGTGTTATAAGGTGAATAGATACACTCTTAATGGAATAAACTAAATAAATATAATAAATACCAGGCTGACATACAGCATAGAAAGAAATAAGTAGAAATCAGGTAATGCCCCAATTAAAGGACTAGATTCTGTTAAGAAATGTGAAAAGCACTTTTATGCACTACTTTTGTTATATAATCTAACCTGTTTCAGATTCTTTACTCTCCGTGATCTCTTTGGATTCTTTTGTAATTTCTGTTCCTGTTGTAGTATCCTCACTAGGCTCAGAGGCTTAATGAAGAAATCAAATTGTTAGTGTTTGAATTTTAAAATGTTACTTCTTTATGAAAGCTATGGCACAAAGAAATTCAAAACAGTTTAAATTGTGAATAACATGTCTAATAAAAAATACCGTTTTTGTTAAAGAATGGCATAAAAATATATGAAAATATGAGGCAGAAAATGAAGAATATTCTTAAGTATATAAATGGACATTAACTAGAAATAACTGACACATGGTACATACAATTCTGTTGATGACTATTGTTAAATAGTTTTCAAACTTCTGGTAATATGGCCCCAGACTTGCAGTGCCTGATACTCCTTTTAATTTCTCGTTAAATACTGATGAAGCTTGTAATCCCAGTAGCTCAGGAGGCTGAGGTGGGAGGACTACAAGTTCAAAGCCAGCCTCAGCAACTTAGTGAGGCCCTAAGCAATTTAGTGAGACCGTATCTCAAAATAAAAAATTTTAAAAATGGGCTGGGGATGTAGCTCAGGGGTAACGTGCCTCTGGATTCAATCCTTAATATCAAAAAATAAAATAAAATAAAATACCCATGAAGGGGGCTTTGAGTGTGGTTCAGTGGTAGAGAAAAATCCAAATCTACAAAAGAACCCATGAAGATACACCAAAAGACTGCAAAGTGGCAACGAGAGATGATAATATTGCAAAGCCCCAGTTATGGGCATAGGTATGGAAAAATTGAAGAGAATCCTATCTGTTTCATTGTTGAGGGTACAGACTATAAACTATTTTCCTGGATGACATAAGGCATTAAGACACCCTTCACACATGATCTAGCATAGATGGCTTCAGGGAAGATAGAACTAATTATCTTCTCACCCTACTCACACACTTACATGTATAGAGCCATTTTATAAAATGTGAAAAGCCATCTTCTAAGTTCAAATAATACTTCAGTTCTCCTTTGATAAAATCTATGTTTAATACTTATTATAGCAGGAAGTAGAAAGGGGCATACCCATCCTTTCTTGGCCTTTTGGCTAAGATCTAGTGAAGGAAAGGGATAAGCCCAGGGCTGGCATGGTAGTGACATGTTTAATTGTAAACTTCTCTGTTAATATACGCTTTATAAATCATGTCAAAGAGAAGAAGATAATTCCAAACTGTGTTAGCTTCTCTGGCTTAATCAGAGACTGCAATGATTGGAGATGAAGACCATCTAGCTTCAGTCTAGAAAAGTCATTAAAGTTGAATACTTGCTAAATGCAACAACTTGAATGCCCCGGTCCAGCCCCAGCAGGGATGCAGGGGTCCTGAAGGATGAGTGGCATGGGGCGAAAGAGAGGAGTCGGACAGGTTGCAAGTTACAAGCAGCCTTCAGAAGGATCTGCTGCCCCTAGAGGGGGTGGCCTTTATTTTTATACATTTTTTGCAGATGTTTTTTTCAGGTAGTAAATGGAAAACCCCAAGCCCTGAAACTTCTTAAGACTTACAATCTTTTTGTAATATATATTGATTACGTAAGATATTGAGTACATTGTTTAAAATATTTTCCTGTAACCTTTGCCAATCATGAATAAGCCTTTACATTTTTACCTCAATCACTAGGTGCCACACTATACAACTAGACTATATGTCTCCTGACCTATTATTAAGTTTTAAATTTAAAGCATACCTATAATTATTTCATTAACCTTTAACTTTAAAGCATACCTATGATTATTGGTAAACTTTCTTACTTCTAATATAAAATTCCAGTAAAACACACTTAAAATACTGAAAGTCTATTACTTAAAAGCCTACTATTCTGAAGTGCCTCTAAAATATATTTATGTCAATTTTACATTATTTTATTTTTAATCTCCAAGGTAATTTCCTTTTTTCATATGACCTATTTAATGGCTTTCTTAAAGAGTTTCTTTGATCCTTCATCAAAGTACACCAATTCTTATATCTTTGTAATCTTTAACTAAAGGGCAGGCTTTATACCTCAACCCACTTGCCATTAATATTAACTATGTGTTTCCCATTTTCATCATACATTCCTATGTAAGGCAAAGGAGGGTCTGTTGGTGGGGGGAATGTATGTTGCACAGGTTGTGGCTTTAGAACGGGGTGGAGGGTGGGCTTAGTGTAAATTGTGAACAGTGGGATAAACATTTCTTGTTGATAAGGCTTGAGAAATAACATTACTGTTTGTATCCTGAGAGATACTGAAACACACCTCAGGGCATGAGTTAATTGTATCCTTAGTCTCATTCTGGGAATCTTCCTGCAATCTCAGGTAATACGTACTTTTATTATTGATTGATGGATGTCCTATTATCCATATCATGAGTATCATAAACAAAACACTTAACATTTCCCATGGTTTCAATTTCCAGATGGTGCGGCTCTGCCGCAGCATCCCTCATGCTGTGACCCTGTCTTCACCACTTGAACTATAAGTTATTGCACATTAACTTATATCACATATATCAGGTCTATATTGGAGAGTGTGAGGCAAGAAGTTTAAGTGAAAGGATGGGGTGAGGGTGGGGCAGGTTGCTCTTGGAAATACTCCTCTACCTGCCCTTCCTATCATGGTTTTTATAAAACCTATGAAAAGATGTTATGATGAAAGCAAAGAGAATATTAATTCAAAGACTCAAGTGAAGACTTTGCTTTTTGAAAACTTTTTTTTTCTTTACTGGGGATTGAACCCAGGGGTGCTGTACCACTGATCTACATCCCCAGCCTTTTGAATTTTTCATTTTGAGACAGGTCTCACACTAAGTTGCTCAGAGTGGCCTCAAAGTCACCATCTGCCCCATTCAGCCTCCTGAGTCACTCAGATTGCAGGCATGCACCACTGTGCCTGTAAATTTTATAAGACCTATGCTTGGAGTACTCAACAAGCAGAAGAGGACAACAGAGTCTATGAAACAGGAGCCACAAGGCATAAAGATAGACCTCTCCAAAATAAAGGCTGAAATGCAAGAAAATTAGCTCAAATAAAACCATGCAAGGAAATCTAAAATGCAACAGCAGAATTAAAATATGCCTTAGGAGAAAATAAACTATTAATATGAAGGATAACAAATCTCTGAAGAATATAGAAGGGAAATACAAAGAGATAAAAACTTCAGGGAAAAGAAGATTAATGTGGCTGAGAAACAGTAGTTATCTAGCCAATAAATAATATATGATCCTGAAAAAGGAATCGAAAGCAATAATTAAAGAAAAACCACTCTGAGCTAGACAAAGACTGGAGAAAGTACAGAATTTGGGAGCAACGTCAATTAAATTATCAATAATCCTACTATCCCATAGGTGCAGAAATCTAAGGACTGTGTCCACACCTGTGGCATTCAGCTATGTGAAGATGCTGTGCCTCCTTCAAAATGATATCTGGAGGAAGTGTGTAAACAAATAATTAATTCTCATATTAATAGCTACTATGTATCAGAATAAATAGTAGTCTTGTATGAGGACTTTAAAAACGTATTAGAGCAAACCTTTCCCTCAGGCTGAAGTCCAATCAGACTATAGTTGTAAAACTAAAATAAAGAAACACATGCTTAGAAATATTGAAAGAAATACATTAGAATGTTAAATATTATTGTCTTTTGCTAGTGATTTCCCACCCCACAAAAAGAAGCTTTGTATTTTAGTAATGCCATTTTTTTCTATTTGTATGAATTCTACATTTCCTGTAACTAGCATATGTTTAATCAAATTGGGCTGGATTTTTGAACAATTTAAGACAGTTCCACATCAATTATATCAGAACTATGATCATGGTCTATCAAATGTCTATCAAAGGATAGACATTTTCCAGCTTTTAAGTGGTCCATAGTCTTTTTAAAGAATCAATTCATTATGACCTGCAAATACACTATGCAGCTGTTATCCTAGAGTTTATGCTTTTAGGATCAGATATGCCTCAGGCATAAATACTGAGCTTTTTTTTTTTTTTTTGTAACATAGGGGATAATTTATAGAACTTTTTTTCCAAGCAAATTTTTTTTCCTATGGCAACAGTTTTCAGCTACTAGAATTATCTGGGTTATGTCTTAACATGGAGACTCCCAAATTCTATCCTAGACTTACAGAGCCAGAACTTGCAATGAGATAGAGCTCAATAGCCTTTAAAATAAGAATTTTAGGACACACACACACACACACACACACACACAGAGGAATGTAATATAAAGACAAAGACAGACAGGCATAGTAGCACATGACTGTAATCCCAGCAGCTCAGAAGGCTAAGGCAGGAGAATCATGAGTTCAAAGCCAGCCTCAGCAACTTAAAAGCCCTAAGTAACTTAGTGAGACCCTGTCTCTCTATAATTAAAAAAAAAAAAGGGCTGGGGATATGGCTCAGTGGTTATGCACCCCTGGGTTTAATCCCTAGTACCAAAGAGAGAGAGAGAGAGAGAGAGAGAGAGAGAGAGAGAGAGAGAGAGAAGGAAAGAAAAAGCCACAAGCCAAGAATTGCTTGGAGGCACCTAAAGCTAGGAAGAGGCTAGGAAGATGCGAGGCAGCATTCATCCCCAGAGCCTTCAAAAGGAGCACAGTCCTATTTACACATTGATTTTGGACTGTAAGAAAATAAATTTCTATTGTTTAAAGCCATCTTAAAGTTTAAGATTATTTGTTGCAGCAGCCCTAGGAAACTAATACATTTCCCAATAGTCTGCTTGGAAATGAGCATTAGAGAGCAATGTGAAATTTAGTGATGATTAAGCAAGGGAGAGATGGAGGAGAGAGTTTATGTCACACGCCCTACAGCAGACACTGTTGATAACTCACCAATCCTGTTTTCCTCTTTTTCTTTCCTGGCTTAGTGGGGTTTTGGTCTAGTGTTTACTCCAAACCCATATAGTTGGAGAGAGTGACCTCATCTACAGCTCCAAGGAATTAATCTAAGGTCTAAGCCTCACATGTAGGTTCTATCCCTTCTGATTTTGAAGAAGGAACAGTAACTATTAATTATGAAAGTGCTAAGATTTAAGGAGATGGGCATTACATGCCTGTAATCCCAGCAATTTGGGAGGCTACAGCATGAAGATCTCAAGTTCCAGGTCAACCTCAGCAAGTTAGTGAGACCCTGCTGTAAAATTTTAAAAAAAGGGTTGAGAATGTAGCTCAGTGGTAAAGTGCCCCTGGGTTCAATCCCCAGTACCACAAACAAAAACAAAAACAAAAAAACAAATTTAACAAGATGAAATAGCTAATTACCCTGACTTGATATGATGCACTGTACACACATATCAAATTAACACGCTATACCCTACAAATGTGTATATTTATTCTGAGTCAAATGTTTTTTAAAAAGTGAAATAAAATGTTTATTCTGGAGCTGTGG
The DNA here is from genome assembly GCF_047511675.1 of Marmota flaviventris. NCBI lineage: Eukaryota > Metazoa > Chordata > Mammalia > Rodentia > Sciuridae > Marmota > Marmota flaviventris. The sequence goes on along the minus strand of NC_092503.1, from coordinate 53,849,768 downwards.
GACTAATAACACCTTGGTAAGAATGAAATGCATACACATATATGAGCCACAAAATATGAATTGTGTAAGTTTTGGTGATTTTGCATATGACTTAAATGTTCTTTTATTTGCATTTAAAATGGCACTGCACAATGCAAAGATAAGTCATTAAATTCATGCTAACAAGTTGATTTTTTTCTCTATTTAAAATGACATTAAATAGCAAATGAAAAACACCATGACAAGCTGAAAGAGAGGGGTTGGGGCACATTGGAAGAAAAAGAACTTTGTATTTTAGTAATTTAATGGCAATCTATTCCTGCTTTTGGGAAAATGTGCGCTGCAAATTAAGTCACTGACCCTGTTCCTGAATGCCAGTCATGGGGCCAAGCCCATTCAACTTCCCTATCACATTGCACACCATGTGATTTGGCTTCTTTCTGAGTCTCATCTTCCTATTTTCAGCCAGCTTCCATTTTATTATTTCTCCCACCCCCACTCCTCTTTCTCTCTAATGAACCTGAGTAGAATGAAAGATGTGGCCCTCAGTGAAGTCTAACCTAATTTATGTTCTGTTTCAGGCATTTCCAAATCTTCAGGTACTAATGACGGTCTGTTTTCAGGCACTTCAGATTCTTCATGGACATCATAGTCCTCACCTTCGAGTTCTTCATCAGGATCGTGATAAATAGCATCAATTTCTAGAAAAAATTAGAAGGAATAAACTATCATTCCGTTTAAATCAACAAATATTTATTGGGTATTGATAAGTGCTGAGGCCAAAAGAATGAGTGACTCCTGCCCTCCTGGAGTAGGTGGTTTAAAGGGGGAGACAGATGCATTATCTCTATATTATACCCACTCAACATGGTGGTACAGAATTAACAGACTAAGAGTGTTATGGGAAAACCTGACTAAGGGTTCATTGAAAAGAAGAAATGTTTATAGCAGCCCCAAATAATCTAACAGTATAAGATCAGAAGCAGTCCAATTCCATTCAATAAGGGAATGACTGTCTAATATGATATCCACTAGTCAGGTGCGGCTCTTGAGCCCTTGAAATGAAGTTTGTACAAATGGATATATATGTAAATATGGACACCTAGCCTCATTCCATAGTTTGGCTATTGTGAATTGTGCTGCTATAAACATGGGTATGCATGTACCACTATAGTAGGCTGATTTAAATTCTTTAAGATACTGAGGAATGGTCTTTTAAGGAATTTCCATAGTGGATATACAAATTTAAAACCCTACCAAAGAGTAAAAGTGGATAGATTTTCTTATCATTAAAAATATTAAATAATATAGATTGTTGATCAATAATGTCCATTATAAATTTAGAAAGCATAATTCTAAGTTTTATGTAGTTCCTGATGAACATTAATATATATTGGAGTTTTTCAGGAAAAAAATGGCAAGTGGTATCAGAAAACTGGTCTCTCTAATTCCCTTTCATGTAATATTTTTATGAAAATGGAAAGCATCTCTTTATATGCAGAGATGATATGAAAAAATAATTGTTTTCTGGACTCTTGTGGAAATTTCTTCCCCCAGTAAGTTTCTCCAAGAATTGCATTCTGATGGTGTGATACACCTCTGGCATCTAAATTTTATCTAAATCCAGATGATTAAGCACCCAGAGAAAAACAACCTGAAATATTCTTACATCTAGGTCTGAACCCAAACCACAGTGCATGTGGCTTCTAAGTATGTCACTTGGAAAGTAGTGAATCTTTTTGTGTTAGATTGAGGATTTTATGGTAACACACACAAGTATGAAGCAACACTTGCTGAATCTTACAAGCTTGTTATGTGATGAAGCTATGTGCTCTACATATCTCCTATAATAAAATATCTCCTATAATAAAAAATTTTGGGGCTAGGGCTGTGGTTCAGTGGTAGCACACTTGCCTGGCAAGTGTGTGTATTCATTTATAGGTTGTATTCTTATCCATATTAGATACATTATAAAATGTACATAAGAATTGATATAAGTATATTTCAGAAAATTATAAAAAGTTTAAAACCTTTTTTCTAAAACCCTACTGAATAATCTATGTCACATATAAATTTGGGATGGTTCAAAGATGTTTTAAAGATCCTTGAACTATTTGGGATTTTGATTGTTAATTATACAGTCATCTGTTGATTCATGACAAATTATCCAGAAATGTAGTGGTTAAAACAATCACATATTATCCTTGTAGTTTGGGAAGGCTTAAATGAAAAGTTCTGGCTCAGGTTGTCTCATGTATTGTAGTGAAGATGCCCATCAAGGTTGTAGTGTTCTCAGGCCTTAACTGGGATTGGAGGATCCACTCCCAAGGTGAATTCCTCAAAGCCAGTACCAAAGTGTTCAGAGAAGAGTCAGCTACTACCACCCTGTCCTATCCAAAATCCTGGCCTACAGAATGATTTAATGAAAATGGTGGTTGTTTTATGCCCCTAAGTTTTGGAGTGGCCTGTGGCATAGCAGAGAAAAATTGAAACAAATACTCTGCACTTCTTTTGAACTATTATCCTCTTTGGAAATCTGGTGAAACTTATGGACCTCTTCTCAGAATAATGTTTTCAAATTCATAAAATAAAATATATAAAAACCAATAACATTGAAATCCAGCTATCAAGATTTAAACTATTTTTTGTGCTATAGGAAAATTTTGCATCCTTACTAATGTATTAAAGAAAAAGAACTAGCTGCTGGTTTAATAACTGTTATGATGATGGAACAGTGATAAGCATAGACACAATATATAAAACTACAATATGAAATGAAAATATCTTAATTTCTACTGATAACAAAGTCAAGGTACTTCTAACACTGTTAAGGTTTATTGCCTGTATTAACAGTTGAAGGAAATACTAAATTGAGTTTTAAAGGTCAGTGAAACTATAGTTGGAATTAATTTTCCATTGACGTTCACAAACCCCTGAATTTTACCTATGGATCTCAGTTTGAGAACTACAGCCTTTAAAGAAACTTAAAACTTAGAAACTGAAAAGTAACAAAGTGTAAAGGCACTAGGCAAAGTGAGAGTTTGGCTATTTTCTCAGCCCTTGCAGGATTGTTCTGGGAGAAGTAATTCTAACTGCCATGTGTTACCCATGAGAAGCAACCATTTAAAGACATTCTACACATGCTGTTCCTCTGTATATACATATTCTTGAGATGCAAGAGTATGTATCTATGTTAGGAGTCTTTTTTCTCTGAGTCAATGACTCCAGTAACCATATAATTTATTATCCAAATTTAAATTGATTGATAACAAAAGCAAGTACTACAGACATAACCATAGACATAAACCTGGACTCATAGGCAAACTAGAAAATGTGATTGTCCTGTCTATAATTCACTTCAAATAATGTAGTTGCTTGTAGTAACAATACAAGATTAAGTGACACATTATTAGTCATATCAATCTGTGTTTGCCTTTTGCTTTCTTGTTTATGGCTTCCAATAGCCTTTGCTTTTCTTCTTCTATTCTCAATTCTTCTTCTTTGGCTCTTCTGAAATGAGAAGATCCAAAATTTTATTATCCTTGGAAATTTAGACATCTTACCTTATTATAGAATTAAATGCTTATAGTGGTAAAAATAAAAAGACTAAATTGTTTATAATATTCATTATACTTTTTATGTTACAATGTACAATTTTAAATTACTCATGTTGAGTTAATTTTCAGTTGTTGCGATTGTTGTTTTGGTAGGAAAAACTGGAATGCTATATTTTAAATAACTTTGGCTAGTAACTAGGAAACTTATCAAAAGTAATAAAGGACTACTTAACTGTAAGTTCAAAGGCAAATGGGAGGATTTGTAACATTTTTATCTGATTAAATGAAAAATTTTCACAATATAATGCTAAGTGGAAAAAAAGGAGAATATAAAACAATGTGTAGTACGATTTTAATTTTATATTTAAGATGTATATAAATGAGGACAAAAAGACTAGAAGAAAATAAACTGTTAACAATAACTATCTCTGGGTAGTAGCATTAGAGTTTAAAATTTTCTTTAATTTTTTTGCATTTAAAAATTTTCTGCACTGAATAACTAGAAGTAAGTTGTAAGTTTATCTTTTTCATCAGGAAAAAAAGCTAATTGTTTTCTTTTTTTAACACCATTTTTTGCTATGGGGTTTGAACCCAGGGCATGCCAGACAGGTGCTCTATCACTGAGCTAGATCTTCTGCCCCAGTAATGGTGAAATTTAGAAATCTGGAATATGGAAACTTAAATATCTGGAGGAAATCTATTTCATTAAGGTCAAAGCACTAATTCTGCCTTAACAATGGTAAAAATAGATAAAAGAAAAGTTAGTAAAATGGTGAAGAAATGCAATATTTATTAAAAATGAAAATTTTGTATACTTTTGACCTAGAAGTTCTATGTCTAGGTATTTAAACATAGGCATGCTACTGCAGAAGGAAACATAAGCATGTTGATTGCATCTTTTAAAAATTGTATCAAAAAATGATACCAAGTATTCACCAACTGGGGACAAGTTAAGAAGAGTTCATTCCTATCAGTAGCAAGGGCTGGAGCCACAGCTTCCCTAAGGCCTATCATTACTCTTTTATTTGGTTGTTCTTTGTGTCCATTTGTCCTTCCTTTGAAAATTAATTACATTTATTCTCTTCAGAAGATATTACTCCTCTTCTCCCAACAGGTCTGCTTTCTGTTGTGGATGATCTTCTTTCATTATATTCTAAATCCTGTGTTCCAGCCAGAAGTCTTGGTGTAATTTTGAATTCTCTGTTTGTGACCCAGGTCTGTGAGCTATAAAGCCCTCTTTCTGAACTCCTTTCCTATTGACTGTCCATGAAGGGGCAGTCATTTGTTCTACTTAGTTCAACAGGATTCTTTTTGAGATCTTCCTTATCTAAAGCCTGGTTAAACTACGTTGCTGCTAAGAATCTTAGGCCTTGCCAAAATGAGGAAGAATTTTGCTTGTTATTTAAAACTTCTATAAAACCATTTGTAAATACAATCAAAAGATAAACGATGATGACAGATATTATCTTGCAATTTGACTAGCAAATTTGGAAATAGATGCTGGAAAAATTGCAGAATTTAGCATGATTTTAGATATCTGACCCAAGATCTAATTCTTAATCCTATTAGATTTATCTTTTTTAAAAAAAAAATTGTTCTTTTTTAGATATATATGAGAGTAGAGATGGAGTTGGAGAAGATAATGCTAAGTGAAGTTAGAGAATCTCAAAAAGACGAATGCTAAATATTTTCTCTGATATAAGGTGACTGACTCGTAGTGGGGTAGGGAGGGGGAGCATGGGAGGAATAGACGAATTCTAGATAGGGCAGAGGAGAGGTGGCAGGGGGTTAGCAATGATGGTGGAATGTGATAGACATCATTATCCAAAGTACATGTATGAAGACACGAATTGGTGTCTTCAACCAGAGATATGAAATATTGTGCTCTATATATGTAATAAGAATTGTAATGCATTCTGCTGTCATGTATTTAAAAAATAAAATCAATTAAAAAAAAGTTATGTCAGATTCATTCTACTGTCTTTCCTATTCCCATTCCTTCTCTCTTCCCTTTAGATTTATCTTTTTTCTAACCAATTTTAAAGCCATTAACTGAAGTCTCTAAGCATTTCCCCCCTTTTCAATGGTGTTAGTTTTCATTGTACAGTATGTGGAAAAAAGTCTGCTTTCAAATACTCATGATTAAATTTTAAAAATCAACATATAATCATATATATTAAACGCTGGTCTTGTGAATGCCCAGCATGCATTCACATAAAATACATATATATAATCAATAATGTGATTATGTGCATATAACACATCTGTATGATCAACATAATATATATATATATATATATATATATATATATATATATATATATACATATACACACACACACACACACACACACATACACACACACACAACTAGGAAAGTCTGGGCAGGTATTTGACATTTAAGAAGTTTATAAATATGTGAAAATTTGGAATCAAAAGAATTAAAAATTGAAGATAGAAATAACTTAGAAAATTCCCTCTGGTAAGGAGAGAGTGAAAGCATAGTTGGAAGAAACAGGGGAAGGTATCTTTTTCTTTTTAAAAAAATTACATATATTTATTTTATATCTATTTTAAATTATCAGACTTTCAGTCTAGAAATCACATGAGCTTTGGTTTACTCTTACATTAAGATTTCATCTGTTCCCAAATATTGAACTATTTCTCATATACTAAAAAAAAAACTAAGTGTTTCCTTAAATATTAGCAGATTATTGCTCCATTTGCCATAAAAGTTTTGAAAGCTAAAAGTAAATCTAATAAATTTGTAATTATTTTTTGAACTAGTAATACTTTTTAGTCAATATATAGAACAATGATTTTATTATTCATCAATTCAACTAAATTATACTTCATGGAGCTTGGGGTCAAGTTCCTAAGGGAATAACTAACTTAGATGAAGAATATACATTAAAAAAAAAAACAAAAAAAAATACCTCTTCTGAGCTACACAAGTCAGTTTACTACCCCTATACAATTACCCACCTCCCATCTTTATAATTTAAATTTAGAGTTTGATGAGCTCTCCTATATCCAAGATCTAATTGCTAATATCTGAAAAGGAAAAAGAAAATATTTGAGAATGTTCCTACAGGTGCCATCATTAATAAATAGAAATGTACGCTTAAATGTCTATGTCTTATTGCTTCAGGTACAAACTGAAATTTAGTATTTGAAGAGCATGTTTATCAAAGAAGAACAATTAACAAATTAAGTCACTGTTTCTTTTTAAATTTTATTCCTCAACCCGAGGAACTTCATATGTTGAAGTTTAATCTTGATCCTAGCTATGAACAGATAAATATGTATTCATACTTTTTAAAACTTCCATTATACCCAGATACAAGAATAAGCCCTCGGGGCTGGGGTTGTGACTCAGTGGTAGAGTGCTTGCCTGACAAGTGTGAGGCACTGGGTTGGGTTCTCAGCAACACATAAAAATAAATAAATAAAAATAAAGGTTCATCCACAGCTAAAAAAAAAAAAAAGACTTTAAAAAAAGAACAAGCCCTTGATGTTAAAACTGTCAAATGGTCAAATGTAAATAACTAGTTCTTGTTTTTCCTTATGTAGTTTTCAGGCTTTGGAATTTAGACACACCACACAAAGAATATATTTGTTTACTTCCTATCAAATTATTGCTTCAGTTTGTAGATACTTGTTAGCAAAACTAAGGCAGAGACAAATATCATAATATCTCTCTGTAGGGTGTGTGTGTGTGTGTGTGTGTGTGTGTGTATGTGTGTGTACACATATCTGTGCTCATTGTTTTAAAGCATCTTTTGAGAGTGGATAATTGATTAAGTTTGTTATGGGCTGCGAAAGCGTTCACAACTGTGTTCTTTAGAAATTCTGAAAGTATTTGCAAAATCACTGTTTTTCTCAGAATTAATTAGAATCGGATCTAATTATGAGACTATCTTTTTGATATTAGAAATATTTCACAAGTGTAGATTGTAAGAAAATGCAGCTACAATGGATACATTGACCTGTTTCATCATTCTAGACAGATACTTTACCTTTCTGCTGCTTCTTCCTGCTTTTTCTTTTGTAGTTCATCTAATAATCTTTCTAAAATCTTAGCATTGATTTCAGATTTATGCCTTAGATATATTCTGTTAAGTAAACATTTTCCTGAAATATAAAGAGAATAATATTAATTTTGAAGCTGCATAGAGTAAAATACATTTTGGAAATTAACAACAAAAAGTTATTTCTGCCTATATCCAAATATATTTTCCTTTAAAGATTTATCTAAAGAGAACTTAGATTCTTTAAAAAAATTTTTTTGAACTTAGATTATAAAAGACTGTCTTAGTATGTTTTAAAAAGGTATATATTAATATGGTATAAATCATTAAAACATGAAAAAATTTATACTACATTTTTCCCCCTGGAAATTCTCCTTTCAAATATACCTATTTTCTTCAGAGGCAAAGTGACAGAATAATGAAAAATTAACATATTTATGTAGCTAATTGCCCTCGGTCTTACATATCATTCACTTAGAAGTTGTAGCTTCTGATTTAAAGGGGGTGTTAAATTGCTAGCTCTAAAGAACAGTTACAATTACGAGGGCCTGCTGGAATGTTCAGCAAGCCAGCACATCATCCCAGGGCATCTTCTTGGTGGATGGAAACTTTATTTTGTGCACCAGTAGTTCCTGAAGGGATTGCTGGGGCAGTATTTATACTTAAGAAGAATGGAAAGTTCTCCATTCTGTATTTTAAACAAAACTATTATCAGCAATAAATTTCCACTTTCAAATTTACATGATAAATATTTACCAACCATTGTTTTCTGTATCTGATAAAAGGATTACCAAATCAGGTAAAATTCCTTTATCAATTAAGGCAATCCACAGTTCCTTTATAAGAGGGCAGTTGCCCAAGATCCATCCTCCATTTTGGGGGGCTCCAGAAAACCTATCTTTATTTTCTTCCATCACCTGTGAAAAATCACACACTGATATTACCATCATAGTTTGACAAGTCGAGGATTCTACCTTGATAGATCATTTTGTGGATCTCAAACAAGTATGTTTTGAGTTCTGACTTTGAGAAGAAAAAAGAAAAGAATATATTAATTTTAAAAGAGAAACAATTTTAAAGCAATAAAATTGTAAGTTTTAAGAGTTAAGAATGGGAAGCAAAAGCCTTTATTAAATAAACAATAATACATTTTTGCTATATATTGTTCAATATCATAGAATACAAATCCTTATCAGAAGGCCTGGGTGGGCCTGAGTCTGCATTTCTAACATGCTCCTGGAGATGATGGTACATGCACTACTCTTTGAGTAGCAAGGTCCTAGACCAGCACCCTCTGCTTTACACCCTTCAATGTGAGAGGGGACATTTATGGAGATGGTTTCTGAAAGCAGTAGGAAGGAAATGGGTCAGAACAAATATTGTAGGTGCTTATTAGGGAGTTCTGCTAACTTCTTACCTCCCTGTTCCAGTAGCAATAGCTTCAACACAAATATGAAAATTAGTAACGTGTAACTGTGAATGCACAACTCTGAGAACTCTAAACCAGCTTGTGTGCCATCAGGTATCATGGAATATTAGAAATCAAAGGGGAAGAAATGTCAAGGGGCCATGAGCATCCAAAATAATTATTATTTTTTTTTTGAAATTTTATCTGAGTAAGCAGTGTTTTGAAAGAAAAAGAATTTCAAACACTTTGAAATGGTTAACATGAAAGGATTAGGAATCAAAAGAAAAAGCAACAAAGAAGAAACAAAAATGACTAATAAGATTTTACTGTCCAAGTTTAGAAGATACAAAATTAAAACACATTGAGATAGAACATAATTTTTCTGTTCTTTCAACTTTTTTTTGAAAAAAAAAATGGCTTCATAGTATTTTAGTACATGAATAAATCTTACTTTGTTTAAACATTTCCTTACTATTAAATATTCATCACTTGTACTTTTATTGTAATACTGTGATGAATATCTTTATATATTAAATCTTTCATATTTTTATAACATTGTGATGAACATATTTATATGAAACCTTTAAATATTATGTATTGCTTCAGGTTAGCTTCCTAGGAAACATGATTTTAAGATCAAAAAGATTGCATAGTGTAAAGACTTTTCATATGTACTGCCAAAAACATCTATATCAATTTTTACTCTTTCAAACAGAGTTTGAAGATAACTATAGCATAACCACTTCACAAGTATTGTTTTTAAAAAACACTGTCAATTTAATAGGTGAGAAACGATATCTTATGGTTTTATTTTCATATTTTTATTGAAACAACCATTATAAATGTTTAACCATTTGCATTTCTTCTTTTAAAATGCTTATAGTCCTGGCTTGCTTTTATATTGCGGTAATAGATTTTCCCATTGATTTATAAGAAATTAATTTTATATTTATTTTATCTTCCCCAGTTTCACTTTTGCCTTAAAATTTTGATTTTCATGATATCGTTTTCTTTTTAGAACCCAGGGGTACTTAATCACTGAGCCATATCCCAGCTCTTTTTAATATTTTATTTAGAGGCAGGGTCTCTCTGAGTTGCTTAGGGCCTTGCTAAGTTGTTGAGGCTGGCTTTGATCCTCCTGCCTCAGCCTCCCAGAGCTGCTTGGATTACAGGGTGAGTGCTTGCGCCACCGTGCCTGGCCATGATTTCCTTATAGAAAGATTATATATACCTTGATAGATCATTTTGTGGATCTCATAATAATCTCCCCTTTTTGCATTGCTGAGGATCAAATCCAGGGTCTCTTGCATGCTAGATAAGTGCTCTATCACTGGGCTATGTCCCTAGCCTGAGACACTCATTATTAAGTAGCCTCTCTATTGAGATTTTCTCTAAAGACTTCTTCTATCGCAGTTGCCTAGAGTTCTTGGTAGATGTTGGATCTGGAATGTACTCCAAAGGCCCATATGCTAAAGGTTTGGTCCCCCGCTTGGTGCTATTAAGAGGTGGTGGAAACTATAAGAGGTGGGGCCTAGTTGGAAGTCACTGGGAGCATGTCCTCCAAGGGGACTGTGGGACCCAGGTTCTGTCTTCTTTCTTCCTTTTGCTTCCTGGTCATAAGGTGAGCATATTTGCTCTGCTACACACTCACCCTTCTCTTCATGATTTCTTTCCTAACCACAGTACCCAAAGCAACCTGGGCTAACTGATCTTGGACTGAAGCCTCCCAAACTGTGAGTCCAAAACAAAACATTTCTCTTTATAAGTTATTCAAGGTATTTGTTACAGTGATAAAAATCTAACACAATATTTGACCTTTCTAAGATCATTTCAATGGTACTATATTTTCTTCTAGTTTAAAAAAAATGCCATTTTAACATTTAGCTATGGGGTTATTATTTTTATTTTCATATAAGTTGAGAATCTAAGTCCCCCCAACCAAAGCTAACTTTACCAACACTGAATTGACTGAATTTATCAATTCCTTCAGCACATGCTAATGTTTTATCTATACTGAGGTCTGTTCCTGAAGCTTCTCTGTGGTTCTGTTGATTCTTGTATGATGAGCAAATAGTATTAGGACATATTTTAGTAGCTAGTAGAGCAAGGGTCTCTTATACTTCTTTGCCAAACTGCTCTTATCTAATCTCAGCTATTGGTTCTTCCACAGGAACATTAGAGTTTGTTTAAAAAAAATTTTTTTTGAGTTTTTTTATTACAAATGCATCAAATGGTATGTATTAGGATTTTGAAGGCATTAAAATATTTTTAGTTCTTTACAAAAATGCATCAAATGTATAAATTGAGAAAGATTTTTTTTTAAATAAGATTTTGTCTTTACATACAAGAAGTTGTTATGTCTCTAGGTGTTGACATCTGCTTATGTTCCCATTTAAAGTGTAATACTTTCATTCATGTGGCTCTCTCATCTTTATTTAAAGTTTATTATTAGCTATTTTACATTTATTTTCCTGTCTTGTGTGGAGTTTTAAAAATTCATTTGGCTACGTTATTTCTGAACATGCTTATTAGCTCTAATTGCTTTTAGATTTTCTTGGATATTTTTTGAATAAAAACAATCAACTGCAAAAATGATTATATTTCTCCTCTGTTCCAATAGTTATTTCTCTTATTTATTACAAATTATTATAAGATTGTTATAAATTTCCATAGATCACTGAATTTAATGTGATCCTAAACTAGACCTTCTTTATCAGGTTAAAAAGACATTCTGCTGTTCTTAATGTGATAAAATGATTTATTGTGATAATCATTTGTGTTATTCTTGCTGTATTTTTTCCATTGTCACTCTGAGAAGGAAGCCAACCTCTCTGAACTCCTTTTTGGGAGAAGTTTGTGTGGCAGGGCTGACTGCAGGAGTTGTCTTTCTGACCTTACTTTGTTCCAAATGATTCTACTGCAGGTGGAAAATTATCACTTACCAAAAACCAGTGGAGCAAAAGAAGGGAAAGGAAAGATTATTGGCTTGTTCACTGATTTCAAGGAAAGAGGTGGTTGACAGGGGAGGTCCTGCTATCACTGAAGTAGCTCAAGCTATTCAAGTCCAGGAAAGTTCAAAATCGAGCCCAGGAAAGGTTTGGGGGATGGGGGATTTGGGTGCCTGAGGTGGGGTGGGGAAGCAAGTTTTGGATGTATCAGTAGTAAGAGCTTTAGTTCAGGAATGTATGCAAGGGAAATCCCCAGTTGGATAATTGTGAGAGAAGATGGAAACCTTCCTTAGGATTTCATATCCTAAAGAATTTTAGCATGTTTGGCTAAGAAGAGAGATGTGAGACTCCAAATCTGGAAACTCTGCTCCTGGGGGAAGGGAACTGGCAGGGACCATCCCCAGGTGAACTGTGTCCACCCAGCTATTATTACCTGAGAGTTGTGGAATTGGGTTCTTAAGATCTGATCAGTTAAAAATAAAGGGTACTTTCTCTAGACATCTTCAGGGGAGGGATGAGTAAGAGAAAATAATGTTTCCAAAATTAGAATAATATTGTAATATATTATTCATCTTTTTATCCTCTTGTGATTTTAATAATAAAAAGTTTATTTTTCTGCATTAATAAGTTATTTCTAGATTCCCTTTTCTTTGCTATTTTATGTTTATATTCTCTCACTTGTGAATAGATGGATGGCAGATGGACATGGAACAGACGGAGACTGAAGGAATCAGAAAAAGTAGGACATGACCCAGAGGAAGAGGGGGCATAGAAGGATATATTAACTGCACCAAGTTTAAATATAAGGCAGAAATGGGTCAGAATAGAGATATAGAGATGTTAGCAAGAGAGAACCATGTGGAGAGGGAAGCAAAGCAAAACATAATGTCTGACACAGAGAGGGATGGGATGATAAGTGAAGCAGGTTGTTGAAGGATCCACACCGCCAGATTTCAAGACTATTGTAGTTAAGATATAAGGCACTGGCAGAGATAGGCAAATAGACCAATGGAATAGAAAACAGAGTCCAGAACAGACCACAGTTGGAAAGTTACTTGGTTTATAATAGTGGGGAAAGCATGATCTTTTCAATAAACAGTACTAGAGCAACTGAATATCTGTATTGGGAAATATGAACCTTGACCCTCATATTTTGATTTTCATTTGTATTTTTCTGATACAAATGAAAACCTTTCCATGTACTTGTTGGTCATTTGGATTTTATGATACATAAAAACTAGTTAAAAATGGACATTAGTCTAAATATGAAAGACAAAGCAAAGTTTTCAGAAGAAAATTTAGGAAGCTATCTTCCTGACCTTGGGTGGGCAAAGATTTCTGCATCAGGCCATACAGGTGCTAACTGTGAAATAAAAAGTTAATAAATTGGGCTGCATTGAAATGAACTCCTATTATTCAAGATAGAGGACATTTGTAAAGATAATTATAAAATGTCCAACAAAGTTCTCATATCCAGAATGCATAAAGAAATATAAGTTAAAAAGAGACAAACAATCCAATAAAATAATAACAATACAATATGGACAAATGGCTTCCCAAAGGAGTAGGCCTTTGTGAAAGAGCATATCTCTTCTTTTTAAAAATTAATTAATTAATTTTTATCTCCAGCTTCTTGTGAAAAAAAAATTCCAGCACATTGTCCCTAGTCTTTTCAGAAAAGACAATCTGATGTAAACTTTTATATTAAAATCCCATATGATTTACACCCGCCATTACCAGAACTGCAGTTCATTACCCAAACACACTACATATAATTCTGTATTAAAAATGTTTTAGTAGTGCTCCCTGTAGATCTGTACCCTCCAGGATAAACTTAGAAGAGAATGAAGCACATTTTCAGTCAAGGGCAAAGACTTCCAGAGTTCCAAACTTGTCCCTCACTTATATGTCTCCTCTTCTGGGGTGTTTTGTCTCACCACTCAGGCAAAGATGGTGGCTCCCACCCTCATGGAATCCCTACACCTTGTATATATCTATTTGCCACTTAGCACAGTTACTAGTTTACGTATCAGCTCAGTCTTCCTACCTGGCTGAAAGCTTTTTAAAGGCAACGGCTGTGTGGAATTCATTTTCAGATCCCTGGTATCTAACATAATACTAGGTGCAGTGCTCATAATGTTTCTGAAGGAAAAAAAAAAACTGATGAAAGAACAATTTGAAGAGGCAGAAGATGTTAAAAGATCTGTATGGGAAGCTCAGAGGGAGTTGAGGAGCCAAGGAACCTAAGAGTCAGGAAGGCTGGTATAGCTGGGAGCTGGAGGAAACCCCCAATGCAAAGTGATTCTATATGCTCATGTAGTAATTTTTTTTTATTCCCACTGTAGAGAGCAGACTGTGCCCTGCTTTAAGTTACTCCATGAAGAATAGAACAGTAGTTTTCACCCTGAGTTCCTCCATTATAAAGTTACTCTATTATAAAGCAGTAGTTTGCCATGAATTACTTCATCTTAAGTATCAGTGCTGAGGTGGAATGACGCTTCATCTTGTTTGTACAAGTAAACAACCACCATCTATCTAGCACAACCATAAGGCACAAACTGATAAATAAATTCATCTTGCTAACAAAAATGGTGAACTGTGAACTTATGGAATTAATCAGAAGTACATGATGCATGGGCATATCAAATTCATATCAGAAAAAACTGGCCATGAGCTTACCAAGCACACCAGACCACCAAATAAAGAAAGCCCCTTACTCAAGGCTCATAATAGGAGGAGCACCCCATAACTGGACAGTGTGGAAAGACACAGATATTTTTGGCCTATGTTAATGACAGAGCTCACTCATGATACCACCTAATAATTTAAGTTTAATTCCAGAGGAATTCAGAAGTACATTAAGAGCCCTAAAACTGCTTTATTGTGTCTTTGACTATTGCTCCAAATGCTTACGTAAGATCTCAGTCCAAAATCAGACCCTTACAAATATCCTGTCCTTTATAAATGAAAGATAAGTTTTCTGATTTACCATTAATATGACACAGAATTTGAGGCTTTCTTCCCACCTCTGTCAGTTGGACTGAAGAATTACATGCATGTCAACCAATCTTCTCCACGAACACATGTTCAGGGTGACTGGATAAAATTAGTTAGCCCTGGAGCAAACTTTGTCTAAATCTATGACTAGTTAACTCATAGATGAAATATCTAATCTTGGCACTGGTTTCATATGCACCATCTTTTAGCCCACTGAACTGAATCAAGGACAATCGAAGTTAATGAATTAATTTTAAAGCTATAAAATTAGGTCAAACTTTTTTTTAATAATTGAAAACTTACCAAAGAGCATCAGTACTACTTTACACATAACAATGTTGATTACAAAATGTTCATGAGTCTACACCTTTAAATACTGTCAAGACTAAAACACACTAGAGGGACATTTTCCTAGTTATAGTTAAGTCAATGATAAAAATTAACAGATTGAATTATTACTTCTTTGAGGATTTCCTCCAAGATTTCAGCATGCTTTTCATAGGGATTTTCAAAGTTCATATCCGATGTTGCTTTTAGACTCTCTTCAAGCATGGAAATAACTGCTGGATGATCTGCAGTTACCTCTTCAATTGAATCTTCTATTGTGAATGAAGTAAAATAAGTTAATAAATTAAAGTCATTAGTACTTTTAGTGGACAATGAAACATGGTTGTTAATACTTGATCCAAGAATTTACTATTTTTATATAATTGCACATGCTGGAAGAAGGGAGAAGTATAAGGAGAAGAGATATTAAGTGAATAGGTAAGGGGACAGAAAGCAAGCAAGTTGTAGGGAATTGGGAAAAGAGGGGTGCAGGCTTGCTTTTCAAGTGTTATACTTGATTCTTGGTCTTGTTTGTTGTGGAAGTGCCTCTCTACACTTAGGCTGCACCCATTTAAATGTTCATCTATTCCTGCAGTGAGACAGGACTATGACAGCTCCACCTGACTCCCCTACCTCTGCCTTTCCAGTCATGTTCTTTAGCTGCTGTCCCAGGGATCTAGCCACTGGGACTCTGTCCAGAGCCCAGTTGATATTAGCCCAGAAAACCCCCAAAAGGGCCTTCAAAGAGCAGCTGCCTGTTGTTCTCCTTGCATTGAAGTGTCCTCAGGGAGGGCAAGAGTAGAAGAGTAGAAGAACCCATCATCTTCCTACAGTCATGGGAGAGGGGAGCATAGTGAGTCAAAAACATCTAGGCAAAGATGCTAAATGTAAAGCTGTTAGTTGTTCACTCAATATCCATTCTTCTATTCTTTAGTAATGTAACCCTGATTCTGTGAAGGCCAACAGTGTGCCTAGATGAGAAACTACATCTCCCAACTTTCCTTATAGCTTGGATGGTCAAAAAGTTGAAAGCACTATACACACACACACACACACACACACATATATATATATATATATATATATATATATATTTTTTTTTTTTTTTTTGCAAATTTCCTATCAACTTTTTAAGAGGGTTAATTCAGATGGTTTGTAAAGTGCCAGATTTTGTCCTTTGCTTTTAACCTGCTTCAGCAGCCATCCTGTGAACTAGTATGACAGCTACATGTCAGAAGAGTATCTTCCCAATACTCTTTTCACCAAGAGCACCTATCATATGCTATTTTATCATGTTTCTGTATGTGCAACTGTTCATAATACATGGAGTAAGTTGGGTAATATTGGTTTTTTTTCCAAAAATCACACATTTCTCCCAAATTCTGAAGGAGGTATTTGTATTTTTAAGGACCACAATCTAAGAGAACCAAATTACCCACATATTACTTACCTGAGTCTAAATTCAAATTTTGATTTTGAATAGGATCTTGAGAATGCCTTTGCTCTGAAGATGTTCCATTGATTTCTTTCTCATCTGTGAATAAAACATTGTTAACAACAAAAGAACAGTATTAAATGAAAAAACATAGGTGGATTCCCAAGGAGGGCTTGTGATATGGGTCCAGGAACCCAAGATTTGCAGTCCTGAATTTTAATTTTTAATTCAAATGAGTAAACATATATGTCAGGAGGGCAAATAAAGATAATAATCTAACCTGCAGCAAAACTAGTAGTCATTTTAGTTTCATATAATGCCACTGTATCAAAATTGGAAAAAAAAAAAAGTGCCCTTTCTGAGATGACTAACGATCTCTTAACTCCAAGAGGCTGTGCTTAATTCAGAGATATGAGGCAAAAAAAAAAAAAAAAAAATGGGGGAGCCTTTGTATTAATGTACACTGGCAGGACTAGTGTCCATGCCTCACTGGTCAGGCCCTGATCCCTTCTTCTAGCCTAGAATACCTCCCTAAGAGAGGGAACAGGCTGTCCAGGGGAAGGCTCTCTTTGTTGACTAGTGCTGGGGCTTCATAGCAGCAGAGATGGGGCTCCCAGCTGCCACTTGAGAGCCAACATTTGAATGTATGGGGCTGCCTTCTGTGAAGGCTGTGTGTATGTGTCAGAGAGTTGGGGTGCCATACACAAGCTTCTGACACTGCCCAGTTTAATTCCTAATAGGATTGAAATAAACAGCAGGAAAATACATCTCTCTGAATAGTAGGAGGAACTAAACCAACAAGCAAAAACAGCTCTACATTCTAAAACAAAACAAATTATAGATGCACTTAAAGACCAACTACAAAAAAGTTGGACCAGTACAAAACCACAAAAAACCACCAGAATATAAGAACACACACACACACAAGCACCCACCCCCACACACCCATTATCTCTGGTTGAGAGGAAGACAGTTTATGTCTAAAAGTAAAGAAAGAAATCAACAATGGAAAAACAATGAATTGATTGCAAAAACTATGAAAAATACCTCTATGTACTTCAAAAACAGCAATGTGATTTAGAAGATAAACTTAAAAAATTGGAAAAAATATAAAAAATAAGAGACTAATATAGAAAGTTTATACAGAGACCATATGATTGATTCAATAATTTAGAAAAAAAGATCAAAAAACAAAAATGGTCACCTCAGAAAAGAAACAAATGGTAAACAAATATCAAAATAGTAAACTTCAGAAGTAAAAATTAAAATAACATTTCAGAGAAAATCTTTAGTAGGAATCAGTAAGAGGAGCCAATGATACATATTTTGTATATTACTGAGAACATAACTTGTAACAACTTTTATGTAAAAAAGACTTTGACTCTGTGTATAGCTCTAAATTCATTTAGTTAGTGATTCCACTTATATTAACATGCAGATAAATCTTTATATTAAAAAATTTGTTGAAACATAATTTATAGTAGCACAAAAAAAGAAAAGTAACTTAAATTTCCAACATAAAGAACTGATTAAAACTACTACCTATTCATATTGTGCAGTAATTTTAAGTGAAGGTTAAAGTATTTTCCAATGAAATAATATAATTAAATTATACACCTTAAGTCAAAAAAGGCAAAAGCAGTTTGTAATATATAGTTACAATATAATTACATATAGTTATAATTATAATATTATAAATTATAAAATTATAGTTATATTATAATCATATAATGTTATGTAACATAATGCTATATGCTCTCTGTTAAAATATGAACAGAAAAATTGTATAAGGGCAAATAGCACAATAGATAAAGGTAAAATTTTACAGCCCAAATTATGTGTTTCTGCTGCTCTGATTCCAATGCATTAAAGGAAGTATAGAGCTTTTAAGAAAAATTTATAATTATACAATAATGATTATATAATGGTTGGAAATATTAAACATTTTTCTTTGGTCTCTACTTATATTATCTTCCCATTTTCTATGTTTTCCTATTCATTCTAGTCAATCTATTTTTCATCCGATAGCTGTTCAGTTTAACTGTAACAGAGATGCTAACTTTTTTTCCTTTTGAAGTTTTCAATTTTTGTGGTGATTTTTAAGCTTTGATATTAAGTATGCTCGAAGATAAATGGAAGGGCTGGGATTGAGCTCAGTGGTAGAGCGCTTGCCTAGCATACATGAGGCTCTGGGTTTGATTCTCAGCACCACATACAAATAAATAAAATAAAGGTCCACCAACAACTAAAAAAATAAGATACATGGAAGTAAGATCAATAAACATGGAATTAGCAGTTTACTTTATTACCATCTTTATCAATATAAGAAAATAAATTACCAAGGGTATTGTCTGACTTTCTTTTGACTTCTTCAGTGTCCTCTAAAGAAGTGCTTGTTTGAGATTCTTGACGGTATGCTGCAGTAAAAGAATAAGATATTTTATCAGCTAATCTACTTCCATTGGGAAAGATGTAGTCAGTAACAGTGGCAACAGATTTCTTTACCTTCTTCATTAACTGCATCTCCATCCTCCTTTTTTTCCAATTCTTTTTCGAATTCTCTTAATTTTTTCTCAGCTGAAAGAGTTAATTGGCCTGTGTTAGAAAAAGGTAGCTATAGGTAGGAAGGCTAGTATACTGACTGACAGCCTCTGCTTTCAAGTCAGGCAGACTTGGGGTTGAGTTCTGACCGTCACATAAGAGCTGTGGGCTTTGGTAAGTCACTCCATCGCTTTGTCTCAAATTCTAGTAGGTAAAATGAGGATCAATCAACTCTAAGCATTGCTGTGAGCATGGCTAGCACACAGGAAGTCTGCTCCACCTTTGCTTCTATCCTCTGAATTATATATTTTTTATGTTCAAAAAACCTCAATATTCTCTCCATTGACAAATTTTTCTTAAAAAAATAGATTGGGGCAAAACTGAACAGCAAAAAATTTTCAATGTTTGAAATTTTAAGAATGAAATTTCCTCAAGATTCAGGAAGATGGCAGAAGCGAGGTATGCAGTGAGTCCTGATATCACAACACGGAAAGGAGGCCGACTTGAGAGGTGGGTGACAAAACAGATGCTCTAAGACTCAATACTACATACTCTGAGATCTGAAGAGACTAGAAGACAGGTTACCAGAGGAGAAAACAAAACTCAGAGTGCCTTAACTGCTCCTGCGGAGCCGGTGGGGAGGGGCATCAGAGAGAGAAAGATGGTGGTGGTGGAGGAAGAGGACAGTTTCTTAAGCTAATCCACTTAAAAACTGTTGCAAAGACAGCAAAATTTAAAACTCAGAAAGCTCCTTAAAACAGCACAAAATGCTTAAAACCAAACTGTGAAAAGAAAACTGAGCAGGAGTCTACAGCTGTCTTGTGGAGCCCATAGCAGACCAGTCACCCTCGTAAATTGCACTGGGATTCCACTGCCCAGATAGCTGCAAATGTAACCAGAGGGAAGACCCCTGCAGTGGGCCCTCTTAAGAATCTGGCCAGAAAGAACTTCTAGAAGAATGATTACTAGCTGTAGATCTCTAAAGCCCGCTCTCTTCCCCCTCCCCTGAACAAGGGGATTGGAGTGGGCTGGAAGGGACCTGGACTGGGGAGGTGCAGCAAGCCCCACTCAGTTGCTGCAACCCAGACAAGGGCAAAAAGCTCTGAGCAGGTTCCCTCTACTCAGACAGAGGCTGCGATGAAGCAGCTTTGGCCCCAAACAAGGGAAAGTTGATTCACCAGCCCCACTTCCCACCACTGGCACTTGACGGGAGGCACTGTGGGAAGACTTGGGATAGTTTCTAGGATCACAGCCCCACACCAGAGGGAAAGCTGCCTGAATACCCAGTAACATGCAGACCCAGAGGAAATTACCAGAGGCTATGCAGCTCAAAGGGAAGGATATCAGCCTAAATAGGTGCACAGCCTGAACCATGATTGCAACTGGCAAGTGACAGGGCATTGTTTGGTTACTTGTGGTCCCTTGTGTCAGATTTACTAAGCAGAGGGAATCAATGCCCATCCTTCACAACCTGGGGTGGCAGAAACTAGAATCCAGGTGAATGAACCACTAGAGACCCTCTACTACAACATCTCCGAGACCAGAGGCATCAGGGGGAATATTCCTGCACCACAGAACACCTGTGGAAAACCCACAACCAGTGTTCCTGCACACACAGACAGCAAGCAGGATCTTCACTACTGCTAAAAGAATCTAGCAGAAGGGAAGAGGTATACTGATGACCAGCAAACACAGGTACTTTAGAGACTATCCTAAACTTCTGCAACATTAGAATCAGTCAGCTCACAATACTGCACCCTCTGAGACTATAAACAACTCTCATGTTAACCTTGATCACGTAAGTAATTCCTTCATTTAAATAATTACTAACCCAATAGCTGTCAGTTGTACCTCAAACCCATTTGAATGTATTTCATCAAATGGTTTAAAGCATTAATTGGAATCAATCTTCCTATCTTTGTTTTCCTAACTGCAGTCTGTCTATACCTGCTTCTCTAACCACTTACTCATCCTCTTTCAATATCTACTACTACCTCAAATAACACACATTAATCTATTACACTAATCTACATTGGTGTAAATTACCCTTTTATAGCCCCCCTTCTTCCTCTCTCTCTCTCCTTCTTTCACCCTCTCCCATTTGCCCAAACTTTTTTCCTACCTCCTTTTAGCACTCACTTAAGTTTATATTAACTTACTAAATTTAACTACCATTTTTTTACCTGTTCCAGAATTTATTATAGGTTTATACCCAAATTTGAGGAACCACAGAGAACAATTGAATAAGTTTTTTTTCTTACAAGGTTGAATAGTATGAGGCTTGGCTCAGAAGTGATTACTGTAAATAGGGCTCAGTGGTATCTCTCTCTCTTTTTTAATTTGTTATTTTTAGTTATACATGACAGTAGAGTATATTTTAACATACATATACAAACATGGAGTATATCTTACTTGAATTAGGATCTGTCTTGTAGGAGATTCACTGTGGTGTATTCATATATGTACAAAGAGGAGTTATGTCAGATTCATTCCACTGTCTTTCCTATTCCTATCCTCCTCCATTCCCTTATTTCTCCTTTATCTAGTCCACTGTGCCTCTTTAGTGATATCTCTTAAAATGGAGCTGATATTGGGATCAGCAGAGGCATACATTGAATTAAAATATCATTATCTAGATATTAACCCAACCCAGGACTCTTAAGAAAAAGAAGCTCACATAGTTGTCCTTCACTTAAAAGAAGTCAGAACTATACTGATAGATCAGTAGACAATATAAAAAAGCAAGGGAACAAACCAGCCCATAATGTTTGACAATAGACTTCAATGACACCACAGTTGAGGAAATGTTAGAGAAGTAATTTAGAAATTCATAGTTAAACTGTTCTATGAGCTAAAACACTAAGTAAGAAGTGAAATAAAGGAGAAGATAAGGAAATTAAAGATCACTTCAATAAAGAGAGAGTATGGAAAAGAATTAAGCAGAAATACTCAAAATGAAGGAATCAATAAATCAAATTAAATATTCAATGGAAAGCATCACCAATAGATTAGACCACTTTGAGGACAGACATTCAGGTCTCAAAGACAAAGTATATAATTCTAAAAATAAAGTCAACCCTAGAGTAAAGATATTAAGAGACCATGAACAGAATATTTAATGTTACTGGATAACATTAAAAGGCCAAATTTAAGATTTATTGGGATAGATGAAGACTCTGAAACACAAACTAAAGGAATGCACAATCTTTTCAATGAAGTAATATCAGAAAATTTTCCAAACCTTAAGATTGAAATGTGAATGTGCTGTCTGCAAGAGACTCATCTCACAGGCAAAGACATCCACAGACAGAAAGCAAAAGGATGGGGAAAATATACCACTCAAATGGATCTTGTAAACAAGCAGGGGTTACCATTCTTGTATCAGATAAAGTAAAATTCAAGGCAAAATTAATCAGAAGAGATTAATACTGCTTAAGGGAATCATATATCAACAAGATATAACAATCGTAAATATTTATGTCCCAAATAATGGAGCATCTATGTACATCAAACACACCTTTCTCAATATTAAGAATCAAATAGACCATAATACAATAATACTGGGTGACTTTAACACATCTCTCTCATTACTATATCCATCTTCCAAACAAAAACTAACCAAAGATTCTATAGAACTGAAAAATACAATTAATAACTTGGACAAGCAGACATCTTTAGAATATTTCATCCATCAATAACCGAATTCACTTTCTTCTCAGCAGCACATGGAACATTTTCTAGAATAGATCATATTTAGGGTCACAAAGCAAATCTTACCAAATATAAAAAAATACAGATAATATGTTACATTCTATCAGATTATAATGGAATGAAATTAAAAATCAATGATAAGATAAAAAATAGAAATCACTCTAACACCTGGAGATTAAATAATACACTCCTAAACAATGAATAGATATCAGAAGAAATCAGTGGAGAATAAAAAATTCCTTAAAGGTAAATGAAAACAGTGATACAACATATCAAAATCTTTGGGACAGTATGAAGGCAATTCTAAGAAGAAAGTTCATATGGGGCTGGGGATGTGGCTCAAGCGGTAGCGTGCTCGCCTGGCATGCGTGCGGCCGGGTTCGATCCTCAGCACCACATACAAAGATGTTGTGTCCACCGAAAACTAAAAAAAAAAGAAAAGAAAGTTCATAGCACTGAGCTCATATACTTAAAAGAATAGAAAGATACTAAATAAATAACCTAATATTACACCTCAAGGTCCTAGAAAAAGAAGAAAAAAACCCCAAAATCAGTAAGAAATAATTAAAATCAGAGATAAAAATCAATAAAATTGAGATTAAAAAATACAAAAGATCAATGAAACAAAGATTTGGTTTTTTGAAAGGATAAATAAAATTGACAAATCTTTTGCTAAAAACTAATCTTTTGCTAAAGAAAGAGAGAAAAGCCTCAGATTATCAAATTCAAAGATAGAAAAGGAAAGATCACCACAGACACTACTGAAATACAAAGGATCATCAGAAACTATTTTGAAAATTTATACTCCGATAAAATAGAAAATCTTGAAGACATGGAAAAATTCCTACAGACATATGACATACCCAAATTGAACCAGGAAGGAAAGAAAACTTAAAACAGATTAATTTCTATAATGAAATTGAAGCAGCCAAGAAAAACTTTCCAACAAAGAAAAGCCCAGAACTGGATGGATTCTCAGCTAAATTCTACCAGACCTTTAAAGAAGAACTAATACCAATCCTCCTCAAATTATTCCATGAAATAGAACAGGAGGAACTCAGAAAAACTCATTCTATAAAGCTAGTATCACTCCAATACCAAAACCAGATAAAGACACATCAAGGAAAAAAAACTTTAGACCAATATCTTTGATGAACATAGATACAAAAAAATTCTTAATAAATTATTGGCAAACTACACACAAAAACACATAAAAAATAGTGTTCCATGATTGAGTAGGATTCATCTCAGGGATTCAAGGTTGGTTCAACATATGGAATCAATAAATGTAATCCACCACATAAATAAACTTATAGACAAGAATCACATAATTATTTCGATAGTTGCAGAAAGAGTATTTGACAAAGTGCAGCATTCATTCATGTTTAAAATACTATAAAAACTAGAGGAACTAACCTCAACATTGTAAAGGCTATATGAGACAAACCCAAGGCCAACATTATTCTGAATGGAGAAAAACTGAAAGCATTTCTTCTAAAAACAGGAATAAGACAAGGATGCCCACTTTCACCATTCCTATTCAACATGGCCATTGAAACTCTGACCAGAACAATTAGTTAAGAGAAGGAATTAAATGGATAGACTAGGAAAAAAGGAGTTGAAATTATCTCTGTTTGTCAATGACATGATCCTATATTTAGAAGACCCCAAAACTCCACCAGAAGACTTCTAGAGCTCATAAAGGAATTCAACAAAATCACTGGATACAAGATCAATACCCATAAATCAATTTGGTTCCTATACTCCAAGGATAAATCTGCTAAAAATGAAATTAGGAAAACTATCCTATTCAAAATAGTCTCAAACAAAAGAATACTTTGAAATCAACCTAACAAAATAGGTGAAGGACCTCTACAATGAAAACTACAGAACACCAAAGAAAGAAATTGAAGAAGACCTTAAAAGATGGAAAGACCTCCCATGTTCTTGGGTAGGCAGAAACACTCGAAAGGCCATATTACCAAAGTGATTCAGATTCAATGACCTTCTTCATAGAAACAGAAAAAGCAGTCATGAAATTCATTTGGAAAAATAAGAGGCCTGGAATAGCCAAAGCAATTCGTGGTGAGAGAAGTGAAACAGGAGGCATCACAATACCTGACTTCAAATTATACTACAGAGCTATGGTACTGGAACCCAAACAGGCATGATTAGTCAGGAGAAAAAGCAGGAAGCTTTGGAAACGAGAGTTCAAGTCTTAGCTGGTACTGGGGTGGTTTCAAGGAGTCATTTATCTTCTATGAACCTCAATTTCTCATCTGTAAAATTAGAGAATTTATTAACTGATCTCCAAGATTTCTTCCAGTTTCACATTATGACTTTTTGAATTTGAAATTAATATTTCCCAAACAGAAAGACTTAAGTATAATCAGGGCTGACATATAAACATAAAACAACAAATTACACTGGAGTCAGGTGTGTCTTGCTATTGTTTTAATTGCCAATATAGATAAAGGTGTGAATACTACTCAAACTGTCTCTACCCAGTGAGTAGATACATAAAAGTAAAGACATTCAAATTTGGAAACTCCTTCTGATTCCTTTCCTTGGAGGTCTATAATTGAATTTTCTTTATTTACTTATGAGTTGGTTTATGTTTACTCATTCCTACCACCATTTTTAAGAAACCATAATGTGCAAGGGGCTGATAGCAAGATGAGCAAAAAAACAGTCCTTGCGCTAAAGTAGCCAGACTTAATAGCTGACCAAAACTTAAAATGCACATTTTAAAAAGATGGTTTACCTTGTCTTTTAGCTTGTAGTTCTGCAAGAAGATTTTCTTTCACCACTTTGATAGCTGCTTCAGTGGCCTCGGCTATAGAATTTTCTATTAATGATTCACGGGCTGCATCAAAAATTGGCTGAACGACTGTGGTATAGTCAATGACCTGCAAAGAATATTCAAGAAAATCCACATAAACACAAGGTACTCAATCAAAGATAAGTGAATAAAGGAAAGAAAGGAAGATCAGTAGAGTAGAGGAAGGAGAAAGAGGGAGGGAAGAGGGAGGGAAAAGTGGGGGAAAAAGGTGTGGGAGTTCTGTGTTTGGGATTGGGGTTCTACAAACTTTGTGACTGTGACATGCTTGGTGACTAGGAAGTTTCTGTGCAAAGCCCAGCTGCTAGTATATACCTGGCTACTGGGAAATTCCTGGGCAAAAGCACAGGATGCCGGGCTGCCATAGCAATGTCCTTCACAAATTTACCCTGCTTCCCACACCTGGGATGCCCAGCCGTCTCCCTCTGAGGGAATAAGATAACTAGGCAAGCACTATCTGGTCTCCATGGTAATGCCCCTGGAGGATAGGGACCCCATGTTTATTCTAACCTGCACCTTATCTCAGTTAGCTAGCACTCAGGGTTAAAGAAATACTAATTAGAATATAGTCATGGTAACGGGAGGTGTGTGTTCTTGGAGTTAATAAACTCCCAGGCAGGGAGGAACGGACACTTCACTTCTGCACCTCTTCTTCACCACTTCACTTCACTCTCTCTGCTCCATCCTGTCTGCCCGTTTGTACCCTGTGTCTGTGTCTGTTCTTTTGTGTGTCTCCTCACAGGTTTTCTCTACAGGTGTTCCTTTATAACAAGGAATGAAATATAATTCCATGTATGTACGATTTTGTCAAAATGAACCCAATCAGTATGTAAAACTATAATGCTCTAATTTAAAAAACTCAAGGTACTGAGAATACAAAACGTTGTTCATCTATTTATCTATATCATCTATCTATCTATGCCTATCTTCTAAAAATATTAATACCATTTCAGGTATTTCTGTAATTGTGTTCAGAATTCACTGACTTTGAGTACTTGCTTTAATAGACATTCATTCATATTTTTCATGCATGGATTTCATGTATTTATTCATATATACATGCATCATATGTATGGATATACATGATACACATATATTATATATATATATATATATATATATATATATTTGGAAATATATATATTTGGTTACATATATATTTTTTCCTTAATCAACAAAAATTTGAATGTATTAAATTAACTTTGTATGTATAACTTACATACAATAAAAGGTACCAGTTTTTACAAATAAATACATACAACAACCACCAAAATCAAGATATAGAACTTCAATATCACCCCAAAATGTTCCCTTTATGTCCCTGTGTAGGTAATACCTTCCCTCCTCTTCTCCCTTTCCCAGCTTTCATTCCAGGCTCTTGGCAATCACTTTCTGCTTCTGTCACTACAAATTAATTTTACTTTTTCTAAAATTTTAAGTAAATGGAATAATACAGCATATAACCTTTTTCATACTTTCTCCCCTTAATAAATTGGTTAGAATGGTTTTGATGAGTGTGATTGCAGGGGTCCCTTTTTATTGCTGAGCAGTGTTCCATTGTATGAATGTACCACAGATTTTTTTTAATCCACTCATATATTGATGGACCTTTGGGCTGTGTCCAGGATTTGACTATCATGAAGGAAGGTATGGTCATAATTTGTATAGAAATCTTTTGTAGACATGTGTTTCCAGGTCTCTTAGGTAAACACTTTAGAATGGAATTATATTTGACTTTATAATTAACCATCAGAGTGGGTAAATGATTTTACATCTCTACCAGCAATGTATGAAAGTTTCAGTGTCTCCATATCCTCACCAACACTTGGCTTTGTGAATTTTAAAATTTTAATAATTTTAGTGGATGTGAAGAAGTATCTCATTATAGTTTAAATTTATATTTCCTTTATCACTAATAATTTCAAACTTATTGAAATTATTAGCTGTTCACTTTTATTTTTAAAAAATATTTTTAGTTATTGATATAATACCCTCATTTTATTTATTCATTTTTAGGTGGTGCTGAGAATTGAACCCAGGGCCTCACATGTACTAGGCAAGTGCTCTACCACTGAGCTACAACCCCAGCCTCTCACTTTTCTTTCTGGGCACATGTTCAACTTTTGTTTATTTAAAAGATTGACTTATGATTCTTTATATGTTCTGAGTATATATCTTTTGTCAGGTAGATAATAAACTTAATACTGTATATTGGAATCTTTGAAATAGATTTCTATATTTCTTTTAAGTTGAATGACTATTTCTAGATTCCTAGACTCCATTCTTCTCTTCCATGTACTTATATTGTCTTAATCCATGCCAACAAGTCCACATCGACATCATCATTTTTAAATGGGTACACAGACTTTTATTAGATGAATTAGATATTAAACTTGTTTAAACTAAAATACTGATAATATATATTTAGGTATACATGTTTTAAATATATATTTAGACATAAGTTAAGCTATGATGAATACAATTATGTACAATATTCTTGATATTATAGTTTCTTTAGAAAAATGCATCAAGTTCAATAATTCAAAGGACATGCATGGATTTTAGGCTTGTATATGTTAGTTTCAATTGCTATTCCAAATGGTGATACTATTTTCAGCAACATAAGAGGATGTACTTTCCCCTCTCCTATCTACATGTCAGTATTGGGTGTTAACAGTAATCTTTTACATCTAACAATGAGATTGACATGACATATCTCTAGTTTTTTGGTATCTCTCAGTTTTTCAGGGAGGTGATTTTTTTTCTATGTTGCAAATCAAAGCCTCTTAAATGGCAGGCAAGCATTCACTGAGCTATGTCCCAGTCCCCTTTTTCTAATGTTTAATGGTTATTTATATCTACTATTTTGCGAATTGCCTGTTTGTTATTTTTTCCCCCTGGGGCTTTGTGCAGAATGGTGATTTGACTCGTGGTCTCTCTGACTGTCTTGTGGCTACATTGTGCTGGGAACTTCCTGTGCAAATGTAAAGGTCAAGATAGCCCAGTTGCTATGGTGACACCCTGCCTGAGGAGGCTGTGTGCAAAGATGCAGAGTTGTATCAGTCAGGACCTTGAGCTCAGGCACCAGCTCCTGGGGATAAAGAATTCTGAGCATAACAAGATAACCCTAATGTCTTGCCAGTCCTGTCTTTCAGATTGCCTGATTTGCTGAAACTTTCCACAAATAACCTTTGATGAAACCTATACAATAAACATGCTGAGCTAGCTTGGGGTCATTATGCCTGTATCAGAGAAAAACATCCCACCTGGCCCCAGCTTTTTCTTTCTATGTGTGTCTGTCTGTCTTTTCTCAATCCCCCATCACCCCTCACTAATGTGTCTTCTGAATTAATGCCCTTGGCTGAGAGATGGGGCTGTGGCATGGCTTTATATACATAGTGATTTTTCTCTTTATATTTTAAAATGATAATTCATCTGTCTGACCCATATTGTGCTGGGCTTACAATTTGCCTATACATCTTTTGATATGTCTCCCTTTACAAAGTGAAGCCTACTTCTCTTCTTTAATGTAGGTAGGACTTAGTGTTTTGTTTTAAAAGAATAAAGAACCAATATAAAAAAAAGGATAGAGTGTGGCACAAATGACAGTGGGTGATTTTTGAGAGTAAATCATGAGAGACATCGCAGCTCCCTCCTTGGTTCACTCTCTCTGAGGGAAGCTAGTAGCCATGTGACTGGGACACAAAAGCAGACCTATGAAGAGCTCATTCGTGTGACAGAGCCATCTTCCAGTCCCAGCCAAGCCTTCAGAGGTCTTTGGCTGAGTCAATATCTTGACTGCAATCTCATGAAAAAATCAGGACAGAGTTACCCATCTAAGTCATTCCTAAATTCCTGACCTGGTGAAACTATGCAAGATAAGAAATGTGTATTGTTACTTCAAATCTGCTAAGTTTGGGGTGGTATTTTTTTAAGGGGATAGGTCACACTAGTTTTGAACTCCTGGCCTCATCTGATCCTCCTGCCATGGCCTCCCAAGTAGCTGGGATTAAAGGCATGTGTCACTGTACCTGGCTCAGTTGGGGTAATTTTTAATGCAGTAATAGGTAACTAATACACACATATATAACAAATATATAAAAAATTCCCTCCTTG
This sequence comes from Marmota flaviventris, assembly GCF_047511675.1. NCBI lineage: Eukaryota > Metazoa > Chordata > Mammalia > Rodentia > Sciuridae > Marmota > Marmota flaviventris. The sequence continues at coordinate 53,819,879 of NC_092503.1, read as the reverse complement.
TGCTGTCAAAAGTTTAAACTTTTCTTTTAATTTTTTTTTGGACTTCAGTTTTTTTTCTTTCAGTTTTTACACTTTAATCATCTGGTTATAACTTCTTTTTTTTTAAACAATGAACAAATTAGAAGTTTAAGATACACATGCATACACAAATTTCTTTTCCCAAATTCCCTCAAAAGAGATAGATAATACTTTTAGAAAAGTATGCATTGTTTATGTTATTAAGCTTATATAACAATTATTAACAGCTGAAGTATATAGAGTGTTTTTCATTAAATTTCTATTCTAGTGGGTTGCTTCAGTTTGCTTGGTTTTCTATGTATATATCAATAATGAATTCCCAAACTCTTCCTTAGCAGTATAAATCTCCTCTTGATACACTTGAACACATTCAGTAGCATCTTCTTCCTGCAGTTCTCTCTTTTGGAGACTTCTGATCTCCTGCCCTATTCTGGACTGGTTATTTTCCAGGCTTACAGAACAACTGTCATCATGAACTGTCCCTCCCCACCATCTTGGTATTTCCTTTCCCTCTCTCCTGTCATAAATACCCTTTTTCTTCTTGGCTTAAGCTCTCATTTTGATGGAGCATATCCTCTAATGGCTTCCCGAGAAAGACAACTTGGGAGGTTTTGTGGTTCAGATATGAAATGTCCTCCAAAGTCTCATGTGTTGAAGGCTTAGTTCCCAATGCAGCAATGTTCAAAGATGGGACTTTTAGAAAATGATTGGATCATAGGAACTCTAATTTATCAGTTAATTAATCCATTTGATGGATTAATAATTTAAATGGACTACTGGGAGGTGGTACAAAACATGGGTTTGGCGAAAGAAGGTTCCTGGGGTTGTACCCTGGGGAACTCTATCTTCTTCCTGCTTACCCTGCCTCTGCTTCCTGGCTGCTTTGAACTTTGCTCTGCCATGACCTTCCACCATGATGTTCTGGCTCACATCAGGCCCAAAGCAACAGAGCCAGCTGACCATGGACTGAAACCATGAACCAAAATAAATCTTTCCTCCTTTATATTGTTATTGTCAGGCATTTTGGTCACAGTGATGAAAAGCTGACTAACGCAGAAGATATTTTTTTTTTTTTTTTTTTTTTTGTAATTGCAAGTGCCCTCATTCTCTCATTGGACTTGATTTATTACAATATAAAATTCTTGGCTGGAATCACTGCCCCTCAAAATTGTCATCTGTTTTTCAGAGTTGTGGTTGAGAAGAACCATACTATTTGAATTCCTAGTCCTTAGTATGAAAACTAGTTATTCTCTCCAAAGTTTTCTAGGTTATTTTCCCATAAGCTTCTGGATCTTTGTCCCCAATGTCCTGTGATTTCAAGTGATGTGCCTAAGAGTCTTTGTCCCTTCATTGTACTAGATATTCACAGAATCATTTATTTTTTATTTTTTCTTGTGTGGTGCTGGGGATTGAACCCAAGACCTTGTGCATGCAAAGCAAGCACTCTACAACTGAGCTATATCCCCAGCCCATGGATCATTTATTTTTATTTGTTTTTTGAGGTATTGGGGATTGAACCCAGGACCCCACACATGTGCCCTACCACCGAGTCATTATCTCTACCCTTTATTTTATTTGATTTTGAGACTTGTCTTGTTAAGTTGTTCAGGCTGGCCTTGAACTTGCGATCTTCCTTCCTTAGCCTCTCAAGTAGCTGGAATTGCAGGTGTGCACCACCATGCCAGGCTCACTGGGTCATTTGAATCTGGAAACATGTTCTTTAATCTGGGAAATTTTCTTTGATAATATTCTCCTCTCTGATTGTTCCTTCTAGAATTCCTACTGGATGATAGAGTTCATTGTTTTTCTCTCCTATTCTTTTTCTTCATCTCTTTGTCATTTTCTACTAAATTTCTGCTAATTTTTTTTTAAATTAAAAAACCCTTCTATTGAATTTTTTGGATCAACAAAACTATATTTATTTTGTCTTTATATATTTTCTATTTTAAATTTAATTTCCTCCATTTTATATTATGTATTTTTTAATTGATTTTAAAAAATAAATAAATGAAAGCGGAATGCATTACAATTCTTGTTATACATATACAGCACAATTTTTCATATCTCTGGTTGTATAAAAGTATGTTGACATCAATTTGTGTCTTCATACATTATAGGTACATTACATCCACAGTGGTAGAACTACTCTTTTAGTTATAGTTGTTTCAAAGATCTTTTCCAAGGCTATTGTATATCAGTTTTTCAAAACTGAAGCTTTCTATCAGAAATATGTCTTATATTTTGATGAAATAATAATCACTCATCTTTAAAACTGTTTTGGAGTATATTAATTGTTTGATTGCTGAAAAAATATTATCCCCCACATTACTAGCTTAAACAACAAACATTTATTATTTCATAGTTTCTGAGGGTCGAACAAAATAATTTCTCATGATTTTAAATAGTAAGGTCATAATGCATTTTATATTTACTCAAATTCTATCATGTAACTCAAATGCAATAAAATGCCTAAATACAAGCAATAGATAGCTTATCCTGTTTTAATGTAAATGGTTAACATATTACTATGTGATCACCAAACAATATGACTGATAACATACAGTTGCTATGCATGCAGTAATATGAACTTTCTTAGGGCCAACATTTGAGACTCATGATGAAATTTTCTAAACCACTACACATGATTTTGATATTGTAGTTGAAATGTATCATAATACTCTTCCTGCATATTTTAATAAAATTATGGAGTTTTGTTTTGAAGATGTAAATATAAATGGAGTGTGAAAAAATGTTATATTGGGGGATCTGTATAATCTAAGAGGCTTTAAAACCAAGTGAGATTTTACAGGAATATATTATCTGAGGATACATTTTGAGAGTATGTTTGAATTAAAAGACCTATGCACTAAGAAAAGTAAAAAAGACCAATTAATCTTAGAAGTGGTGCTAGGCATTGTGTCTTGAGTGACTCCTTAAAGAAAAGCAGTGATGATAATGCAAAACTTTTAATAAGTTAAAAATGATATTATCTATAATAGTATCCAATCCCATCAAATATCTAGAGGTCTATGTAAACTTTTGCACAGAAAACTCTTAAATTTTTACTCATAAAAATTTAAAAAGATTTAAATAAATGGTGGAGTATATATTTATGGACTAGAGGAGTCAATTCAGTGAAGATTCCCATTCTCCCAACTGATCTATATATCTGATGTAATCCCAATTAAAATTCCAAAATATTTTCTATATAAAATTACAAAGGACCGTGAATAGTTAATGTACCTCTGAAAGAGAGCAATAGGATGAAAGACCTTGCTCTATCTGACATCAGGACTTATTGAAGAGCTAAAATAATCTGTCAACATAGCATTGACAGAACAATAGCAGAAGAGAACAATGGAATAGACCACAGAGCCCCCACACATGTATTTAATGCACATGTATTAAAACATGCTTTAAAACAAAGGGAGTACCGTAAACAGTGGATAAAAGACAGGTTTTTTTTCCTTAAATGATCCTGGAATAAATGGATATCTGCATGGGAAAAAGTAAAATTTACTCCATGAAATTTACCCACAAGAAAGTCAATCCTCGGTATAGTTTACATCTAAATGTGAAAGTCCAAAAATTTTAGAAGTTAATATAATATCTTCACGATGCTTGGCAAGTAAAAATTTATTTCTCAAAGGTGAGTCATAAAAGTACTGATAAAAAAGGACAAGCTTGACAAACTATTCTCCACTAAAATCAAGAACTTGTGTTCACTGACAAATGCCACCAAAAAAAAGCAAAACAGCAAACCACAGGGTGACAGAAAATATGTGAATTGCTTAAAATCAACAAAAAAAGTGGTCTGCAGACAATGTAACTCCTACTGACAACATGTAAAAATACACAATAAAAGTGGACAGGACACTTGAACAAACACTTCAGAAAGAGAATATCTTGAATGGCCTGTAAGCATTTGAAAAATGTTCAACCTCATCAGTTATTAGAACAATGTAAATTAAAACTACAGTGAGATATTATTAAATGCCCACTTGAATGGATAAAATCAGAAAGACTGACCACAAGAAGAACTGGCAGGACTCTGGAAAAACAGAACATTCATACCATGCAGATAGGATTGTAAATTAGTAGAACTATTCTGGAATTACCTACTCAAGTTAAACGTATGCACACTCCTGTGTCCCAGAAATTGTCCTCCTAGATATATCTCCAAAACATAAACACATACATGTGTACTCCAAGAGACACATACAAGACTATCTATAGCAGTATTATTCATAATACATCAAGTTTTATTGACACCCAAATATGGATAAATTATAATTTATCTGTTGAATGAATTTTATCCTAAAATGATTGAGCTACAGTTATGTATAGAACATGAATAAATATTGCAATCATAATATTAAGTGAAAGAAGCCAGGCACAAAGAATATAAAATTTTTAAGCCCACGAAGCTTAAAAAACATGCAAAACTAGGGGCTCGGCGGTAGAGTGCTTGCCTAGCATGTGTGAGGCACTGGGTTTGATTCTCAGCACCACATATAAGTAAATAAAATAAACATCCATTGACAAGTAAAAAATAACTTTCAAAAACATGCAAAAGTATTCCATGATGTCTGATATGCTAAAACCACGAAAGTGTGGAAACAAATACCATAAAACAGGCAGCAGTTACCTCCTTTGTGGAGGCAGGTTGTCGTAGGGACTTATAATGGGAAGAGACATGGAAAAGTCTTCTGGAGTGTTGGAAACATTTCATATTTGACCTGGGGTGGTGGTTATACGGAAGGCTTATTTTAAAATGATTTAGGGAGTTTCACTTTTCTGTATATTTGTCATATTTCATAATAAAGAAGTTAAAGGCAAATTGAAAATGTCACTCCTGTGCTGAAAAGAATCTAACAGCATTTTGAATCACTCCAAAACCTTCCCATGACCTGCACTGCTCTGACTACGTCTTCAACCACCACGAGATGCTCTTCCTCCTTTCATAGATAACACTGTACATACACTGACCTTCTTATAATTTCTCTACAGTCCAATCTCTCATCAAAACATCTGGCTCTACTTTCAAGTTATATCCCAGATCTGCCTGCTTCTTACTACCTTTACTGCTGTCACTCCAGTCTGAGATATAAATAATTTCTCTTCATTTACTGAGTAAATAAGATCACTGGGGGAGAAGAGGACAAGGAACTGACAGACCAGGGAGCTGGGAGGATCGTCTTTGCAGATGTTGAAATCACTGAGGATCAGGGCAGGAGTGGGACCGTGGGGAGACTGAGAGTGAGGCAGGGGGGTGCAACCCAGGAAACAGAGTGGAAGGTGATAGGTGGCATCATCTGGGTGACAGGACATTCAAATCTGAGGGCTTCTAGGAAGCAGAAGTGCCAATAACCGGAAGGAGGAAAGAGGATGTCTTTCCCACTGGGAGCTCAGTGGAGTAATTTCCCAGCTGACAGTATGAAATGCAGAAAACAATAGAAATGAAATCCTACAAATTACAGTCAAGGATAGATAGATGAGCAGATAAGTAGGTAGTTACCTTTCCTTTGTAATAGTTTGCAATCAAATGGCTAAGTGTCGTTTTCCCTGAATATTGAGGTCCAAAGATGAATATTTTACATGGCGGTATTGGCATAGGTGGAAGAAGAAAGGGACGTGGATTCAATAAAAAACTTTTTAATGTTTCTTCTGATGAAAGACAGTATATTTTACCTAGAAAACTTAAAATACATCGTAACAATAAGCAACTGAAAACATATGTGGAGAAGTTTTAAAATTAAGCTCTGAAAGTCTTACTTACCTCACAGAAAAATCTGGTAATCCTGAATAAATGTTACCTTCTTTTAAAGCCACAGGACATGTGCGTCCCCATTTGCTTCTGCGCCATCTGTATCTTGGTGCAATAAGTTTATAAGCTGAGAGAGTATGAAATAGCTCGTCCTGCAAATCACAAATACTACACTGAAAAATGTGGGCATAAATTGTGCTAAAGGGAGCGGTATCAAATATTTTGATTCTTATTTGATGACACTTTACTATTTAAGAAATAATGTTGAATGCAAATTTGGACCTTTTTCTTTTTTTAATATTTATTTTTTAGTTGTAGCTGGACACAATACCTTTATTTTATTTATTTATTTTTATGTGGTGCTGAGGATCGAACCCAGGGCCTCACACGCGCTAGGCGAGCACTCCACCACTGAGCTACAACCCCAGCCCCAGGGCTTTTTCTTAATCACAACATTTTGTACTTGTCCCCAGGTTTAATGAGACTAATTTTCATTTCAATTTTATTTCAATTTTACTGAACATTTTTTTATTATGTGGTAGAGTGAGCATGGGATAGAAAGGACATTCTCTATTATATCTCCGCAAAAAATCAGATTCTAAAAATGTTTTTCTTTTATTGGTGGTACTGGGGATTGGACCTAGTGCTTGTGTTTGCTAGAGAAGTGCTCTACCAGCAAGCTACATCCTCAGCCCTTCAAAAATTCTTATGGAAAAAGTTTTAAAATGTACCAGATTTTTAGTCAATTTATCTAAGCTTTTAAATAGTAAGATGTTATATACAGATTGTTTTTGCATTTACTTATAAGGGGTAAAACTTTCATTCTGAAACTTTAAATCTCCCTCAGCAATTGTGGGAGACCAACCTCGCACGTGACTGAGTTAACTCCCCTGCTAAGTGATGAGGTGGCAGCCATGCTGCTAGACTGCCCTGCTTTTCTAGGGTTCAAGTCACTGTGTTTCGTTTCCGGCATGGGCGTGCCTTCCCACATCCCCATGGATGGAGCTGTGCTCACCTGTTCCTTTGTAATATTACCCCTTGCCCTGTTTAGGATAGAATTTTCCATGGAAGTGCCTTGTGTGTGTCCCCTTCTTTTACTGTGTCCTTGGATGTGGCCTACCCAGATGTCAGTCAACCTGCTGACAGTGGGCATCATGAAGCTAGACTCAGCCCCTTGAAACCTGACTCCTTACCTCATTTGAATAGCATCTGCGGGCTCGCGCGCGCGCGCTCTCTCTCTCTCTCTCTCTCTCTCTCTCTCTCTCTCTCTCTCTCTCTCTCTCTCCCCTTAAGGTCAGAGGAGCCGTCACAGCATCCCCAAAGAAAAAGGTATTTCTGTCTCTTGTTTGGTTATTTCACGCAGCCAAATTAGCCCAGTTCCCCTGGAGTGACCCCTGAGTGTTTTAGTCACGAGCAACCCGGCAAGTGGTGTCCCTGGGTGGGCAAAAGGTCTGAGTGCTTAAGCCGCTGGGACAAAAGCCACAAGCAATCATTTCTGTTGGTAACTTCCAGACCTCAAAGACTGTCAAAAGATTCACCTGTCTTTGTGCTATCTTAGCAGGGAATGACAGAACTAGGACAAGATGGCACACCAGGCACCTGGGAGGGGGAAAGGTCCCAGACTGCCTTTGACACTCAGATGTGGATAGCACATATGCCTGCTGGCTCTAGAACTGAGCACAGAGCACAGACGAGACTGGGAACTGTGGTCTTGCCTGGACCATTGTAAAATCTGAAAGCAAAGAGGCATGCACACTGCCAGGATATTGCATGAGAGTCCTCACTGAGGGCTGGAAGTGTTAAGACTAAGAACCTCATTGATGGGGCAAGTGGTGCCAACAGCCTTCTCCAAGGAGCCCATAGACAATAAACTAGGATGGAAACTACCCAGAGGAGTCAAGAGGTGGTCACTCTTTCCTTATCATCCCTCCTTCCTGTCCAAACATGGGAAAAGTGTTTTAATAGCAGACCACATTCCCTTCTCAAATTCCTGTTCCTCAAGCCACACTTATAATAGGTGCTGAGTGGGGAGAAGAGGAGTTTTTGAATGAGTTTGGTATTAAAGACTTAAAACTGATAAGGACTACCTTCTGGTTAAACTAGGCAGAATGGATTCTTGCATTTATATTTACTGCTTCCCTGAAATTCCCTAAAATGACAGCAGAGGCATAAAAAAAGGAATATGTACACAAAGACACGGAGAATGGAAGAAGAGACCAAAATGATGGTCAGAGCTGGAAACTGACCAGCAGTGGCTATACAGTTTTGGAAACTAGAAAGCAGATTGATTAGTAGTAACTGGTTTAGATCAGAGAAAGGCAAAAGCTAAAATATCTGCCGTGGCAAGGATGGATTTGGGGTGGATGGGGATAAGAAGCCAGTTGACTCCAAAATCCTAGAAAGACACTGGCCTGGGTGATACCAAGTACCTCTGAAGGGGGCTGAATGGGAGCATAAAACAGGATGACTGGTTGGAAGTCTTTGAAAAGGGGTGCTAGTAGCCAGAGCCACCTCCCACTCCCCTCAGTTAATTCACTTACCCTTCCCCCCACACTCCCACCATCTCTCTTTCAGGCAGAAAACGGGACAGACTGAATCCGAGGCTTATGTGAGACCACTGAGGTCAGGGTGGAGGAGGGCATGAGAAATTTAACAATGATAGCCACTGCCCTCAGGAGACACTCCTGCCTAAACCTCTCCCAAAGAAACTCTGGCCCTTCCTATGATCTATCACATAAATAATTATGGTGGGCACAGCAGGATTCTCAGCTCTACTGAAGGCTCTATCTCCATTGGGTGAATGACCTGGCACTGAATAGGCTCATTTGTAAGACATGGGATAAAATAAAAAATACAAGTCCTTGTTCTCAATTTAGTTGAGAATTTCTAGATTGCAACAGCAGAGCATTAAACTAAGAGTGGAGCCCTTCTAAGCACAAGATCCAGTGAGAGGTCCATGAAGACAGTTCTGCCTCATAATTCAGTTGTTAGATATTTTGAATGTCACTATTGGTCCTAGGTGCTTTACAAGTATGATCTCATGTAATCCTTACAATAACACAATGCCATAATAGTTACTGTCCCCTTTATCTTAATCATTGAATAAAGAAAAAAATTTACAAAATCCCACAGGTCTGGTAGGCTGCAGAGCTGGACTTCAAATCCAGGTTATTCTGATTAGAAACCAATGCTGGTATCCTCCATGTGCATGGTGCCAGCCTGACACTGAGCTTCCTTTACCATGTCCCCAGGCCCACTCCCCCTCTCTACAAATTCATCAGCAGTTATAGCTCCCAAATTCCCCATAGCTAGAGTTCTCATAAAGGTCTTTGCTCCTCTCTTATTCCTTTAAACCAGTGAGTCCCCTGCCCCCTCAGGATCTACAGTAGAATCTCCTAGAAAGTTCTTTTTGTTTTTTTTTTTGTAAAATATACATAACATAAAATTCACCATTTAGCTAGCTATCTTTAAGTGTTCAATTCAGGGGGATTAACTACATTGACAATGTGTACAACCACCAACACTATTTCCAGAACACGCTTTCATCCTCCCCCAAAGAAACTCCACCTATGAAGCATACCTCACTATTCTCCTCTCCTCAGGTCCTGGCACTCTCACTTCTACTTTTTCACTCTATGAATTGGCCTATTCTAGGTACCTTGTGTAAATCATAATATTTGCTCTATTGTGTCTGGCTTGTTTCACTTAGCACAGTATTTTCAAGGTTCATTTGTATTTTATCATGTATCAGAATTTCATTCCTTTTTAAGGCTGAATAATATTCTATCAGGTGTGTGTGTGTGTGTGTGTGTGTGTGTGTGTGTATCTTATCCATTCATCCACTTATGGACATTGGGACATGTTTCTATCTTCTGGTTATTGGGAATATAGCTGTTATACACATTAAAGTTCAAGTATCTAATGGAGTTCCTACTTTCAATTTTCTTGGGGATAGTACCTAAAAGTGGACCTGCTGGATCATATGGTAATTCTTTATTTAACTTTTTGAGGAAACATTAAACCATTTTAAACAGTAGCTGTCCCATTTATGACCCCACCAGCAATGCAAGAGGGTTCCAATATGTCAATACTTTTTTTCCTATTTTTTGGATGAGAATCATCGTAATGGGTATGAGGTGGTATCTCATTATAGTCTTTTCAAAATTATTATAGTCTTGATTTGCATTTCCCCATGATTTTAGTGATGTTGAACAACTTTTTATGTGCTTGTTGGCCACTTATCAGTCTTCTTTGGAGAAATGTCTGTTCAAGTTCCTTGTCCGTTTATGAATTGGATTCTTCTATTGCTGTAGAATTGAAGTTATTTACATATCCTGAACATTAGTCCCTCATCAGATGTATGATTTGCAAACATTCTCTCCATTTTATGGGTTATCTTTTCACTCTATTGATAGTGTCCTTTGATGCACAAAAGCTTTTATTTTTATTTATTTATTTATTTTTGGTGGTACTGGGGATTGAACCAAGGGCCTTGTGCATGTGAGGTAAGCACTCAACCAACTGAGCTATAGCTTTTAATTTTTAAAAAATGTGTTTTAGTTATAAATGGAGACAATACCCTTAATTAATTTATTTATTTATTTTATGTGGTGCTAGGGATTGAACCCTGTGCCTCACTCATGCTAGGCAAGCATTCTAGCACTGATCCACGACCCCAGCCCCTAGCTTTTAATTTTAATAAAGTCAAACTTATCTATTTTTTTCTTTTGTTGTATATGCATTTGATGTCATATCCTGTTTTGTTTTGTTTGATTTAATGCCAGGTTCCTATCCCAGAAATTCTATTTTAACTGCTTTGGGCACTGATTTATTTTAAAAGCTTCCTAGATGAATCCACCATGCAGTCAGGGCTGAAAAATCGCTGCTTTAAACATTACCATTATGCTGTACTGATTCTCTAAAAACTACCTGCCTTTAGCTGAAGAATATTCATCCAAAGTCCTTGAAAACACACAAGAACTATCTATTTATGATGGGACCCTTTTGTTTTATTTTGAGACACAGTGTTACTAAGTTGCTTAGGGCCTTGCTAAATTGCTGAGGCTGGATTTGAACTTGTGATCCACCTGCCTCAGTCTCCTGAGCCACTGGGCTTACAGGCGTGCACCACCATGCCTGGCCCATTTTTGTTTCAAAAATCTTGTTGTGTTATAGTTAGTTATCTAATAGAATATTGTGTTAATATTATAGCTTCTTCCCCAAACCATTTTTTTCTTCCCAACTCCCATTTTTAAAAAGGTATCCTGAAATTTCTTTTAGACCTTGTAAAGATACAAACTAAGGTTACAACACATATTGAACACAAAGGTTTTCAAACAGTTAAGCGTAACTTACAGTTTCCGTTATATCATTCATTTCTTCCTCTGAACTCTGAAGTTTGGTCACAACAGCTGCTCTTTTTAGGTTCAGATATTTGAGTCGTTCTATAACTGTCTGGATTATAAGAACAAACATTTGAATACACTGACATCTGAATATCTCAAACATTCTGAAAAAGTGATAGGTTCATTATTGGAGGCCATGCTTCCTCTGAACCTCCAGGTAGACTCCTTGATCACTTTTTCCTGGCTTCTGGTGTTTGCTGGCAATCTTTGGTGTTTCTTGACTTGTTTATGCATCACTCCAAACTTTGCCTCTGTTGTCACATAGCCATCTTCTCTCTGTGTGTCTGACTTTCTTGTCCTAATCTATATTGAAATAGAGCCCACCCTAATTATGCATGATCTCAACCTGATTGAACATGTAAAGACCTTGTTTCTAAATAAGGTCATATTCACAGGTATTAAGGTTAGGGTTTTAACAAATATTTTTGAGGGACATATTTCAACCCATGATACTCTGCCCTATGGTCCCTGAATATTCATGACTCTAGAGGTCTGGGTCTATAGGAACTCTTCAGACAAAGGGAAGAAAGCCATGTGAAGGTGGAGGGAGACACAGGAGCAATGCTGCCATAAGTCATGAAATACCTGGGACTACCATAGCTGGGAGAGGCAATGATGGATCCTCCCCTAGAGGATTTGGAGGGAACAAGACAATATCTTGAGTTTGTACTTCCAGCCTCTGGAACTGTGAGAGAATAAGTTTCTGTCATTTGAAGCTATCCGGTTGGTAAGACATAGGATAGATTATGGTAACCCTAGAAAACTAATGTAGACACAAGCTATGTGGAAGAAACTGGAAAAACAATGGGCTAGTAACTAGAATCTGAGGTGAGAGATGGTGAGAAAGAAAAAATAATGTTGGTGTGTGGTGGTCTATGGAAGATTATGTTATTCACAATTCATCCTTCCCTTGTTTCATTGATTAATTGTCTAGTTAATTTTGGGTAGAGTATACTTCTTTACCCTCTAATGTTGAGCTTCTCCTTGTAACTTGCTTTCACAAATAGGATGTGTGCAGAAGTAGCAGGGTACCAATTCCAGACTGGGGTTTTAAATAATTTTTGCAGTGAGGGCATAGTACTGGGAATTTACCACTGAGCTAAATCCCCAGTCCTTTTGATTTTATTTTTTATTTTGAGATAGGGTCTTGCTAAGTTGCTTAGGGCCTCACTGAGTTGCTGAGGCTGGCCTCAAACTTGTATCCTCCTGTCTCAGCCTCCTGAGTCCCTAGAATTACAGTTGTGCACCACCACACCCGGCAAGACTGGGGTTTTAATAAGCTTGGAAATTTTCAACCAAGCCTCTTAGATCTTCTGTCCTCTAGTGTGTCCAAGTAGAAAACAAAATTCTGGGTGTATTTTGAGGAAGAAATCTGCTGTGTATGCTGATGAATGGGTTGTGGATGTGAGAAAAAAAAAAGAGAAGAGCAATAGGAAGAATGGTGCTGACATGTATTGAAAGAGGCAACTGAGGGGGAAACACATTTGGGCAGATGTTATACATAATGACGGTTAGACATCAAACTGGATATGTAGCAGTTCGGCAGCAGTCAAGTACACCAGTGTGGAATTCAGGGGAAAGATGTGGGATAATAATATTTGTGGAGAGTACTGACTTGGATCATGGTTTTTGACTGCCTTAGAGTTGTGGCTGTGCTTTGCCCTGGGAACTTTCTGTGCAAAGGTGCAGGATGAGATTGCCCAGGAGCTTCGGTAATGCCCTGCCTGAGGAAGTTCTGTGCAAAGGTACAGTACAATAACAATCTTGAACTTGTGCCCAGATGCCAGCTGCCAGGGAGAGAGAATTCTGAGCATAACAAGATGACCACAATATCTTCTAAGCACTACAACCTTCAAGCCTCCCTGCTTTGCAGAAAATCTGGACAATGGGCTTCCTGGATACAGCAGGATAATAACAGAATGTTCCTAGCACTGCAACAGTATAATAGTTACAAGAATGTTTCTAGTTCTGTAACTTTTTAGTACACAAACAACAATGTGCACTAACTTCCTGATTGTGAGACCCTATATAATAACCCTGCTGAGCTAGCTCTGGGTCATTGTTCTTCCATCAGAGGTTGGTGTCCCACTCGGTCCCAGCTTTCTCTCTATAAGTGTTTGTGTGTATTTCTTAATCTCCCATCACTCCTTGCCAGTTTCTAGCATTTGGCCATGCAAGTTGTAGCAAATATTAATTTAAGAGATGCCAGTATTGAGAAGTATTTGAAGTCCTTAGGATGAAGTCTCCTAAGGGGTGAGGACAGAAGTGAGCTCTGGGGTCTAACACTAGAGATGAGAGATTTAGAATGTCCAGTAAGGAGTAGTGGAGCAATTAAGCAGGGGAAATCTAAGAAGCCATGGAAAGGAGAGAGCAGGAAGACATGGTCAGATGTATCAAATGTGCTTCTAGATTAAATTAGATGAAAAATGACCACTGGCTTGATTAAGAGGAGATCTCTAGTGATCTTGGCAAGAGCACATCCCAAGTGAGGAGCTTCACCTTGATTTGGTTTCACTGTTAGCACTATTACCCCATTGCCACCAGTGAGATCAAATCAGAAAACTGGGGGTTATCTTTGACTTTTCTGTCTCCCCTAACTCCTATGCTAAGTGACTCACTAAGTTCTTCAAGCAGACATCTTATATATGTCTCAGACCTGTCCCCTTTGTTCATTCCTATGGTAACTACCCTAGATTAGGCCACTGTCTTTTATCTGATGACTGCAGAAGCCAAGACTAGCCTTCCTACCCTCAGTTTGATTCTTCTCCCATTTTTCTCTTGTTCTATAGTCTGGGTGATGGTTCTTAAATGAAAAAAGGATCATTTTCACTCTCTGGCTTCAAATCTTTCACTGGCTATGACCTCCCTCATAATGAGGCCTAAATGCCTTAACTCCTTAAGTCCCAGGTTTTTCTTGGTGCAGTCCCTGCTTGGTTCTAGAGTCTCTGCACTACTGTACTCCTACTATCTCATCTTCCTATTTCCAGTCCTACAATTCACCTGCTCTTTCTTGCCCCTAGGGTCTTTGCACACTCTCCCCTGAGCATAGAAGAGTTTGGCTCCCTGTCCCTCCCCTAGCCTTCGAGGTCTAATTCTTACTCATCATAAGTGAGATTTCAGACAGTGGCCCTCCTTACCAGACTAGGTTTTGTTCTTCTTTTGTGAGCTCCAATAACCTTATTTATTAAACCACCATTTAAATATTTATTTCCCCCCACATATTGGATACTATATGAGGGGAGGGACATGTGGACTCATTTCCCTCCTTCATGTTTATATCCTTGGAGCTTATGATAATGCCAGACACTGATTATGTATTCCAGAAATAGCTACTGTGTTTTTTATTATTACTTTTTGGGGTTTCATTTTTTTTCTACATCCTTACCAGCACTTGTTATTATCCCCCTTCTCTCTAATTTTTTAAATAGTGGGTATGAAGTGTTTTCTTATTAAGGTTGGGATTTACTTTTCCTTAATGACTAATGATATGAAGCATCTTAATGATGCTTATTGATTGCCACTTAATTTTCTTTGAGGTACTAGAAAGTAGTACCTCAAACAGAGCTTCTATTTATTTGATACCAGGAATTGAACCCAGGAGCACTTTACCACTGAGCCACAGTCCCAGCACTTTCTATTTTTTACTTTGAGACATAGTCTCACTAAATTGCATAGAGCTGGGCAGCAGTTGTAGCTCAATGGTAGAGCACTTGCCTAGCATGTGTGAGGCCCTGGGTTCCATCCTCAGCACTACATAAAAATAAAGGTATAGTGTCCATCTACAACTAAAAACCAAACAAACGAACAAACAAACAAACAAAAACTCTTAAAAAAATAAATTGCATAGGGCCTTGAACTTGTGATCCTCCTGTCTCAGCCTCCTGAGCAATTGGAATTACAGGTATGAGCCAACAGCATCAGGCCAAAAAGACCTTTTATTTTTTTTTCCCACCCAAATAGACCTTTTATTTTTTTTATTTTTTTTTTTAATTTTTTATTGTGGGTTGTTCAAAACATTACAAATTTCTTGACATATCATATTCCACACTTTGATTCAAGTGGGTTATGAACTCCCACCTTTACCCCATACCCAGATTGCAGAATCACATCAGTTACACATCCATTGATTTACAAATTGCCATACTAGTGTCTGTTGTGCTCCGCTGCCTTTCCCGTCCTCCCCCCTCCCCCCTCCCCACCTCTCCCCTCCCCTCCCCTCCTCTCTCTCTACCTCCTCCACTGTATAACCCTGAGGGTCTCCTTCCATTACCATGCAATTTCCCTTCTCTCTCCCTTTCCCTCCCACCTCTCATCCCTGTTAAATGTTAATCTTCTTCTCATGCTCTTCGTCCCTACTCTGTTCTTAGTTACTCTCCTTATATCAAAGAAGACATTTGGCATTTGTTTTTTAGGGATTGGCTAGCTTCACTTAGCATAATCTGCTCTAATGCCATCCATTTCCCTGTAAATTCTATGATTTTGTCATTTTTTTAATGCAGAGTAATACTCCATTGTGTATAAATGCCACATTTTTTTTATCCATTCGTCTATTGAAGGGCATCTAGGTTGGTTCCACAGTCTTGCTATTGTGAACTGTGCTGCTATGAACATCGATGTAGCAGTGTCCCTGTAGCATGCCCTTTTTAGGTCTTTAGGGAATAGACCAAGAAGGGGAATAGCTGGGTCAAATGGTGGCTCCATTCCCAACTTTCCAAGAAATCTCCATACTGCTTTCCAAATTGGCTGCACCGATCTGCAGTCCCACCAGCAATGTACAAGTGTACCCTTTTCCCCACATCCTCGCCAGCACTTGTTGTTGTTTGACTTCTTAATGGCTGCCAATCTTACTGGAGTGAGATGGTATCTTAGGGTGGTTTTGATTTGCATTTCTCTGACAGCTAGAGATGTTGAACATTTTTTCATGTACTTGTTGATTGACTGTATGTCCTCCTCTGAGAAGTGTCTGTTCAGGTCCTTGGCCCATTTGTTGATTGGGTTGTTTGTTCTCTTATTGTCTAATTTTTTGAGTTCTTTGTATACTCTGGATATTAGGGCTCTATCTGAAGTGTGAGGAGTAAAGATTTGTTCCCAGGGTGTAGGCTCCCTATTTACCTCTCTTATTGTTTCTTTTGCTGAGAAAAAACTTTTTAGTTTGAGTAAGTCCCATTTGTTGATTCTAGTTATTAACTTTTGTGCTATGGGTGTCCTATTGAGGAATTTGGAGCCCGACCCCACCGAATGTAGATCGTAGCCAACTTTTTCTTCTATCAGACGGCGCGTCTCTGATTTGATATCAAGCTCCTTGATCCATTTTGAATTCACTTTTGTGCATGGCAAGAGAAAGGGATTCAGTTTCATTTTGTTGCATATGGATTTCCAGTTTTCCCAGCACCATTTGTTGAAGATGCTATCCTTCCTCCATTGCATGTTTTTAGCCCCTTTATCAAATATAAGAAAGTTGTAGTTTTGTGGATTGGTTTCTGTGTCCTCTATTCTGTACCATTGGTCCACCCGTCTGTTTTGGTACCAGTACCATGCTGTTTTTGTTACTATTGCTCTGTAGTATAGTTTGAAGTCTGGTATCGCTATACCGCCTGATTCACACTTCCTGCTTAGCATTGTTTTTGCTATTCTGGGTCTTTTATTTTTCCATATGAATTTCATGATTGCTTTCTCTATTTCTACAAGAAATGCCGTTGGGATTTTGATTGGCATTGCATTAAACCTATAGAGAACTTTTGGTAATATCGCCATTTTGATGATGTTAGTTCTGCCTATCCATGAACAGGGTATATTTTTCCATCTTCTAAGATCTTCTTCTATTTCTCTCTTTAGGGTTCTGTAGTTTTCATTGTATAAGTCTTTCACCTCTTTTGTTAGGTTGATTCCCAAGTATTTTATTTTTTTTGAAGATATTTTGAATGGAGTGGTTGTCTTCATTTCCATTTCAGAGGATTTGTCGCTGATATACAGGAATGCCTTTCATTTATGCGTGTTGATTTTATATCCTGCCACTTTGCTGAATTCATTTATTAGCTCTAATAGTTTCTTTGTAGAGCCTTTTGGGTCTGCTAGGTATAGAATCATATCATCTGCAAATAGTGATAATTTAAGTTCTTCTTTTCCTATTTTTATGCCTTTAATTTCTTTCATCTGTCTAATTGCTCTGGCCAATGTTTCGAGAACTATGTTGAACAGAAGTGGAGAGAGAGGGCATCCCTGTCTTGTTCCAGATTTTAGAGGGAATGCCTTCAGTTTTTCTCCATTCAGAATGATGCTAGCCTGAGGCTTAGCATAGATTGCTTTTACAATATTGAGGTATGTTCCTGTTATCCCTAGTTTTTCTAGAGCTTTGAACATAAAGGGATGCTGTACTTTGTCGAATGCTTTTTCCGCATCTATCGAGATGATCATATGGTTCTTATTTTTAAGTCTATTGATGTGGTGAATAACATTTATTGATTTCCGTATATTGAACCAGCCTTGCATCCCAGGGATGAATCCTACTTGATCATGGTGTACAATTTTTTTGATATGTTTTTGTATCCGATTCGCCAGAATTTTATTGAGGATTTTTGCATCTAGGTTCATTAGAGATATTGGTCTGTAGTTTTCTTTCTTTGAAGTGTCTTTGTCTGGTTTAGGTATCAGGGTGATGTTGGCCTCATAGAATGAATTTGGAAGTTCTCCCTCCTTTTCTATTTCCTGAAGTAGCTTGAAAAGTATTGGTATTAGTTCTTCTTTAAAGGTTTTGTAAAATTCTGCTGTATACCCATCTGGACCTGGGCTTTTCTTAGTTGGTAGTCTTTTTATGGTTTCTTCTATTTCCTCAATTGATATTGGTCTGTTTAGGTTTTCTATATCCTCCTGACTCAATCTGGGCAGATCATATGACTTAAGAAATTTATCTATGCCTTCACTATCTTCTAATTTGTTGGAGTATAAGGATTCAAAATAGTTTTTGATTATCTTCTGTATTTCTGAAGTGTCTGTTGTGATATTGCCTTTTTCATCCCGTATGCTAGTAATTTGAGTTCTCTCTCTTCTTCTCTTCGCTAGCATGGCCAAGGGTCTGTCGATTTTGTTTATTTTTTCAAAGAACCAACTTTTAGTTTTGTCAATTTTTTCAATTGTTTCTTTTGTTTCAATTTCATTAATTTCAGCTCTGATTTTAATTATTTCTTGCCTTCTACTTCTTTTGCTGTTGTTTTGCTCTTCTTTTTCAAGGATTTTGAGATGAAGTATGAGATCATTTATTTGTTGGTTTTTTCTTTTTTTAAGGAATGAACTCCAAGCAATGAATTTTCCTCTTAGAACTGCTTTCAATGTGTCCCATAGATTCCGATATGTTGTGTCTGTGTTTTCATTAATCTCTAAGAATTTTTTAATTTCCTCCTTGATGTCTTCTATAACCCATTGATCATTCAGTAACCTATTGTTCATTCTCCAAGTGATGTATGCTTTTTCCTTCCTTCTTTTATCGTTGATTTTCAGTTTCATTCCATTATGATCAGATAAGATGCATGGTATTATCTCTACTCCTTTATATTGTCTAAGAGTTGCCCTGTGACATAATATATGATCTATTTTTGAGAAGGATCCATGTGCTGCTGAGAAAAAAGTGTAACTGCTTTATGTTGGGTGGTATATTCTATATATGTCAATTAGGTCTAGGTTATTAATAGTGTTATTGAGTTCTATAGTTTCCTTATTCAACTTTTGTTTGGAAGATCTGTCCAGTGGCGAGAGAGGTGTGTTGAAGTCTCCCATGATTATGGTATGGTGGTCTATTAGACTCTTGAACTTGAGAAGAGTTTGTTTGACGAACATAGCTGCACCATTGTTTGGGGCATAAATATTTATGATTGTTATGTCTTGTTGGTGTATGGTTCCCTTAAGCAGTATGTAGTGTCCCTCTTTATCTCTTTTGATTAACTTTGGCTTGAAATCTATTTTATTTGATATGAGTATGGACACTCCTGCTTGTTTCCGAAGTCCATATGAGTGATATGATTTTTCCCAACCTTTCACCTTCAGCCTATGTATGTCTTTTCCTATCAAATGCGTCTCCTGTAGGCAGCATATTGTTGGGTCTTGTTTTGTGATCCATTCTACTAGCCTGTGTCTCTTAATTGGTGAGTTTAAGCCATTGACATTTAGGGTTATTATTGAGATATGTGTTGTTCTTCCAGCCATATTTGTTTATTTCTGTTACTAAACATGGTTTGTTTTCCTCTTTGATTATTCCCCCCCCCCCCTTTATTGTCCTACCTCCCACTGTTGGTTTTCATTGTTATTTTCCATTTCCTCTTCCTGTAATGCTTTGGCGAGGATGTTTTGAAGAGATGGTTTTCTAGCTGCGAATTCTTTAAACTTTTGTTTATCGTGGAAGGTTTTAATTTCATCTTCCATCCTGAAGCTTAATTTCGCTGGATACACAATTCTTGGTTGGAACCCATTTTCTTTCAGTGTTTGAAATATGTTATTCCAGGATCTTCTAGCTTTCAGAATCTGTGTTGAGAGATCAGCTGTTATCCTGATTGGCTTACCCCTAAATGTAATCTGCTTCCTTTCTCTTGTAGCTTTTAAAATTCTCTCCTTATTCTGTATGTTGGGCATCTTCATTATAATGTGTCTAGGTGTGGATCTCTTATGATTTTGCACATTCGGCGTCCTGTAGGCTTCTAGGATTTGGGATTCTGTCTCATTCTTCAAGTCTGGGAAGTTTTCTTGTATTATTTCATTGAATAGACTTCTCAGTCCTTTGGTTTGGAGCTCTGTACCTTCCTGTATCCCAATGACTCTTAAGTTTGGTCTCTTAATGTTATCCCATATTTCTTGGATGTTCTGCTCATGGTTCCTTAACAGTCTTGCTGAGCTGTCTATGTTCTTTTCCAGTTGAAATACTTTGTCTTCATTGTCTGATGTTCTATCTTCTAAGTGTTCTACTTTGCTGGTAGTATTCTCCATTGAGTTTTTAAGTTGGTTTATTGCTTCCTGCATTTCTAGGATTTCTGTTTGTTTGTTTTTTATAACCTCTATCTCCCTGTATAGTTGATCCTTTGCTTCCTGGATTTGTTTGCGTAATTCGTTGTCGAAGTGGTCTTTCATTGTCTGATTTTGCTGTTTAATGTCTTCCTTGATACTCCAGATCATTTGAAGCATGTATATCCTGAATTCTTTATCTGACATTCCATCTGCTGCAGCTGTTACCTCTTCTAAAGTTGCGTTGACCTGCATTGCTTGTGGTCCTTTCTTTCCTTGTCTTTTCATACTGCTTGCGTATCTTTCCTGCAGGTGCGGGCGGCGGCTCTGCTCTCTCCTTATTCCAATTGGGGTTTCGTGGCTACCACGCCGGCAGGTCACTGGGCCTGTTCTGGGAGCTGGCGGCGGCTCTGTTCTGCCCCTGCTCCAATTGGGGTGACGAGTGTACCACGCCGGCAGGCCACCGGGCCTGATCTGCCGGTCGGTTGCAGGTTTGCCTACCCTGCAGGCGCGGGAGGCGGCTCTACTCTGCCCCTACTCCAAATGGGGTGACGTGTCTGTCGTACCGGCAGGCCACTGGGCCTGTCCCGCTGGTCGGTCGCAGATCTGCCCACCTTTCGGGCACGGGTGGAGGCTCTGCTCTGCCCCTACTCCAATTGGGGTGTCGTGACTACCCCGCCTGCAGGACGCTGGGCCTGTTCCTGGCACGGGCGGCGACTCTGCTCTGCCACTACTCCAATTAGGGTGGTGTTTGTACCACGCCGGCAGGCTCCTGGGCCTGATCCGCCGGTCTGTTGTAGGTCTGCCTACCTTGGAGGCGCGGGCGGCGGATCTGCCCTGCCCCTCCTACCACGCCTGCGGACCCCTGGGCCTGATCTGCAGGTTGATCACTGGTCTGCTCGCCCTGCGGACACGGGTGGCGGTTCCGCTCCGCCCCCACTCCAATTGGGGTCACGTGACCACCACACCGGCAGGGCCTGCCTGATCCGGGCGTGGCAGAAGGATCTGCTCTGCCCCTACTCCAGTTGGGGTGATGTGTGTACCACACTGGCAAGCCACTGGGCCTGACCCGCCAGGCTGTCACAGGTCTGTTTACCTTGCCCGCGCGAACGGCGGCTCTGCCCTGCCCCTCCTACCACGCCCATGTACCACTGGGTCGCGGGTCTGCCCACCTTGCGGGTGCGGGTGGCGGCTCTGCTCCGCCCCCTCTCCAATTGGGGTCACGCGGTCACCACGCTGGCGAGTCGCTGGGCCTGCTCTGGGCGCTGGCGGCGGCCTGGCTCCTCCCCTCTGGCTCGAGGACAATTTGAGGAGACTCGGGTGACTGTGCCTCACCCCCCCTACCAGGAGACCAACTGCTTATGTCACCGCTGGTATTGATGAAGTTCTCTCCTCCGCCGCTTTCTGCTGACATCAGATCTCTGCCATGTTGGTATCCTATGCGAATGGCAGCATTTCGTTCCCCTTGCCAGGCAACCAAAGCAACGGGTGAGTCCTGACCGGCCCTCAGCAGGACCCGGACCGAGAAGCAATTTCCGCGGGCTCCTAGCCCCGGGCCAGGGAAGTTCCGGGAGCTGGAACTCGGCCGCTCCGTGCTCTGTGTAAGCTCCTATAAGTGTAAGCTCCAAGAAGCAGTCCCGCGGGCTCAGTTCCGGGAGCCGGAATTCGGCTGCTTAGTGCTTGGTGTATGCTCTGATAGGCGCAGGGTCCAAGAAGCAGCCTCCGCAGGCTCCGCAGCCCTGGGCCAGGGCGGTTCCGGGTCGGTTCCGGGAGCCGGAACTCGGCCGCTCCATGCTCTGT
This sequence comes from Marmota flaviventris, assembly GCF_047511675.1. NCBI lineage: Eukaryota > Metazoa > Chordata > Mammalia > Rodentia > Sciuridae > Marmota > Marmota flaviventris. The sequence goes on along the minus strand of NC_092503.1, from coordinate 53,797,904 downwards.
GTAAGCTCCTATAAGTGTAAGCTCCAAGAAGCAGTCCCGCGGGCTCAGTTCCGGGAGCCGGAATTCGGCTACTTAGTGCTTGGTGTATGCTCTGATAGGCGCAGGGTCCAAGAAGCAGCCTCCGCAGGCTCCGCAGCCCTGGGCCAGGGCGGTTCCGGGTCGGTTCCGGGAGCCGGAACTCGGCCGCTCCGTGCTCTGTGTAAGCTCCTATAAGTGTCCAAATAGACCTTTTAAATTCAAAATGTGGTTTTGATGTCATCTGGCCTTCTGGTTAAGATCAAGTGTAGTATTAAATGTAGTTTTGATTTTAATATGAACAGATAAATAAAAATAACATTAAATTTTAAAGTACCAAAACAAAATTTCAAAAAATTAATGATGTTAAGATATAAATTGGGGCTGGGGATGTGGCTCAAGTGGTAGCGTGCTCGCCTGGCGTGCGTGTGGCCCGGGTTCGATCCTCAGCACCACATACAAACAAAGATGTTGTGTCCGCCTAAAACTAAAATAAATAAATAAATAAATATTTTAAAAATCTCTCTTCTCTCTCTCTTCTCTCTCTCTAAAAAAAAAGATATAAATATATTCATGTGTATTAAGGTAAGTACAATACTGTAAAAGGTTTTTAAATTTTCCAACTGTAAGATATTCTTATTGAACATTGCACTCACCATAAAGAGCTCCTCTGGTGGCTTATTTCCATCTAGCTCAATGAGAAACTGGGGATTATGTTCAGCCATTACTTCCTGTAGACAACAGAAAAGAAAACATATATCAGGATTGTAAGAAAATTGAATACAAGATCAGAATCTTAATAACTATGAAGAAATCTGAAAAGCTCACTTTGTTTACCTTAAACATGCTATAATGCACATTATTTTCTGTGCTGAAGACATCTTTTGCAAAAGCCCAAATTAGCCTTCTTACTACAAATTTATTTTATTTTATTTTGTTTCATGGTTCTGGGGACCAAATCCAGGGCTGTGCATGTTAGCCAAGTGCTTTATCATTGAATTGTACCTCAGAGGAGCCCATACCATGAATTTTATAGACTTCCTATTTTTTTTTTCTTTCTAGTTTTGATACAATAAAAGAGTGATTAAAATTTAAATTAAGGACTTTCTTCACACAGATATTAGCATCATTTAAAAATACAACATACTTTTGTTACTGTAAGGCACACTTTTCTTATAGAAAATTTAAAAGACAAAAAAATTAGAAGGCTAAAATGTCTCTAATCCAGCTACCCAAGGTAACTACCACTGTTTTCCTGTCATCTTTTATTTATTCCATGAGAAAATCCTTTTGCATGTTTGTGACCAGAATATACATATAACTTTGAAGCTTACTTCTTCACATAACATCAAAATTAACTTTTCTCTATACTTTTACAAGATCACTACCAATATAATTTTGATGGCTTTATAAAATTAGATATTGTGATTATAGTACAATTTATTTAATATGTTCCTCTGTTTCTTGACAGTTGTGCAATTTATAATATTGAGCAAGTTGTTTCCAAGCATTTTTAAGTATTTTTAAAGTTTTAAAAGTTGTGTTCTTTTTTAGAAAACAAAACAACAATAACAAAAAGGGCCATACTAATTTCCATTCCTTTTAACAAAGCATAAGAGTGCTTTATCATATACTTGCTAGCAGGAGAAATTCTTATCACTTGTTTATCTTTTAAAATTTGATTATGGAGGGGCTGGGGCTGTGGCTCAGCAGTGGAGGGCTCATCTCTCATGTGTGAAGCCCTGGATTCAATCCTCAGCACCACATCAGTAAAATAAAGGTATTGTGTCCACTACAATTAAAAAAATATTTTAAAAAATAATTTAAAAATAAAATTTGATTATGGAAATAACATTTCATTATTTAGATGAGCATTTCTTTATTATAGGTGACACTGACCATTTTTTCTAGTGGCTTATTACCCTTTTGTCTTTCATTTGTTAATTGCTCATATCTATTGTCCATTTATCTCAGAATGAACTTACAGGTATTCAGAAAATCATTTTTATGGTCTTTATATTTATCAAATCAAAGCTTTAAATATTTTGTCATAGTGTTATGGTCTGAGTTTAATCAATATAGATTATAGATTATAAATTATAGATTGTAGGTTATGAAATATTAATAAATAGGATAAAAGGATTATGTGATATGTGTTATAGAATAAATAATGTTAAGCTGCTCTAGTTATAAATTAGAAGAAATAATAATGTAACTGTAAGACGTAAGATTTAAGTTGTTAGAAATAAGATAGAAGAGTGTAAGGTGATAAATATAAGCCCATAGGTTAATATAGTTACAGATAAATATAATATAGCCATGGTAACTCCATTTTTATGACTCCCATGTGAAACTGTTATATAAGCTGTTTCTAAGATGTTAAAATTTTTTTTTTTACTATACTTCATATGCCCACAAATGTGCTCGAACCCAGGAAATGGTTGTCTGTTTTTGCTCTGCTAACTGTTTTCTCAGCCTGTGTCTCCTGCTTGCTTGCACCTATGTTTTTGAGGATGTGTTTTTTTCCTCTTATAAACCCCGTAGAACTGGGACCCAGTGCTGTTCCTGGCAGAGACAGTTTGAGTCCTGCAGGGAGCAATCCCAGCTGACTAAATAAAAGACTCTCTAATTCGGACAAAATTCGGACTGAGAGTGTTTTCTGGTGATCAGCCCACAATAGTGGGGAGATTTTTCAGTTTGTTTCTTTTAACGTTGAATGAATGTTTGATTAATTGATTTTCCAGAAGTTTTACATTTAATGAATTGAAGTGACTTTCTGGTTTCCTTTTTCTTTTCTTTCTTTTTTTGGTATTGGCAATGGTTTGTAATATTTTTTATTGGTGCATTACAATTACACATATTAGTGGAATTCATTGTTACATATTTACACATGCACACAACATAATTTGGTCAACTTAATTTCCTAGCACCTGCCTTTTCTCTCTCCACCTCCCTTTCACTGGTCTCCTTCCTCTACTCTACTGGGCTTCTTTGTAATCTTGTCATTGGTTCAACTGAACATCTGTCAGTCATTTATCACTTCCACACTGGAGGCACTGCACTGTGGATAGGATAAATGACCTAGCAACTCTTCTTGAAGAGACTGCCTTTGCATTTTTCCACTATGAATATCGTTTTCCAGTATTCTGAATCTAATTCTCAGTATGCTTTATTCCATACTCAGTGCTGGTGACTTAAGGAGTACTTTGGATACTTTCACTGAAGGAAGAAATTATATTATGTAGAGTCATGTAATGTACTCTTAAGAAATGTTTATGCTTCATTTTAAAGGCAGGTAATAGAAGAAGAGAGAAGGAGGAATCAAAGCCATATCTAAGAAAATAATTTGTTTCTCATTTTGGGATAGAGATGATGAGAAATAAAATAATCCACTCATTTGTCCTTAAAAAATATAAACATTAGGGCTGGGGTTATGGTTCCGTGGTAGAGCGCTTGCCTAGCATGTGCAAGGTGCTGGGTTTGATCCTCAGCACCACATAAAATAAATAAATAAATAAAATTCAGGTATTGTGTCCAACTACAACTAATTATATATATATTATATATATATATATAATATATATATTAAAATATATATATTAAAATATATAAGCATTATAAACCACATGAAACAAATTATTTTAGGTCTCTATCAATTGGGAAGAGACATTTTTAGGATTGTTTTTTATTTGTTTTCAAAGTTTTGTTGTTTATCATAATATCTTCCCAAGTACACAAGTTCAATAAATGTTTTTTTTTTTTTTTTTTTTGATACTGGGGATTGAACTCAGGGGCACTTGACCACTGAGCCACATCCCCAGCCCTATTTTGTATTTTATTTAGAGACAGGGTCTCACTGAGTTGCTTAGTGTCTCACTTTTTGCTGAGGCTGTCTTTGAACTCAGGATCCTCCTGCCTCAGCTTCCTGAGGTGCTGGGAATATAGGCGTGCACCACCATGCCCAGATCATTAAACGTTTGTTGACTAAATTTCCAACACAAATGATTATATTTGGCAGTCTTCCTTTAATTTTGAAAATATAAAATACGTTTTTCACATAATTGTAATCTCAGTAGTCATACTTTGGAATACTAATTATTTTAATTAAAACTTTTATACTACTATATGTAATAGTCTTAATCATGTTTACATATAATCAACTGTGCATGAGATAACCATGGAAACCAATCTGGGGATAACAATTTTTTAGATTGCAATTTAACCTAATTAACACTTCCTTTTAGAATAAAAAATGCATGTTAAGTGACTATTTGTTTTGATGAACCCATAAATTATTTATTGAAAATGTTCTTACAACATAGTCTCTTAATATGAATTTTCTAGCCCCCATTCATAATTTTTCCTAGTGACTTTTGAATAATGCAGTTCATTAGTCATTTTTCAACAACAGAGTTGTTTGTAAGGGTAAAATAAAATGGTTGTGGGAAACAGCCTATGGGAAGGAAGCCTTTATCTAATAGCTTTATACCAAGTTCACGAGGAGAATCAAATGATAGTACATGAAGATGAAGATGGGAGAAAACTATTTAACAGGGACAAATACCAAATAACCCTATTTTTATCTTGTTCTTACTTCTAAACAATTAAGGATTGTTTCCTTATAAAGTTGAATAATGTTTTTGACATTTTCCAAATAATCCTCAGGCCTCTGAACTAGATGATGAAGAATTTCAGCTGCCATCTGCATTTCAGCTATAAACGCCTAAATGGAAAAGAAAAAAAAAAAGCACAAACTATCTTTAAGTCAGTGGTTAATGAACTTTTAAGCCACATCCCTCCCTCCTTTGCCTACCTAGAGTGAGAAGCAGGGGAAAGGGGAAGATTAGAGACAGAGGGTTTTATTTAAGAGAGACTGAAATCACTGAGCTGCCTCAACCAGCCAAAAGAACTACGAGGACTAGGTTGACTTCTGAATTTTCATAATCTCATTGTTATGTATTATGTGTTTAGTTTCAATAAAGCATTTAGACTGATGAGGGGAAAAAGAGAGACTGAACACTCTTAGGGGTCTTCATTAGATGAAACAAAGCATTAGATTGACTTGGATACTTACTAATTACTTTTTCCTCCCCAGTTAATAAGAAGAGTGAGGGTGAATGTCAGATTTTTTTAAGACAAAATAGAGAAACTGGAGTTTCTTAGAATACTCAAGCTTGTAGTTCACTCATTCCTTCCTTCAATATTCAGTAAACATTTGAGTGCCTACTTTATTCCAAGCACTATTCTGGGAACTTGAGATACAACAGTGAACAAAACTGTTTAACACTGGGCTCACAGAGCTCATGTTGAAGCTGAGAGAGACAGCATAAACACAGTGGGCAAATAAATATAAGACAAGTAGTGGTAAGCACTGGAGATAGAGTCATGCTTCATAGAGTTTATTTTCATGGGGTAGATAGGATATAAGCTAGTAAAAAAATAAACAAAACTTCAGAAAATATAATTGCTATGAGAAAAATAAAGCAGAGTGATGGGAGAAGGTGCTGTTTTATATCAGGTGGTCACAAAAGTGATATCTGAGTTGAATTTGCAAGGAAGGGAGAGAGCCTCACAGATTTCTAGAGAAAGAACAGATCAAAGCAGAGGGAATAAATAATACTGTAAAAGTTCTCTGCCCTTGTCCTGGCACATAGCAAGTGTTCCATATCACACTTGGTATCATAATTAGTCATTCTTTCCAGTTTTTATAAACGCATACATGTACATATTTTACACAATTTGAATCACATTATCTATAGAAGCCATTTCATAATTATAATTTGTTTTAAATATTATTTTAATGGTAAAATAACATTTCCTCAAATGATTTAAACATGACTCTATAACAGGTCAACAAGAGTGTTTCAGATTTTACAATTTTATAAATAATGTTGCAATGAATAGCTTTGTAGATAGATTTCTATATTACTAACATTTCCCCTAGAATAGTTCCTAAAATTAAAATTACTGAACTTTGGGTAATACATTTCAAAGTGATTCAATAAACACTGTCTTTTTCAAAAGATGCTACCATTTGTCTCTCTCTAACACAGGGCATTGCTAGCATGCTTGTATTCATTCACTTAGTTACTATGACTTCATATTAAGAACCTACTATCTGCTAAGCACTGTTACTGGCACTTCAGATAAAGTCATGCTTTCATAGAGTTTATGTTCAGTGGGGTAGACAGGCTATAAGCTAGTAAAAAAATTTAATTAAACTTCAGAAAGTATAAATGCTATGAGGAAAATAGAGCAGGATAAGGACCGAGGCTAATGTGATCTAGTGTTATAGCTATTGACTACACATACCTATCGGGCACTTGAAATTTGGTCAGTGCAAATTGGAATGTGCTGTAAGTATAAAATATGCACCAGATTTCAAAAACAGTAAGAAAACAAAATGCATTATTCTTATCTGGACCGTCCAGTTAGGAAGACAGAGCCATATTTGACTACTGAGCACTTGAAATGTGGCTAGTTCTACTAAAGAACTAAATTAAGTTTTAAATAAGTTTAATTGATTTAAACTAAAACAGCCACATGGGGGAGTGGCTGCCATAGTGGACAGTGCAGTCCTAGCCTAAAAGTAGTCCTCACTCTTCCTGATTATATTCCTGGTGACATCACCAATTGTCATAACCCATTTGGACCCTGCAATGAATTGTGACCCCTGCATCCCACCATATAAGTGCCATGTTGGCTGTGATAGTATACTGTATTCATGCTAAAATCACATAACTTTTATCCCTATCTACTATGGGGTTTTCCTTTAAAACAGTCTAAAATAGGTTATGGTTATTATCTAATGACTTATCTGCACAGGTGAGATTATAGATTATTTCATTTTTTAAAATGGACTTTATTGTACTACCAATTTTTAAATGAAAGAACATATGTCAAAGAGGTATTTAACCCACAGCAAGGGAAACAGCAGAATTACAAAGTGTAGGTATTAATAATCATTGAATAAGACTGAAAAGTTAGGCACAAGGCTGCTTAATGTCCTATATGGCAATAAAACTGTGGCTTTGGGGGTCATCTTATTTATTAGATAAGTTATTTGAAATGTATCCATCTGTAAGTTAACTTTGACTTCACAGAGTCTAGGCCATAACAGAAATTGTCAATCACAGGTACATTTTACTACAGTATAGATTGGCAGACTATGACCCATCCCACCCTGGTGGGTCAAAGCCAGTCCATCATCTGTTAACAGATTTCTTACTATAAAATTTTCCTCTTTAAGTCATAGTAAAAGATTTTTTTCCATGCTCTATTGCATTATGTTTGGTAGTATTTAAGATTATTTAAAAAAACATGTATATGTGAAATTAGGCTATAGATTTCTTTTTGTGTGCTCTGTCAGAGTTTGGAATCAGAGTTGTGTTCATTTCACAAGTTGAGTTACTGCTGGGCTACTTTGTTCCCCCTATCACAGTTTGTCTTTTATTGCCCTAACTCCTTATTCTAGCTGGACTGACTGACACATAGAAGGTGACAAATTATCGTTGCTATGAAATGAAGCATATTAGCTTTCAGAATAGAGGGACTTCTATACTGACAGGAAGGTTAAATTTGACCTTAAGCTTATGTTCTAATGGTTCTTGAAAACAGGGGATAGTTTTACTTATGTCCTCCAGACCCAATAAAAATGTAATTTTCTCCAGTATCTGTTTTCTATTATCCAAACTATCATTTATTTATAGCAAAATTTTAAAATATAGCATACAGTAATGACCTATTGTGGCATTACCTCTTCCTCCTCTTGCTCTTCTTCCTCTTCTCCTTCCTCTTCAGTTTTTCCTTCTTTATGGGTGTCTTTCTTCTTTTTCCTACGACTCTCAATGACTTCAGGATCCCACTGATCTCTAGTGTATACGTACCCTGTATTACAGTGCTGTCTTTGCCCAGAAATTCTTTGGCATAAATCATAGTCAGGGCACTAAGGAAAAACATTATTATGTTACCTAAAATATTTTGAATATGCATTTAATACCTAATTTATATATTATTCAATACATAAAGTTAAAAATTCCTTAAAAACCTGACAAATGCAATATTGTGACCACAAAATACAACTTTCCTGCAATGTCAACATTTTTGACTGAAATTCATACGTGTGAGAAAATATCAGAAGTTTTAAGTTGAAGAAAGAGGATTAGAAGAACAGTAAAAAGAGTGGAGAAATAGAATATAAAATCAGTTTAGTCTGCAAAGGTTCAGATTAGTTTGAAAAGGCTGGTAATGGAGGAAAATGGAATATGCATATATTTTATTTTAGTATTTGAATATTTACATATTTTAGTATTTACGATCATTTACAGCTTTATGGCCAAAGTAGTTCATAAAATGCCAGTAATGAATGGGAAGGATCTGAAAGATCGCCTATTGTAGTTCAACCTTTAAATTTTGAAAATGAGGAAACAGTTCATGTAGTAAAAAAAAAAAAAAAAAAAGCACAAACCAAAGTCTATAAGTAATTTTCTTGTTTAAAGTGCTTTCTTTTTTTTTTTTTTAAAGAGAGAAAGAGAGAATTTTTAATATTTATTTTTTAGTTCTCGGCGGACACAACATCTTTGTTTGTATGTGGTGCTGAGGATCAAACCCGGGCCACACACATGCCAGGCGAGCGCGCTACCGCTTGAGCCACATCCCCAGCGCCTGTTTAAAGTGCTTTCACATGTGCAGTTTGACTTAATTCTCAAACTAATCCTTTAAAATAAGTAATTGAATATTATGATTAAAGACATTTTGTGGATCAGAGACAGGTTAAGAGACTGGTCTCAGATCACAATGTCACACGGAGGCCTTCTGATTCATATAGTCCATAGGCTATAGATTTCTTTTCGTGTGCTCTGTCAGAGTTTGGAATCAGAGTTGTGTTCCATGCTCTGTGGATGCTTTATTAAAATAATGTGGGGCTGTAAATCCTGCTCTGTATGATTTCTAGGATAACAAATGTCTAGATGATATTCTATAGCAGATTCTCAAACATTAGGAGACCTTGCTAAATAGATACATCTGTTTCCCCTTGTAATTTAGTAAGATTGGAGTGAGGCTAGGCCCTGGAAAGAGCATCCTCAGTGATTCTAATGCTGAGCACGCTTTGAGAAACAAAGGAAGTAAGGAACTGTGGAACCTTCCTTGATCATTTTCTGATTTATTCATGCCCCCTCCATGTGGAGATGGGATGTTTACTTATTTATGCAAGGCTTTTATTTGGGAGTCTTAAGTTTTCACCAAAAGGACTTCAACCCATTCGGTCATTTTAAAAACTTGTGAATTTACAACCCAGAGTCCTCACATTCTGGGTTCCTGACAAAGACTGTCACCTTCAGCTGTCTCCTGTTTTCACTTGGAGGAGGTAACTAATAAGAGGAGGAGGCTAAAGGATGTGCCCCAGATCAGGGGTCCCCAAAATTTAGCAGGTATTAGTCACTTAGAGGGCCTTGCAGCCCTGATAACTGGGTGCCACCCTCTCAGTTTCTGGTTCTTCGTTCTGAGATGGGGCCTGAGAACATGCATTTCTAACAAGCTTCTGGGTATTGCTGCTGCTGGCTCTGAAAACCACTGCTCTAGTAGATTGCTGTACTTAACCTTTTTTTTTTTTTTTTTTTGTAGCACAGGTCCCTTTAGAATATGATAAAAGCCATAGACTTTTGCTTTAGTAAAATGCACATACACAAAAAATTTTGCATATAATTTCAGGAGGCTCCTGAATGCTTAGGGCTCATGAAACCCAGGCTAAGAACTTCTGTTCTAGAAATTCCAGACTTATCCCCAAGTAGAAATACATGGTCAGAGAAGTGTGTTGTGCTGAGTTGTATCTCACTCAAACTCTCTAATTACAATCTGTTTTCTTTGTGGAAACTATACCAGGCATTCAGTATGCCACTTACAACACAATGTGTTAAAGATGTCATTGACTACATTAGGTGGTCTCACATTAGGATCTAAGTAAAATATTTCTCTCACTTTCAATGGAAGTTTTGTTTTTCCTGAGAAATGGCTTATCTTTTCACTGACGATCTTTAATAACTGGTCACATTTCCCTTTTTACTTCAGTTCATCAAATTTGGAACCAGATTTATTATTCAAATTTAGTGAGCTTTTGGGGCCTTCTGTCCTGTGTATCTTTGTGCTTTCTTTCCACCAGGTTTTAATTTCCTATTTAATCTGTATTTTTCTTGGTTTTGACTTTATATTTGATTTTATTTAGTTGAGATCTCCTCTCTCCACTATGCACATGGTCACATGTATGTCACATGTATGTCTGTTGGGCTTCTGGTCATGAGCTGGGGCTGGGACTGTACTTACACCACACTCCACTGCAAGACAATCTTTCTCTTACAGCTGAGCCTGGCACTCCACAGGGTCCCAACATCTGAGCTGACAACCATCTTATTTATTTTCAGCTGTCATAAACCCTTTGGGGAGCCAAGCAGGGTCTGAATACAAAAGCTTGTCCTTCATTTTCACATAAACAAGTAGAGAGCATCTCAGTGAATTCCTACCATGACCCCATGAGGCAGTTATTGTCATCTTTGTGAACAGAAAATTGAGACTTCTAAATGTGACCTACCAAGTTCCAATGGTTAATAAAGGAGAAACAGGGAAAGGATCAGCCTTAATCAACTTAGCAGTGTTCTTTAGTCATTCAAGTCCTTTGTTGTTACATCTTATTTAAATAGTAAACTTATTAAAAGACACTAGGTAGCACATAGTGTGCTAGTTGATGTTTACAAGAATAAAACATGTTTTTTCTACCTTCAAATAAGAGAGTCTAAGAAGAAATGAACATTTACAGTGAAGTGGATAAAATAGGAAAGTAAATGAACAGTTATCAGAGAAGCATTTAACTCTCCTGTGCTACATTACGTATGCATGGGTGGTGGGGAAGAAGGAGAGAGAAGCAGGAGGTAGGGAGGGTGTGGTTGTCAAGGAATGTTCTGAAGAGATGATGCCTGAACTGGCTCAAAGGGTGGCTGTGATTAAGCCTGGTGAAAGATGGAGGAAATGGTTCATATGGATGCAGTTGAAGGAACAAAAGGACAGGAGTGTGAGAAATTCAGTCTGTGACTGATCTATAAATTTTGAAAACATTCTTTGAATTAAGTACGATCAAGATTTTCTATACTAAAGAAAAAAAAAGCAACCAATATTCTTACCCTAATATTGATTATAATATCAGGCTTCAATTTTAAATTTTTAATTAATTCTACTTGCTGCAAAACCGTCATGGCATCCTCTGAAAGTGATGGTATTTCAGTGACAATATAACCTGAAAAATAAAAATTTAAAAATTTATAATATTAATATGTGAGAAGATGGATTTATTATTATTACTTTATAAAATATCATATAGCTATTGATTAATATAACACAGGTCATAAAGTTATCTGTCAAAAATTTTGAAGGATCAGCTATGGTTATTGCCACTGAAGTATAACTATGAAAAATGGTTTTCTGATAATAAAAAAGAAATTAATGGGTTAGGAAGTGACATCTTTAAAAATTTCAAGTCAATTTATTCAAACAGATGAGATGCCTAGGGAAGGAAATTCCATGCTAGTAATTCCTTTAACTCATGTTAGGAAGGCTCATATGATGAAAGGTAAAGGTATATTATATGGGTTTCATGAGATATTATTTTCTTTATTAAAAATTTCATAATATAATTTATGTATATAATTTATAGGAAGTAATATAATACCTATGCATCCACCATTAAGTTTAAAGAATGGAACAGAACAGAATATATTTTGGCTTAGCACATCTATTGGCTTGTACTCCCACCCAGAAGCCTAAATCTCAATGACATTCACCCTGTTTACCACCCCTGCAATAAATAAATATATTTCTTTAATTATGTCACTTCCTCATAACATTTTCTCTTAACAATAAAGTCTCAATTCCTTCAATGGAAATTCATGGACTCTGACTTACATTTTTGCTATTTTTATGAATATTTTTTTCTTGGAAGAACAACTGACAAATTACGTTTAAGCCTTGGATATTTGGCAAAAATCTTATAAAAAGTAAATGAAGTATGTCTCTTACTTCAAGGACAACAACTGATAATGGTTGTTTCCAAGCATAAAATTTAAGTGAAAATTTGAATTTTAGAAGACTTGTTTCCACTGCCATAAGCTTAACAGCTTTTTAATTCTTACAGTTTTCTGATAAGATTGGTGGTGACATTAACAAATGTGATTTTTTTGATATTGTATAATGAATTGTTAACATTTTGGAGATCTGCATAATTCAGTAAACATGAATTTTATAAATGACTAATTCATAGGCTATAAAATTATGGATAGGAAAGAGATTCATAACAAGTGCAAGGTAAACCAGGGATTTAATGTAACCAAGTTTGAAAAGTTCACTGATGTAGATTCAAATGATACAACATAATTAACCTTTAAAAACCTTCCAGTTGTTGAGTTTTAATGTAGGATTAAGAATATTCACAGTTATTTCAAAGTCAATTAAACACTTCCTTTTTCTAGCTACATAGCTATGTGATGCTGGATTTTCTTCATGTACTTTCTTGAAAGCAATATGGTTGGGTTGTGGGAGGAGGTGTGGGAGAGATGGTTATGGCATTTAAGATTGACTCACCACTGCAGATGTAAAGTGGGATTTCTTAGTCCTCTAGACCCAATTCTGGGAGGATCTCAGAGGAATACAACAAGTAAATAACCAGAGCCGAGGAGCCTACTGTCAATTTTCTAAACTCAGAGATATGTGTGAAGATGGAAACATAGATGATGAACTCCCCCCATCACCGCCCACACTTCCTTGAGAGCATTTACTAAAGCCTTGCCCTTCCATGCTGAAGATGGAGGGATGGTGGACTCCATGCATGTACTAGCACAGGCATAGTAGGTACTTTGTAGGTACTATCTGGCCTACATCAGAGAAAGTGGAAATACTGTCTAGTCCACCACTCAGGTGAAATCAGATGGACCAGGCCCACGTTTTAACTCTGTCCACATTTCTTGGCACAGTGGGAAGCAGGAGGTATTTCCTAGTTCCATAAAACTGATAGCACCAGGCTACTGCTTTCAGATTAAAGTGGTGAGAGATACAGAGACATCAGACAGCTTTGTGTCCAGCCAGCCTTGCTATTCACTAAACCTCAGGCCAGCATAAATGGACACACTGGTGATCAATAACTTGCAAGACCATCTAAAATGTTATATACCTGGAGCATCTAGACTAAGGCTGATCATCATTCACTGGGGAAAATGAATTTTTCCAGAATATAGAAGCAAGTAGCAGAGAGGGGATTTTCTGGATCCTCAAGCATAGACTATACTTTTTTTTTTTCTTCTCTTGGGTGAGGAAGTTATTCCAAGAAGCTGATTTTTGTTGACAGCCAACACAGCATGATGGACTGTTAATGAAAAGATTATAGATTGTGTAGGTTCTTTGTAGTAATGGAAGCTTCAAATATAGAAGGGCGTTGGTACAGAAAAAATTCAGATTGAATTTGGCAGTGCTTTACTACAGTGTCCCTGGAAGCACACATCTCTCTAGGAATTTTGGATTCATCTATTTAGCCTTGCCTGTCCCCTGACTCAAGTCATATATCTGTTTCAAAATCACTTTACTTCCAATTTTACATCTACCTTCTACCGGGCTACTGGTTAAGATCTAACACCAGAATGAGAATCCTTAATGAGAATTTGAGGAGACTTTCAAACTGTGTTTAGCAGAGTGCTAAGGTTCCCCAAAAATTCCTTTGGGAATGTGACAAGGTAAGAGAAAACTGGGCAGAAAGGGCTCTAGGTCCTGTCTTCACAGCAGCCTTTAAATGAGCCAGTTGTGCATCCCTAGAATATGGCTATGAAAGCAAATGGTGAGAGTGTGATGCTCAAACTGAAGAAATAATTTATACCATTCTTACTCTGCCAGCTCCTAAGACACAGAAATCAATTAAATGATATGAGATGATGAAATCAGACAAACCCATAGTGTGGAAAACTCTACAAAGCAAATAACTAATTTTTTCAACAAAGGAAACATGAAAAAAATAGAAAGAGGTAAGAGGTAAGGAAAACCTTAAAGATTAAAAGAGATTTGAAACATACCAATCAATTAATCAGTTACAATATGTGAAGCCTGGTTGGATCTTGCTCCGACCTGTGCCACAAATACTCTTAAAAAAAAAATCTCAAAGGCAATTAGTGGAATTTGACCAGACTGGTTAGTTGATGGTGTCCAGGAAATATTATTAATTTTTTAGGGGTGATGATGGTTAAGTGGTAATAGGTTTAAGAGTCCTTAAGAGTCACATACTTAAAAATTTATGAATGAACTGATATAATATGGATTAGCTTCAAAATGAAAATAGGTTGGGAGAGAGGAGTAGACAGAGATATAGATGCAACAAGATTAGATAAGAGTTGTCTTGTGAAAGCAGGGTGATAGACTCTTTTGTGTATGTGTGATCTTTATATCAAACCTTCTGTGTGCTTTTGCTTTGACTTTTCCCTAGTAAGAATTTTTAAAATTTATGAACTGTGAATGACACAATTAAGTTTCTCTTTTTATTTTTCCCTTTATCCTATTGCCAGTGTTTGTAATTTAAGCCAGATTTTCTATAGCCATTAAACCACTCTACAATTTTCAAGAGGTGAGTAAAGTATAAATAAATATTCACTTATATACATATATGTATGATACAGTTTCAGTTACTATTCTTTTGGAGGTCATTTATTTATCTAATTTCGAATTCCATGATTATCCTTTTTTGTCATTTCACTTGTCTAATCTCCTACAATCTGGGTATTTTCCCCAATTCACCCTCTTTATCACTGATGAAGTATAGACATAGACAGTTTATAAATAAATGGTAACTATTTATACTATAATATATTTATAATACCTATGTTATATAACTTATAATACAAGGTTTTTAAAAAATGGAGCTTATTCTATTTATTTAGGGCTTAAGATCAGTAAGAGAGGGAAGTCAACTTCACAATTATCACAATGAAATATTTCTCATAAGCCAATAGTCCCTCTTATTTTTGCTCATTTCAATTCTCTACATGAGATTCTATTTTTAAACTTAAAAATTTTTACTTAGTATAGTTAAATACAACCAGCTTCAAACAGTAAAGGAACACCTCATTCCCAGCTCCATTCCTATCTTTCTAAATTTTCTAATTATAATTATTAACATATATAATCTATACATGGTAGAGATTTTTGTATGGATAGGTACAGTTCATTCTGTACATCATCTACACATTCATATTATTGATGTGGAGAGAGCTCTTTCTGTCTGTAGATACACTCAAAAGATTTGTAGTTTGTTTTGACAAAGCTGCTTTCGCTGTTTCCATTATTGATTTGCTTTGGCAGTCATGGTTTTTACTTTACAGAGCTTTATTTTTATCTCTGTATTCTTAATAGCTATAATGTCCTCTCATAACTTACTGAAAGCTTTCTGTTTTATATTCTCAGTCTGTTCTGCCATTAGAGCTTTGCCTGGATGTCGTTTAAGACTTTCCCTCCTAAAATAGAATAAATTTTTCTTTCCTTCTTTCATTCAACAAATCTATTTCAGTGGATTATTTTTTCCTAAGCTCATCTTTCTTCTTCTTCTCTTATTTTGCAAATGTCTTAGAGTTTTCTCTTTTAATCAATCTAAACTTAATCCCTAATCTTCAGTGGTCTTTGCCATGAGAAATTTTAGACACAAAGTCCTTGCTCAGCATGCATTTAAATAGAGGGAGATTTTTCCATTCCACACTCAGAGCAGACTGGATGAGGTTCCAATACCTGAAGCCAGAGGGCAAGCTGGTGCCATTCCAGTTTCCATTTTTGCTTTGCAAATGTGGACTAATGCAGAGAAACCCAACCATGGACAGGAGGACATGGGAGATAAGACTCAGGGTGAACAGAAAAGCAGGAAGCAGAGGCTAGAGGCATTGCAAGACTGGCTACAACACATTTTTTGATGTTTTGTTAGACTGCACAATATTAAATAAGATTGGGCATATAAACTTATTATTATTGCTATTATTTTTACAAATGTAGAATATGGGGAATAAAAACAAATAAACAAGCAAATAAAACTCTTGAGTTTCTCAATTGGCTACAGACACTAAGTTTCCTGTGCTAAGACAAAAAGAAAAAGCAACCCCAGAAATTATTTGTGCCTCAACATACCAAAGTGAGAGACTTCTGAGGAGTTGAGCTTCTCCAACATTAGCTTTGTGACAAGTTCATCCGGAACACTGTTACCACTGATCAGCATTGACCGCAGCTAAGAACAAGGACAGATATAATTCACTACTGTATAATATGTCTGTGGTGCAGACTTTTTTATAGTAATCATAGTAACTTGGAAATTTAGTTCTGCTTACCATAGCTCCTGATTCAGATTCAGTAGCAATCATTTCCTCCAAAACAGGTAAAGCTAAAACATGAATTCAAAATATTAGCATAAGTTGGTATTACGATTGCCAAAATAAGAAACACATTTGAGTGTCTTCTGATATCAAAGGTTAATATTTGTATAGCACTTAGAATTCACAAAGCATATTTGTGCACATTATGTTATTTAGGCCTAACCAAAGTAGAGGCAGCAGAATGTATTCTCTTTCTTTCTTCTTCTTCTTCTTTTTTTTTTTTTGTGGTGCTGGGGATTGAACCCAGGACCTTGTGCATGTGAGGCAGGCACTCTACCAACTGAGATATATCCCCAGCAGAATGTATTCTCTAGAGAACTTATTTCTCCCCTCTGCATGTTAACGAGTCTTGGGGAGCTAACTTCTTTTTTTTTTTTAATATTTATAATTTATTTATTTATTTTATGTGATGCTAAGGATCAAACCCTGCGCCTCACACAGGTAGGCAAATGCTCTACCACTGAGCTACAACCGCAATCCAGCATTTTTTTTTTAGAGAGAGAGAGAATTTTTAAATATTTATTTTCTAGTTTTCGGCAGACACAACATCTTTGTTTGTATGTGGTGCTGAGGATCAAACCAGGGCCGCACACATGCCAGGCGAGCGCGCTACCGCTTGAGCCACATCCCCAGCCCGGAGCTAACTTCTTAAACATCTCTGTATCTTAGATCCATGTGTCCTGTGTTGTATAGAAGATAATGCAAGGATGAAATGAGGTGGTATATATGACAGTGATTTGTGCAAATTATAATGTGTCATATAAAAGTATACATTTAAGTTATTAGTCCAGATTCTTTTGTAATCATACAGTTATATATATATGTACACTGGTTGTATAAAAGGGAAGTATGCATCAAGAAATATTAAAAGTGAGAAATGAGACTAAGGGGAGACTCAAGAGCTTAATTGTGTCACTAGTCATTAAGAGTCTATGGAATGTTTGGTTTTCTTCAAGATTTCCTAGAAGTGAATTGTGTGTGTGTGTGTGTGTGTGTGTATGTGTGTGCTTGGAATCAAACCTGGGGCTTCACACATCCTAGGAAATACTCTGCTGCTGAGCTATCCCCCAGCCCCAGAAATAAAATTTTTGATCAAAAAAAAAAAAAACAGAGGAAAAATTATCAAAGATGTCTCTCTATTATAGGTTACTAAATTGTTCTTAAAAACATTGTACCAGATCTCAATTTTACAAAGAGCCTATAGATTGCCCATTCCACAGCACCTTTGCCAATTACAACTGTAATAATTTTAAAGAGTCACCGACAATTTGATAGGCAAATATGGATCACTGTTTTAATTAGTATTTCTTTGAATAACAGTAAGGTTAAACTTTTTCTTATACCGCCTAGTTCTACTTTTATAAGTTTCCTGTTATTCTTTTCCTTATTTTTCTAATAGGACACAAATAGTTTCACTGAGTAAAACAACGAAGGTGGATGTGTATGTGTGTGTGTGTGTATGTGTGTGTATCAACCTATTGTCATATATTGTAAAAAAATGTAAGAAATTTTATACATAAAAATAAAGTTTATCAATGAAGGTAATCTAGAAAGTGCTCCCAAGAAAAGCTTTGAGAGTTCCTTCTCTTCTTGTCTTTTGTAAGAAGACACTAAAGACACATATCACAAATAGCTCTAAATTATAAAGTTAGAGAATTGGGGACAGTAAGAATGGAGTCAAGGACATTCCATACACTCCTAAATTATATAAACAAAACTAGTAGTAATCGGTCAAAACATGACTGGATTGCTCTATTATAAAGCTAATGCTTACTGTGTTAAAGGTAGACAGATGTCCAATAAAGGAAATATGGCAAGATGTTAATTGTGGAATATAGATGGTGGGTGGACAGGTATATGGGTGTTTGTTGCACAGTTCTTTCCATCTCATGCATATTTGAAAGTTTTCAAAATAAAATATTGGGGGAAAAAAGATAAAATTACCTTCAACACGAACACATTTCCATGTCTGTGCTATCTGATTGGCTAATGTTGTCTTCCCAGCTCCCTTAAAAAAGAAATATTGTTTAAAACTCAATAGAATAATCATTTGACAGTGAAACAAAATATGAGTTTTTAAATATTCTATTACTTCAAGTTTTTCCCATAAAAGTGAAGACTGTACATATTCAATGGAATAATACTCAGTTTTACAGAAAAATGAAATTATGGCCTTTGCCAGTAAATGGATAGAGTTGGAGAAAATCATGGTAAGTGAAATAAGCCATTCCCCAAAACCAAAGGCTAATATGCAGACGCTAATTCACAATAAGGTGGGGGTGGGGTGGAGGGCCCACCTAGAGAAGAATAGGGTTACCTTAGATTAGGTAGAGGGAGGGTAGGGAAGAGGATGGGGGATAGAAAAGATAGTAAAATGAAACAGACATTATTACTTTATGTATACATGTGACTGCATAACCAATATGATTCTACAACATGTACACTCAGAAAAATGTGAAATTATATCCCATTTATGTATGATATATCAAAGTGCATGAATGCATTCTACTGTCATGTGTGACTAATTAAAACAAATAAAAACATTAAAAAATAAATGAGAGCGTATTTTACATACTATTTTTCTTTGCTAACTTTTGCATATGCCACATCTCCTAAATTGATTTAAATACTTTTTTAAAGTATGAAAGTAACCTTGAAATCAGGAAGCTACACCACTGTCGCGTTGTACTCCTTTGTCAAATTACTTGATTATGACTATAAATAATCATGATTATATTGAGATTCATTATTTTATTTCCTTCCTAAAGCAAAATGAATGTTCTAACAGATTTCCACTTAGTCATTTTTAAGAGAAAAGAAACCCTTCTTAATTGATATTTTTGGAAAATATCACCTATTAAAGGTCAAAGGGCACTTTCACACCGAAAAATTTGCATCTGCTTGCTGTCAATGTTGACTTTTAAAAGTGTATTCTGTTTTCAGAAAAGTAATGAAAGTTGTTGGAAACATTTCTTGGTATCTATCCGTCCCAGGGTTCCCACAAAACTAAGTCAAGGATGGGCTCCAACTCTCAATCTCTTGCTGTTCTGGAAAGGTTTTCCAGCTAACCAGCTCAGACCTCTAATGGTAACTACTAACTAGCTCACTGGCTGAAAATGGCTCTTCTCTAGAGGTCCTCACTAGAATTACCTAGAAAGGTGAACAATTTTATAACAGCCACTTTTGGTTTCTTCTGTTTGTGGAAAGATAATACAGAGGTTCTCTAACACACTGTAGGTAAAGACTGAGGCATGTTGCTCTCAGGGTCTTTGGGTATTAATAGGAGAATCTCCCAGAATGTCTTGATAATGTCTTATCATGGCATATACAGAGAACCTTGCAACAAATAGTTTAAGAAATTCTTATATGCAAATCAAGTCTGACATAATTTAAGATTACACACTACTAGGTTATCATGGTGCAATGTTTTGATAAGTTAATTTCCTCATAATAGAAAATGAATATAAATACAATCTGGTTTCTTTTTCAGCTATAGTGTAGCTGAAAAAGGAGAGAAAGTTTTGAATTTACCAATAGGATATAAGAATTTAAGTGATACAATGAAAACCTCAAAGATACTCAACAAATTAGCAAACTATTTGGTTTCCATTCTTGTGTGGTAACTTACAAGACTGTGGTTTTAAAAAATTATACTAAATAATAGAGGAGAGAACTTACTGGTTTCCCAAATATAATGAAGCAAACAGGTTTGGACAACAAAAAATCTTTTTCAGTTTCATCTTCATCAAATATATCTGCAAAAGGATGCTCTTCTGTCTTCTTTTGAGAAATCATAATACAAAATACTACAATAAGAAAAAGTAGAATTGTTAAAGTGCCCAATTTGATTGGAGCAGGTAGTCTAGGGAGTGCTGGAATATCCAGAATTTACTTACTCCAGGAAGCCATTCTATACTATTACTACATGAATTTTGTCAATAATTGCAAAGAAATTAAATTTAACTATTAAAACAATAATAGGGTCTTTAAGAAAGAAACAAAATCTAACTATAAACTGTATAAAAGGGGGTTCAAATAAGAGTTTTCCAAGGACTAATTTAAGGAAAAATATACATATACATGTATAAAGACACATGTATCTGCTATAATATGTATATTAAAGATCAAATTAAAGTTCAAAACTATACACACATGTGTATAAAATTTGCATATAAATTTTACTGGAAATATAAAAAGTAACACTGGATAGATTTATTAGATTCATTTTTTCATATTTTAGGAAGTCTTGGCTGAATATATGCATAGAAATTTTACAAAAGTAATGTAGTTTTGTTTTTCCACTTTGTAATACTTACAATGTTTGTGAGAACATATAATGTCTATGAGAACATATCTTTATTTTAAAGCTTTTTTTTAAAAAAAATTTGCTCTCTTAAGCTAGTTGTTAAGTGGATTTCTAAGCATAGAACACAAATTTTAAAAAATTATATCTACATGGAAGAAGAGGTTCATTAACCAACTTATAAATACATGAATTGTTGGATTGAAAAAATATGTATATCTAAACAAACTACGTTTTCTTTTTTTGGTACCAGGGATTGAACTTAGGGGTACTTTACCACTGAGCCATATCTCCAGCCCTTTTAAAATTTTTTAATTTAGAGACAGGGTCTCACTAAGATGCTTAGGGCCTCACCAAGTTGCTGATGTTGGCTTTGAACTCTCCATCCTCCTGCCTCAGTCTACCAAGCTTCTGTAATTACAGGCGTATGGCACACAGCCTAACTAAGAATCAAGTTTTAAATGTATATTGGTTTTGTTGGATTGAATCAGAAACAAATTAGGTTAATAGTTCTGTTTTTGTGCAAAGAACATGTCTTGTTTCTAAACACCTATTGACTATATATTTATACTCAAAATATTTTACATATACTCATAGAATATTTTTATCATGTAAATAGTAAAAATTTCTTGACCCAAATGAAGCCATGTAATAATATTTAAAATATTTTTTTAAAGTTCCTAATTTTAAAATTTTTAATTTGTAATTATACATAGTACTGGGGTTCATTTTGACAAAATCATGCATGTGTGGAATTTGATTTCAATCCCCATTCACCCAACTTTCCTTCCTCTCTCCCACCTCTGTTCTCCTTTCTTTGCTCTACTGATCTTCCTTTCACTCATTTATTTATTTATTCATTATTAGTACTATTTATTTTCCATTAGTACTTTTTTTTCATCATACATAAAGATGAAATGTCCCATGGTATATTCATATATGCATATAATGTGATTTTGTTAAATTCATAACATATTTCCTCCCCTTCCTTGTTCCTCCTCCCTCCCTCCCTCTCAATCTCTTTATTCTATTTCAGTGAAACTCCCTGCATCTTTGATATCTGACCCTCCCCCACATGCTGCCTTTTCCTTTTATTTTGCTCTAGTAAAAGCTCCTAATTTTTGAAAATTAAAAAGAAAAAAACAACGTGTCTCTAATATTCTATATCAAAGAAAAATTTAAATCGGAAATTATAAAATATGAATGAAAGAATGATACTATTATTTGTTAGGACTATTAAACACAGTATTTAATTAACATCAGATAGTGAAAATATTTTTTCATAAAACCAAAAATTTTCTTTTATACAAACAATAACAATAACC
The DNA here is from genome assembly GCF_047511675.1 of Marmota flaviventris. NCBI lineage: Eukaryota > Metazoa > Chordata > Mammalia > Rodentia > Sciuridae > Marmota > Marmota flaviventris. Next base: position 53,775,831 of record NC_092503.1, on the reverse strand, counting down.
TCACAATTACACAAAACCTATAAAAAGGGCATGAATAAATTTAGTTAGGAATGTACACTATTGAGGGAGGGGGGGCTGGGGTTGTGGCTCAGTGGTAGCGTGCTTGCCTAGCATGTGTGAGGCACTGGGTTCGATTCTCAGTAACACATACAAATAAATAAAATAAAGGTCCATCAACAATTAAGAAATATTACAAAAAAGAAATGTACACTATAAAATTTTGCTGGTGGATACTAAAGAAGACCTCATGAAGAACCATGATATATTTCTGGATAGAAAGATTTACTTTGTACAGATGTTAGTCGTTTCCAAATTAATACATAAAATTAAATTATTATTGTGATCTGCCTTTTTTTGTGTGTGTAAGTATAAGAAAGAAAGAAAATGGCCATGCATGAAGGTGTTTCTTATATGCTAACAAATGAGTAAATGAATATGAATCCGCTAAGAAAGAAATCAGGAAAACAAGTCCATTCACAATAGCCTTAAAAAAAAACAAACACCCTTGGAGGTTTCACTACGGAGGTGAAAGACCTCTACAATGAAAACTACAGAACATTGAAGAAGGAAATTAAAGAAAATCTCATTAGAAGACAGAAAGACCTTCCATGTTCATAGATAAGCAGAATTAATATTATTAAAATGGTCATACTACCAAAAGCAATATATAGTTCCAATGCAATTTCCATCAAAATGCCAATGACATTGTTCACAAAAGTAGGAAAAATAGTCCTAAAATTCATTTGGAAGAAAAAAAGACCCAGAATAGCCAAAGCAATTCTTAGTCAAAATGTTGGAGGCACCACAATACCTGACTTCAACTTATACTACAAAAGCCAAAGTAACAAACCCTGCATAGTACTCTTATAGAAACAGTCACATAGACCAATGGTACAGAATAGAGGACACAAGAGACAGACCCACACATCTACAGTCATCTGAGCCTTGGTAAAGGTGCCAAAAACATACATTGGAGAAAAGACAGCCTTTTGAACAAATGGTGCTGGGAAAACTGGTCATCCATATATAGAAGAATGAAACTAAACTGATGTCTCACCCTGCACAAGAGATAATTCATAATGAATCAAAGACCTGGGATTTAGAATAGAAAATATGCAACTCCTAGAAGAAAACATGGGGTCAACACTCCAGCTTATAGGCACAGGAAAAGACTTTTTCAGTAGGACCCCTAAAGTTCAGGAAATAATTCCAAGAGTTAAGAAATGAGATGGCATCAAATTAAAAAGCTTCTGCACAGCAAAGGAAACAATTAAGAATATGAAGCGAGAACTTACAGAATGGGAGGAAATTTTTGCTAGCTACTCTTCTGACAGAGGATTAATATCTAGAATATATAATGAACTGAAAAAAACCTTAACACCAAAAAATAACCTAATAACAAATGGGCAAATGAATTAAACACTGCTCAAAAGAATAAATACAAATTGCCAATAAATATATAAAAATGTACAACATCATTAGTAATTAGAGAAATGCAAATCAAAACTACACTGAGATTTCATCTCAAATCAGTCAGAAGGGTGATCATCAAGAATATAAACAATAAAAAATGCTGGAGAGGATGTGGAGAAAAAGGAAGTGGCCAGAGGACACCCTTTCATTGAGGTCAGAAGAAATGAAGTCAAAACTCATGGAACTGCATATCTGCTTTGCTGACCCTGGGCAAAATAACTAGTAGTAAATCACTCTTAACAGGGCTACAGAAAATGATTTAAAAGATGTGTTGACCTTTTTAATTACAACAGATGGGGGTAGACTATTGTCAATTGAATCAAGTGGTTGTCAATTGAATCAAGTGGTCTGTCATGCAGATGAGATCTTTGCTAGATTGATACAGTCTCTCATATGTGGTATGAAGTTACAGATTTGGCAAATGTATACATTCTTTTCAATCCTTATCAAGAAAAGAGGAATTTGTATTCACTTAGAACAGTCAGCAATGAACATTCAGTCTTATCCAAGGACTGTCCTGCTCTTTGTGATAATATGGTATAAAAGAGCCTTGTCGGTTCACAGTATCAGACGTGGTCAAGCAAGAAGTGGCAAGTGTCCTCGATTCCCTCATAAAATGCATCTTCAGCACAGAGTGGGAGATAAACCCACAAAGATTCAATGACTTGTTACTTTGGTGAAATTTTAAAGGCCAGTGGTCTGGAATATTCTGAGACTTTCTCTTCAATGTGAAGGGCAAATTACTGTACCTTGCACTGTGACCTGTTATGATTTGGATCTGGAATGTCCTCAAAGGCTTATGTGTTGAAGGATTGGTCTCCACTTTAGCGATTTCAGTGGTGGGGATTCCGGGAAGTAATTGGATAATGAGGGCTCTAGCTTCATCAATGGATGAATGTATTGATGGATTCATAGCTGAATAGATGTCTGGGAGGTGGTGGAAATTGTAGGAGTAGGGGGTACTTGGGTGCATGCCACTGAGGACTGTATATTATCCCCAGTCCCTTCTCTCTCACTCTCTTGCTTCCTGGCTGCCATTACGTGAGCAGTTTTTCTTCTGCCACATCCTTTGCTATGATGTTCTGCTTCAACACAGGCTCAGAAACAATGCAGCAAGCCAAAATGGACTGAAACCTTTGAACCATGAGCCAAAACAAATTCTCCTATAAGTTGTTTCTTTCAGATATTTTGTCAGAGAGATGAAAAGTTGAGTTAATACAACCTCTAAAAAGAGACACAGTACTTTTTAGGTCTCCTTAGTTTTTGGAGAGAACATGGAATACTTGGCAATACTGGGTTTTGACCCATCTACTGGATAACTTGGAAACCTATTGGTTTTGAGCAGGGACCGCAGCATGAAAGATTTCCGAGCAGTTTCAAGCTGTGGTTCCAGAGGCTTTGATTCCTAGGTCACTTATCTGGACAATCCCACATGCTAAAGGTTATCCGTGGTGAATAAGAATAATTTTAGAGTCTTAGAAAACCCACAAAAGGAGATTTTCAGTGTAGATTCTTGTCATTTGCATTAGAGAACTATTCCTCATTCATAAAGCAGCTTTTGCATGCCCCAGGCTATTGTAGAGAATGAATGCTTGGTCATGGGATATCAAGTGACTCTGTAACAGGGAGTCCCCATCATGAGTGGAGTATATCAGACAGATCAAGTCCTAAGGTTGGGCAAGTGCAGTAGTAACCCATTGAATGATAAAAATGGAACATGAGGATCAGGTTCAAGCAGGACTGGAGGACCAGGAAAGTTTTACAAATAAGCAACCAGGGGAACTCCTGTCGCCTGTCTCTTGTGCACCAATGTCTCTCTGCTGAGAGCCATGGCTGAGTCTGTATGGCCCCTGGCATTTTGCCAACAGTATTGATTGACAGGCGAGGCATTACTATCCGCCTCTGCCGCAACTTTTGAGTTCTCGCACTGTTTTGGAGTTCTCGTGGGGATTTCCGGGGATTCCCCAAGAGTTCCCATTGGTTGGGGAAGTGCAGGAGGAGGGATTTCTGGGAGAGGTATTTCCGGCTGGGGGTTCCTGGACAAGCCTAGTGGCTTTCGGGAGGATTCCCCGGGAGCTGTGTGAAGTGTTTTCCTGCAGTTTAAAAATAAAGTTTGTTCCTGCTTCAGTGGCTCGTGATTTGTGCCCAGCCAGACTGCGGCATCTCTCTTTCAGTTTATATCTCATGTGGAACTCCCTAGGAACTGCTGATGGAAAACAAACAAAAAAAAAAAAAAGGAAAGAGAAAGAAAGAAAGAATCCAACTATATTGGGGCAAGTTATAAATGGTATGCTTCCAGACTTTAGTCCTACTCACAGAAAGCCCTAAAAAAATGGCAATTAGGGAAAATTCTCCTGACAGAGCTTTAAGCTATACTCATAGGTCCTCAAATCAGAGGACAACGTGGAATAGCTTCATCAAGGGCCTAGAAGAAACAAGATTGAAAGAGAAAGAGTTCTGGAGAAGAACCTGTAATTGGAGAGTGATTTGGCAGACACACCCATGGTGACCTCCAATGAGTCACACTCTTGAATAGTTCTCTTCCCTTGAGTACAAGTGAAATCTGTGACTTGCTTCTAAATATAGCAAAAGTGATAGAAATATTATCCCCTGGCTATGTTGTCTAAAGCTTCAAATTAGCAGACAGGAGAGACTTCCTGTTGTGCACAGTTGTGAGAGGACCACACGACAAGGAATAGTGAGTAGCCTCCAGCAGCTGAGAAGATCAGTAACCAACAGCCAGTAAGAAAACAGGGATCTCAATCCTACAACCTCAAAGACATGGATTTTGCTAATAATGTGATGAGGACTCCCAGTTACAGAGTCATTTGATATTCCACTAATCTGTGGGAGTACATTTTCCTTATTCTAGTCTCCAGATGAAAGCATAGCTCAGCCAACACCTGACTGCAGAGGAACTGGCTGAGGTATGCCAGGACTCCTGGACATGCAAACTGTGAGATAATTCATGTGTGATGTTTTAAGCCATTAAATCTGTGGTAATATGTTATGCAGCATAAAAAGCTAATACAAGTGGGCAGAAAATATGTGCATCTTTGTGTCTCCCAAACCATCTACATCAGAAGAGACATAAGTAATCAATCAGGTGGGAAAGATGATTATCTAATAGATGTCAGCCAGTCTTTGTTCTTGGTCCCTTCAGTGCTTGCACAGTGAGCTAATAAAAGAAGAAGGTATGGTGACAGGGATGGGGTGATGGAGGCTATGCATGGGCTCAACAACAAGGCTCCCCTCACTAGACTGATCTAGCTATTACTATTGTTGAAAGTTCTACCTGTTCACATCAGGGACTGATGTTGAGCCCTTACTATGGTGCAATCCCTTGAGGAGACAGAACATCCATTCACTGACAGATTCATTACACAGGTCCCCTTCACCTTGGGAGAGGCAAGTGATGTACTTCTAGTGTGAGTTTGTCTTTCCTATCAATAGTGCCTTGGCCAGCACCACTAAGATCATCTCACTTATCATCCTGGAATCTCATGTAATGTTGCCTTGGATCAAATGATTCTCTTCATAATAAAGTATATATGCTAAGAGGTATGTGAACATGGGATCCACTAGACCTACCACATTCCACCTCACTTAGAGGTCTGATAAAATATCAGATGGGTTTCTCAAAGTTATAGCTAAAGCACTAGTTTGGGATTATGGGAATTGAGACAGTGTACTTCAAGATGAAGGCGATGCTTTGAAGCAAGTGGTGGAAGTAAGAGTGATCCCTCTCAACATCACTGTTATTGACCTGGGCAATTTGTGCCTCCCTTTCTCACAACTTAGGCTCTGCTGGACTGGACTTGGTTAACAGGAGAGATGGTTCTGTTAAGGGACTCAATAAGAGTTTCACCAAACCAAAATTATTGCTTCCAAAAGGCTATTTTTGGCTCCACAAAACTATAAGAAGTTACTGCGCTGCCCAGTAGATGTTTGCTGCTACATAACTGGAATTGGTTGTATGTCTTGAACCCAGAGGATCCTCTGAGACACATCTTGATGCATTCATATTCACATTCATATCCATGAATGGTAACTGCAGCAATCACAACCTGCCAAGGACACAATAACCAGGGGCTTACAGTCCTCAGGATGAAAGCTGATTATCTTACTGGGCACACAACTTAGACCAGCAGAAGTTTCGGCTACAGGTAAGGATGAGTGGTAGAATAGGAAGATGATAAATGACTCATTACACACCTACCATTAATCACAACAGTGGGTTCTGTGGCTTATCCCATTGATTTTCTTTCTGTAAGTTCTTTCCAGAAAGAAATTCAGACTAGCCACCATATTAAAGGATCAGTGATGGGATGGTGTGAACTCATTGTGAGTGAGGAGTGGATATGAGTGGTTCAAGGGGTGGAATGTAGCAGATGATACTAGTGCCCATATGCATTTGACATGTACCCTTTCCATATACAGCCAACTAGACTTCCAAATGCCAGCAATGTGTCTTTGTCTACTGGCTTTCTCCAACAGGTCAGACCCTCTCTGAGAACAGAGCACACTGGAAATTCCAAGGAACCAATGTTCTGCTATAGCAGCCTTCAAACAATAATTGATGGGAGTTGACTGAAAAAAACCGGAGCTCCTTGCCCCTTAAGAGGGATAGCTTTTAGATATGAAATCCAAAATTCCCTAGCGAATTCAGCCCACAGAGAAATTTGCTTCATAATATTCTCTTTATCAAGTTCTTTCCCTTCCCTGCCTGACGTTTCCATATGAACTGCTTGCCTCAAACTTTTTTGTTTCAGATCTATTTCTAGGTGAAACTAAGATAAGTTCCAAAAGAAACACATATATTATAGTATAACATAATAATTGGAGAACCAAATATTTGAAAACCAGAATTCTACAGATATTTTATGAGTTGTTGCCCTAAACAAAAACATTGTGCAAATATTTAACTCTTCTCAAAAGAGTTGGTTTCCATTATGAAATGGAAAGCTAAGTATTTTTCCCGGTTAAAAGATACAAGTCAATGTAAAAATGCCAGAACTGGCATGGTCATCTTTCTGGTTCTTAATAAAATATGTACCAAATTATGAAAGAAAATTAATGATATATAATTAAATGTAATTTCACAATTTTGAATTTACAACATAATCTCTTTCACATTATGTTGTGTGCCCATGCTATGAAAATTTTAAAAAGTTTTATTTACACTTCAGTAGTTGAATCTAGCGGTGGATTCTGAGGTTTCGAGGGGTCACATCTCCTAGGAAATCTAGCAATTCTGCCTAGTTTAGCCTAGAAGCCTATAAGACGTACTCTAGTACGTCTTATACTCTTGTGGGTGTTAAGTATTTGTGGAATAAATACATTAGTCGTTGACTCCAGGAGAACTGCTTTTAGAAAGTGGGTCATGAAGAGATCTCGAAGTTTAGTTTTGCAAGAAAAGGAACTGGTCGGGGTCCCCGCAGGAGGTGGAGTTCTGTGCAATGATAACAAAATGCATCCGGGAAGTGGACAATAGCTCCTCTGGCCGCGGTAAAAAGGCTACTTACCTGGCCGCAGGGGACCCCACAGTCCGGATACCGGCCGCTTCTGCAGCCTCCCAGGATCTGTTGGTGGGATTGCCTGGGAAACCTGTGGTGGCAGCGCGCGCGGCCCTTTGAGGGCGGGGCCTCGGGAGGTGGTGCAGTAATTCGCTGTGATTCGTTATTCTAAGCAATTGCATTCCTATCAATTTTTGTATTCATAATTATAATACGCTTCTTTTTACAAATGTATCAGAGAGGGTACGTACATTGTTTATTTATGTTCCCACACTAATGGAAGAAACTTTATTTTAACCTAGAACAGTCAGACTCAGACCCCAGTGCTCTTCCACCCTGTTACACAGTCCCATTTTAAAATGTACAAATGGTTAGTTTACCTTAGGCACAAAAGGTGGCAAACTTCAAAATTTACACTTTTAGGTGATTTGAAAAATTTTTCGTGGATCATACATCCACTGAACAATATGCATTTTTGCCGACTCTCAAAGGATAAAATAGGCAATAATCAGAGGAGCAGGGGGAAAAAAAACGACACTCGGTGAAGGACCACCTGATAGCAAGTTTCCAGAAAAACAAGAGCAGAAGTAGGCGGGGGGGGGGGGGGGGACAGACTAATTTGGGAATGGATCTTCTCTGCAACTCGGAGAAAAGGAGTCAAAAGAAGCAACCCAATCTCAAACCCTCCCCCTTTTCCAAAGAGACAGGATAAATGGGACTCAACTAATCCCGGAGATCTTTTTTTTCCCCGTTTCCCTTTGCCCACACCAAAGATGGCGCCTTTGGCTTCCTCCCTCAGCAGTACGCAGGTTATGGGAATCTCTGCACACCCTCTCTATGGTATTTCCTCCAATTCCGCCCCCTTGGTGCCTAGGGCGGGACTTGACTGGAGGCGGGGCGCAGGAATCCGGAAACACCTGAGCTGTCGCCGGTCATCTAAAGGTTTAGTGGTCATTTTTTTTTCTCAGCTGGACCTGGGGTCCAGGGTCAGAAGTATCTTCTCGCCGGGTCTCCTCGAGCCGTCCGGTGACTTCCACGACCTGGGCCGCGGCCTGGTGCCCTGTCGTGGGGGCCCCATTTGCTTGGGCCATGCCCACAGCCGCCGCCCCCATTATCAGCTCAGTCCAGAAGCTGGTTCTATATGAGACCAGAGCTGTGAGTATCCGGAGGAGCCGGGTGCGAGCTGGAGGAAAGCAGCAGGCCGGGTGGAGTGGGATCCTAGGGCAGAGGTAGCACCCGTCTTTCCTCCCTCCTCAGTTCCCCGATCTCGGTCAAAGACAGCCTTGGAGGAAGCTAACCGTTTTGGCCTGTGCTTGGGGGTCATTACCCTGTTTGCATACCCAGGACACTGCTGCGTTTGCATATACATACTTCCACTTACAAGCCCTGGCTGGAACACGTGCTAACAGGTGCCTGAGGTATCTCAGGAACTGGTGACGAGGTTCTGTACGAGTTACTGTATTCTCATCTTTCAGAAAGTCTGTTAAAGTTCTCTAGTTCACGAGTTACTGTAGAGGCAGGGATACGAAAAAATTTTCGATGATGACTCGGTAACTTTTCTACTTTCCTATTCCATGGTACATCATTACTGTGATTGATGTTAATTACATCCACTTTTTATTGCTGGCTTTTTGGTTCTCTCTCTCTCTCTCTCTCTCTCTCTCATTCAAAAGGAAAGCAACTTACTTTTGTTTGCTAGTTTGTTTCTATAGCATTATCTTTCTTTTCACTTGACTTTATTTCCATTACTTACAATGGCCACTAAACCCTGAATAAGATCAGTGTTTTTACAATTAGGTTGCTAGTTACCAGTTTAGGGATGGTGTTTGTAGAATTTAATACATTGTTATTTCTGTGGTTGGAAAGCAAAGTTGATAACAGTGTAGATTTTCTAAATTGGGGTACCACAATGATATTATGGTCTGAGTTTAAAATTACCCACCTCCTCGCGACAGTATTGCATATGCTGAATACTTGTTCAGTACTCTACACTATGCTGTAAAATGTCTGTAAGGTGCTTTCTTTGAACCTTGTGTTGTCTCCATTGGAAGAGTACAAGAAGTTACTTACCTTGAAAGTTTCTCAGTTATAATACAAGCCTAATAATATGCTTACCTCTGGTCATGAGTATAGACTCATTGATTCTAAAGTATTTTTTTCCTGACTACTTCATTTGATTAGAACCAAACCAGAAGATGAAATTATCTAACATACTGTATTTACAAGTATCTAGTTCTCTGAGGAGAGTCATGAAGAAGTATCATTTTGACATTTGTTTTAGTCAGCTTTATCCACTGCTGTGACTAAAAGATCAGACCAGAACAATTTAGGAGGAAAAATTTATTTGGGGGCTCTGGGTTTCAGAGGTCTCGATCCATAGACAGCAGGCTCCATTCCTCAGGGCCCAAGGTTGGCATCATGGCAGAAGAGTGTGGTAGAGGGAAGCAGCTCACATGATGATCAGAAAGCAGAGAGAGGGACTCCACTCTCTAGATACAAAATATATACCCTTTCTGGATTTGTGGGTCAGTGGTAGAATGCTTGCCTAGCATGTGTGAGGTACTGAGTTCAATCTTCAGCACCACATAAAATAAATAAAGGTATTGTGTCCATCTACAACTTAAAAAATACAAAAAACCAAAATATATAATATATTTAATAATATAATGTATTTAAAATATAATATATTTAAAGCTATAAATGTAAATTTAAAAATAGTCAAAAATCAGGGGTTTGGGTTGTAGCTCAGTAGTAGAGCACTTGCCTCACATGTGTGAGGCACTGGGTTCAATCCTCAGCACCACACAAACATAAATAAACAAAACAAAGGTATTGTGTTCATTTACAATTAAAAAAATATATAAAACAACAACAAAAAATAGTCAAAAATCTAATGACATATGGGGAAGGTATTAGTAGCCCAAACAACAGATAAAAATGCAAAAATTTAATAAATAGTCTGAAAAATAAGCCCCCAATGTAAACAAGGAAATGAATAGATGATTCACCATAAAAAGAAGTATGAATTATTCAGTTTACTAATAGTTAAAGCAATAAAATGAAAATAGGTTCCCATTTCTTACCTATATTAGAGGAAAGATGAACTAAGGTAATTGGCAACATATATTTGAAAGAAATGGGCATTCTCATTTTGGTTGGTGGAAGTGTATTAATTTGTATTAATTGGTTATGAGGGAATTGGGAGATGCATTAAGGAATTGAAGAAACAGTGGGCAAGATGGCTGTTTCTCATTCTGAGCCTTTATTTGGAATAATAATTGGGTTCATATGCTCCTCCTGAGGTGACGTTCAGATGGTCATTGTTACCTGTGTTTAGAGGTGAATTTTGAGGAATATTTGGAGTGGAAAGGAAGTAGTTTAGAAGAGAGCATGCAGGAGGTATAGTTCTGGTCGGTGCAGGACCAGTCCCCTCCCAAGCTTAGCTGTTCTCTCTGGTACCAGGCACCCTCATACTGCCCTTTGGCTCCTGAGACCCTGCCTTGGTCTTTATCTGCCCTGTAGCCCAGCCTAATTTAGCCTGGACCCTCATATAGTTCAGTGCAAGTCGGAGTTGTCCATAGGAGAGTTAGCAACATTAAGTATCTTGGGTAAAATGGCAGTTTGCCTTAGGTGATTTCCAGTTTACAGGTGCTCTCTTGCTAATATGTGATGCTGGAAGTCTTATTAACACAATAAGTGACCATTTCATAACAAATTAATTTATAGTGATTTACTTTAAAGTTGGTAGCCTAACAGAATGAGGGCTATGTGTATCTATGTGTTTTGTCAGGGAATGTTGTTAGGATAATCTTGACTGTTATAGTTCAGAATTGTTTGTTTGTATATATTTATTCCTGCCTTATTCTAACAGATTTAAGAAAATCACCTGCATCACACAAAATAGAACAAAATAAGTAAGAACCATATCATGAGAAATTCAACTTGCTTAATTCATTTTGAATGTATAATTAGGGAACAAGAGAGAACAATGCAGACCATAGTTGATTGAGAAATCGAAACAGGATGTCAATTGGGAGAGAGAAGTGATATAGCAGGTTTAGAAGATGTGGTCGAAGGTGACAAAGTTTCTGTTTCTATAGGGGCTTTAAACCATTCCCATCAGTAAAATTCTGACATTCTTATTTATTTATTTGGTTATGGGAGATTGAACTCAGGGGCACCTGATCACTGAGCCTCATCCCCAGCCCTATTTTTGTATTTTATGTAGAAACATGGTCTCACTGAGTTGCTTAGCGCCTTGCTTTTGCTGAGGCTGGCTTTGAACTCTTCATCCTCCTGCCTTAGCCTCCCCACCTGCTGGGATTACAGGCATGTGCCACCCCGCCCTGCTAAATTCTGATATTCTAACAGGTGCATCCCTTTAGGCTATAAGACTCACTTCCCCTTTTCCAGATATACTACCCATTATTGGGATTGCTGGATTAAGGGAGGCAGCAGGCCTGCGATATTATGAGACTGTGAGAAGTAACTTCAAGATGTTCTTAAAAAATAATATATTTAATCTGAAAGTTCACATGAAGTTTAACATCAATTGAAGCTGTCATACAACCTAAAATTTCTTCCCTTTCAAGAAGGCTGATTTTTCCTCCCTCAGATGAAAAGTGAATGATTAATTAGCCTGTCATTATAAAAGGAGGTAATAATGTTAGTAGATTCTAAATTTCCTGTTAAATGGGTTACCTATTATATTCCATTTGGATTTTATGTATATATTTTAGAAACACATTCATCTTAATACCAATCACCACTGTTAAAGTTACATACTGACATTTTAAGCTTTTCCAGAAAGATGACACTCAACTTTTAGAAAAGAGCCAGCTCAGATCATCTTCTATCTTAATGTGTGTTTTAATGTAGACTTTTTGTTTGGTATTCTAATTCTCTACCCCGACTGCTCTCAAACCAACATGCCCCAACATATCTATAAGCAAACATTTGTTCCAGTGGGTTGATTTCATTTGCTTTTGTTTGTATGATGAATGCATTCAGACAGGTGCATGCCTTCATTTTTCTGCTTTCTTTCCTTCCTTGTTGCTCTTGGGCATTTTATTTATCTTCTTCACCTTCACCATTTGAACTGCAAACCCTTGACTTTTTCAGACTTTGCCAAAACTTGAGATGACCTTTCCTTCATCCTATAGTTCCTAGCTCTTGCTATGAATTTATAATAAATTTAATCCCAACTTTTCCCCAGATGTGTAAATTTCCTCTCAATACATTCACACACTGGACGTATGTTATAGGTTTTATGTTTTTGAACCAGTGGCTCAAATTTGGACTGGCTGCTCCCAAGGCCTGTGGCATCACTGCCATCCTGGGATGTCCCTTCACTATCATCCTATTTCCTATTTGTGATGATTTTGTTTTCCAGGATCATATAGTTTACTTTATGCCCTCATTTTGGTGAAGCACCTCCTTTAGTTGCTTCTTGAAAAGGGCTTATGGAGAGAATTTTTTTGAGCCTGTGTATGCCTAAGAACATCATTATGCTATCCTTAGTTCTGGTTGATAAATTTAATGTTGAATTAAAGATTGAAATGAATTTTCCCCTAGAAATTTGAAGGCATTATGTCCTTGTCTTCCACCTTCCAATGTTGCTCCTGAGAATTTCTAATGTTATTCTGTTCTTGATCTTGAGTTTGAAGCCTATTTTTTTTTTTTTTTTAAGAAACATTTGCTACCTCCTTTTTGTCCTCTTCGGATACTCCAGAGGTCTTGGGTGCCACAAATTTTCATGCCTTTTGGTGGTTCTGTGGTATAAATTGGATTGCTTCTTGACCTTTCCACTGCCACTTTAGGATTCAACTTTCTTGGGCACACTTCTCAGTTTCAATTTATTACTATTTTTTTCTGATGTCTCCTTCACTCCTTCTTTTGCCCTTAGAGCTTGTGCACATTATCAAACATAAAAAAGAACTTACTGTGTTTGAGAGGAAAAAAAGTGTTCGCTCTCTTTTCTTTATCCAGAATCCTACCCATTTGCTCATCAGCCAGCTCTCCTATGGATTTTGTCCCCACCCCTCACTGAGACTGTTAGGCAAGGCCACACACAAGGTCCTGTTGTCAGATGTCCTGGGTGTTTCTCTGTCCTGACTTCTCAGTAGTGCTTGATGTGTATATGCCTGCTCCCTCCGTTTTCAGATGATCTCCTTTTGCCTCAAGGAGTCCACCCTGGGCAGGAATTTCCTAGTCACCTGTCATTTTTCTCAACTGGTTCCTTCTCCATATCCAGCCTCTGGATGATGGAGTTTTTCAGCTTTGGGAGAGTGCTCACCCCACCCAATGCATTTCCTCAGGCTAGTTTTTTGTTTTGTTTGTGCCTTGATGTCTGTCTTTACTTTCCCTGTTGGGTATTACACATTTCACTGGCTTGAAGTTCAGTATATGTGCTGGTGACATCAACTGAGATCTCTCCAATGAGATCCAGATTCACATACCTGTTCCCACTTGATCTCTTTAGGCATGTTGTGAAGAGAACTCTTGTTTTTCCCTGTTTCTTCTCTTATCATCTCTATGTTGATAAATGGTACCACCTTCTGGCTCTTGCTCAAACAAAAGTGATTAAACTTATTATTCTCTTTTCCAATCCAATCCATCAACAAAATACATCTCCAAATATGTATTTGGTTTATTTTTTCTTCAGATATCCAGTCCAGTGCTTGGCACATGTGAGGCATTCACTCGTAAATGGTCAGATAAATGATGTAAATAGAAAACAAGTTAGTGTAAACAACAACAAAAAAGTGGGGTCTTTAAAAATGTTGAAGTCAGGAAAAGGATTATTCTAGATTAAAAGATACAAAAAAAGACCTGGTAATCAAATGCAATGGATGATCCTTAATTAGATTCTGGGTTTTTAAAAGCTAGCTATAGATATTATAGGGATACCAAGGGAAATTTGAATACGAATTGTATATAGATAATATTATGTCACTGGTATAATTATGTGGGAGGTCGGCCTTGTATTTAAGAAATATAAGTAGAGGTTTCTAGGGATGATGTGTTATGATACCTGTATGCATTCTGAATGGTTCAGAAGAAGCTTTTATTGAGAGGGAGGGAAGGAGGAAAAAAATATAACAAAATGTTAATAGTTGGTGCATCTAGATGAAGGGCTTATGGATGTTCATTGTACTGCTCTGTTATCTTGCTATAGGTTTGAATTATTTTTCAAAATAAAAATTTGGAAAAATCAGAAATCAAGAATTTAATGGAAAGATATTTCGGGGCAATTTTTAAGCCTCAAATGCTGAGATCCGTTTTGAAACATACTATTAACTATAACAGACTCTAAGGTATACATAGTTACAGTGTTGCTATATTCAATAGGGAGTAAATAAGAGTGAGCAGAAATTAGGCCTTTCTGGACTTAGCAAAAAATCGTGTGAAAGTAGATTTCAAGTTCCCGCCAGGGGGCGGTGCAGACAGTAATTCTGCTGAACACAGCAGGCCCACCAAAATCTGTGGTTTTCTTTCCCACACAACTAACTCCACATGAGGTCGCTATTCTCTGCACAAAACATTTTTAGGGTTCTTAGATCACGTAGACCAATTTAGAAGAAAGAATATGGGTATTATTCAGCTTCCCATTTCTTTCTTCGCACTTAAATCTGTTTCTGAATTCTGTGGATTCTAGCTTTTGGCTGCTCTGATTCATGGAATCTTTGGAAGGATCTGGATATGGGAGGTGCAGTTCTACATTCCTTTGTGTACTCCAGAGGCCAGTAAAATATTTGCCAACAGCATATCAGGATGCATGTCAGTCTTTTTATTACAAGCTGCCAAATCATAATTTTATGCAGTTTTTTTTAGATTTCATAGGAACTACAAAAATTCTTGGACTTTCATTTGGGGATTTTATCCCCTTTAAAACTGTGATGTGTTCCTTACTGAATGGTTGATTTAGAAAAGCCATCTTCTTAAGATGGGTTAATATAAATGTAGAAAATTACCCAGCAAATTAAAAGATTACTCTGTGGTAGTTGATTGTTTTTCCCCTAACACTTACCCATGCCTGTGGAGTCAGACTGCATCTAGTAGACTAGGAATTAAAAACCACAGAGGTTATTAGAGAGTTAGCCCCAGGCTCTTAAGGTGCTTATAATGAGATGTAGTGGGAAGACAAGCTCCAAACAATTTATACCAGGCCTTCAGAAGTAAGTATTAAATTCAGATATAAATAAAAGTGCATTGAGGTGAGGTGAGATAGATATATGACTGAGGATTTTTACAGGTGAAAATAGGGGCTATCACTTGTTCCATCATGGCTAAGTACACAAAGTCCTGCTTAGAGGTCATTCAAAGCTAAACTCGGCATCAGAATAACTCTAGCCTCTCTGCATACCTCTCTCTGACCAACCCTAAATGAATTAAATGTCCTTTCTGTGTTTTCTCTGCATCTAGTTCACACCTCTATTATAGTATGTTATTTGTGGTGGCTAATTGCACACTCATCTCTCCTAAGGATCAAGGCTAGTGACCAAAAATTGGTGCATTCTCTCATTCTAGTTTCATTCTGGTCATGTACAAGATTTCCTCTCTTTAGGACACACACTGTCACTTTCTCTCTCCCTCTCACTCTCTCTTTTTTCCCTTTGTTTTGTCTTTTTTTTTTTTTTCAAATAAAATGGCATAGACTCACTGATGTCTTTAAAAGGAGAGAAAAAGAACACCTGATGAGTGCCTTCTAAATGTTGAACACTGTACTCACCGTGTGAGGTGCTTTGTGAGCATTTTCTCAGTTCTGTTCCTCTAACAGATGAGATGCAACAAGCTTTTTCCTCTTCTAGGTCTTTGCCCTTCCTGTGTCCTTTCCTGGGACCTGTTTTTTTTTTTTAAGTCCTCAAGAAAGTGACTCTCTTTTTTGCTAACAATTATGAATCGTTTACAAATCATTCTTCTGAATTTTATTAGGTTGGTTCCCTGTTCCTCTCAATAGTGGGTTGAACCTAAGGAACAGGAATGGCCTGACTCCTCACTGAGATGGACCTCTTCCTTTTCTCCCTGTTTTCTTGCCTTTTTAGCTACTCCCTGGGACATGGAATCTGTTGCTGGATGACCCAACTTAGTACTAATTATTAGTATAATTACTTTATTTCCACCTCTTGTAACTGGTAGTGTCATCTGAACCCTGCCTCTCATTGGAGATAAGGCATTAAGTCTTTTGGTTAGCCCTCTTCTCCATGTTTGGCCAGAAAATTGGTGACCAAGTTACGTGGCACATGACCACATACTTAATAATAATTTTTTAAAAACCCATCTGTTTCTACAGATTTAGAGTTAAGACAGTATAACCAAATGTTCATATTCTGATATAAAATCTTAAAATCTTACCCATTCTTTTTTTTTTGGTGGTGCTGAGGATTGAACCCAGTGCTTTGTGCATGCGAGGCAGGCATTCTACCAACTGAGGTATATCCCCAGCCCCCCAAATCTTACCCATTCTTGATGACTCAATTCTATTCTCTACTCTTCCATTTTTACATCTATAGTAACCTACATGAATCTTTCTTGTCCTGATTTCTTGTGGTCTACATTCTTCAATTTGGCCATTAATCTGGAAAATCGTATTTGTTATTTTCATTGCTTTGTGTATGTATACCTTATATGAACAATAAGATGGTAAGATGAAAGTTGATTGTGGCAGTTGTCTTTTCAATTTTTGCAATGTTCAAAAAAATGTCACTTTTTAAAGGGCATATTTAAAGCAAAATACCACTAAGTAACTTATTTTTGTTAATGAACTTTTACTAATTTTCCAAAATTAATTTTAAAATAATTCATCCATGGGCTGAAGATGTGGCCCAGTGATAGAGTATATGCTAAGCATGTGCAAGGCTCTGGGTTTGATCCTCATCACTACCACCATCTCCCCCCCCCCCCACATAAATTCATAATAAAAACTCATTTAGTTTTTCTTAAAAACATTTTTATTACATATATGGTTATTTTCCACATTTTTTATTATTGATTTATTCTCAGTATTTATCTAAGTGGGCTAGTTATTGTGTTTAGATTTAAGGCTCCAAGGAAGTGTTTCAAGAAGGAAAGAATATTAGACATGTAACTCATATAAAAGGCCATTTGGGAAAGTACAACCATTTTAATATTTTATAGGACTTTCAGGTGGACTTTTATACAATTCATACTTGTATAGAATTTTTTTAAAGCTTTATCGACTATCAATATTTTAAGAGCTATAATTGTCTAAGCTTCCTAATTACATAGTTAACTTTCTAATTCTTATCAGAGTTGCTTCTTCCTGGCAAAGCTTAAACATCAGTCTCCAATCAGATTAATTTCTAATTTTATCTTATAATTAAATTCATCTGACCTGGTTACTGGGTGTATTTCAGACATAAGACTGATACTTATCATGAAGCCACTAAGAATATTTCAATTTTAAAACTGACCTTTTGGAATCAATCTTTCTTTAAGCTGTCAGTTATACTTAGCAGAAATATTCTTTAAAAAGTAACCTGACTTTATGAATGTATTTTCACAACCTGTGTGGTAATAAAATGTGTATAGAGCAAACTGCCTTAAAAAACTAATGATATTCCTTTTTATTTATAGAGATACTTTCTTGTTGGGAGCAATCATGCAGAAACAAAATACCGTGTCTTAAAAATTGACAGAACAGAACCAAAAGACTTGGTCATAATTGATGATAGGGTAAGTAGCTTCCAAATCTGACTATAAGCAGGAATTTTTGTAGGTGTGTTGTTAAAAGGATATGAAATAGCCTTTGGTGATATGTATTTTTTAGTGATATGTATTTTTATCATGGATCTTAAAGTTACAATTATTTTTCTTGGTTGATTAGATTTGAACCTCTAATCTGGTTTCTTGAAATTACTAATGTCAAAAATTATGCTAAAATTATAATTTGTCCCTCGTTTTGATTCGTTTTTAAAAGCACACTCTTCAGATAAGGTAATGAATATAGCTTCTTAAAGAGTTGACATTTTAAGATTCCAGTGTAACTTAATATTGTATCTGCTGAAGAGAGATTATTTATTACTATGTTTGAGTATGATGTTACTACAAGTCAGGGAAGACTTCTATCCTGTAGACTTAATATTACACTGTTAAAAATCACTTCTAGTCCCTGATTTTGCCTTAGAGGAGATCCTTCCCTCCCCTTCTCACCCCCCTTGCCCTGCCCCCTCTTCTTTCTACCTCCTCTTTTTATCTCTCTCTCTCCCCTCCCTCCCTTCACTTTTGTTTTGCTGGGTTTTTTTTTTTTTTCTGTAATCTTTCTCTGCATTGCCCCCTCCCTCTTATGGTGGGGGACTATGTAGTGTGGGACTGACTATGTGCTTATATAGTTGTGTCCGTCCGTCCATCCATCTTCCTTCCTTCCTTCCTTCCTTCCTTCCTTTCTTCTTCTCTCCATCCCTCCCTCTGTCCCCCTCCCTCTCTCCCTCCCTCCTTCCCTCTGTCCCTCCCTCCCTCCCTCACTCTTGGTCCTGTCCCTGATGCCAATCCAATAATGAAGACACGTATTTGAGAAAAAGGAAAGAGAAGGTTTATTGCTTCTTACAAAGGAGAAACATAGGGGACTCCTGTCCGAAAGGTAGTGATTCTGCCCATCATCAGGCACAGGAGGCTTTTATAGAAGGTGTCCCTTATTTGCTGATGCTGGCTTCAACCATGCGATCCTCTTGTCTCAGCCTGGGATTACAGGACATTTGGCTCTCTTTCCTTCTTTAAATGATGGTGCCACCACATGATATGAGACAGGATTGGAGAATTGGAACTTTTTTTCCTGGATGGCTGTCAAATCTGCAGTAGGACACATCTGTCCATCCTGCAGTAGAAGATCTCTAAATGTTCTTCAAGGAAAAGATGGAATAAAAGAAGTGAGTTTCAGAGACTCTTACCATGAGATCAAAACTCTCTTTCTTCCACTCTTTTTTCTTCTGGGAAATGAAAACCCAAAGTTTAAATAAATAATAATAAACAATACAAACAGAAATTTGAAAAAAAAAGTCACCTCCAGGACCTCTTCTGATGACTTGCTATACACTGAAGATATATCTGCTCTTATCCAGATATTAAGTTATCCAGAGTCAGGAATACAGAGGCTTAATTCAGGTGGCACAAAAACCTGAAGCTGTTAGTTAAAAGTGAAATACATGTTAAATAGTTAATTTTTAGCTTTACAAATGAAAGAATTTAACTTACCTTTTGTGTTAAAGTTCCTATCTATGAATATTTCTCAATACATGTGGAGTCCTGGTTTTGCAAACATATTACTAGCTGAAATTTAGAATTCACTTTCATTAAACGCTTTATGAAACTATTCTCTGTTATAATAATTTTGGATAAGTTCTTTATTACGAATTCCTGGGAATCCATTCCCCTCCCCATCTGTTTGGGAGTTTTGATTAATGGTTCTTGGCTTTATTTGGTGGTGGGACTAATTGGGGGACACTTTGTAGGCCTTCTCATAAAAATGCACATGTATTTAAAAATTTTCATTTAGTTTTAAGGGATTTGCCTTCTTATTGAAATATGTCTGTGAATCTCTTAAATCTCTGCATCTCTGGATCAGATACAATTTTAACATTTTTTAGTGTAGCAATGTGATCCAATAATTTAATTTTATAATTAGAAATTAATTTAATATTAATTAGCAATTACTTTAGCACTAATTGCTAATGTTAAAGAACTTGTTGGCTTTAAAAATTGTAGCTTAGTCATACATTACTATATAGTTGTTTATGAAATAGCTAGCAATTCATGTAGACAACTTAATTTTCAGGGGTAAATAAATAATCTACAGAGTAAGCACAACCTTACAGATTATATATGCTTATTTTCAGCATGTATATACTCAACAAGAAGTACGGGAACTTCTTGGCCGCTTGGATCTAGGAAATAGAACAAAGATGGGACAGAAAGGATCCTCTGGGTTATTTCGAGCCGTCTCAGCTTTTGGTGTTGTTGGTAAGAAATGTGCCTTCCTCTTCCTTTTTTTTTTTTCCACCCTCACATACACTACTTGAAGAGAGTTTATAAGGCTGTTTAGCTTTATAGTCATAACCCATCACCTGTGTTTGTTTAAAACTTCATTGTCCATCCATCATATATCAAATATCATTTGTATAGAATCTGATTATGTGCTTAGCAGAGCTTAGTTTTATCCAGGAGACATACAAATATGGAAGTGTTTTGGGGTCTGTCTGGCTCATTGTGGAATGAAAAAGTAAAAATTAGCATGGACTATAAACATCAGTGTCCTGCTTTTCAGAGCTGGAATAACAGATACATTAACTTTAAAATTAACAGAAATTTCTTTTAAAGACAGGCTGCAGTGATAAAGTATCATAACCCCCTTCTTTAGATGATAACTGCTTTCTTACCGAGAAGCTTTCTTTATACTCACAGACCATCAGAAACTTTGCTGTTTGAAATTATAAGGTAAAACATTCCACTGTAACCTGGATAATCTAATTCACTCTGATGCAGATAAGTGGGTTGAATTTACAACTCAGGTGCAGACTTCAGATAAGGGGTCACTGGACATAATACTCTATGATATGCTAACTCTGTTTTATTCAAGTAAACAGGACCCTGGATCTACTTCATAGTCCAGAGTCGATATTACTCTCTGTAAATACAGACTGCTTTGGTTTGAGTCTTTTAATTAAATTTGCTTTAATATTAAATTTTGACACCCTTTACCTTAGTGAGAAACTCTGCAGTTCCTTCATTGTGGTGGGTCAGTAAACCTGTTCTTACTGTACTATGGGTTTGTGTCTGATTGGGGTAGGACATAGGATCAAAATAAATGTATATGAAGCCATTCCAAGATTATAATTAAAAACCAAGGTGTATAAATTCACTTGTATTGCAGATTTCATAAGAAGTAGATTGCTTGGTCCTGGAATGGCCAGGAAAGATTTTTTGGAGTAGATGAGACTCAAGCTGAACCCTGAGAGTGGAATAAGAAAGATATGGATAGAAGTAGGGAAGTGAGGAGGGATTCCAGCAAGAGTGACAGCAGAGGTGCAGAAATGAAGATGCTCATCGGAGCTGGAATGTTGGGGGGTAGTCAGATGAGACCAGATTATTCCGAGCCATGTGAATAATACATTTGTGAAATGATTAGAACGGTTGTCTTCCATTCTAAAGCCAAAATGTTTTCTCTTCTAACTTTTAGCATGCTTTATTTGTGGACATTCTCATTGGAATATGGCACAATCTATAGGAATCTAGAGCAGTTGCTTCTCAACTCTTTGTAGTAAAGGACCAGCCTAGATTTCATAGAATATATGAGAAATTAGTGTAAATTAGAAATTAATATATGAGAAATTGAAAAAATAGCTATGCTAGATAGAAGATTCTTGGTTGACAAGTTTTCTTTTAGTGCTTGGGATGTGGCATCATCCTACCTTCTGACCTCTACTGACAAGCTTATTTGAGTTTCCCTAGAAGTGATTTCAGGCAAGGGCCCCTGAGACCCAGGATTCTTGACTTGTCAAGTCAGGACAGAGCCTCCACTCTGTAAGTAGGGACTGGGTAGAAGAAAGGACCATAGACCTCAGCCATACTTGCCTACAGTGGAGCTTCTGCCACACAGAGCTAAACGGAAGAGAAGTGCTGGTGGCCTTTCTCTCTTGAGCAGAAACTGTGGTCTAGACTGGGAACTGGGAAGAGAGGAAGGAGCCTTATCCTCTTGGCTGTGCCTGCCTGAAGTGAATTGCCTGTTATTGGGAGAGGGTGTATAAGCAGACCATGATTCAAATGCCACAGACTTGCTGTTCTTACCAAGACTTAGAAGGTTCTCTTGAATAAATATTTCTCCATTTGCTTTATACCCTTAGGAAATTTCTGGAAACTTTCTGTGTTTTACTAATTTTCACCAGTGTGGTTGTTTCCTTGGGGAAGGATTCTCCTAAGCTCCTCACAGTGCTATTTCAGAAGTGAAACCTTCCTCCCCCCACCAAGAAAGTTAGTTTTAACTCCAAAAACAAAGTATTGGGAGCCATTTTTTTTTAAACAAACTACTGTGCTGAGAACTAAATGCTACCAAATATTAATGCTTATGGATCTCTCTTTAATCACTGATATAGAACATATACATTTTAATGATTTGACATAAAATATAACTTTATTTTTCAACTCTCTAATACAGATTGAGCATCCTTAAACCCAAAATCCAAAATCCAAAGTGCTCCAAAATCTGAAACTTTTTGAGAGCTAACAGAACACTCAGGTGGAAAATTCCACACCATAAAACTTCATTTTATGCACAAAATTATCAATAATATTATCTAAAATTGTTTTTCAACTATGTGTTTAAGACATGTGTGAAATGAATATATAAATGAATTTCATGTTCAGACTATGGTCCCATTGCCAAGATATCTCAAAACTCAAATTTTCCAAAATCTAAAAAAATCCAAGTTCCAAAGCATTTTGAATAAGGAATACTCACTTGTATTCATAAAAAGCTGAACCATTCCACCATTATGTATAATTATAATGCACTAATAAAATATTTTTAAAAAATCGCTGTGTAACAAAAAATTTAAGAAAGCTTAACTATTACTAAAGAAAATGGCTTTATGGCTTCTTGTGTTTTATAAATACTCAGGAGTCAGGTTGGCAGGAGAAAGGTTTATTCAAAACAAGTTTTAAGGAAGATAGTGCAGAATTTTTTGTCTTAAATCTCCATCTTTAGGGAATTTAAGAGCATGAGAAGATTTTAGAAGAGAAGGTAGATTAGGATAAAAGGCAGGAAATACACATATGCAGATTTAGTTATCCAGAGATCATGTCAGTCTTAATTTCCTTAGCATCTGTCCTCAGCATGAGGAATTTTTTTTTATTCTTAGTGTGAGGAAGTACAGGATGCAGAAAAACAGGTTACCAGGAAGTTACCCTTAATTTCAGAGGGAATCTGTTTTGTAACTATCAGAAATGATGTTTATAGATTTCATGAAGGATATGTAACTTACTGGACTCATTGTTTTTCTACCCAACCTCTTCACTTTTCGGGGAATTGGTACTATCTCCCTCTGCCCAATCTAAATCACCTAGTTCTTATATAAAATGGCTTACAGAGCATTGTGACTTTGTTCATTGGCCATAGTTCATTTTGGCCCAGGGCTAGGCACTTAACCCGAATTAGGTCAACCCTAGTCCTTTCCTAGGAATTCTGGAATTGAATTTAGTCAAAGAGTCAGTTTCTTTCCAGTGAAGCTTTTGGTTGAAAAGCTTAAATTTGTCAGTAGCGGTTTTCCACCATATGATTTAGAGAAGTAGAAGAGTCTGGTCTGTGGAGAGAGACAGAGGAATGGGATCAGTGTTCAGAGGCACTTCTTGACTGTTTTCTGTCACTTAGTCACATATTTGCCCATGTGTGTCATGAATCACTTCAGTATCTTTAATATAAATTCCTTTTTAAATTTGAGTTGGCTGAAGTTGAGTTTTACCACTCATAATCAACAGTCTGTGAAATCCCAAAATATGTTTCTAAAAACATTTATTGGGAGGGGAGGGGAGAGGTGGGGAGGGGGGAGGGTGGAGGATGGGAAAGGCAGCGGAGCACAACAGACACTAGTATGGCAATTTGTAAATCAATGGATGTGTAACTGATGTGATTCTGCAATCTGTGTATGGGGTGAAGGTGGGAGTTCATAACCCACTTGAATCAAAGTGTGGAATATGATATGTCAAGAAATTTGTAATGTTTTGAACAACCCACAATAAAAAATTAAAAAAAAAAAAAAGAGAGTAGCAAGAAAAAAAAAATAAAAACATTTATTGGTAATTATTTTTTTAAAGAAGGGGAAGGAGATTCCTTGAGAAGAATCCAGAGAGGTATCTCATCAAGATTAACATTATACATTAGCACAGAACTGGAAGGTTCTGAGAATTTATGTGGGTTTTTTGGTTTGTTCATCTTTGAGCCCAATATTTCCCAAATTTATTTGCTCACATCTACTTTTCTCTCCCTGGAACCTACTAACTAGTATTTCCTGGAGAACACATTAGAGGAAATGCTCTGTAGATACTACTCATATTGTACCTTTAAATGAAATTAGACCCCCATGCATCTGTGTGCCTTGTCTGCATTCTTTTAGTGAATTGGCTTTGACATATGAAATATATCCTTGACACTGCTGGAGAATACTCCTAAGGTTATTGCCTTTATCACATACCTTATTATGACGATTCACTCTAGAATTATCTCCCAGTTCTCAGAACTAGGATAGTTTCTTCAAGAAACTGATTTGGTTTTTAACTTTGGTCACTGTGTATAGTATAATTTTATGTGTATTCCTTTATATTATCTGTTAGAAAATGCAGAGGAAAATGTGAATTCATAGAGCCTTAAGATATATTCTGTCATATTACTTTTATTCTTGGCTTCATTTTACTATTTTTTAATGTTTTTCTTTACTATAATTTCCTCCTTAATATTTATCACTCTTGTGAGTATGTGTGTGAGTAAAATTGTGGCAAAACCCTTATAAAATGTACCATCTTAGTCATTTTTAAGTTTACAGTTCAGCAGTGGTAATGAGGCAGAAAAGTAGACAACTCATAGGTAGATAGGACAAGGCCCTCAGAGAAGAGAAGGAGAGAATGAGACCTTGCCATCCTACAAGGAGACAGCAGGCCGGGAGAACATCTTGTTGCTGCCCCTGACAGCTTCAACCACAACGACTCCTCCTTAGCTAGAATATCCTGTCATTGCCCCAGACATCTTGAACCCAATGACCCTTCCATGGATACCCCAACCCCTATCCTTAATAACAGATAACCACAAAATCTGCCTCTACCCCAAGTACTTCCTTTTGCACCAAGAAACCCTATCCCCACTCTTGTGCTAATTAAGGCCTAGAAATTAGTTTCCTTGAGATTGAAGAAGACAAAATAGATTTGATTGGACCATTTCAGAATCCTGTACCCCACCAATCACTTACAGGGACAGACCAAGCTCATAAAAACTCCCAGACAACAGACACCTATTGGCATCCTTCTCTTGGGATCCCTCTGTCTTTGGGAGCTCTTCCTTTTGCTTTGCTCTTACCCTGTGTTCATGGATTTCATTCTACAAATTTATAAGACAGAGAACCTACCATCCATGCCCTTTGTTACAGTAATGATCCAGTGACACTTCTGATCCAGTGACAATAGAAATGGAACTGGGCCTAAGAGCATGAACACATAGGCAAAGCCTTAACTGGGGATGGTTTACCTCAAGGAGAAGAGAGACAACACTGAGAACAGAGAGAATAGGCTATTTCCCAAATAAGGGACAAGTCTTTTATCAGGTTACTCAGTTCTGGTTTTACAAGTGGCTCCTGAAAAAGTCTTTATCACATGAGGGGGCAATCTCCATTTGTCTTATGAGATGTTTATCTACCAGACCTGAGATCCTGGATGGGTGATTGCTCCTGCTTGCATGTGTAGGGAGCAGTCTCATCTTTTTGTTTTTGGTACCAGGGATTATTGAACCCAGGGCGCTTTACCACTGAACCACATCCTCAGCCTTTTTTTCTCCCTCAGCTTAGGGCCTTGCTAAATTGCTGAGGCTGGTTTTGAACTTTTGATCCTCCTGCCTCAGCTTCCTGAGCCTGCCGGGATTACAGGCATGCACCAATGTGCCCGGCAGGCTGTCTCATCTTGAGGTTATCTGCCTGGAAAGTGTAGGGCAATGAATAAAAAAAGCTTGAAGTTGGCAGTTGAATGTCCCTGCAAATCTTGAAAATACCTTAGTCACTCATATCATGGTGTACTCAAAGGGGAACAAGACAGGTTAGGTAAATTTGAGCTAATAAACCTCATATCACCAGTTTTTAGACAGACATTCTGTGAGTAACATGCCTATATGCAGAAGGCCTTGGCAATGTATCTGCAATCTGTTCCTTTGGTGTGTCTTATCTAGTAGCTCTAATACCTTATTGTGTAACACATCTCTAGAACTTTTCATCTATGCAGAATTGAAAGTTTATATCCATTGAACAACTCCCTTTAATCTTGTGTATAGCTTTGCTTAAGGCATCTCAATCCTGTTTGTAATGAGATTAAAGGAATTAATGAATTAAGTAAAATTGTTTACATTAATATTTTTAAGTGAGATAAATGACTGTAAGGTTATTTCTAGATATAATTCTAAGATAACCAAACAAATTTATGGCTTTAAATGAGATAGAAAATGTGTTAAAAAGTCTTTGGCCTCTTAAATATGTATCTAAAAAACCTTACTATATTTACAAAACATTCTATTTCTTTTTCTTTTTTGTTGTACAGGTTTTGTCAGGTTTTTAGAAGGCTATTATATTGTGTTGATAACTAAAAGGAGGAAGATGGCAGATATTGGTGGTCATGCAATATATAAGGTCGAAGATACAAATATGATCTATATACCCAATGATTCTGTACGGATTACTCACCCTGATGAAGCTAGGTATGTACTAGTGGTAGCAACTTATTATTATTTTTTTTAATGAGGCAGGCCAATTAGAAAACAAAATAGAATCAAAAGATTCCAAATGCTATATATAAAGGTCAAATGTTGGCTCACAACTTTTGTTCCAGGCTGTGAAGGCTCCATTATAATAATTGATTCAGACAAGGACACAATGGTTATTATTTGCAAATAGGAAAAGGTAATTTGTATAATTAAAAAGAACAGACATACTTAACCAAATGATCAAACTTAGCATCACCAATAATGAGATAAAACTAGCATTATTTGCTTCTTATTGTGAAGCAATGGGAAAGACACAGATTACAGGTTTTTTTTCTTTTATTTTATTTGCTGAAAAAATTTCACTTGAATCTAAGCATGATGAAATGAGACAAATTCATATTGTATGAATTTTTTTCAAGACCACTGGCCTGGACTCTGAAAATATCAAAGTCATCAAAGACAGAAAAAAAAAACCCCAAAATTTTAGATGCAGCATGTGAATGTCAATTAGATCCTTGGTTGAAATGTACATGTACATGCGCACACATACACAGGGCTACAGAGGACTTTCTGAGGACAGATTTTGGAGCATTTCAGATTTCAAATTTTCATATTAGGGATATGCAATCAAATGGTTTTGAAAAATAAAATGTGCTTGTGTATTTAAAGAGAGAGGGCTCTAACCGTGAATTCAGAAAAGGGGCTGGTGTTCATTGTACTATTTTCTCTCCAATATATTTATTTTTTTGTAGATTTGACATTTTTCCAAAGTTTTGGGAAAAATTATTGAAGCCTTGGGAAAGTAGAGGAAATTGATAGATTTAAAGTTATAAAGTTTCAATTCATTTAATATTGTAAGTGTTAAAATGAAACAAAGGTATATTTATGTTTTAGTATAGTAATAGTTTAGATTTAAATTATGCTGTGTACTTTTCATAGTGTTGTTTTGATACACAAACCAAAATTAAAGGTGGTGTGGCTCTTTTGCTTGAAACTTTGTTAGATTAAGGTTTCCTGGATTCTTGTGATGTCTTTGTTATGATTTAAAAGTGGTGTCTGTTAAAAAATAATTTGTTGCAGATGAGGATAGGAACAGTTCAACAGATTGATAAAGTAGATCTTTGTCTTGCACTAACTGAAAAATTATATTACATATACCTAATAGACTGGAATTGTATATTAATTAAAAGTGAATTAAATAGGCTATTGCACATGAATCAAGGGATGGGAAAGAGTTGAAGAGGTTTATATAATTAATAAATGCCATCTTTATGATTCTTTAGCCAAAAATAGTCAAACAAATTGTTTGGTTCTATGTAGAAATTTTACTATCTTTAATTTTTTTTTTTTTTAGAGAGAGAGAGAGAGAGAGATTTTTTTTTAATATTTATTTTTTAGTTTTTGGCGGACACAACATCTTTGTTTGTATGTGGTGCTGAGGATCAAACCCGGGCCGCACGCATGCCAGGCGAGTGCGCTACCACTTGAGCCACATTCCCAGTCCTAGAAATTTTACTATCTTTAAAGAGTAAAAATATCTTATTGTTTTATCCAAAATAAAATACAATTATATTAATACCTCACTATAAGTGGAACAAAGTAATATTATTTGATAAACAAAATGTTTAACACACTTACAAAACTGTATAATCCAATAATGCATTTAAGTACAAATATTTGGTAAAATATTAGTAAATTCTTACCACTTTAAAATATTTCTAGGAAAAATTATGATCATTTTAATATTTACAGGAAATAGAGAGTAAAATTTTAAAAGCATTGCCTTTAATTAAATAAGGAACAATAGAGATATCTACCATTATAACTAATAGCCCTAGCCAATTCAATAAGACTAGAAAAATAAGGTATAAAGCTTCAAAAGGAGGGGCTGGGGTTGTAGCTCAGCAGTAGAGCACTTGCCTACCATGTGTGAGGCACTGGGTTCGATTCTTAGTACCACATAAAAGTAAATAAATAAAATAAAGGTCCATTGACAACTTAAATAATATTTTTAAAAAAGCTTAAAAAGGAGGCACATTATTATTATGTAGACATGATGTAGCATATTTTCTACTTGAAAAATATAAGACTATCTACAAGCTCTCAGAACTAATGAAAAGGTGATTGAAAAAAAATATCAGCATGTAAGAACCAGTTTCTATACACTGGCATTATCCAACTAGAAAATTTAATAATGACCCCATTCACAACAGCACCCAGACACATAAGCCACCTGGAAATAAACACAACAGAAGCTACACAAAACCTTATGGAGAAATTTAAATCATTGCTAAAATATATTTAAAATCCCTAAATAATTGGAAAGATGTCCCTTTGTTCATGGATGAGAAGACAATGTCATAAAGATTGGTTTTCTCCAAAATTAATTCATAAATTTAATGTAACTAATCAAATTCCAGAGGATTTTTTAAAAATTTAAATATCAAAATTATTTTAATTTTCATATAGAAAAGCAAATGTTTAAGTATAGTTTCGATAATAATTCTAAAATAGAAAAACAAGAAGAAATAAACCTAACCAAACAGCAAGACTTGTAGTAATGAAGATAATCAGTAAGTATAATTAAGATAACCAGATAGTAATATGCTTGGTATTGGAGAAGGAACTAACAATGATTGATAAACAGAGTCGAAAAAGTCTAGAAAAGATTCACTTTATGTGGGAAAATGGCATATGAGAAGAGTGAGCACAACAAATCATTGGGGAAAAGTTATGCTAAATGGTGCTGGTTTTAAATTTGGACAAAAATAAATTAGATTCTAATCTCTGACAGTACTCAAGAGGCAATTCCAGAAGTTCAAAGATGATTTTAAGGGAGAAAAAAAAAAGTATTTTTATGATCCTAACAGGGAGGAGGATTTCACAAATAAAATTTAAAAAAAGCACAAACTATAAAAAATGACATATTTGGTGCTTTTTATATTAAAACAATATTATAATCCAGACAGATTTTGGGAGATAAGCTGAAGTCTGAAAGTCTAATAAAGATTAGTATGTAGACTATCTGAAGAATTTTTACAAATTAGTGAGAAGATGATAACCTAACTGAGAAATGGTTAAACGTTAGCTAACAAAAGAGATGCTGAACCTTGCTAGTAATTTGGGAACTGTAAATTTAAAAAGGTACCATTTCATTCTCACTATATTGGGAATAATTAAAATATCTGTTGTTGTCAAATGTTAGCAGAGACAAGGGAAATGAATTTATGCTATGAGTAATGTGAATATCAGCAAGTTATAAAGTGATATTAATTTGGCCCCTTAGGAAGACAATTTGACATGTTCTAATAAAACTGAAAATGTGCATTATGTATATGCCAGTAGTTCTGCTTCTATATACGTGCCCTAGAGAAACTCATACAAGTATATAGAAAAGTGGTATGTTCTTGGCAGCATTGTATCTTATAGTGGGAAACTAGAAAGAACCTAACAGTCTATCAGTCAAGGAATGGATAAATAAAATGTGGCATGTATTATATGATGAAGTAGCAAACATCAGTTTAAGTGAACATATTAAATCCTTAGCTTTTAACATAGTTACTTTAAAAATTGAGTGGGGAAAAAAGGGTTTCAGAAGAATATACAAAGTTTGGAATGATTTGGGCAAATGTATTCAACATAGTATAATGCTACATGTCACTTAGAAAAATTTTATTTATTTATTTATTCTTTTTAGTTATACATGACAGTAGAATGTATTTTGACATACCATACATACATGGAACATAATTTCCCATTCTTATGGTTGTACATAATGTGGAGTTACACTGTTCGTGCATTCATATATGAACATAGGAAAATTATGTTCCATTCATTCTACTGTCTTTCCCATTCCCATCCCCGCATCTGCTGTGCCTCCTCCAATCTAGTGAACCTCTATCCCCACCACCCCCATTGTGGGTCAGCATCCACATATCAGAGAGAACATTAGGCCTTTGGTTTTTTGGGATTGGCTTATTTCATTTAGCAGGATAGCCTCCAGTTTCATCCATTTACTGGCTAATGCCATAATTTCATTCTTATTTATGGCTAATATTCTATTGTGTATATATACCACATTTTCTTTATCCATTCATCTATTGAAGAGCATCTGGTTTGGTTCTATAGCTGAGCTATTGTGAATTGAGCTGCTATGAACATTGAGCTACATGTAATTTTAAAGGTGTCTGTAATGGGGTAGAAGTAATGGCACACTAGGACAGAAGGGTTCATTCATGTCAGTAACAGAAAAGTGGTAGCCTTTAGAGAGAGAGAACAGGACTGAATAAACAAAGGGGATTTTTAACTCTTTAAAGTATGTTTTAATTATTTTGTTTTTAAAAAGTTGAAGTGAATATAAAAACGTGAATATTTGTTTCTCTTGAGTGAAAGGCAGGTGGGTATTCTATAATTTTTTTTTCAGTTTAAAAACTTTCCAACTTAGCCAGGTATGACATGCCTCCAATTCCAGGGACTCAGGAGGCTGTGGCAGGAGGATTATAAATTCAAGTCCAGTTTCAGCAATTTAGTGAGACCCTGTCTCAAAATTAAAAAATAAATAAAAATTTAAAAAAAGGGCTAGGTATATAGTTTAGTGGTAAGGCTCTCCTGGGTTCAATCCCCAGTACCAACAAAACAAAATAATTTTCCAATTTAAAATTATGATGATGCAAAAATATTTGATTTTTGTTATACTCTTCTCTCCATCCTCAAAGTATTTACAAAACCACACTGTAAAAGTGAAAACAGTTATTTACTGCTATCTTGCCATCAGTCGAAATGCCCCACACATGTAGGTGTATGATTTTGCCTCTGACAGGCATAATCAGTGACGAGGAACGAACTATGAAGTTAAGAGTCTTTTAGGGATGATCAGCAGATTTAGAGCTGCTTCTGATGAAATCTCTATTTAGGAATGGCTTGAATTACTCAGTTTAATGAGTGTTTTACTAATATAAATATATATAAGCATATGTTATATATGTTATAAGTGTATATAAGCATATATAAGCATATATATAAGTTTGTATCATCTGAATGTTTTTCCAGAATGTTTTTACATGCTTTGATTTTTTTTAAGGTATCTACGAATATTTCAAAATGTGGACCTATCCAGCAATTTTTACTTTAGGTAAGTTGTAACTTAGTTTTGTCTCTATTAACAATCACTTAAAGTTTTACATTATTTTCCAGGGGGTATAAATAAAGTGAGAGCACACAGTAGCACTTCTACATTAAAAAAAAAAAAAAAATTATTTTATTTAAAAGCATTTAAATGTAGTTATTTCTTTTAAAAATCTGATATTTGAAAATTCATACTGGGAAGTGATATTGACCAAAATATATTGTTATATTGTGTGCATATCCAAATATGTAACAATCAATCCCACCATTATGTACTATACCAATAAAATTGGAAAACAGAAAATTCAAATGGATAAACTAAAGGGTAGTCTCACTATAAAGGTTATTTTTTTTTTAGATAGGACTTGATGTGTTTTAAGGAAATATTTTTGTTTTGCAGTTTTGAATTAGAAACATGAACTCTGCATTCAGCCAGAGAGTCGTAACAGTGTCACAGTTCAATTTTCACTGAATAATCTGGCAAAATTAGGTGCAAATAAATTAAAAATAGGACAACTATCACAATACTGACATATTGCTGGTGCCATCTCAGATTAATAATTTTCCTGGAGAGAAATTAAGTATATATGAAAATACCTCCTAAGAAAAATATATTAGGAGGGAGAATATGAATCCCCATTAGTAAAGAGACATTTTAGGACATATATTTATGGTAGCCTAACAAGCAAACCAACCAATCCAGGGATAGTCTGAAATCAATAATTAAAGAACAGGCAAGTAAATTATGGTATAGCATTATGATAAAGTGTTACACCACCACTGATGTGACCAATATGTAGATCTAGTAGAAAGAATTATTGTGATAGATGGAAGATTCTGTCTGCTATAATATCCAAATTAAAAAATAGAACACAAAATAGCATGTGCTAATAAGAACCTCAGTCATGAGAACTGAAAGAGAACCTAGCACATTTGTTTTTTTTTTTTTAATTTTTTATTGTTGGTTGTTCAAAACATTACATAGTTCTTGACATATCATATTTCACACTTTGATTCAAGTGGGTTATGAACTCCCATTTTTACCCCGTATACAGATTGCAGAATCATATCAGTTACACATCCATTGATTTACATGTTGCCATACTAGTGTCTGTTGTATTCTGCTGCCTTTCCTATCCTCTGCTATCCCCCCTCCCCTCCCCTCCCCTCCCCTCCCCTCTTCTCTCTCTATCCCCTCTACTGTCATTCATTTCTCCCCCTTGTATTATTTTTCCCTTTCCCCTCACTTCCTCTTGTATGTAATTTTGTATAACCCTGAGGGTCTCCTTCCATTTCCATGCAATTTCCCTTCTCTCTCCCTTTCCCTCCCACCTCTCATCCCTGTTTAATGTTCATCTTGTTCTCATGCTCTTCGTCCCTACTCTGTTCCCAGTTACTCTCCTTATATCAAAGAAGACATTTGGCATTTGTTTTTTAGGGATTGGCTAGCTTCACTTAGCATAATCTGCTCTAATGCCATCCATTTCCCTGCAAATTCTATGATTTTGTCATTTTTTAATGCAGAGTAATACTCCATTGTGTATAAATGCCACATTTTTTTTATCCATTTTATCTATTGAAGGGCATCTAGGTTGGTTCCACAGTCTTGCTATTGTGAATTATGCTGCTATGAACATCGATGTAGCAGTGTCCCTGTAGCATGCTCTTTTTAGGTCTACCTAGCACATTTGTAGCTGTTGGTATTATATACTGACAGGGTAATTTGCATTTTTTAGAAATTTATTTTTAATTAATAGATTAATCACTTGTTTATGAAATAAAAACATGTCTACTATGTATACTGTTTGATGTCTTCATTTATGTAAAATTGAAATTTGTTTTAATAATCACAGAGTGAAGGGCTCCTAATGAAATAATTTTCACTTTCGTAAATATTTGTTTTGTTTTGTTTTGTTTTCTAATGCTGGGGATGGAACCCAGGGCTTCACATGTGCAAGGCAGTGTTCCACTGCTGACTCATACCTCCATCCCCATAAATATTTATTGAATGTATATTTTCCTTGTATTTTATCATTTTCTTTTTAGTCTTTATTGCCTGATATTATGTTTATAATGTCTGAATTATTACTGAAATTCAGTGATACTATTAAAAATGATCTTCTGCTTCATATTTCTCGGTTTGTCTTCATTAAGTCTTTCCAAAAGTAAAAATAATGAAGATTAAAGTTTTTGTGCCTCATCCATAGTCTTTTAAGAAGGGTATACTATATCCTTAAGATTCAGCTAGAATAAAGCAATTATTTAAAATAGGAAGAACTGATTGTTAAATGTCAGAAACCAACTTCTTTTTTTTTTTTTTTGAGAGAGAGAGAGAGAGAGAGAGAGAATTTTTTAATATTTATTTTTTAGTTTTTGGTGGACACAACATCTTTATTTTTATGTGGTGCTCAGGATCGAACCCAGCGTCCCGCACATGCCAGGAGAGCGTGTTACCGCTTGAGCTACATCCCCGGCCCCCTAGCTTCTTAATATAGCTTTTATCTCTTTAAGATTGTCTACTATAAAATGAATGGAACCATCAAGAAAATGTAGTAAAGTTGAATTTCATAGATGAAACTGAAATCAGTTTCAATTAAATTATGTAAATAAATTTAAAAAGAAATAATAAGGTGTTTGATTCTCCAGTCAGAATTGTAATCATCTTAAAATATTACTAAAATATTTTAAAAACAAATTGTATTAACCTGAAGTATTCAAGATACCTTTTGAAATTCTGTGCCAAAAATATATGCTAGAGATACTCATAAGATTATTAATTATGTGAAATCAGAACTGTAACAGGTTTCTTTTGGCCTAAAGTCCAAATTTTATTTGCATAGACTTTTATAATTTTTATAAGGTTTTACTCTCCTGAAACATGTTTCACTGTAATGGCTTATCTTATATGCTTATTCTTGTTTTTTTATTTAGTCATTATACTACCAATAATAATTAATATAATCATTTTGGCTCATGTGTAAACTAGTGTTCACAACCATGTACCATTGTAGTGGATATTGTAATAACTTCAGGATCCCATCCAAATACATATGAAAATGTGACCCCTATGCATAAGACCATGAATGTACATTGATTTCAGCATGAAGCAATAAATGCACATTGTGCAAATCAATGAATATAAGTTACTCACAATGTGTTATTTATTTTTACTCATGCAGATATCTTAAGTCATGCCGTGAGTTTTTGAATTTCCAATCATGTTCATATTTTGCTATTTTACAGTGCTTATTTGAACAGCATTGCTTCTAAGTTGAAATAACAGGTGCTAAGTAATTTAGTTCACAGATTTTAATTTCATATGGGAGCAAGATCATGAAACGTGCTTTGCTTTTGTAATTCTCAAGTTAAAATTCTCTTCTCAGTTACAGCTATGATTTGTCTCACTCACTTCAGTATAATCTTACTGTCTTGCGAATGCCCCTGGAGATGTTAAAATCAGAAACAACCCAGAGTCGCCAGGAGAGTTTTGACATCTTTGAAGATGAAGGATTAATTACACAAGGTGGAAGCGGTAGGTGCTTTTCAGCATATTTAATGTATGTTAATGTGGCGTCCATGAAATGGCATCTCATTAAATTTATTCACATTCCTCTCATATTTCTCCATCCCTCAGTGCTCTTTATCTTTACATGGGGTTGTTTTAGATTCATGAACTTGACCAATTCATTTTTATAGAGATCATTAATCACCATGTGATTTTGTTTGTAGGCCAGCCAGAAAATTGTATGCTGACATTTTCTAGCCATTATTCATGCACTTTTTTTTCTTTGTACCAGGGATTGCACCCAAGGATTTTATTCACTGAGCCACATTCACAGCCCTTTTTATTGTTTATTTTGAGGCAGGGTCTTGCTAAGTTACTTAGGGCTTCACTAAGTTGCTGAGGCTGGCTTTGAACTTCTGATCCTCTTGCCTCAGATTCCCAAGGCTGTGACATTACAGGCATGTCTCAACATGTCCGGCTATTCATGCACTTTAAAAAAACTTTTTAAAATTTGTTTTAATTAGTTATACATGACTGTGGAATGCATTTATGCACTTTGATACATATCATACATAGATGGGATATGATTTCTTATTTTTCTGAGTGTACATGTTGCAGAATCATATTGGTCATGTAGTCACATATATACATAGAGTAATAATGTTTGTTCATTCTACTATCTTTCCATCCCACATCTCTTCCCTTTTCCTCCCATTACTTCCCTCTACCTAATCTAAGGTAATACTATTCTTCCCTAGTGCCCCTGCCAGCCTTATTTTGAATTAGCGTCCGCATATTAGAGAAAACATTCGGCCTTTGGTTTTGTGTTATTGGCTTATTTCGCTTAGCATGATATTCTCCAACTCCAACCATTTACTGGCAAATGCCATAATTTCACTCTTCTTTAAAGCTGAGTAATATACCATTGAGTATATATACCACATTTTCTTTATCCACTCATCTATTGAGGGACATCTAAGTTGGTTCCATAGTTTAGCTATTGTGAATTGAGCTGCTATAAACATTGATGTGGCTGCGTCACTATAGTATGCTGATTTTAAGTCCTTTGGGTATAAATTAAGGAGTGGAATAGCTGGGTCAAATGATGATTCCATTCCCAATTTTCTGAGGAATCTCCATACTGTTTTCCATAGTGGTTGCACCAATTTGCAGTTCCACCAGCAATGTGTGAGTGTACCTTTTTCATCACATCCTCACCACCATTTATTGTTGCCTGTATTCTTGATGACTGCCATTCTGACAGGAATGAGATGAAATCTTAGAGTAGTTTTGATTTTCATTTCTCTAATTGCTAGAGATGTTGAACACTTTTTCATATATTTATTGATCAGTTGTTTTTCTTCTTCTGTGAAGTATCTGTTCAGTTCCTTAGCCCATTTATTGATTGGGTTATTATTATTTTTTTGGTCTTAAGTTGTTGAGTTCTTTATAAATCCTAGAGATTAATGCTTTATCAGAGGTGCATGTGGTAAAGATTTTCTCTCAATCTATAGGCTCTCTTCTCATGTTATTGTTTCCTTTGTTGAGAAGAAGCTTTTTAATTTGAATCCATCCTATTTATTGATTCTTGATTTTACTTTTTGTGCTTTAGGAGTCTGATTCAGGAAGTCAGATCCTAGGCTGACATGGTAAAGATTTGGGCCTGTTTTGGTGCCAATACCATGTCGTTTTTGTTACTGTAGCTCTGTAGTATAGTTTAAGGTCTGGTATTCATGCACTTTTTATTGGTCTAGACTTTTTGTAAAGTATAAATGGAAAAAATTTTTTGTTAATATCAGAGAGTATAGTCCATCTTATTTTCCATCATAAAGACTAATGCAACATTTTTTTTTGGGGGGGGGGGCAATAGGTTGCCTAGAAATTTACATATAATATCTCTAAGCCTCATAAAAATTACTTGATAAATATGAATGATGTAGTGGATTAGTTACTTGTTGTTGCTATAACAAATTACAACTTAGTATAACACACATTTATTATCTTACAGAAGTCAGTTTTCCCAAATGGGTCTCATTGAAATAAGTTTGGTGTATCAGCAGGGCTGCATTTCTTTCTGGGGGATCTAGAGGAAAACCAGTTTTCTTGCCCTTTCTATCTTGTGGGGGCTCTCTCATTTCTTGGCCCTCCGCTCCCTTCCTTCCATTTTCAAAGCCAGTAGCAGCCATCCAAGTTGTTTTTCTACATTACATCATTTTAACATTCACACTCCTCTTTTCTTCTTTCATTTATAAAAACCCTATGATTACATTGGGTTCATGTGGATAATCCAGAATAATTTCTTTGGCTCAAAGTAATTTGCTTAGTAGCCTAAATTACATCTGTACTTTTATTCCTACATGGCATGTAATATAACATATTCATAAGTTCTGCTGATTAGGATTCTGACACCTTTGCTGGGGTCATGGATTAATTTCCCACACAGGGGAAAACTGATAGGAAATAAAGAGAGGGAAAAAAGTGGGAGAGTAGGTAAAAAGGAAAATAATACATTTTGAAAAGTCTCTGCTGTGTGTCATATAATGTGGCAGGGGCTTTGCAAAAACTCTTTAATCTGAACAACATCCCTGAGTAACAAAACTAGGTATCAAAGGAGTAGAATACCAGGTATTTGCCCACGATGCCATAGAGGGTACTCCATTATCAAAAAACGAACAAGGACCAGGTGTTTATCCACAATATCGTGGAGAAAGGCATCGGGCTCCATTGCCAAAAAATGGACAGGGGGGCCCAATGCTCCGGGGCCCAAAACCACAAATATACGGAGCACTGGAGGAACCCAGCAACCCCATCAGGGTAGTGCCCAGGACACATTGTCCATCAGATCCCTCATCAGACAAACCAGAGGGAGCGCAGGGTTGGACATCTGCGCCTCCGCCAGAGCAGTACTAACTCCAGAGATGGGAGTTCAAATCATTCCCACAGGGGTGAAAGGACCTCTTCCCAAAGGAACAGTAGGCTTATTATTGGGACGCAGCTCTTCTACTCTAAAAGGACTTATGATAAGTCCTGGGGTAATTGATCCCGATTATGAAGGTGAAATAAAAATTATAGCCAGTTCTCCAAAGGGTATATCAGTAATTTCACCAGGAGATAGAATAGCACAGTTACTAATAATACCCAGCCTACATGATAAATTTTCCAGTCGTACTGTAGAAAGAGGTTCCAAGGGATTAGGCTCCACAGGTGTAGATTGGGCTATGCTTTCTTTAAATTTAGATTCTCGCCCCATGCTAAAACTAAATATTCAAGGACATGAATTTAATGGGCTACTGGATACAGGTGCAGACCTTAGCATCATCTCTCGTCAAGAATGGCCAAAACATTGGCCATTACAACAAGCCACTCAAACGCTTCGAGGCCTAGGAGTGGCAACTAATCCCCATAGAAGTGCAATGGTATTAGATTGGAAGGATCCTGAAGGATGTGAAGGAACTATACAGCCATATGTATTGGATCATCTTCCCGTAAATTTATGGGGACGAGATGTCCTAGATCAATTAGGTTTGACATTAACAAATAACATCAACCAAAATGCACCCACTATTATGACTAGACAAGGTTTTAGGAAAGGAAAAAGATTAGAAAAACAAGAACAAGGTATAGCAGCACCAATACAAATAGATCAAGGAACAGACAGACATGGGTTGGATTTTCAGAAAGGGCCACTGAGACAATAAAAATTACTTGGAAATCAAAAAGACCAGTATGGGTTCCTCAGTGGCCCCTGACTAAAGAAAAGATACAAGCAGCCCATGACCTGGTCAAACAACAATTAGCAGAAGGACATATACAACCTTCTGTATCTCCCCATAATACTCCCATTTTTGTCATCAAAAAGAAATCTGGTAAATGGAGATTATTGCAAGATTTAAGAGCCATTAATAATGAGATGGTTATTATGGGACCTGCTCAATCAGGGATTCCTCAGTTGTCTGCTTTGCCAAAAACCTGGTATGTTTTAGTTATAGATATTAAAGATTGTTTTTTTTTCAATTCCAATTCATCCTGAGGATAGTCCACGTTTTGCATTTACTATCCCTGCACT
The DNA here is from genome assembly GCF_047511675.1 of Marmota flaviventris. Lineage (NCBI taxonomy): Eukaryota > Metazoa > Chordata > Mammalia > Rodentia > Sciuridae > Marmota > Marmota flaviventris. The sequence continues at coordinate 53,736,688 of NC_092503.1, read as the reverse complement.
GAATCATGAAGGTCCTGATCAGAGATATGAATGGAAAGTACTCCCTCAAGGGATGGCTAACAGCCCAACTATGTGTCAAATTTATGTTAACAAAGTAATCCAGCCACTTAGAAATCAAAATCCTGAACTACAAATATTTCACTATATGGATGATGTATTATTAGCACACAAAGATAAAAACACATTGCTAGAATGTTATGCCACACTTACAAACTTATTAAAAAATTATAATCTAGAGATAGCAATAGATAAAGTACAATTAAATTTTCCAATTAATTATTTAGGAGTTCTATTATCCTCAACCATGGTCCGTCCACCAAAAATTCAAATACGAGTAGATCAACTCAAATCACTTAATGACTTTCAAAAGTTATTAGGAGACATAAATTGGATAAGGCCTTATTTAGGTATACCAACAGGAGAGTTGGGACCTTTATTTGATATCCTAAAAGGTCCATCAGATCCAAATTCACCCCGAATGTTAACGCCTGAAGCAAGAAAGGCATTAAAAATCATTGAAACATATATGGAAAATATGCATTTGGATAGAATTGATATAAGTTTGCCTTTATTATTTATTGTACTACCAACAAAAAATATTCCTACAGGAGTATTTTGGCAAGAAGGTCCATTATTATGGATACATTTATCTTATTCTCCTAACACTATTCTTACTAGGTATCCTGAGGCTGTAGGACAATTAATACTCAAAGGAATAAAAGCAGCGAAGGGAGTGTTTGGAATTTCTCCCAATAAAATTATTACTCCATATACTATGAATCAAATTGATGAGTTAGCTAATGAGTTAAATACTTGGGCAATAATCATGTGCAAATCTAATGTTTCATTTGATAACCACTTACCATCTAATCCTTTATTGTCTTTTTGGTCATTGCATCCTGTAATTTTTCCAAAAATGACAAGAAAAACACCTATCATGAATGCTCCAAATATATTCACTGATGGGTCAAATAATGGTACAGCAGCAGTAGTTACCCCTGATCAAACTTTTACATTTTTAGTACCCAAACAATCAGCTCAAAAGGTAGAGCTTAATGCAGTTTTACAAGCTTTTGTGATGTTTAAAGATTCTGTATTTAATTTATTTTCTGATAGTCAGTATGTAGTTAATGCTATAGTATCTCTTGAAGATGCTGGTAGGATTTCCCCTTCTTCTACTGTTTTCTCTTTGCTTTCCACTATACAAAGTCTAATCTGGGACAGAAAAGATCCATTCTTTATAGGACATATCAGGGCACATACAGGATTGCCTGGAGCCCTTAGTTTGGGCAATGATTTAGCAGATAAAACTACACATGACATACATATTTTCTCTACACTAGAAGAAGCTATAAATTTTCATAAAAAGTTCCATGTCAATGCTAATACTTTACAAAAGCGTTTTAAAATAACTAAGGAACAAGCTAGACAAATAATAAAACAATGTCAAAATTGTGTGACCTTTTTACCACAAGTTAATCTTGGAGTCAATCCTAGAGGATTGATACCTAACCATATTTGGCAGATGGACGTCACACACTTGCCAAAATTTGGAAAATTAAAATATTTGCATGTTACAGTTGATACTTCTTCTGGATTTTTGATGGGCTCCCTTCATGGCGGAGAAAAAACTAAAGATGTTATAGCTCATTGCTTACAAAATTTTGCCACTGTGGGTGTTCCAAAACAGTTAAAAACAGATAATGCCCCTGGTTATACTTCTACCTCTTTTAAACAATTTTGCTCAACATTTGGCATTACTCATATAACAGGAATCCCATACAATCCACAGGGACAAGGCATAGTTGAAAGAGCTCATCAAACTATTAAAATGTACTTATTAAAGCAAAAAGAAGGAATTGGGAAGGGGTATATATTCCCCAAAGATAAACTTAAAATAACCCTTTTTACTCTAAACTTTTTAAATTTGGATTCATCAGGACTTAGTGCTGCGGAAAGGCATATGTGTCCAAAAAATGTACATAAGCCCAAGGTACTTTGGAAGGATATTCTAACAGGACAATGGAAAGGTCCTGACCCAGTAATTGTCTGGAGTCGGGGGTCTGTTTGTGTGTTTCCACAGGGAGAACAGCAGCCGATTTGGATTCCAGAGAGATTAACCAAGGTCCTGACCCAGTAATTGTCTGGAGTCGGGGGTCTGTTTATGTGTTTCCACAGGGAGAACAGCAGCCGATTTGGATTCCAGAAAGATTAACTAAAGCGATTTCTACAGACCAAAAAGAAGATGATTTGGCTCAAATCCATAACAACTGATATCCAAAACTCCAGTTTGGCTATTCTTACATCTGCAACAGAACCAGGATGCTTTTTTCAATATCTATTTTATTATTGCCCTTTGCCATATCATGAAGTTCTATTTTGTTTTTTGAGCTCATACAGACCTAGGTTAATGTTTTGCTGATCAGTTCTATTTTTTGACTATAGAGTTTTTAAACATTGCAATGGAGATTTCACCTGTAAAAAGTTATAAGGCCTTTACTATAATGTTATGTGTTGTATGTATTATATTATGTGTGCACACTTGTGTTTTGTGTTATATGTTTGAATGTATGTATGTCCATATATCATATATGATGAGCGCTCATGATAAAATGGATCCCCAAAATTTTTTTTTTCACGTGATTTATATGGTTTAATTTAAATTGGGTAAACAACTGTTGAGGATTGTTTTAATATGTAAACAAAAAAGAAGGTTAACAGATCTGTTTGTTTACTTTCACCTTTCCTTTTCATTATATTTAATAATTCTCTTAAAGACAATGTAAATTGTTAAGAAAATTGTTTTCTTTTAGTGCCTTCTGTAATGTTACATAATTTTTTCTTTAGCCATTATTGCCAGAATTCCTATCTTCATCCCAGTGCCGGTGAAGACAATGTAAATTGTTAAGAAAATTGTTTTCTTTTAGTGCCTTCTGGAATGTTACATAATTTTTTCTTTAGCCATTATTGCCAGAATTCCTATCTTCATCCCAGTGCTGGTGAAGTCAAAGATAAAACCAATCTACAGCTTCTACAATAGCCATCACTGAACTGCTTGCAGAACTTGCCTGGACACATTGTGAGCTCACCTGTATGCATTGTGAACTATCTGTTGGTGCAGCGACTTGTGGTAGTCTTGGGGTATTTTTGCTGATGATGTCATTGGTGGTACAATTTTTCCAAAAGGAGCCGTCAATTGGCTTGGTGTATCTTCCTCCCTTCTGCTTGTCATGATCGTCCAGCTAAAATTTGGGGGCCAACAGAGGTGAGGCAAAGAACCTCAACCCCCCCCCCCCCCCCCGCTGGTACAAAGACCTCTCCACAGGTGTGGCTGTATACTGGTCCGGTAGTCAGTGACGGGTAAGATCCAATTGCAATGGTACCAACCTAAGGACCATATGTACTATTGGACAACCTAAGGCAGGCACGGTCCCTAAGCCACATGCTTGTTGTTTAAACAGAGAGGGGGAGATGTTGAGAGCCACAGCCGAAGGGGCCCCAGCAAACTTCCAGCTGCCAGCAAACTTCCAGCTGATGATTGGCTCACAGCGGCCCCAGCAACATCTAGCTGATTGGCTCCTCTGCGGTGATGCTCATTGGGCTGTTTCCCTGCCCTTTCAGACCACGGAGCTGCTCATTGGGGGACTTTTTTGGCTCCGCCCACGTGACCCAGCCAATCGGCCTCAAGAGCAGGAGGATTGTGGGAGGTGGAGAGAAGCTTGTGTGGGAGAGAGAGGCTTGTGGAAAGCCGGTGGTGGCAGTTGAGGCTCTGAGGGTTTTTCCTGAGAGGCTGTTTTGTTTGGCGTGTGTGGTTCTAAAAATAAAGTTAGTTTCTTTTGACAAGTGGCTCCTGATTGTGCCCAGCCAGACTGAGGCAAATGGCGATGTTAAGTAACTTACCTAAGGTGCCAAAGTGGGAGAGTGTCTGCATTATTCATTCTCTCATGTGATGCGTTGAAAGGACAGAGAAAGTTTAATTTTTATAAATGCATTATAGTACGTAAATAAATACTCTCAGCCAGGTGTGGTGTACATGCCTGTAATCCCAGTGACTCAGGTGGCTGAGGCAAGGAGGATCACAAGTGTGAGGCCAGCCTGGGCAACTTAGTGAGACCCTGTCTCAAAATAAAATTTAAAAAGGGCTGGGGATGTAGCTCAGGGGTAGAATAGTCCTGGGTTCAATCCCCAATACCACAAAAGTAAATAAATTAATTAATACTCTTATCAGATCATGTTTTGAGGCAAAAAATAGTATTGCTTGACTACTATCCAAAACTGGTGCTGTATTTTAGGCTATTAGTTTATACATACGCTTGTTTCTTACTTGTCACTATAGATGATTTTTTAAAACTCATTGATGTTTAATACACTTATATGTGGATATTCTGAAATCATGTTTGATGAAATTAATTTCTTCATGTGAAAAGGCCTGGTGTAATAATAACTACATTTTATGGAAGATTGAGTAATGTGCCAGGCTTGTTCTCAGCAATCATTCTAAGCAGTTGTTCTAAGCACTTTCTGTGCAGTACTAATTTATTTCATGCACAGCAACCACATGATCAGGTGCAGATGAGGAAACAGAGGCACTGAGATAGTAACACTTTGGTCACGCCTGTCATGCTACTGATAAAAGGCAGAGCCAGGATGTCCTAGGCCCAAGCACTCTGATTGCATGCTGTGCTCTCAACTCCTGCTCTCTGTTGTCTCTTGGCTTCTTAATGTATTTGTACATGTGACTTTACTTTCCCTCTGATTTTCCTTTCTCTTAAGTTAAAAACTCTCAGAAATCAGAAAAAGCATTTCTTTTTTGATTTTAGTACAGAATCAGCACAATGCTCTAGATACTGATATAAATGATATCTAATGAAAATGACAATTGTATTAATCAGGCATCTTGCTTTGAAGTTAAAAATGTCATTGGAAGAACTTAAAAATGAGTTGAATGTCAATCAGTTTTCTTATTTTTTTGGCATCAATTTTTATTTTTCAGGTGTATTTGGGATCTGTAGTGAGCCTTATATGAAGTATGTATGGAATGGTGAACTTCTGGATATAATTAAAAACACAGTGCATCGTGACTGGCTGTTGTATATTATTCATGGGTTCTGTGGGCAGTCAAGTATCCTTTTTGTAAAAATTTAAGTATATATTATTAAACTTGCATTGTACCAATTTGCAAAAAACTCCATGCAAATAATATGATTATAATAATCATTCTATACATTCTAATGCCAGGCAATAGAAATACAAAGAAGAAAAAAGACTCTTTGAACAGACCTGTTATGTGCATAGAAAGATTAATAAGTAGCAAAGAAGAAAACGCTGTATGCATACTAAGCTATTTAGTATCATGCTATTTAGATCATGCTTCTCTGGGAGGAGCAGAATTCCTGGCAAGTGGAGAGGATGGCGCAGGACAGTCTCATGGGAATAGAACTTGAACTGGGCCCTAAATAAAACTCAGGCCTCAAAAGTACAAGAGAGAGAGATCATGGGTTGGGATAGCACTGTGAGAGTAAAAATGGAAAATATATGGCAGTGTTCTCATGGCTTGTGTATAAAACTCCTGGGAAGGTAGGAGGTAGTGGAAAGCAGATTGGAGGGGTCAGATTGCCAGTGATCAGATAACCTTAGTGGTCAGGCTAAGGACTTTGGGTTTGGTGTTTGAATTTTTGAAAAAAAAATTTTTTTTTCAGAAGGGTGAGATATGTGTAAAGTAATATTTAGGAAGCTTTAATGGACAGCCATTTTCAAACTGGGTTAAGGAAAATAATATACTAAATAGAAGTAGGTTGAACCTTGGGGTGAGCTGATGAGTTCAATTTGAAGAAAACTTTTTTCCTTCTCCAACTTGATCTTTCATTTAACTTCTAGCTAACGTTGAAGGTATTCAAGAAATTGTCATTATATTGTGAGGTTTAGAAAGGCAGTGTATAGTATCTACAAGTGGATTTAGTTTTTTTCTGTTCTTTTTGAGATAATGGAGGGCATTTGTGCATTTGCATTTTTTAGTTGACATTCTTTTTTTTTTTTTTTTTTAAGACCTATAGTTAAAGCTTTAAAGGAGTGGCTTCTTTGAGACCACTAAGTGGGTGAATGTGACCTAAACATTATTAATTATGCCTTCTTAGGCCAGACCATTTGGGAAGAGTGGAATCAAGGGGCATACCTAGCCCAAAAGGTTTGCCTTAAAGAGTGTCAGTGTTGTCTTCTTTATGGTAAGTGGGGAGAGAGGCTAGATGCAGACACAGGACTCTGGAAATGGAGATGAGTGAGTTTGATGTGCTACACTTGAAAATCAGGCTTATTACTTTATAATCATTTTCAACCAGAGAGTGGTATTATCAACTTGATCATTCACTGCATAATGAGATTTGACCCTGAATCACATTCATCTGTTCCCCAAAATAAAATTCACCTGAGGAAAAAAACAAGTTTTTTTTTTCACCACCAAGGATACCAAAGAGAATGTGCTATAGTTTCTAAAATGTAGTTCTAAACCATTTTGTATTTCTAAGATCTAGCTCCAGGACCGGGGATATATTAAGAATAATAAATGCTTGTTTTTTTTTAAAACAATGAACAGCATCATAGATTATCATTTTAAAGCTTATTAGTTTAAAAGATGAATCTAGTTTCCTGGTTATCAAGCATTTAATAAATCCTGGAAGTCTGTATGAAGATAAAAGTAATTGCTCTTTATTGAACATTTACTATAGGCTAGGCATTAGGAGTTTACAAGCATTACCTCGAGTAGTCTTCCCAATCACCTAGCAAAAGTACAAGTTGACTCTCCTTTATTCAAAATGATTGGGACCAGAAATCTTTCAGATTTTGGATTTTGGGGATTTTTGGAATATTTGTATAAACATAATGAAATATCTTGGGAATGAGACCCAAGTCTACATGTGAAATTCATGTTTCCTGTAAAACTTAAATTCTTGTCCTGAAGGTAATTTTATATAGTATTTTTAGTGTGCCTGCATTTTGACTATGACCTATCACACAAGGTCATGTGTGGAATTTTCCACTTGTGGCTTATGTTGGTACTCAAAAATTTTCAGATTTTGGAGCTTTGGAATTTTAGATTTTTAAATTAGTGATTTTTAACCTATAGCTACTTTTTAATTCCCATTTTATAGTAGATGAGAGTGTGGCTCAGAAGTTTAAATAAAGTCCCATAACTAATAAGATGTATGTTATTAAGCATTGTACATTAATTCAGTGTTCAGTTTTTGGACCTGTTTTATAGAATTATGTTTACTCTATTTCCTCAATATTCTATATTACTTCATAATTTAAACATCCTAATGACACATGCTTTCTTTGGAAAGTGTATGACTCTGAAGACTATAGGCAGAATTATTTGTACTTATTTTCTTACATGATTTGATTATAAGAAAAGACAGATCTACCCTTGGCCAGTACTATTTCCTCTGAATTCATAGAAATCACACCTTAGACAGATTGGGTTTTGCTAATATTCCTGCATAATTCTGAATATTTATCAGATTCAATTCTCTTCCATTCTTGCGTAGTGTTTTTGGTGTCTTTAGGCCACTGGACAAGATATATATAAATGTACCCTTAAAGTATAATGATTCTCTTGGTTTTGTGTGACATTTATGATTTTGCTAAACAACTTTAACTTGAATTCTAAGAGCTGTTGATCTATGGACGACCTGTGTATGTCACTCTAATAGCAAGAAGATCCAGTAAGTTTGCTGGGACCCGTTTTCTCAAGAGAGGAGCAAACTGTGAGGTAAGATGACAGACATAATCGCTGCCAACATTTTAACCTGTTACATCAGCTTTGCTGACATAGCTGAAGCAAAGTGGAATTGAAGAAGTGCAATTTCTTAGTCTGGGCTATTATCAAGAGAATAATTAGTTCTTCAGAGTATATGAAACTTGTGAGAAATATGACTAATATACAAATGTTCTGAAAAGTCAGCTATCTTAGAATGAGTTACACAATGGAGTTATGAAATGTCTAATGTTTTAGAGGATGAGCCATTTATGAAATATGTGAACAAATGTAGTACATATTAATATAGAGACAAAAATGGCAAAGCTCCCCACTCAAAAAATACCTGGAAGGCAGTCCTCATTATTGAGAGTACGTTCATGATGAAAAGCAAAGTAGAGCAAGACATGGGAAAGCCATTGTCCTCTTCCCTTTTTTGCCCAGACTTCTTTACTGTTCACATCTGAAAAATAACAACAGAAGTCCACCCATCTTGTCATCAGCCATGTTACTCCTTTGAGTGTTCCCTCTCTGCCTATAGTAGACAACTTGAGTCTTGAGCAAATGTGTCATCAAGAAGACAGATTGAGTGGAGCATTAGGTTTTGATCTTGGATTAAAATAGCAATATTGTTCTTCAACTTATATCAGCACTGAAATTCATTTTAACTGATACTTTTAGAAAAATCTGAATTTTGCAGCTATATTATTTACTTTGAAATGGTCAAAGGATTATCAAACACATGTTATTTTTTAATTTTATTTTTTATTCTCATTTGTTATGTATGACAGCAGAATGCATTACAGTTCATATTACACATATAGAGCACAATTTTTCATATCTCTGGTTGTATTCAAAGTAGAGTCACACCATTCATGTCTTCATACATGTACTTAGGGTAATTATGTCCTCTCATTTCACCCTCTTTTCTACCCCCATGCCCCCTCCCTTCCCCTCCCACCCCTTTGCCTTATCTAGAGTTTGCCAAGACCTCCCTTGCTCCCCCTCCCAACCGTACTATGAATTAGCCTCCTGATATCAGAGAAAACATTTGGCATTTGGGTTTTTAGGATTGGCTAACTTCACTTAGCATTATCTTCTCCATCTCCATTCATTTACCTGCAAATGCCATGATTTTATTCTCTTTTATTGCTGAGTAATATTCCTTTGTGTATATATACCACATTTTTTAGTCCATTCATCTACTGAAGGGCATCTAAGTTGCAAACACATGTTATTAATGCTTCTAAAAGTGTTCTTTGTCATATTCGTGTGTACTTTTATAAGTAAAGCTACCTCCACCACCACCATAACCACCCTCCCCCCTTTTTAACTTTTGTCTATCAGGTATTATTTGAATCTCTTTTGTCCTTTCATTCCTCTTTGGTTTTCAGAATTCAATTTTTATATTTTTCTGGCCTTCCTCATCTCCTGTATAATTTCATGTAAGTGTTTTTCTTTTCTGTTTCTCCTTACTACTACACCAGTCAAGCTGCTCTCTGTTACCTGAGCTATTAGCTATTTAATTTGATTTTTTTCTAGTCTATTCCATGATACTTTTAATTGCTTTTCTTTATTGCATTTTAATGGTTTTGCTTTTCTAGTATGCACATTGAATATTGGTAACATTTACTTCTTTTTAAGACATTCAAAGAATAGGAGTTATAATTTCATTGTATTCTTGAAAATTTTTTCATTCAAATGTTCTGAGAACACAAAATATCTTTAAATGCACTTTTTTTTCCTCCCAGGGTGATGTTGCAAATGAAGTGGAGACTGAACAGATACTCTGTGATGCTTCTGTGATGTCCTTTACTGCAGGCAGTTATTCTTCCTATGTGCAAGTTAGAGGATCAGTTCCCTTATACTGGTCCCAGGACATCTCAACTATGATGCCTAAACCACCTATTACATGTGTGTGGAACAATCTTTTTAATAGTAACTCTTATCTACTCATCTTTAGAGATAATGAACTGTAGTAACAGAAATCTAATAAATACTTAGGTCCTGTACAGTAGCTAACGAAGAAGAGTAACTTCTATTGTACCTCATATATGCTAGGCAGGTACTCTATATTGAGCTACAGCCCCATCCCCTTTTTTATGGTTTTTGAGATGGGGGTCTTGCTAAGTTGCTTAGAGCCTCACTAATTTGCTGAGGCTGGCTTTGAACTTGCAATTCTCCTGCCTTAGCCTCCTGAGTCGCTGGGATTATAGGTACATGGCACCCCACCCAGCCTTCTGTTGTTTTTATGAAAGAAATGTATCATTAATTTTGACTGTTAGAAAATGCTTTATATTTCACCTCAGAAATATTAAAAGCATTCACATTTAATAAACACATGACGAATGAGTGTCCAGTGAATCCTTGAGAGGGATTTGGGGAGCAAAAGTACTAGATAATTGAATTATATTTCTTTTAACAGTAAAATATGTTTAAAGAATGCTTATTTCTGCTTTATAATTTTTCTTTGAGTATTCATTTATTTTTTTTTCCTTCTCAGTGGACCAGGCAGATCCATTTGCTCATGTGGCTGCCCTTCACTTTGACCAGATGCTTCAGAGGTTTGGCTCCCCCATCATCATTTTGAATTTAGTAAAGGTATGATGTGCTTATCAAACACACTAGACAACTTTTCGTCAGCACAAAGGGGCTTAACAAGCTGTGCTTTCCCTTTTCCTAGAGAAGAGACTTGTAGATTATCATGCTGTGACAGCTCACAGTGTCTGAGCCATCTGAACTATTGTTCTTTGGCCTCAGATTCCATGTGGCCTTTTCCTTACATACCTGTAGGAATCAGTAGTATGTTTTTAAGGGAAGAAAGTGATTCAGCATATCAGGCTCAGATTTTTTTTGTGTGTGTGTGTATGTGTGTGTGTGTGTGTGTGTGTGTGTGAAATTTCTGCCCTAGTTCCCAGGACAAATTGGAGGAGCATGATGATAAAACTGCCATAGCCTAGCCTTGATATAGCCAGCTTTCTCTACAATCTGTCAGAACTCCTAGATGAAGTAATTTATAGTTGTGTTATTTAGCTTTGTGTCTCTGTGGCCAAAATATCTGACAAGGACAACAAGGAGGAAAAGTTTACTTTGGCTCATAGTTTCAGAGGTTTAGTCCATGATCAGCCAGCTTCATTGCTCTGGGCTCAGGGTGTGGTGGAGGAAAAGTATGAAGCTCATAGCAGATGGGAAGGGGAGAGAGAGAGAGAGAGAGAGAAAGGGAGGGGAAGGAGTGAAGAAGAGGGAGGGGGGGAAGGGAGGAAGGAATAGGCCACTGGGAAGATACATCCTTCCAGGGCATGCCCCCAGTGACACACCTTCCCCAGCCATAACCACCTACCAATGATTGCCACCCAGTTAGTTAGTCCATTTAAACTAGGATGGACTGATTAGGTTTTAGCTCTCATAATCTAATCATTTTGTTTCTGAATATTCCTGCTTAACACAGGAGCTTTTGGGGGACACCTCATATTTATACCGTAACAGTAGTAATAGAATCAAAAGACTAGATTTAGAAATTGGGATTCTGTTGTTGCTCAAGAATCTGGTGGGAAGGTAAGAAGCTCAGAGATGTCCTTTGATTCATGACAGAGTGCATGGACTGGTCATATCTTGCGTATGTGTTGTATATGTGAGTGGGCATACAGGTCAGAGGCCTTGGATGGAGGTTAGGGAGATCACAGAATAAATTTGTTGGCATCTATTGTGTTCTGGCAGCCCAGAACACCCTGAGAGTATGAAAAACAAAGATTTTGTTTTTTGTTTTGTTGTGGCAGTAGCCAACAGCGTAGTAGTATCGAGTTTATTTTGAGATGTTGGTTAATAAATATAAATCAGTTTAATTTAAAAAAAAGAATCTTGCGTTTGTTCAGTCATTTAACAAGTATTTTTGAGGATTTCCTGTGTGACAAGGCAGCCATAGAAACAGTTCCTGCTGTTATGGAGCTCATGGAGGGGATAGTGAAGTAATGCAGAGGTACCGGTATGGGATAAATTATGCCATGAGTGCTCATCAAGGAAGAGGAGTCTTTCCTGAAGATGTGATGAGTCAGCCTCAGTCTAAAGGAAGAGGCATTAACTAGGTCAAGAGGAAAGAGAATAACATTCATCTTGGAGAACAAGGGCATGCACTGTGTGTGCATGTGTTGCATGTGCACATGTATGCACGTGTACTTGCCTGCTCTCTTCTGACAGCCTTAATTTCTCTTTAAGGTAGGAGTAAAGGTCATCTGATGGGATTGGACGTTTGAGCATAGTGGAAAAGGTTTAAAAGCCTTGTGTATGTGGGAGTGTAAGTTGACTAGAAACATTCAGGCAGTACTAAGAGCCACTTTCCAGTTGGCAGTGATTTCTTAAATGGAACTTTTATTTTATTTTTTTTTACTATTGCTTCCTGTTTTCCCAGCAGGGCATGTGTATGTGTATAAGAATAGATAAAAGTGGTAGGTAATTGTGTTCATTTAGTTTTTCCAGATAGGTCTGACCTAAAAAAACAGGATCAAAGGCATTTTGGATATTGACAAATTATATGGTTGAAGTGGATCATAAAAGCTGAGCTCGATAAAGGAGGGGACATAAAAATGAGGACTGCTAGAGAAAGTGGAATTTTCGGTAGATTGAGGTCCTTATAAGGTGGGGCATTTAAAGCAAAATCAATTTGAGAATAAAAGAGGTTTTGGATAAGAAATGTTGAAGGCAGAGCAGTTACCTGTGATAATGACATGATCTAACATGTGGAAATGGGGATCTAACTGGAGTGTAAGCAAAATTAGAGGTACTCAAAGTCAAGTAGGATGGAGAAAAGCTTGGGGCAGAGGAAAAGGTAGTTCCCAGGAATAAACTGTACATTATAACCAAATGCGTGAGCTCAAAGTGTCTGTCTGTGTATGTGTGTGTGTGTGTGTGTGTGTGTGTGTGTGTGTGATCAAGAGCATATGACCCATAAATGACAGGTGCAGGGATTGGGAGAGGAGGGTGACGATGAGGCAGTCAGCTTAATTTGTTTCTTTCTCTTTGATTTATATAATCACATCCTTCCAGATATTGAATTTGTAAAATAAACCATTCAGGTATTAAATATGCCATTTTCTAGATATTTATTTACATTAATTTGGAGTTTTCATATTGATGTTTCTCTCCTTGTCAACTCAGAATAATATAAGGTACTAACTGGATAATCTATAACCTTAGCTTAGTATTGAATAGTAGCTATATTATGCATAATTGAAAAATGAAAGTAGGAAAACTTTAATAATAAAAATGTTCCTGAATACTTTTCCAATAAATGTATAGAAAATAAGACATTATTATTAGAGGAATAAGTTATTGCTCAAGCAGTGAGTTACAAAGCATTATTGGTATATAAACCTAGACCTAAATTAGGATCTTGTTCCTATCTTACAGCATCCTTATGGTATGGTTGAAATGCTCTGGTTAAATGGAGATTCAAGTCTACAGTGCTTGAAATAATTCTCTATTAACTATGCATATTCAAAAAGAATTAAATTATAACATATATGTTATTGGAGACTATGCCTACTACTGAACTAGGCCCGTTTTGCCCACCCCACAGTATGCCAATCACTGAAACAAGAAGTTTTGCCAATTAGAGAGTTTATTTATGAAGTGGTCAGTCATGTGGAGGTAGGCAATCTTTTCTCAAATCTGCCTCGTCATAGAGTTTAGGGGTATTTATGGGATAAAGAAACAGGATAGTCTTAAAGCATGAGGACAGGTGATGAAAGTAAGGAAAAGTGAAATAAACAGTGTTCTACACTTAACAGAACCAAACTTCACGTATCTTCATAGGATACATGTTCAGAAAATGGCAGTTAGCATGCCGTGAGGATGGATTTTTGGCCCCCTGATGTCAAAGGTCACTCATGGGACACTTGCATAGGTTCAAGTGAAGGATTTGTGGTTTCTACTGGTTTGTGACAGATAAAAGGGCCCTTAAGCTCCTGAAAAACAGCTTAGGCAGCCATTACCACCATCAACATATGTCAGAAGTGTTATTTGTAGCAAAGCTAATGGGAATATACTGCTTAGCTATGTGACCTCTGAAATTGATAATAAAAGCAAGTAGCTAAAAAGCTAATGAAGCTAGCAGGTTTATTCAGGTTTTTTCTTGGTTTTATTCCTTCCAAGATTTCTCATGTCTATATTTATTTTTGAATACTTAAAGCCAGCCAGTGGATTTTAAAATTATACTTAAAAAATTGTTCCATGGTAATAAAAATCCTGGCAAAAACTAGAGATTAACTAGAGAATAACTTGAAGATTAAGTTGCTATTTCATGGCATAGGAAAAAATTCTGATTTTTGTCATTGGTTATTTTACATAGAAACAAAGAGGATTTTTATTTTGTTCACTTAGAAGGAGATTTTATTACCTTGTGATTCAAGAGTCAAAGAATTTATGCATATGTGTATAGAATGATACTGAGGGATGTTAAGTCTATTCTACCATTATATGAAGTTACTAAATTGAAATATATATATTTTTTTATTTCTTTTCTCTTACCCTGTGTAATAAACTTCTCCCTAGTTGTGGAAATTTGAGGCACTGATTGAAAGACATTTTTCGGCCATCCATGTGCCTTCAATATGGCTCCTGGGTAGCAGTAGGAAGTTAACCTGAGAGTACATATAAGCTGTAAACCAGAGGTTTTTAACCTGAAGACCACTGATGGCCATTATCTCTGAACCCTTGAAATGTTATGTAAAATGACTTGTACACGTGAAGTTTTCATTTGGTGGTTAAAGGGTTCTGTGACCCTAAGAAGATTGATTAAACAACCCATTAACACTAACCCACTATATACTGTGCATAAAGAAGATTCTTTACATAGAGATGACTAAAGGTTGATTAAATAATCTTTCTATATCATAAAATGGCAGCTTTGATATAAGAATTTCGAAAGTTTTTGTTTACCTGGTTTGGTTTAAAATACTTTTGAGAAATATTCCAGATATGTAATTTAATTTTCTCAGATAAAAAAAATAAGCTAAGTAGACTTACATCCTAAACTGATTTAACACTGTTTTTGGTTCTTGTCTAATTTGTCCATTTGATTTGTTTATCAGTATGAAATAGATACTGTCTTTGTTTCCACAGTGGTTATCTAATTAAATTCATGGCAATTGGAAAGTAATCTCCATGATTGAAAGCAACACAGAACTAGTTTGATGCCAGCAATAGTGCTCTGACACTTTTTCAGTGTCACTATTACGGAATTTTTTATTTGTTTCTAAGATCAGGAGAACAATAAAATCAGCTAATTATACCATGTACCCACTATTCTTATAAGAACTGCTTTTTGTTGCATTTAAACTTCACACTAATATATTAAGGGAGATGCTGTTATTACCCCATTTTCAGATGAAAAAATGGAGACCAAGGGAAATTTACAACTTTGTCCAAGGGGAGATCAGCATTCTAACTACAGAGCCAATCAATAAAGAACTTTCCCCCTTGGATTAAAGGCAAAGTGATATCTAAGGAGATACTGCAGGCAAGAGACAGCATCTCAGCTTTAGTCATTCTGCCACAGTGTAAAAGGAAGAGGAAGAAAGTGCCTATCTTGGCTATCTCACCCAGTTTTTATGAGTCAAATTTAAAAGCATGTGAAGGCTGGGAAAGTACTTTCTGCTTTGGCAGTTTGGGGATTGTCCATCCAGACCCAGTTGATTTCCCTCTTGTCTTAGCTGGATGGAATTGGGGGTTCTCTTCTGGTTCTTGAGCGGCTATCTATACTGGAATGGGTTGTGGAGCCTGAGGGCCAGGCCTGTGATGGGTAAACTGGGTTTCTTGAGGCTGTGGGGAGGTTAGTAAGGAGAAACTTGATCCCCATAGCTCTTCAAGTTCATTGTCTGTTGACTCTAATTCAGTGAAGAATTTGGTTTTTTTGAATTTATATTATTTTTTAATTTAGTAGATAGGTTTCATGTCAGCATATTTAAAATTTGGGCTTTTGGTCTTACTTTAGTTGAGAAGTAAAAATGTTTAAAATCATCTGTTGATTTAAGGTAACTATAATGCTGACATGTTTAATTTTTTATAGGCTTCCCCCCTCCACCCCCTTTTTTCTTTTTCTTTTGTAGTGCTGGGGATCAAACCCTGGGCCTTACTCATGTTAGGAAAGTTCTCTACCTGAACCACATCCCAAACCATACTTTTTAAAAAAATTATTATTATTATTTTTTGACAAAGGAACGAGAGAAAAGAAAACATGAAAGAATTCTGAGTGAAGAACTTGTTGCCGCTGTGACCTACCTTAATCAGTTTTTGCCTCCTGAGCACACTATTGTCTATATTCCTTGGGATATGGCCAAGTACACCAAAAGGTGAATAATACTCATATGTCTGGTTTTGATATTTTCCTTTTCTTGGAGTAACAAATAGCAGCAAGCTAAACTCTATGGAAAAGTACATATTACTCTTCCTTCATGAATCTGCTGAGAGGTGGTTTTGAGTGCTTAAACCAATTGACCAAACTCTCTTTTTTCCTACCATTTATACTATTTGCAAATTGTTTGAAGTATCAGGTCATTTCAGAATATCTCTACTATCCCTTAAAGACATTAGTTTCCCTTTTTTCCATCTCATTCTAACTCACTATTTCCTCCAACACCATTTTTAGACTGTCTCACTTGTTGAAGGACCTGTGGGAACTCCAGACTATTTATAGTAAATCCACACTCTTTAGTGTAATGTTAAAGCCTCATCAAAAGGTTGGTTTCAGAATATAGTAACTGTTTACTTATTCCAAGGCTATTCTATTCCAGAAAGCCTAATCTTTATGTTCCCCAAATGTAGCAGCCAAGCTTCCAACCCTGAGCCTTTGTTCCTACTGCCTGACCTCCATGGAGTGCTTTCCCCACTGTGTTAGTTAGGTGTTTGTGGCTGTGACCAAAATACCTGACAAGAACAACTTAGAGGAGGAAAATTTTATTTGGACTTAGAGTTTCAGAGGCTTAGTCCATTATGGGCCAACTCCATTGCTCTGGGCTCAAGGTGAAGCAAAACATCATGGCAGAAGGATATGGTGGAGAAGCTCTGTTCACCTCCTGGTGACTGGTAGCCAGGAAGCAGAGTGGGGAATGGGCTGCAGAGACAATGAATTCTTCAGGGCATGACCCTGGTGACCCACTTGCCTCCAGTTAAGCCCTACCTGCCTACCTACAGTTAGTCCATTCAAACTAGAATGGATTGATCAGGTCACAGCTCTTATAATCTATCATTCACCTTCTGCATTAATACAGGAGCTTTTGGGGACTCCTCACATCTAAACCATAATATCCCTTCTTTTATCTTGGAAGATTGGATTCAAAACTCTTCTCACTCAAAGAACTTTCTTTTATTAAATTTACATTATATTTTACTCATTTACAATGCATCACATAAGTACTAGGTTTATTTTAAGGCTTTATTTTTTAATGTTATTCATTTGTTTTGTACTTATTGTACTTTTTTTCTAAATTATTTTATGTAGTTAGGTGCACACAAGTACACATGTGTACATACACACACATGTATAGCCTTTCCCAAAGTATAAGTTGATTACAATTGTTGTTATTCTTATTAATTTATTTTTCAATTTTTTCTTCCCCTGCTACCTGCACTGTGCATTATGCTCTTGACACAGTCATTTCATGAATGCATATGGACTACAACTCTTGAGAAGTGAAAGGCTCTTGTAGGGATGACCTGTGCCAAAATTAAGGAATGCCAATAGTTGATTCAAAGTTACAAGTCCTTCAGGTCTCTTTTGCATTAAATATTATTAGTTATTAAATATACACCATATTACTGACATTAATTATTAGTGTTACTATATAACCCAACAGATTTAAAAAATTAATTCCCTGAATATCTTTACTATAGACTTGATTTACTTTAGGTATATGACTATATATTAAATATATAAGGGTATATTATATATATTTAATATATATTAGAACTTGGGTTTTTACTTTTCTCAATTTTCTTTTCCTCTGCAGCAAGCTGTGCAATGTTCTTGATCGGTTGAATGTGATTGCAGAAAGCGTGGTGAAGAAAACTGGTTTCTTTGTCAACCGCCCCGATTCTTACTGTAGCATTTTGCGGCCAGATGAAAAGTATGTGTGGTATTTAAAAAAAATTAAATTAAGAGTTTTGTTCTTATGGATAAAAATATTCTAAATATGAACAGTTTGTACTAGATGGGTGAATTTAGTCCTTCGTGGAGGCAAGCTGCTCACAGGACTGTGTACTAAGTGTTCACTGTGAGCCTGGGAACTCCTTTGTTATAAACCTTGAGGTAGAAGCTACAGGGTCTTATTTATTGCTTTATGGAATAAACAGTACATAAAACATTTCTGTAAAGTAAAATTTTCAGTAGTGAATTTTGTTATTCAGTATTTAATAGGAACAGAAGTGTTTCTGATAGATTAAATACTAATGCTTTTCTGAAAATAGTATTTATCATTGGATTATAGTTATTAGCTCACAGATATGTCTTCATTACTAGTTTATGAGCTTCATCAGACCAAAGATCATGCCTTATTTATCTTTTAAGGAACCAATATTATATACTTTCAGCATTTTATTTTCAGTTAACATAATTAACTACAGTAGTCAAACAACAAAAACCCCAAACCCAACTACTTTGTATGTATCTTTGGAAGTAGTTCTTTTGTTATTGTTTGCATTTGTTATAGTTGCAATTTTAGGGCATCTGTGATAGGGTTCCCTGTGACTATTCAGTGATTCACTAGGAGAACTCAGACAATATGTTGTACCCTGATTATAATTTATTATGGTAAAAGGATACAAATTAAAATTAGCAAAGGAAAAAAGTTCAAGGGACAAAATCCAAAGGAAATCAGACACAAGCTTGCAGTGTAGTCACCTAGAACACACTTCATATCCCCAGAAATAAATTGTGACAGTATATGTAAAAAGTTACCTACTAGGGAAGCTTGTTAGAAACTTGAGGTTTCTTATTAGAGACTGGTCACACAGACTCCCAGAAGGAAAGAAGGTGTTCATCAAAAGTCATATTGTTCCTATAAATAGTTTAGGAATGACAAGCCACTCTTAGTAGTTCTTGGAATGGTGGGGACCCTCCTAAAATCCAAGGTCCAGATACCAGCCAGGCTGTTTTGTTTATTTATTTATTTTGGCATTGGGGATTGAACCCAGGGGCACTTCATCACTAAGCTACATCCCCAGCTCTTTATATATTTTTTTATTTTGAGATAGGGTTTCATTAATTTGTTTAGAGCTTCACTGAGTTGTTGAGACTGGCTTCAAACTTGTGATCCTCCTGTGCCACTGGAATTATAGGCATGTACCACGGCACCTGGCAGGAGCCAACCTTTTGAGCAGCCCTTTCTAAGGATAGCAGACCTAGCTCTTTCCTACCCAGTACCTTCTTTTAAATAACTCAAGTACTAATATTATGATACAGTATTTCCTAACAAAACACATTCCCTTGTATCCACTATTATGTGGTGGGGGGAGAAAAAACAAGTATTCTAAAAGGAAGTGTGTAAAAACAAACAAAAAAATAACTCCATTGGAATGCAACAAAATTTTCATAAAGAAAAGCTTGTAGAGACAATGTTGAATGGAGAAGGCGAAGACCTAAAATATTTTACTAGAAAAATGCTATACAATTATGCATGTCTGTAAAATCATACAGGAAATAGGCATAAATGAAAGCAGGGAGACTTTAGTTGAACATGGGGGACAGAATGCCAAAGTGTGGGGCACTGGGATAAGCTAAGATGCCCTTTCTTGGGCTCTCTTTGGGGGGAATATGGTGAGTAGTCCACCTTAGTTATTTGCATATGTACTTACTTGAAAGAATGAGAATACATAGAATCAGCTGATTTTCCAGGTGCCTTCAGCTCTATTACTTTGATTCTGTGGTTCTTAACAAAAAGCTTAAAAAAAATAAATAAACATTATACTATTAAATTTTCTTAAGAACTAGGGGACTGGAGGGATAGTTTAGTAGTAGAGCATATGCTTAGTGTGATTGAGACACTCCCTGGGTTCAATCTCTACCCACCTCTGGGAAAAAAAATTAAAGCATTTATTTTTAAACACAGGTGGAATGAACTAGGAGGATGTGTAATTTCCACTGGTCGCCTACAGGTATGGATGATATATATTCATAATGAATAGAATGTGTATCTATAGTGTTTAGTGTTTTCTGTAAGCAGTCACAGAGAGAGAGACTCTTATTTAATGCAGAATTATTAATCTTTTGAGAATGACTTTTAAAGCCTTGCTGATAGTGTTTAAAACTCATAGAAGTATATGCAACTGAAATAATGTGGCTTATGAGTTTTTCTATGTACTAAGTTTTATTATTGGAAATAGAAACACAAACAAGAATGTGAGAAGATTAAATTGGAATGACTTTAGAAAATAAGCCAGTTACACTGTACTGTTAACTCTGCTTTAAGAATGATATGGCTTCAACCACTGACTGTTTCTTTTGTACAATAAAGGAGATATATCAGGGAAAAGTCCACATTTACTAACTGATACAGACTAAGTTTAATGATGCTGTTAAAAACATAGTTACTGAGCAGCAAATATAGCATTACATCTTTTAAAAAGATTCTTTGTTATTTTAACCTTTAACTTAACTGAATGATTAATATTTGTGCAAGACAGACAATTGCTTACAACCTTTCTTCTGCTTCTTTAAGAAAAGAAATCTCATGTAGTATGGAAGTAGTTTTGGTGACTGAATAATGATTGAAAATCTTAAAATATTTCTTTGTAGACTGGCATCCTTCGAACCAACTGTGTGGATTGTTTAGATCGCACCAATACAGCACAGTTCATGGTGGGAAAATGTGCTCTGGCTTATCAGCTGTTTTCTTTGGGATTGATTGACAAACCTAATCTACAGTTTGATACAGACGCAGTTAGGTAAGTCCTGTTTTTTTGTCATTTAAAGGACAGTGACAGAAAGCAAACCTGATTAACAATGAGGATTTTTATGAGCTATTTTCTACTTTTGGTATCTCAAAGATTGTGTTGCTAGAAGACAATATTCAAATTAATTCTGCAATTAATATTTTTACTTAAAGACTTGTATATTATTGCCATGGGATTTTTTTTTGGCTTATGTTAATTATCAATAAACACTTGTGTGTGTGTGGTTTTTTTTTTTTGTTTGTTTTTTGTTAATCTGAAGTGCTTGGACAAACTAGTGGGTTGTTAAAAAAAAAATCCAGATGTCAATAATAAAATAAAAAGTACTAGGCCTTCATATATTTTGATCTAAAAATATGAGATGGATAAAAGATTTAATTCTTCATTAAATATTACTGTTTCTTCACTGTCCATTGGCTCTGTAACATTACATGAAATATTCTTAAAAAAAATAAAATGACAGCTATCTCTGGTCATCTGAGATTTTCATAGCTTAGGAAAATAATCAGCTTACACATGGCCATATCCACAGATATCACTGCACTGAAAATATTAACAGACACTTGAAGAAATACAAATTTCAATCATGTACATGTTTCCAAGAATGTGGTTTTTCTCTCTGCTACAGTCAGAGTCTTTGTGTCTCCCTCAAATTCTTATATTAAAATTCTCACCACCAAAGTGATTGTATTAGGAAATGGAGACTTTGGGAAGTGATTAAATCTGAAGCTGGAACCTCATCTTTGGGATCAGTATCCTTTTTAAAGAGACCACAGAGAACTAACTAGCTTGCCTTCTGTCATGTGAGGACCCAGCAAAATGGCACCATCTGTGAGCTAAAAGTGGGGCTTTACCAGACACTGATTCTGCCAGTAGGTTTATCTTGGACTTCCCAGCCTCCAGAACTGTGAGAAATAAGTGTTTATTGTTTATAAGCCACCTGGGTTATGATATTTTATTATGCAATCCTGGATAGAGTAAGATATTGTATGCAACAAGAGCATTTTTTTTTTTCAAAAGCAATTCAGAAGGAACAAAATATTGTCATGGGAGAATAACTGATCTGGCAGACTGCAGAATGTTGAGTCATTTAATAAGATTAGAATCAGCTGATATGATTTTGATGGATTATGTTTTTGATTTCTTTATAGTGTTTTCTGTGACTTTAATGCATATTGAAGTGTCATTATAAAATATAAAATATAATACATTTTGCATGTGTTTTTATTTTCAAAATTTAAGTGTTTATTTGAAGGAAAAGGCTCAGAAGAATTCATAATGTAAAGACTTGTTCTGAGTCTAGGGCTAAGTGAATAACTTGTGCAATAATTTTGGTAAAATTCTTTAATGTGAGTTTTTCTTTTGCTTAGGTTATTTGAAGAACTCTATGAAGATCATGGTGATACCCTGTCCCTTCAGTATGGTGGTTCTCAACTTGTTCATCGGGTAAAAACCTACAGAAAGATTGCACCATGGACCCAGCACTCAAAAGACATCATGCAAACTCTCTCTAGATATTACAGCAATGCTTTTTCAGGTAATTCTGAAGTAATAGGTATTTCTAAGACTTTTGATGTACAAAAGTCTTCTTATACATGTACTTTAAAAAAAGCTATTGGTTAAATAAAGTTAAATATTTAAAAATTTAAGTAAAACAGAATTTATCCCTTTGAAGTCATTTAATAAATATTTGTCCAATAAATGAATGAGAAGAGCACTTTTGCCTTTTGGCACCCATTTGAATTCTTAAGGAGTGCAACATACTTTGATTCCTTGGCTTCTGTCTCCTTCTATATTTCTTCTTGCACTGTATTTATGTTATTTTGAGGATGTTGAATTGTTTTTTAATGGAGGGTTCAAAGTCTTGATAGTTGGATAAGAATGTAAATATTACTAATTTATTAAAATGTCAACTAGAAATATATAGTAACATTAACATTAAATTAAACTCATTAAGTTATACTTCTTTTATGACTTGTGAATTCTAAATGTGACAGATTGTTGTAATGGTACTATTTCTGTTTCCATTCCGATGGCATTGTCAATAAAATAGATATCAGACAAAGTAACTGTGAGACAAATCCCCATGTGCAGAATTTATAAAGTGCTCAATGATCAATTTCGTGAGTCTTAAGCCCTAAAACTAAATTAAGGATAAAAAAAAAGTTCAGTGAATTTGGGAAGAAGATTAAAGAAGTAATCATCTTCAGTAAAGAAGTTCTTTGGAGTGAACTGTTGCCTGCAGTGATGGTCACCTACCCCCACTTCTTCAAGTGAAGGGAGATAGGAGCTTCAACAGGACTCTGGATGAGCCTGATGTGGTGTCCAGCCATTGGAAGGACCCTACATGTTGGCCTCAGGCTGCTGCACAGCAAATCTGTAGCAAAGGGATGGGCTGAGGAGATTGCTGCCATGTTGCAAACTGCCTGCACTCTTAGAGTCGGTTGGGCCAAAGAATACTTGAGTGTTTATTGGCACCCAAATTTGGTCCTCATGAAGGAGGCTGTCAGCATGTGGTTGGCCTGGGTCCTAGCCAGGAAGACTTCTTGAGAGACAGGGAGATCCTAGCAGCAAGAAGTAGAAAGTCAATACTGAAAACCTAGGATACCAAGGAAAGAGTTGGAAGAAACTGCCTTATAAAAAAAAAAAAAAAAAAAAAAAAGATGTATGTGCCTACACCAAAGAAATTGTAAGAATCTTCAGTTGTGGGAGCCTCAGAAGCAACTATAAAAGTATCCACAAAATGGTTGACTTTCAACATTTTCTAGATTCAGAGTGAATGAAAGTCAGTTTGCTGTACTCCTGCTAATGTGTATTAGTTTTCTATGCTATGTAACAAATTACTACACACAGCATCTTAAAATAGCACATAGTCATTATCTTATAGTTTCTTTGGATCTGAAAGTCCAGGTACAACTCAGCTGGGTCACTGCTTCAGGCCTCACAAGATGGCAGCAAAAATGTCTGTCAGGCAGGCCTCTCTTCTGAAGGCTTAACTAGGAAAGGATCTGCTTCCCAGCTCCTGTGTTTGCTGGCAGAATTCAGTTCCTTGTAGTTCCTGTGGTTGTAGGACTTATAGCTACTTGTCTTTTCACAGCTGTTAAGGAAGAGGGAGGTAAATCTGAGGTAGTGTAATTATGGGAATTACGTCCCTTCATCATCCCATTAATTGGGAACCAATCACAGGTCCCACACATACTGAAGGGGAAGCTAAATCGGTTTCTGAATGCTGTGGTAACAAAATAATACCAATCAATGACTTGAAATGAGAAATTTATTGTTTCACAGTTCTGGAGTCCTAGAAGTATAAAATCAAAGTGTCAGCAGGGCAGTGCTTCCCTGTGAAAACCATAAGGGATAATCCTTACTTGCTTCTTTCCAGCTTCTGTTGGTTTCCAGAAATCCTTGGTGTTGCTTGACTTGCAGCAGCAACATTTCCATCCATTGTCCCATGGCATTCTCGCCTTGTGTCGATGTCTTCATAGAATTTTCGGTGTCTCTTTTCTCCTCTCGCGAGAATTAAGGGCCTGCTGTACTCTAATGCAATTGCATCTTAAATTGGTTTTATCTGCAAAGATCTTCTTTCCAAATAAGGTCCTATTCACAAGAATTTGAGGTTAGGACTAAAACATATCTTTTTAGGAGACACAATTGAACATATAAAAGTTGTGAGGAAGATGAAGGATTATAATTATAAGTCATGTGCCTCAAAGTACATATCTCTAGATGTGTGTCACCCTGAAGAAGTTTGGAACTGCCCCTATGGAAAGAGCATCCACTCTTCTGCCCCCTCCTGTCATTATTGCTCTTGTAATAGGAATCATTATTGAAGCCTAAGGACCAAGACTTTATAATAAGACTAGGAGACAGAATGAATGTATAACTATAATTATTTAAAAAGAAAGACATGATATTGAAAGGTAATGGTGGTCACAAGAATGTAATGTGCATGTATGGAAAGGTAAGGCAAAATTATGTACAACTGAAAGATGAACTATTATGAAAGGTATCATGAATAATATGGCTAAAACAGGCTTTTTATTTTAAGAAGCATGGTGTCATTGGGGTGTACAACTTATTTTAAAATTATAGTAGGTATTATATAATGATGATAATATAGAACAATTTTCTTTAAAGTACTCCAGATAACTTTGTAAAACTTAGTGTTCTCATGTTATACCTCTGGGGTGGGCAGAAAAATACTGATTAAGAAACTGGAATAATGAAATTAGATGACAAGAATTTTACCCTTGGTTTGCATAGATGCATGCTATGTGGGCAACTCATCTGACCCTCTTTCAAGCTGATTTTAAATAAGGTTCTTAAATCTAGGTGCTGTGACATGCACCTGTAGTCCTAGATGCTCAGTAGGCTGAGGCAAGAGGATTGCTTGAGCCCAAGAGTTCATGGGTATTATGGTGAGACCCTGTCTCAACAAACAAACAAACCTGTTATTTAGGCTTCACTTACTAGCATGTTTGGCAGTTGGAGGATCCCTTTCCTGGAAAGCACAGGTCTCTAGGATTCCTCTTAGATGTTACCAAGAGCTTTTCATTCCCTTAAGGGCTTTGTTAAGCTCTTTCTGATTTTTTTTTTATACACTCAAGTTTTGTAAGCCTGGATTTTCTTGCTAAAGCTTGTTGAATTTAAATACTATAATAAGAAAAAAAAAAAAACGTTTGGATACCTGTAGCAATTAATAAGATATATACATACATATATGTACCCTGTGTGTGTAATTTAAATGTAGTAAGTTCATATGTGTGTGTGTGTGTGGAGGGAAATCATTTTTCCTCAGAAATTTTATAAAACAAAGAAAAAGCTCACAGGGTGAAAATTTTCGGGTTCACCATGCACAGAGAGAAGTGATCACAGAGGGTAGTAGTATACTGAGCTGGTTTCCCCGCATTATTAGGTACTCTGAGATGCTGCAATAATTTCTTTCCCTTTCTGCTTATCACTGAAAGAGAGGCATGCAGGGGAGCATGCTGAGAATATTTTAATTTATCAGGAATCATGAGATAACCTTCTGAGGTCATCCTTTGAACAGCAAATTTTAGTGAATAAGCTGAACTGGCAGAAAGAAAACAATTGGAAAAGTGTTTCAATAACACTGTAAATAACATTGCTAACTCTGGTTAAAACCCAACTCTCTTTACCTTTCCTGTAACCAAAGTGGTTAAACATGACAAGAGGAAAGTTGCATGTCATCATTTGTAGTTTAAACTGACTGTAGTTCTCCAAAGGACACTCAGAACAGCCTGACAATACTGCTACATTTCCCCAGGATGGTCCTTCTCTCACTCTCCAAAGAACCATTTCATGCTGTTCTCTTTTCTCAAACCAACAACACAAATATCAGCTACTGACCTTGTTTCATACTTCAATGAAAAAATAAAGGTCATTGGAAGAGCTGCTTTTTTTTTTTTAACCACCACATGCAGAGGTTGTTTGTATTTGCACTCAGGGTTTCTGTCTTACATTGTGTTACAGTGCCTGTGCTGTCCCTGCCCCATGTTAAGCCAAGCTCTCTGCTGTAGTTTGAAGCACCTCTCTGCCTCTTGCTTTCTCCTAAAATATACACTCCTTGCCATGCACCATCAGTTTCTCCCTCTCTACTGCATCACTTCCATTATTGTAAAAGCACACCTTAGTGTTTTCCACCCAAGCTTCCATCTCTATCTCCCTTCAGCTGCAATCCTAGTTCTCTGCTGTCCTAAGCAAAACCTCTTGAAAGAGTTGTATACATAACTGTTTCCTGCTTTCTCTATCTGATCTACTTGGCATCTACCCTGTTAAGACACTGAAACCCTACTTAGTGAGGTTATCAACAATTTCCCAATGCTGTATGTGTTGGTTATCTTTCTGTCTCCATCTTACTCAACCATTCAACAACTTGTATCATGCTGACCAAACCCTCTTTCTTATAACTTCCTTTGTGATCTCTCTCTCTCTCTCTCTCTCTCTCTTGATTTCTGCTGTTTCTAAACCCTCCTCCTCTCCTCTCTTTCTAAATTTTTATCCTAGGGCATCTCATTTCAGTTTTTACATACCATGCATTTGACACTCAGATTTGTATCTCTGACTTTGACTTCTCGATGAACTCTAGACTCACCTGACTGCCTGTCTTGAATCTCTTGAATGTTGTATTAGTTTCCCATAGTGACTGGGCTGTGTTTTCTGCTTAGAATCTCAGTAACTACTCAGCTGTGCTTTATGCTTAGAATCTCACAATGTTGAAGTCAAATGAAACCAAATTAAATGGAAGTAATATCCAAATGTCAGTTAACCTGGGCTCTTATCTGGAGGCTTCCCAGCTTATTCAGGTTATTGGCAGATATCCATACAGTTGTGGGACTGATGTTTCATGTTCTCACTGGCAGTTGGCTGGGAGTCACTCTCGGTTCCTTACTGCTGCCTGCATTTTTTGACTTGTGGCTTGTTCAGTTTTAAAGCCAGCACTGGTATATCAAATCCATTTGTGCTTCAAATCTCTCAACCTTCCCCTTCTACCTTCTTTTCCTGCCTTGAAAGGATTCATGTTCTTATACTGAGCTCACCCAGATAGTCCAAGGTAATTTCTCTATCTTGAATTTGTTGACCAGTAACTTTAGTTACATCTGCAAAGTCCCTTTTGCCACATAATATAAAATAATAATAGGTATGACTCTGGGGAGCAAAGGGACCAAATTTGTTCATATCAGAGATCTCTAATAATAATCTCACTCAAGCTTATCATTTCTGAGACAGAAAAATTTGTCTCTCTTTAACCTGTTTTATTCTGTTTTTTTTTTCCCACCCCAACACCCATTTTTCAGTTCAGAAATTGAAATTCAATTCAGAATTGAAATTTTCAATTTTCACCCTTGAATTTCTTATTTTCCTCATTAGCCACCCTTCTCCACAATTCAGTGTGTCAGCAGATATTGTTGACTCTCCCTCCAAAATATATCCTAAATCCTTCCACTGTTTTCACCCCTACTGCTTCCACACTCACCCATGTAACCACACCTCTTTCTGGGCAGCTGCAGTCCCTTGTGATTCAGCTATGCTTCTTCTCTTCCAACCAAGCTCTTTATGGCAGCCAGAGTGATGATTTTTAAGTTAAATCAGATCCTATCAAACTACCCTTTAAAAAAAATCCTTCAGGGTTTCCATTGCATTTGAAATCAAATTCTTCTCCACGATCTCTAAGACCTCGAGTAATTTGGCTGCATCAGTGTCTAATATTCTGTGCTTTCCCATTCCCATTACCCTCTGGCCTTTGTGCCCTTTCTGTTTCTGGAGCTGCTTTGCTTTTTTTTAATATTTATTTTTTTAGTTTTAGGTGGACACAACATTTTTATTTTACATTTATGTGGTGCTGAGGACTGAACCCAGTGCCTCATGCATGCTAGGCGAGGGCTCTATCACTGAGCCCCAGCCCCAGCCCCTGCTTAGCTTTTCCCTCCATCAGACCTTTGCCAGGCACAGCCCTTGGAGCTCTGTGTGACCACCTCCTTTATATCCTTATAGTTCAAATGTTCTTTAACACTTCAGCCTCTTCCCTTTTCCCTAAATGCCCAATCTGAGTATTCCCGTCTTCTCTCATATCATGTCATTGTTTTATTTTCTTCATTGAATTTACATCTTCTGAAAGTACCTTGTCCATTATTTGCATACATGTACTTTGTTTCTTATAAAATATTGTAAGTCCCTAAGAGCCAGGTTCTTGTCAACCTTATATTCCCAGTGAGGGACATGGTAGGTTCTTGAATTAATGAATTATTTTTTCAATTATTAAAGTAATACATGTTAATTCTAGAGAGCATAGAGTAGCTCACAAATAAATCATATAATCTGCACCTTCCAGAGGAAGCCACTTGTTCCTATCTAGAAGAACATTATTTTTCTAGTTTTATTATATGTGTAATTATAATATGCTTTTACTCTTTTAGATGATGTGAAAAATCTTTATATTATTCTATAATGGGACTTTTTAGTAACCTTATAGTTCTCTAGTCTTTGGAAGCATCATGCTATACTATTTGTTATTGTATCTCTAGAGTTCTTCTAAATAAACATCATTGAATATATGCCTTTTTACATATTTTAAATATTTTATGAAAATTCTGGAAGCATATTTTTTTTCAATCAGAAGGTACAAATATTTTTTAGAGTTTTTATATACATGTGTATGGCCAAATTGCCTTTCAGAAGGATTAAACATCTAGTGCTTCCATCAGCAAAGCATTAAAATGGGAGAGCTCATTTTGTAAAGGATTTGTCAATAGAAAATATTTTAATTTGCACTTATGTGATAACTAGTGAAGTTGGATTTTTGTATGTTGATTAGCTATTTCTGTTTCTTTTTAGAATTCACATACCTATTTTTCTACTAGGAGGTTAATCTGTGTCTTTCTTACATTTAATTAGTGATATAAATAGGGATCTAACTATATTGTTCCCTTTCTTTAATAGTTATATAGTAACATTTATTAAATAGTATTTTCTTCTCTTAAATGACATCAGATACTACTTTATCACAAACTTAATATTAGAATAACAAATATTTTAGTTCCAAAATAATTTTTTTGGCCAATAAAAATTATTACATTCACATCTGATTTATTTAAATATAGTTAATAATGAAGTTAGTGCTTAACTTTTGAATGGCATTCAAATAGTTCATGTTCTTTTTGCCTTTAAAACATGATTGGGTGTAATGGTAGGGAATCATTTTGCCCTGTTGTTACGCAGCTATAGAGCACTTAACCTGTTTAGGCTCTTGTCCATATCCAAAGTCCTACATCTTCCTGGTGACCATAACCTCATACATATATTTTAAGTTAGAATAATAGCAATGCATTCAAGAAATCATTATGATGTTTTGAAGGAATACCCTTTTTTGGATATTATAAAATCTTCAATTTTCTATACTTGCTAAAATTTAAAGGAAGATGCTATTACGTTTGAAGGATGAAAGACTGAAAAATGAAAAGCTTCTCTAAATAGTATTAAGATATTTTGAGGCACTACATGGAATGAGCTATTAAGTGCCATTAAGGCTATTCAAGAAGCATAACGAATGTAATTACTATAAGAGCAGTATGTTTACTTTTGCATTGTGTAAAGAGATACAAATTGGGGCAGTAATGTCTGTATCATCTAATCCTTGATATTTTCTCTCAACAAGTGGAAAAAAGGCTGCAGATATATTCAGCATATAAACACATTCCTATTATATATTACTTTTAGCCTGAAACTAAGTGCTGTTTTAATGGAATGCTTCCTGTCAAAATACTAATATCAGGAATACATGTTTGATCTACCATATTTCATTCATTGCTTTTGCTGAAATGATCAAATAACCAGTGCTAATTTCAGATGTATATGTTTGCTGTAGCTGTTGGAAGAAAATTGATTTTATAATATTATTGTGTTCCCAAAACAGTCATTTCTACTGTGCTATTTTTTAGTCCTAAACTCATTTTTGGAAAGAGGTTATTATGTGTATTGTGGATCTCTGCCACAAACTCAAAGAGACAGGGCTCTGAGACAAGAATGCAAAGAAGGAAATGAGGGGAATGAATAAAGGGTGCAGGGAGGAGAAAGGGTAGAATGGGAAGGGTGGTTTGTGAGACTGCTTCAGTGTTAATTATCATTTATACCAAAATACAATCAGAAAAAGGAAGAAGAAATGGGACATAGTAGAGTCAGTTTTATTAGCACATAGTATAGTTTGGAAAGATAATTTTGGAGTGTTGAATAGTTAGAATGAGGCTGTTATTCATGTGTCCTTGCTGTCTTCATTATCAGCTACAAAAGAGCAGGCTAATAGGTGTGGGGGACAGAAAATGTTGTAAACACTGTATCTGTTAAAAGCCAGAGAGAATATCTTCTCAACTATTAAAAGTGGAAACTATGCAACTGACTTGTTCAAGGTTGTGCCACAGAACATGGGTAGGAATTGGGTCATTTTGTTTGTCTCTGATAACTCTGCTTTCTTTACAATAAAGTAAATGCCTTAGTCAGCTTTTTCACTGCTGGGACTAAAAGACCTGACCAGAACAATTTTAGGGGAGGAAAAGTTTATTTAGGGCTCACAGTTTCAGAGCTCTTAGTCCATAGATAGCCAGCTCCATTCCTCTGGGTTCCAGGTGAGGAAGAACAAAATGGTGAAGAGTATGAGGGAGGGAAGCAGTTCATCTGATGATCAGGAAAGAGAGAGAGAGAGAGAGAGAGAGAGAGAGAGAGAGAGAGAGAGAGAGAGACTTCCCACTCCAGATACAAAATATATACCCCAAAGGCATGCCCCCAGGGATTTACCACCTCCAGCCACACCCTTTCCGCCTTCAGCCACCACTCGGTTAATCCCATCAGGGGATTAATTCACTGATTATGTTAAGGCTCTCATAACCCAATCATTTCTCCTCTAAACCTTCTTGCACTGTCTCATACATGAGCTTTTGGGAGACACCTCACATCCAAACCATAACTGTAAAAAGGGTATTTACTTTAGTTAAACTAACAAATGGTGAGGTTATTTTCATTTTAAAAATAAAATCACTTTCTAAAGTGTTTTGGCAATTCTTAAAGACTCCAAAAAGTCTTTCAGTATTCAAGAAGTAGTTTATATTTGCTATCCTCTTTATTATGAGGAAAAGGAAACATAAGATTTTTAAATTTTTAAAATTTGTTCTAATTAGTTGCACATGACAGTAAAATGCATTTATGCACTTTGATATACCATAAATAACTGGGGTATAATTTCTCTTTTTTCTGATTGTATATATTTTAGGATCACATTAGTCATGCAGTCATATATGTATGTAAGGTAATAATGTCTGTTTCATTCTACTATCATCCTTCCTATCCCCATATTCCCTCCCCATCCTTCACTCTTCTCTATCTAATATAAAGTAACTCTATTCTTCCCTAGCGCCACCTCCCCCTTATTGTGAATTAGCATCTGCATATCAGAGAAAACTCAGCCTCTGGGTTTTGGGGATTGGCTTATTTTGCTTAGCATGTTATTCTCCAACTCCATCCATTTACTGGCAAATGCTATGATTTCATTCTTTTTTAAAGCTAAGTAATATTCCGTTGAATATATAGACCACATTTTTTAAAATCTATTTATCTATTGAAGGGCACTTAGGTTGGTTCCATTGTTTAGCTATTGTGAACTGAGCTGCTAAAACATTGATGTGACTGCGTCACTATAATTCTCAGAATCCGGGTGAATTTTAGATTGTGTGTACAAGTATGAAGTTTGGAATATAAATGTTACTTTTATTTTCAAGGATCTGTTCTATGGAATTACTATCCTTCTGAAAAGATATTCTCTTGAGTTGTCTATGTCAGTGATGGATTTTCTGAAATACATGTTTTTGCTTTTTAGATGCCGATAGACAAGATTCCATAAATCTCTTCCTGGGAGTTTTTCATCCCACTGAAGGAAAACCTCATCTCTGGGAACTCCCAACTGATTTTTATTTGCATCACAAAAATACTATGAGACTTTTACCAACAAGAAGAAGGTATTTTTCTTTCTAGACTCTTATGTGGACTTATGTTTGATGTTATTTTGAATATGAGATGTTTTCTATGAGAAATTTTTACATAGACAAAGGCAGTCAGTCTAACCACATTTTTACCATGACTTTGGTATTGTTGATGTCCTGATGGTCAGCTGGGAGAACTTGTGGATAGCAATTGGTATTTTTTTTAATATTTATTTTTTAGTTCTAGGTGGGCACAATATTTTTATTTTATTATTTTATTTTTATGTGGTGCTGAGGATCGAACCCAGTGCCTCACGAATGCTAGGTGAGCACTCTACCACTGAGCCCCAGCCCCAGCCCCAGCCCAGCCTTTGATGTTTTGCATGTTCCCTAAGATACCAATAAAGCTTTATAACTTCATCATTGAGCCTAAGTGTTGCTCCACTAAAGCAAACCAGCAACCTCATTTTTTAATGTTTCCTATAAATGTGAAACCCTTAAGAACTCTAGGGCTCAGTTGATTTTTCGAGTATGGCAGCTAAGTAGCATTTAGTTTGTAATGCCAATGTTCTTTTTTTCTAGAAAAACACAACCAATTTTGGGTGACACTGGTAAAGACAGGAATCTAGAGCAGTGGTATACTAGTGGCAAGTAATACTCCTCTTGTCCCTACTGCTCAATTTGTCTCTCTAGAATCCTTTGCCAGTATAGGTTGTTTGATTGCAGTTAAATTAGTGTTAATATTCTCAAAAGAAATTAATGAAACACTTTAATATGGTCCCTGTAGTGTGAACCTTAGGTTCGGGGGGAGCTGAGTTGGAATTTCTGTGGTTATGTGACTTTGAACTAGTTCTTTGATTTTTTCTAAGCTGTGTTGTCCTACTCATAGATATAAATGTCTGGACACACCTCAGAGAGTCATTGTGAGGACCTAATGAGAACTCCATTTTTTCCCTCTTTTCTTTTAATTAATTAATTTTTATTAGAGCTTTGTAGTTATACATAACTGAGGAGTCACTTGTAGATATTATCAGTCTTGCCATATGAGCAAAATTTTTAACATTTAGGAGGTTGGGGCTTGGTCCCTTCTGCTCAGACGGCTATAAAAATATCAAGTTGTTCCATAGTTATTTTTTTTCCTCACACAGCATCAGTTTAATCATTCCTCTCAAATACTGTAGGGGTCATTGCCAAGCCTGTGTTAATTGTATATACAGACCACAAACAATTGATGAATTAGCAAATGCTGATATTGTATTTGGTACCAAATTCTGTGTTGCTTCAAAAATATTTAAAATATTAGGAAAGTCTCAGAGTTTATGTTTTTTACATTTGTTCCTATCAGTACATATTATTGAGATAACTAACTTAAAATTTGTGCTTACTTTTGCTTTAAATGAGGCACTGCTAGTTTTTCTATTAAACTTATTATTTATAAATTATTTTGTTAATTTTTTCTGACAAAATTTTCAAATTAATTATGTTTATTTGGTGATAAATGAGTGTAAATATCTGTTTGTAGTTTTGCTGATGATTATTAACCATAGGTAAATTTGATTAGTTTTGTGAAATGTTACATTACCAGTATTGAAGCTACTAAATGTACAACATGGGAACAACTAAAATTCAGTTTTCTACTGCAGAACCAACTGTATATTACAAGTATAAATTAAAGCACTTCCTTGCCTTGAGTTACATAACTAAGGCAGTTTTGGAGCTTATGTGCGGGAATAAAGGGAAGCTGCTGTTACATCCCCATTTTCTAAAACAGGAAACTTTGCTGAGATTATTTAGCTAGTTCAATGATTTAGCAGAATCAACTACCAGCCTGCCACTGAAAATCAAAGTAGGTAATATGGCTTACTTAGTTGATTTAGTCTCCTGTTTTTGTTTTTGTTTTTTCTCTCTAGAATGTCAAAGATTATTTTATGGGATTATCAGTAGACTCTTCTCATGAACAGTTCTTGTAAATACCCTATGATGAGTTTCAGTGTTT
Source organism: Marmota flaviventris (assembly GCF_047511675.1). Taxonomy (NCBI): domain Eukaryota; kingdom Metazoa; phylum Chordata; class Mammalia; order Rodentia; family Sciuridae; genus Marmota; species Marmota flaviventris. The sequence continues at coordinate 53,702,517 of NC_092503.1, read as the reverse complement.
TATTTTGGACTTTCTAGTATCACCCATCTGTAGAGAGTATTGACAGTTTAACCAGTATAATTCTCAAAAGAAATGAATAGGTCAACCGAGGCAGTAACAGGAAAAGAGCACAAAACTCAGGCTCAGGTAGAGCCAAGTTGGAATTTCTTCAAGTGTGTTGCTTCAGAGCTGTTATTTCCCCTCTCAAAACCTTACTTTCTCATCTGTAAAATGGAGATACCATTCTACATACTGTACAAGGTCATTCTGAGGCTTAAATGAGAAAATAAGTGAAAAGTGCTTAATACTGGGGCTGACCCAGAATAATAAACACAGTCCTGAAGCAGCCAGGCTGGAGCACCTACCTCCAATTAATGCCTGGGTGATCTTAGGTAAAGTCACTTAACTGGTCTAATTCTGTTTCTCTGAGAATTAGATGAGATCATGTAAATGCACAGTATGTCCAGTAGATGTTAGTCTTGTTGTTATTCTTTAAGAATATTCATTCCTTAGTTTTTAACACTTACTAAAAATGATACATGATGCCCATAAAATTGGTAACTTGGGCAGTATTTTATCACTTTTATAATGTAATGTAAATAAATACTTTATTATATATTCACCTGATATCTCAAGCTTGATGGACATCCTGTATTTCATACTGGGTTTACCACTGGTTATTCTGAAATAATATTTTATTGAATAATAAGGGAAATGGGAATAATCTGCCCATCACTCATCTAAACCAGGTAACTGCTTCTTTTAGCCCAAATATATATTAATGCATTCATGAATTCATACATTCTCAAAATAACTTTTCCAGATTAAATACACCCTGTTTCTTTATCTGTCCCTCATATGATGTAATTCAAGTCCTTTCATCATTTGGAATACTCTGTTCTATATGTCTTTCAGTCAGTGTCACTGTTCTTTTTAAACTGTGGTACCCAGATGTATTGATCTGCTCAGAATCAATTATTTAAACTTTGTTCTATATATCAACATCAGCTAAGATGCCATTTAAGTGTTTATAATGCCAACAAGCTCTTTTTAGATACTAAGCATTAGTATTTCATTGACTGGGAGATTTCTGGCCTTGTTCACTGTCTGCTACTCACTGTCTGCTGTGCGAGTTCTCCTCCTGTCTCCCTAGGGAGAGGTCATCTGTCCTGTGCTCAACAAGACTGGGTCCTTCAGCAGGGACATGTTTTGGATGGTTCACTTACACAGTTTTTCCTCACTTTGTGCTGAGATCAGCTTCCCTGTAACTTACCTACTAATCCTAGTTCAGTTCATGGAAACCTTCAGAAGATGATTGCCTCATCCACTTCCTAGTCTTTTTAAATTTTTGAAGATGAGTTCATACATTCTCAAAAGAACTTCTTCAGATTAAAGAGCGTGTTTCCTTACCTGTTCCTCATATGCTGTGGTTTCGGGTCCCCCAGCATTTGGAACACTCTCCTCTATGTGTATTCCAGGAGGGTCAGTGTTCTTTTTAAACTGTGTTGCCCAGACCTGGATCCAACAACAGAGTTGGGTCAGATTTGTGCCAGCTTCTGTGGGACCCTTAACTAATTGCAGCATTGTCATCACAATGTTTTCTGAGCCCTCTGTTCACTATAGCTCCCCCTGCTGGCCCAGGGCTTTTTAACATGTCCTGTTGCCATGTATTACACCATTCTTGTCATGCTCCTGTATGCTTTGCCTGCTTCCAAAAAAATATTTAAATGTAAATCCTTTTTATTAACAAATACTTCTAACTCTGTAGCTTCTTTAGATTTAATTCACTGGTTATCTTGATCCCAATGTAAGTCCTGGATGAAAAATGTTGAATAAATCCAGGTGGCAGAACCCTGTGTTGTTCCACCAAATAACTTCCTCCACCTAACGTTTAGTGCTTTTGGGTTGGAATTGCTTAAATGGCTATAAGTCCACCTAACTACACAGTTGCTCTGCCCATACTTCTCTGTCTTATTCAAACATCACAATATTGATCGCTTTGCTCAAGATTCTATGTGTTGTTTCAGAGAGTTCCCAAGTTAGCTGAGGGGGCTAAAGATAATCGTTTAAAATTCTCCCCAACCTTCCTAAGCAATTCAATGGAATTTAATAATCCTAAGACTAGGGAATGAAAAAGAGAAAATAATCTAACTTTTGGGGTATTGTATGCAAAGAAGGTAGTAGTACCCAGTGCAGTCTCCCATTCTCTGATCCCTGGTCCCAAAGCAGGTTTCTGTCCTGGTGCAGGTGTTCTTCCTCTGAGTAAATGTGCCTGGTAGTTGAGGCAAAAAAGATTGGTCGTGGTCTTAAGTGTCTCATCCTCCATCCTCTCAGCTCATCCTCCCCAAGGCAAGTGTTTCTCTTGGACTTCTTTGCTTCTGAGACTCACTTAGGGGACTTGGATTTGATTTAGATTACATAGGGAAGTAAAATTTGCAATATATTTTAAAAATTTATGGTTTGGTCTCAAATCACTAATGTAAGATTATCTCTTAATTCTTTTTCTCCACATAGTGCATTCTGAGCTAAAACCCATTCTTTAGAATTTACTTCTTTTTCCTAAGCAAGATAATTGTAAGCATCATTCTTTAGGGAATTCTTCATGTACTATCTGATACTGTCTGTTTTCCTCCTCTGTCCAAGTTAGATCCTCACAGAATAGAAGTTATTTACTTGTATTCTCTCCCCCCCCCACACACACACACGTACACACATGCATACACTCAACCTTATTAAACAAAAGCTCACACTTTTTCTTTTTTTTTAATGACCCATTCCTTTTTTTGTTTGTTTAATTCTTTTTGTAGTTATAGATGGATAGCATGCCTTTATTTTATTTACTTATTTTTATGTGGTGCTGAGGATTGAACCCAGAGCCTCACACGTGCTAGGCAAGCACTCTGCCACTGAGCTACACAGCCCCAGCCCTCACATCTTTTTCTTTCCCCTGATATGATAGTCTGATTTTTCTAATCAGAAAGCAAAATGAGGGGGGCTGAGGTTGTGGCTCAGTGGTAGAGAGCTTGCCTAGCATGTGTGAGGCCCTGGGTTCCATCTTTAGCGCCACATAAAAAATAAATAAATAAATTGTGTTCAACTACAACTAAAAAATAAATATTAAAAAAAACTTTAAAAAATGAGATGATCCTGCGATGGCATATTTTAGTGAGCATATGTGAATTTATAGAATTCACTTGTTATCTTTTGAGGTCACTCACAACATATCTTTAATTCTTGGTTCTTTTGGTTTGGAATTGACGTCACCCTCAATGATGTATAGTTTTTGGAATCTATCGCTCTCTCACTTTTGAGTCATCAAGACCACATTTGCCCATTTCCAGTGTAGTTTCATCCATCAGTGTTCCTTAAAGATTTTTGATCTCAGAGGCACCAGGACCCTTAAATGATTTTAGAGTTATCCTTCTGCTTCCTTTTGTCTCTTGGGCTCTACACAGTTCCCTCTTTATATTGTATATTTTTCTCTCAAGTCTGGAATAAAACAATTCTATTTTTTTCTATCATTATTTGCAGCATGGCACTTCCAACATGTAGAGCAATGTCTGACACATAGTAGGTGCTTAATAAATGTTGAATAACTGAATGAATTCTCTGCCAGTGGCAGTGCTATCCTTTATCCGTTCTTTTCATGCTCTGAAACCTTGCTATTGGAAAAGCAGTCTGAGGGCCAGTCCTTTGGCATCACCCAGGATCCTATCATAAATGCAGAGTCTCGGGCCCTACCTGCTGAGTAAGAATCTTCCTTTTAACAAGATCTCCAAGTGGTTTATTTGCACAATGGATTTTGACAAGCACTGCTCTAAAGCATAACTTCAGTCTAAAACAGAACTTTGGAAGCCTTTCCTGCTATCAAAGCACTGTTCCCATAAATCTCACATTTCATTAGGCTTCACTTTCCTCTTTTCATCATCCTCAGAATGGATTCTGCTTGTCATCTCTAGGAGAGTTTCCTGTGTTGCTAGTTTCATTTGGATACACCTTAATTTCTTCATTTTATTAGGATTATCCAATTTTGTAATTTCAGTATTTTATGTTTTTAAAGTATTTTTTTTTTTTTTTTAGTTGTAGATGTACACAATCCCTAGGCAAGCGCTCTACCACTGAACTACAATCCCAGCCCCTTCAGCGTTTTATTTTGAGGAAACCTTCCATTTGTATGAAATTCTCTATTTAGCATTATTGGTCATAGGCCTCCCCACCCCCTTTGGAAATATGGTGTGTGTGTGTGTGTATGTGGTATGTGTGTTCTGATATATTATTTCAGATTTTTTCCCTTTTGAGTTCTCATGAACTTGGACATATTACTTTCCTTTAAATATCTATTTCATCAGAATTTGATTTGAAATTAAATTCAGAGTTCTGAGAGAAGGCAGTTCAGGATTCTTTTAGAATTATCTGCTTAAGCAGGTGAAATCTTCTATCATAAATCCAGACAGTTGAAATTTCTTATCCTTAACTCTGACAGGCTTCTGTAATCAAATAGTGAACATTTACAGCTGAAGACTAACAGGGCCTACACTATTTTCTAAGGGAACTTGTTCATTAGGACTAATTTGCTCCTTAGTGATTTTGCTGAACTGTTTCAATTCACACACACACAGATGTGTATATATGTAGCAGAGTAGGAAACATGATCTTTCAGACAGCTATGTGCAAGGGAGCCCTGGTCATAGGACTTGGGTCAAGGTCCCACTGCTAACCTGGTGGCACTGTCCTGGCAGTCCCTCCTAGAGTTGGCTTAGTATATCCACATTTTTTTTTTGGGGGGGTGCTAAAAGTAAGTAACATCAGAGCATCTTTACTCTCAGGTATATCATGACACTTTTGTAAATCTGTGACAGAATTGAAACATGAAAAGAGTTGGGAAGGGAATTAACGTGTTGAAGACCTATTGTGTTTTGCAAACGTGTTTTCAAAGAGAAAAAATATTAACTTTGAAGTAGGAGGCAACATCATAAACCACACAACTCTTTTTATCTGATAAATTGTAGAAAATCCAATATTTTACATTTGATTCATCTTATTCTTTTTTCTTTTTTTTTTTAATTTTATAGTTACACTCATTGGTGGACACCAGAGGTAATAAAGCATTTACCATTGCCTTATGATGAAGGTACGTGACTTGTTCTCTTCAATTTTTACACCAGCACATTTTTGGAGTTCTAGAATAAACTAAATGAACTAGAAGTATCCCTGATGCAGTTTACCAGAGCAACCTCTTTGTACACAGTTGGTTTTATAAAAATATCTACTTAGATGCAATCTAAAGACTTTTCAAGTAACAGGCAATATCTCTCCTAGTTATCTGTGCTGCGAACTTAAAGAAGTTGATAGTGAAGAAATTTCACAGATATGAAGAAGAGATTGATATCCACAATGAGTTCTTTCGGCCGTATGAATTGAGTAGTTTTGATGATACCTTTTGCCTGGCTATGACAAGTTCAGCACGGTATGTTGTGAGTACTCTGATGCTCAAAGTATATGGGAGCTCTAGCTTTCCTAGTTCATATAGATATATGTTACTTTACCAGAAATGCATTCTGCAAGCCTTCCCAGCAGTAGGTGTTCAGTCTGTTTGAATAACTCCCGTGAGGGGGAATCTGCTACTTCAAGAGGCAGCCCTTTCTCTTGTTACACAACTAGAGTTAATTTTCTCTTTTGATAAGTTGAAATCTGCCTACCATTAGTCCTAGTTTGCCATTCAGAATCAACAATTTTTTTCATTGAATATAGAAATTCAGAGCTAAAAAAGCATTTTCTTTGGTATCAGAAGGGCTGGAAGTTGCATCTTAGATCAGCCACTGCCTAACTGTATGACTTTGAGAATGTTCTCCTTATTTTCCTCATCTCCCCAACCCCCACACATGATGACACCCCAAGTATTTAATATAGTTTCTGGCACAGGTTAATAAATTGGAGCTATTATATTACTATTTTTATTAGACTCAGGACAAAACTAGTTCCTTTTCTGTAAGACAGCCCTCCAGTTGTTTGAAGAAGCAACACTTTTCTTCTCAGGGTAAAATATCCTTCATTATTTCCTCAATAACTCATGTGGTGTAGTTTTCAGATTCTTTCTATCTGGTCTGTTGCCTTTGGACACCCTTCATTTTCCTGTATCTCTTTTAGAACTTGATGGGAAATTTTAGGAAAAATTATGGGACCAGAATAAGAAAATTGGGCAAAAGAAATCACTTCTTGACTGTATTTTACACAGAAGTTTTAATTTTTGCATTTTATGTTTTCTTCGGATATGACATATGTATATTTAAGGCTTGTGTGGTAGATGTAGGAATATCTTTGTTTCCTAGAAATCCACATTTTGCTTTAGGTAAATGGTGAGGAAAGTTTGAAATTTTTATTTGTTTGTTTTCAATTAAACTTGTTAAAGTTTAATTTTGTTTTGTTTTTTTCCTTAATTTTTTTTTTTTGCTGTTGATGGACCTTTATTTTATTTATTTTTATATGGTGCTGAGGATTGAATCCAGAGCCTCACGCACTGTGAGGTAACAGTAAGCTAGGCAAGTGCTCTGCCACTGTGCTACAACCCCAGCCCAAAGTTTAGCTGTTTTAATGTAAAGTCTTTGTCATTTCTAAAAGTTTTCAGCTCAACAAAGGACAAATGACATTGTACATGTGTTTATAAATATGTTGTTGATTTTTTGTCATAGTGAGATTCTGTAGTCACTGCAAACACTGAATTAATGAATTCTGAACCATTGCTTCTACAGGAAATACAGAATGAAGTTCCTGTGAGCATCTGATCACAGTATTTTTATCAACTGATGAATATATAACCTTGTTTTGTATGTGTTTCTGTTTAGGACACCTTTACTTAACATATATTGTTGATTCATTTACATTGTTCTCAGCCAACAGCACTGTAACTCATGCCTGAATGAAGCTCATTTATCTCACATATTTTTTCCAGAAGGTACATCATGGCTTTCTTATGCTCAGAAACACTTGTGCTTAGCACTGATTGGGAACTATTTTTAAACAGCAAGGTCACCAACAGAAAGCACACACACACAAAAAAAATGTGAAAAAAGTAGCACCAAATAGTTGGTCAAGAGACACTCATTTACAGTAGGAAAACAAAAATAAAGAGTCCACCTTCTTCAGCTTTGGCTGGGAACATGTTAATGATGTAAATTTTTCCCAGCTCTTGGCATAACATGAGGGTGACTGCAAGAACACTGTAGATGTTGATTTGGTATTACAAATAAATTTCAGTGAGTAAGCAACTTCACAAACATGGAATCTACAAATTGTGAGGATCAAAAAGAAAGAAAAAATTAAACTAATTGCATTGTTCATTGTCTATTTTAACAGTTTGAAAATGTTTTCTGGCTATTAATTTTAAGCCAGATCACTTTCTTTTCCTTCCAAAAATGTGACATTCAGGCACACACTGGGAGCAGTGTCCTTGCCAGAAGCCACGAGTATTAGCATAACCTATAGTAATGTTGCCTTGTTGGTATGTTGGGGAAATTGGTCTAGCTTCTGTGGTAAGTAAGGTAGCCCTTGCATAATGAGAAAGAAGCTTCAGCAGATCTCAGCCAGTGGTAAATTAAAACGGTTTCTATATAAAGTATTCCAACAGTGTTTTAATGAATTAACCTCAGCCTAATGAGGTGGATGTTGATATTTCAAATCATACCACTGTGTTTTGATCATTATATCTACCTCCTTTGGTGCTATTGTTTAAAACATTGTCCATAAAGCTAAATAACTTAGTGTTTTGCTATTGGCTTTTGAGTCTAATTTTGCCTGAGAACTAATTGTGATATATAATCAGCTGGTATCATCTTAGATAAAGATTAGGTACCAACATAGTTCTAGGAAACATAGTTCATTCAAAACTGTTGGGCCTCACAATCACAGAGATTTCACAGTGAAGACTGGTAATATTAAAGTTCCCTAGTTCCTTTAGTTCATGGGATTTTTAAGGCCCATATTACCTGAATATCTCCTGAACATTTGGCTCAAAATATATGTAGCTCTAAAGTTAACATTAATGAAGGAATAATATAAGTGGGAATTGAAATGGAAGCTAATAACATCTGGATGGACAGTGATTCATATGGTATTTTGCCTTTTTTCATCTTTTTCTAGTGACTTTATGCCTAAGACTGTTGGCATTGATCCAAGTCCATTTACTGTGCGGAAACCAGATGAAACTGGAAAATCGGTATTGGGGTAAGATTTGCATATAGAATGAAATTTTAAAGATTCATGTAAAATAATAGGGCTATGCAATAGTATTTCCAGCAAAAACTAATAACTTCAAGTAACATAGTTCGGGGCACAGTCCATTTATTGCATCTATGTAGGTAGTTCATTAATAGCACTGGGATCATTGAACCAATCAATATTGAAAGAAAAATTTATAGGAATATTAGCAACATGGTACATTTTATTATTTAAAATAGGGAATATAACAGATGGCATAAAAACAAGTAATAGATAATGTGTTTTATGTCCTATAAAACATTCATTCTCAATCATAAAATATGTAAGTAAAAAATTATACTCGTGTTTATTTTTGTTGACATCCTGAGGAACATAAAAACAAATATACTTGATAGAGAACATAATAGATTTTCTGGGTATCACTGTAACATTGTTTGGGGGAGACTTATTCTATTATATCTGATAATATGAAGAAGACATACCACATTTGCATCTTCATGCTTGAAGACTGAAGTCAAAAGTGTTGTGTTCTGGCATAAGAATCTCATTATCCTCTATTGACCTCCCTAGTTCCAGTGATAAGATTTCTTCTAGACTCTGACCAGAAGTCTTGGCCTAACTGTAGATACAGAATCCTAATTGTATTTGGGAATGTGTATAGGATCTTAATTCGATTCTAGCTTCATGGGATATATACTAATTTTTTCCAGATATACCACTTTTGTGGCTTAAATATGTAACCTTTGAATAGCTTCAAGTTGAGCCCTAACCAGATGCTAGGAGGAATTTGAAAGAAGGAAAGCCCTCAGGAGTTTAGAGTTCCACATGTTCTCAGGACAAATAAATAAATGACCAGCTGTATTACTGGGTAGCACAGATATTCATCAAATTTTAAGTACAACAAGTCAGAAACTAATGTATTTTCTACAATATCTAACTCATGGTCAAAAAATACTGCTTTTTCCTTTCTAGGACATTTTAGAGTATTATGGTATTTTTAGTCCCTTATAGAGAATTTTTTTAAAGTTAAGAGTGAAACAATAAATTTTTTTTTTCTAAACTAGAAGTATTACTAGGAAACACTGATTAAAAAAACAAAACAAAACACAGTATTCTTAGTATTCTCAAATTTGCCACTTAAAGTAAAAGTAAATACTTTTATAAGTGTGAATTTTTTATTATTTTTTCCTTCATCTGTTCTCTGCTATTGGAATATTCAGCAAATATATTTGATTATGAATAACCCAACACAATTTAAATAATAACTCAATAAAGAATAACTCAATAAAATTTAAAAATTAATTTATGTTTATTAGTTCTTATTATTTTGGTATACTATGAATTTGACTCTTGACCTTTTCTTGAAGCTTTTATATGTTATAATTTTCCCAATACCTCAAACATATAATCTTCCATTATTATACCATAAATTTTGAAAATATTGATTTTACTTACCAAAGGAAGTCACAGTAGCCACATGGTGAGAAAACTTTTTTGTGCTCTACAAATACATTTTGGTTCATATTTTGAATTTATAATATGAGTACATGTACCTGGAAAAATACTTTTATCTTTAGTAAAACTTGAATCCAGAAACTAGTTTCTCATAGTCATTTTCTCATGCCTCACAAGCACTTAGACTTTGGGACAGAGTAAATTTACACCGTGCTGAAGGTTCAATTTAAAGATGGTTCACAGGCATGTTCATCTTTGTAAAGAAACAAAAGCAATAGAGAGGAAGCCATCTTACAGCGGAAAACAGCAGCCAGCGCCCCACCTCCCCCCAGCGAGGAGGCTGTGTCCAGCAGCTCTGAGGATGACTCTGGGACGGACCGTGAAGAAGAGGGCTCTGTGTCTCAGCGTTCCACTCCTGTGAAGATGACGGACACTGGAGACAGTGCCAAAGTGACTGAGGTGCGGGGGAGGGAAGCTGTCATGGTCCTGCCTGAGGCTCTAGAAGATGATCTTTAAAATTCTGCTTTCAGTTAAAAGGCTGAGAGCAAGAAAAATGTCACATTTTCTCCCTCACATAATTTAATGTGTGGTGCTTTAGGTACTACATAGGCACATTTAGCATCGACCTTGAAAATCATTTCATTTTGAAATAAAAATAGGTAGTTTTGCTTCCCTATGTAATAGTGAATTTTTTACCACTTCAGAATTTTTCAAGAATCCTTTCCCTCTTTGATCAGCCCATCCACTTGAGGTCCATTTATTCCCTGTCTCAGCATGTTGCTGGGAAGCAGGGTTTGGACCTAACACTCTCAATCTCTAAATAGCCCCTGGGGGAAAGTCATCCTATTCAATTCAGTATTACCAGTATTTTAAAGGAAAACAAATGGAAGCAAACAACAAAAGAGCCAGGTCTAGCTGGGGAAATATGCTTTGTAGAAATAGCTAAGCCATTTATAAGGCAAATAAAATATGATGATGTAAAGACTGAATCCATTATTCAAGGAATTGGCAAATTACCACCAATAGGCCAAATCCAGCCCACTGCCTGTTTTTGTAAATAAAGTTTTATTGAAACCCAGTCATGTCTATTTGTTTACATATTATGTATGACTGCTGTTATACTGTACTAGCAGAGTTGAGTATTTGCAACGGAGACGGTATAACCCCAAAAGCCTAAAATATTTACTAATTTGGTCTTTTACAGAAAATGTTTGCCAACTCCAGCATTACACCAAAATAATCCATAATTATTTAACAGCTTTTGTGTGTGGTGGGGGAGTGGGTGATACTGGGGATTGAATTCAGGGGCATTCAACGACTGAGCTACATCCCCAGCCCTATTTTGTATTTTATTTAGAGATAGGGTCTCACTGAGCTGCTAAGCCCTCCCCTTTGCTGAGGCCAGCTTTGAACTCACGGACCACTGGAATTATAAGTATGCACCCAGTTTAACAGCTTTTTTTTAAAGCCAAAAATAAACTAGTAGGAAATGGAAATCAAGTTTTTTAAAAAAGAATTAATGAGAAGGTTAGTTAATTGGTTGAAGAAACACTGTGATTGCTTTTGTGGGAAATTCCCATGCCCATTTTCTTCATCTTTGGGAATTATTAATATGCTAGATGTCTAAATATTCTAACGGGTTCCTTTTTTCAAAAAACCCAGAATGTGGTCCAGCCTATGAAAGAGGTATATGGAATTAACCTCTCAGATGGCCTCTCAGAAGAAGATTTCTCCATTTATTCAAGGTAAGGTACTTTCATATATAGATTAAGGAAAAAAAGAATATTTATTATTTTGTTAACATATCTACTATAACTTTTTGAAAACAAAAGTAGTGATGCAGAAGGAAGTGAATTTTACTTGGAACACAGTAGTAGTATTTAAGATACATTGATTAGTACTTGGAGTTAAAGGGCCTACTTAACACCTGAGATGCTACCCCTTGGTGATAGAAGTTTATTATGCATGTAAGGACTGTCACTATCCATATACAGCTGCAATTTGAAATACAAATACATCCCAGCCTTCTAACCCCTTAAGATCAAGGTACCTTCTTGTAAATTGACTCTGAGATACTGAATTTGCTTTTGCTTTGGAGTGTTGGTGGGAGCAATGGCTGAGGGTTGAAAAGTAGTGATAGAAGGGTACCAATTTAGGATATGTTGATTTCAGTGAGTAGGACTCACTGAAAAGAGGGCTCTACCAAAAGGCATTTCCTGAAATCAATATGCCTAATTTTGTGGGAAATGTGTGTTCTTCTGATGGAAAGATTCCTGTTATCAGATTCTCAAAAGAATACTTCACCCAGAAATCCTCAAGAACCTGATAAGACCATTGTAAACACCCCTCCAGCTTAAATGCAAGTTTTCTGAAGACTTGATTATTGTATTTAAATACAGTCCCATTTAATTCCTCTAAGCTTGGCTTATGTAAAGTCTATAATATAAATAATCACTTCCTTTTTAAAGGCTCATATTTCATTTGTGGAATCCATTGAACTGGATAATGTCAGTTTTTCTATTTCAAACTAATAAAATCTGTTCTATAATACATAAAATATAAAAGGCATAATATCAAACATCCCTTGACTATAAAAACATCTCCTATAATTTTGCACTCCTGTGAATATGAATCGCTATTTGACCAAAAACCAATTTAGTCATTCAGAACTCAGCCATATCCTCTCACTCCTGGACACATAAACATGCAGTTGCCTATTCATCAGAATTCTAGCTGAACTCTTGGGTAGTTGAAGTGGGCCTTTATAAAGCAATGTGATATGGAAAGATGAATGATTTGGGGTAAATTATTTAATAACATGACTTTGCTTGTGGCAGAAACCATGAGGATACATGTCAAGGATTGAAATGTTGGCTCAGGTTAAACACAAAGAAAGTGTCCCTTGCTTCAGGCTCCAGTAACCTGGAGGCTTACTGGCTCAGACTGCTTCAGAGGCCCACCTTATTTCTTCCTTCTTAAAAAGTGAGTTATAACCATGCTCAGCTAAAATATCCCTGGAAAACAGTCTACCAAGGATGCAAAGAAAGCCTATTAGGAAGGAATTACTACAGGGAAAGGAGGACTCCATTTCTGATTAAGAGTCTGTGTCTGGTATTCCAACGAATGACACCTCCTCTTTTCATTTGTGTCAAATTTACATTGTTTTATTTTTTCTTTATAAACAATTCAGAAATAGACTGAAAAGAGATTATCATTCCACTTTAAAAGCTGAGTGCAGAAAGATAGAGCCATTCAGTGACTTGTCCAAGAGATATATCCTATACCCTCTTGGATGTCAGACTTTAGACTATACTCTGCTCTTCATTCCCTTGATCTCATCTGCCTCTGCTTCCACAGGGAAGGGGAGCAACAGGGGCCTGTCTATTCCTTCTCTCTCTGTGAGTAGTGGATACACTGCCCCAACTGGGCATCTCCCTCTTCCACATGCCTACATGGGGCATCTCTCCTCTGTCAGCTTTTTGTAACAAAATACCTGAGATAATCAACTTGTAAAAAGGAAAGGTTTATTTTGGCTCCCAGTTTTAGAGGTTTCAGTCCACAGTCAGTTGGTTCCATTACTTTTAGGCCCATGCTGAGGCAGTAACTCATGGTCAGAAGTGTACAGCAGAGTAAGACTGTGGGTCTCATGGTTGGGATGCAAAAAGAGAGAGAGAGAGAGAGAGAGACTGGGGCCTCATAATCCCCTTTGAAGGCACACCCATAATGACCAAAGACCTCCTACTAGGTCTCACCTATTCTAATTTTCACCTCCGATAGTTTCCACCACTTCCCAGAACACCATTCTGGGGAACACACTTTAAACACATGGGCCTTTGGTTGGGAGCATTCCGGATCCAAACTATAGCAACTTCTGAAGGGTAACTGTGTCAGGGATGGCCAAAGGATGTTCAGGGACTGCTTAGCAACCACTCTTGTCCCAGCTGAGTGCTAGATGTCTTAGTGCCTCCTCTGATCCAGAGGGCAGGGAGAGAGCCCATCTAGTTTTGCCCTAAACCTGCAGGTAACCCTCCCACCTCAGTGCTGCACCCAGTAGACTGATACCCACCGAAGTCTGTGTACATCCCTGACTGGCATGCAGATCACAGCTCCTGCCGGGCATCATAGGATGCTGTGTGAGAGAAGTGGTGCAGCAGGACCTGGTTTCCACAGCCTGTCTTCCAGTTTCCTGTTCTCCTGCCTGTTTTTTCTACATTGGGCCTCTACCACCTCCATATTCCTGAAGATTTCTGCTATGTGCTTTTGTTCTAATTACCAATCCTTATTCTCTCTCTCTCCCCTTTCCCTCATCTTTTCCTATATCTTTAGTTTCTGGACCAGACCTGGAAGCTTTCTTTGAAGCCTCATACATCTGCACAGTTGTTTTTTTTTGTTGTTTGTTTGTTTGTTTTTAATTCTGACAGTGATGGTACACTTAATTTGGGAAGTTTAAAGATCAAAGACAAATAGCTGATATTAAATGACATTTTTCCCTAGTTAGTCTTTTTTTTTTTTTTTCCGCTGCTGTGACCAAAAGCCAAAAGACCTGACAAGAACAATTAGAGGAGGAAAAGCTTATTTGGGAGTTCACCATTTCAGAGGTCTCAGTTCATAGATGGGTAATTCCATTGCTTTGGGCTCAAGGTGAGGCAGAATATCATGGTGGAAGGTATGGCAGAGGAAAGCAGCTGAGGATATGGACCCAGGAAGCAGAGAGAGAGAGAGAGAAAGAGAGAAAGACTGACTCTCCTCACCACAGACAAAATATAGACCTCAAAGGCACACCCCCAGGGACTCACCTCTCCCAGCCACATTCTACTGGCCTACATTTACCACCCAGTTAATCAATGGATTAATGTACTGATTAGGTTAAGACTCTCAAAACCCAATCATTTCACCTCAATACTTATATTGTTTTACACTTGAGCTTTATCTAAGCCATTACATTCCCCCAAAATGGATCAAATTTCTCAGTTGCTGAAAGTTGGATAAAAGTAAATTTTATGAAAGTTTTTCAGTAGCATTATAATGATTTCATAATTGGTAGTTTTTGTAGCACTTGACCTTTAAAAAAGCTTATGAAAAATAAATGATAAAATTATCCATCATCACCAAAGGAAGATATTTTAAATAGTAGAAAAACAGAAGGAAATCTGCTTTTTAATCCTGCCTTATAATCTCCTGTGGGCACATTGAAACAAAACTACAAAACCATGTCCCTCAGGGGAAGATAGATGCATGTGGTGCAGTCAGGGCTTAGACAAATAAGGGCATTTTCCTTTGGCTCTTATCTTAACATCCGGATTGGTGCTGTTCATGTCTTCTCTGAGGAGGGATGATGTGGCAGTGGTGCTCATCAACTGACCCCCACCATGATTGATGAAAGTGCTCCTCTTAGAAGTGACTGGAGTGTACTTGGGAGTAGGGTAAAAGATTGGGGACTGGGGAGGATCTCATGGTCCTAAGGAATCAAGCCCATGTCCTGGGTTATCAGCAGCATCCCTGCTTCAGGAGCTGGTTTCCTAGCCTAATCCTGCCCTTTCCATGTCATTTGTTTCCCAACCATCCTTCTTGCATTCTGTGCATAAGATAGTGTCTCTTTTGATGTGTGAGACCTTGTAAGAAACATTGTCTGCCTGGCTTCAGGAACTTTCTGTTCAAGTTCTGCATGACATTTAAATTAATAGAAATGCAATGAAGTACACATGTGATTTCATCTTATGTGCATGGTTATGATTATGTGTTAAGCAGAATCACATCTCCTTCTAACAAATTCACTGTAAAATCAAGCAAAGTCTTGCCTTCCATAGGGCACTCTTTATGTGCTTTTCTGAAATAAGCGCACTACTGTCATTTGAAAGTGCACACTGTGTGTGTAGTGAACTCCTGAATTAATTGCAAGTACTTCCTTCTTTAGCTTACTTTTATCCATGGTTAATTTGTAGGTTTGTTCAGCTGGGGCAGAGTCAACACAAACAAGACAAGAGCAGCCAGCAGCTCTGTTCCAGGTGCTCAGATGGAGTTATAAAATTGTAAGTAATAGATTAGACCTTTTAAACAACTCTTTGTATTGATGCCATTCATAGTGCTTTTTTGATAACTGTTTAAGAAAAGTATCCAGACTTGTCACCCAGTTAATATAATTAGATGCACTAAAGCATCTTCTCCTGGTACCTTATTTGAGTAAAACTGATTCTCAGACAAGGTGGGAAAGAAATGGCAGCCTAGACTATACTGAAATATACCCTTTGTGGTGGGTTTGGAGCTGGCAGAGGATTTCCTCCATGAACTCTGCCCTCCACGGGTACAGGTGAGATGAAGAAACAGCTCTGACCCAGGAGACAGACTCTTCAGGTTCGATACAAGATCCTTAAAGGCATGGATGGATTGCTGTTGTCTAGCTATATGTCTCCATTTGTTCTAATAACTTGCTACAGTTAAATGGGTATTTAGTAAATTCTTAAGTAAAAAGAACTATGGTCAAATCATGCCATATCTGGTTTGTTATCTGAATAAATCACTTAAGTGCTCAGTTTGCTCTTCTGCAAAAGGGAACCATAATACACTACTTCAGAGGAGGGTAGTGAAACTTAAATAAAGAAGTGCTCTGAACAGTGTCTGAACAAATTCTCGGTTGTGCTCATCATCATCTTTGTTCTTCATATTCATCATTGTTTTTTGTATATTGGCATCAAGCATAGTTAAGGGTTATGACCAGGAAAGTTTCCCTGACACCATATATGCAATTGAGTTTCTTCTATAAAATGGGTCACTGTGTAGATTCAGTGAGGTAGTCTAGGTGAAGCACCTAAATCAGTGTCTGCATTTAGTTTACAGTTAGTAAATGTTCACTTCCCTTTTCTTAGACCTACTGTATCAGTTTGGTCAATGAATTGCTTATTTGGAACATGCTGACTGCCTGACTTCTCTGTGTCCTTTACACCTGAACATTCCTGATTGATGGTTCAGAGGATATGACAGCAATCCAGAGTAGACTTTTACCTTTGAGTAGTGACTGTGAGGATATTGACAATGGGATGGATTTGGGAAGTATTTTGGAGGCAAAATAGACAGGATTTTGGATCCTCACTCATGGAAGGGAAGGAAGAATGCGTTATCAAGGATGACCCTTAGGATTTTTGTTTTTTGTGACAGTTTGGTTGATTGATTGATTCGTTTATTCACATGTTCATTCAGCAGATAGATATTGAGGGTATTTGTGCTGGGAGCATTCAAAGCTGACGTTTATGGAGGTGAGGAGCATTGCAGCAAGACCTGATTTGCCTGTAAAGTGGCATCAGTGTGGAGGGGTTTAGGAGGCAGCTGGACCAACTGATGTGGAGCTCAGAAGAGAGTCTGGGCTGGGGATGTGAATGCTCAGAGTGATAATTAAAGCCACTGATTACAGATGAGACTGCCAAGAAGAGGCTAGAGTGAGATTTGTCTAAAGCTAATCCTGGTAAGCTCTGGGTCTAAGCGCTTAGAGAAAGAGAGCAACCTGTGAAGGAGACAGAGATGGCTAATCAGAGAAGTGGAAGGAAAATGAGACAGTGTTTTATCACAGCCTCCAAAAGTGTTGTTTATTCCTATTTTTTTCCCTTCTTTTGGGAGCATGTAAACTCCTATTAATTTAGAGACCATTTTGTTAGCTATTTAGCATATGGGAATATGGGCTCTCAAATGAGTTAAAATTGAGGTGGTTAAACAAGGAAAGCATTTAAGTGTGTTAGTAAAATAAGAGATCTTGTTAACCAATTGTATGAAGTTGATTCTTCTGTTAAAATAGTACAATAGAACTTATTAAGAGATGATGATAAAGTAAAAATAAAAAAAAAAACATTTCCCCATTTTTTTCCAACATTGTTTTCACTTTTATCTGTAATTGATCTTGTAGTTATTATTTTCATATCCTTTTTCTTAAAATATTTGGTATTTTCTTTACTGAGGCCCAGCACAGATGAAAACTACGGAGATCTAGAATTTTTTAACCTTTTCCACTTAATTAGTAAAGAATCCATCATGAGTGTTTTTGCTCAGCATCTTCAGCAGGATAACAAAGAGGTTGGTAGGCTCTGTATTATGTTGTCATGGCAACTGCTGAAGAGTGTTTTGGGTGCATGTGTATGTGTGTGTGTGTGCGCGCATGCATGAGTGCCCTTTAAATTGGAACTCTGTAACCAGGTTCTTAAAATGTCATCTATTCATTTTTAGATTTCTAAAGCTATGCCAAACAAACAAATTAGATTTATATGATATTCTTGAAGTTCTCTTATGTTTTAGGTTCTAGTATATTTTAAAACAGGTATAGAGCTTGGGATGTAGCTCAGTGTTAGAATGCATGCGTGAGGCCCTGGGTTCAGGCCCCTCTGTACTACAAAAAATAAAAAATAGAAGTAGTTCTAATTTTCTTTGAAGTTCATGTACATTTCTGTCTACTCATCTCTAAATAGTTTCTCATCTTACCAGTTTTTTTTTTTTTAAATCATGAGGCATACCAGTTTTTCATTTCTAAATAGGGGCTATTTACAATATTAAATGTTAAAAATACTGACAGTAAATAACTGCCAAAAAGCAGTTGGAGCAGGGACTCCTGATTTGTGCATACAAAGACCTGGACACTTTCATCCAAGGTCTTTCAGGATATTGCCTAGGGGTAGATGCTAACCTTGCAACTGGTCAATGTCTACATTGGCAGTCCAAATACCCACAGCTATATTTTGTCTGAGTGTGACCTCTCCCTGATACATATGACTCCCTGAATGTATGGGAGGTGATCAGGGAGCAATTATATCAGCCAACATTTACAGAATATTCAGTGTATGATGGGCACTTCTCTATGTATCTTAACCCATATTAACTCAATTCCCACACTAACCCTAGGAAGTAAATCTTATTATCATTTCCGCTTTACATACAGAGAAACTGAAGCACAGAGAAGTTTCATAAGTTACTCAAATTCAAACAGCTAGTAAGTGGAGGAACCAGGATTCAAATCCAGACAGGCTTGTTCCAGAGCCTGTGCTCTCCATCCCTAAGCTTCAGGGCCTAGTGTCACCATATGCTTTTATAACCATGGGATAGAAATGCTGGGTTGTTAGCATTGACAGCCCTTATTTTGGTCTTCTGACATGACCTGGACTTATAGACACCTCTCTGTGTCTCTACTCTGTTGATCTTGAATGTTTTTTAGTATTTAAAGAGATTATACCTTTATTCTTTCCCAAGTACCCCTCCTGTTATCCCTCACAGAGGCATACTGAAGTTTCATGGGCAAATACACTTGCTGATTTTGTAACGTGGTATAGAGATTATTGACCCACCACCAGAACAGTGGTATTAATTGTGCTAGGTTACTTATGTCTAGAGGGCATCCCACCTTTGGTGACCTCTGCTGTTCCCAGAATAGACCTTAAATTGAGCACTCAGTGAATATTTGTTGAAATATACTGGATCTCACCCCATCCCACCCATTACTAGAAGTCTCTATGAAGTCCCCCTGAGCATCCTAGAGTACCCCCCAGTACCCTGCTAGTTTTCAACACCTTCTTTTTTCCTCGTCTGAGAGGGAACTTTTTCAGTTCTTCCCCTATTCTGTTTCTTCTTTATCTGCCCTCTTCCCACTCCTGTTTCTTTTTTTACTTATGCCCTCTGAAAAAGTAGAGTATTTCCTCTTTCTTCTCTTTCCCATAACACCTGTAACCAATGACCCAAGTGGAAGGACTTCCTGAGCCTGGCAGGTGGGGTGCTGTGGGGCTGGTTGGTGACTCCCTGTGTTCATGTAAGATCAACATATTCTCATTTTACACTCCTACAAGTTCTTTAGAAGGTTTTTCACCCAGCATCAAATGCCAATCAGTAGTAGGCTAAAAAAGATATGAACACAAACATTATTAATGCCTGTTATTCTGAGGCTTACTAATTCTAGGAATATGTTTCACTCATTTAAAAACTGCAATTCAAAATATGATACATTATTTGTATGAATACTCCCATATGTAAATTATTCTGGGGCAGGACAAACAGAAATGTCCAGCAGGATATATGTATATGTTTTAGGACCAGAAAATTGCATTGATTCCCTAAGAACATCTCATAATAAGTGGTAATTACTGACTTTAGAGTGCATGCCCCATTCTTTCCCTTTTGTAGTTAGAATTAGAACCCTCCAACTGATGAGATGGTCTCGGTACATGGTCAGGATTAACTTATCTTCTTATATTTTTCATGATATCATTTTCAATAGCTACCCATATATGGGTAACTCCTTGGGCCACACCCCTCCCTACAGATTTCATCTAGTTCTCTGTATGATCATTCTGTGCTGCAAGCTAAATAAGCATTTCTATCTTAATGGGTCACTTTTGTTGAGTCAATCTTTAAAGGTTTAAGAATTAGAACAGTTGGAAGGCAGAGATCGATGAATAATCAGCTAATTCCCTAGTAGGTGGTAACAGTTCCTCTAAGGAGACAAAGATGCCACCTCTTCCCTCACTTCAGAAATGATCATGATAGTCTTTCATTCTGGACTTCGCTTTTTCTCTCTCTCTCTCTTTATTCCCCTTGGATTTTTCCCATGTATTTTTGCATTTTATTTTATTTTTACCCTTTTCTTGCTTTCCCTTTTTCTCCTTCACCCTCTTCTCTCCATCACCTTCAGGATATTTTTAGTTAAAAAAAATACAATTGTATTACAAATTGCAAGTTTCCACTATATATTATAGGGCAGTATTTTTCGGACTACAATTCTTGACTCATTATTGGGTTGTGAAATTAATTTACTAGGTCTCCACACAATGAAGTGAAATAGAACTGAACTGAATGCAATAAAAGGCATCAGTGCATGGCACGTAGTGTGAGTAAGTCTTGCTTCATGAACCTTTTTTCTATGCCTAAGTATAGCACCTGTGTATTGGTTTGCCTTGCAGAGTACATTTCTTACTGCAGGTAACACAGTCACAGTCACAGTGGGATTCATACAAACACACCTGTTTTGTAATCACATGAATTAAAAAACTTAGCCCTGTTCCTGGCATCTTGGCACTTGATACATGTTTATTGAATGAATGAATGAAAGTGTATATGAGTGATTGCTCTGGGGGTTATCAGAAAGAAAGGAGAAAGGTCAGGAAGAGACAAGAGAGGTTTCTCTTTTATATCTGTAGTGAATACAATGCATGCAGGCCTTGGAGAATACACTCCTGTTTCTTCCAGGGAATCGGGAGCTGGAATAATCACGAGGTAGGTACAGCTAAAAATCAGAATGAAAAAGCCATCAGATGGATAGAAAGGGCAGCAGGAGAACAGTGAATGCCTCTTCATTTGAATATTATCTGCAGTACCATCTGCTATTGTTAAACAAGACAAATTTATTGAAACGATGCATTTTTAAACTTCAGGGGAGGACTATTCTGAAAGGTTTCTGGCATTTAAGAAAAAATGAATAGAATTTAACTATTGGTACTCATGTTACTAATTTAAGGTACCTAAAATGACTTTGATTTTCCAACAAACTTAGTGTATTGTCTGCTTTATTTTGGTGAGCGCAAACTTTACAGGAGCTTTCACAGTCTCACATGAAGTCTTAAGTACCCACTTATATGGGCACATGTTGTCAAGCCTCTATCATATTCACCACTTTTAGAGACATGTCTTAGTCGACTTTGTGTTGCAACATCAAAATACTTGAGACTGAGATACCTCTTTTCTTCTTTATAAAGAAAAAAATTCATAGTTCTGAAGGTTCAAGAGCATGGCACTAGCATCTGTTAAGCTCTAGCAAGGGGCTCATGGCAAATAGTATCACGATGGCAGGAGCACATGCAGAAGAGAGCATATTACATATGTTTTTAAAAGTTTTCTAGGAATCCATGGTCAGAGTAAAGTGAAAAAGAATCCTTTAATTACTGATAGAGATAGTTTTTTTTTAATTCTGGGCATGGAACCTAGGGGTGCTTTACCGTTGAGGTGCATCCCCATCCTTTTTTATATTATATTATTTTTTGTACTGAGGATTGAACCCAGGGATGCTTAACCACTGAGCCACATCCCCAGTCATTATTTATATATTTTTTTTCATTATGTATATTTTATTTTTTTTCAGAGTCAGGGTCTCACTAAGTTGCTAAGTGCCTCACTAAGTTGCTGAAGCTGACTTTGAACTTGTAATCCTCCTGCCTCAGCCTCCCAAGCTATTGGGATTACAGGTGTGCACCACTGGCCCCTTTTTATTTTATTTGAAGACAGGGTCTCACTATGTTTTCAAGGCTGGCCTCAAACTTGCAACCCTCTGTGTCAGCCTTCCAAGTCACAGGGTTTATAGGGTTGCACCACCATGCCAGCAAGATAAAAAAAATTATTATGATTTTTAAAATATATTTTTATTCCATATAACCATGTCTTACTTTTTACATGAACAACCAGTTAATCTTGAGGGATTTTAGAATTGGATATATGATATGGCTATGTAAGGGGTATTACTCATTGGTTTTGTTAGCTGTCTACATAAGAACCACATTTATAATGTTTTAACCTTTGTTATTTTGTTTGTTTGCCAAATTACCATCAGTGTTATGTATGGCAGGTGGGTGGGATGATTCCAGGCAGATGGGTGATTATGAGCTTGTGCTATGTCACCGTGGCTTCCTGACAACCATTCCCTTTGCACAGTGAAGATGAACATCCAGGTATATTGTGATTATAGCCTATTTTCTCTGAGCAAATACTAGAAGTCTTTTCAGTTTAGATAAATTTTGGTTAAAATACAAGAAAATACATTTTTACTTTAAAGTTAATTATGCTATTCTTTGTATGATTCAGAATCCTGTTGAGTTTTTACACATGATTTTAAAAAATACAAACTCCACTAAGTCCTAATTATGCTTAAAAGTCAACAAAAAAGTCTTTTATTATTATGTAAGTAATTTTCCATGTTTGATATTTTAATATGATTGCTTGTTTTCTTTATGGTCTTATGAAGAAATTTGAGGAGTAATCCCATGGAAATCAATTACATAATGTTTTCATAATTAAAGGTTTGCTCATATTTTAGACATCCTTCTACCCTCCTTCCCCAGGAACAGAAAGTACTTAATAAATTGAACCCCTTAAGTGGTGGGTTTTTATTCTAAGACTAACCTAAAAAGATTATGAATTATTTGAGGCCAGGGCTCATCTATCTTAATAATCCCAGACCCTGATACCTGGTATGTAGGAAACTATAAGTAAAATATGAATGAGTAATATTTGGCATCCAGTAATTTTATCTCTTTTAGGAATATGCAATAATTAAGTGTGAGAGAGAAATGCCAGTATTAGCAAATTGAAGCAAATGGTAACTATTTGTAAGTTTTAATTTTACTATGGTCTATTTGCAGTTTTAAATGTAGCAACTCAGATTTATCGGCAGGCATTTTGTGATTTTCTCAGTGGACAAACTATTGCTGTCCGTATTAGTTAACTTATACATTATGTTAGTAGGACAGGCTAAAATGGACCATGATTCTCTGATTTGTTTTTAATGCCCTAATGCTACCAAATTGTTGAAGCTCTTGATGAGAGAATTCCATATGTAGCTAGCTTTTGAAATCCCTTTATCAGCATGCCTAGAACAGAAGCATGATTTCCTGATTTGCATTTGCCTGTAGTTCCCAAATGCATGAAGCTCTTAAAAAAAAAAAATGCTTAGTTTTTACATTTACCTTACTTTTAGAATCCTATGATTTTGAAAAATTGTAGTTTGATTTTTCTTGGAAAGAATAGAAATTTGTGTATTTTTAAAACTCTTCCTTTTTACACCCACTTTCCATTACTTGAAAAATACTGTTTCTGAGATCCATTACTAAAGGGCCACAGTTTCTATTCTGTATGTGTGATTTCACCTAAATATCAATTAAACCCCAAGATGCCTGATTAAAATGTATCCTGTTCTTATCCAAAAGAACACAAGGATTGACTTTCTTAGCTATTTTGTTTTACTTTTTATAATTATGTCAGGAATTCATTACTTAATGTCAAAATAAAATCAATTAGTGATTTTTAAAGCCTTGTACTTCAGAATAATGTATTCCTTCCTGGAAATAAAATTCCTTTAGGCTTATTTTAGAAGATATATAGCTAAATTGGTAGCTCCTTTATCACATGGTTTGAAAATAGAAAAGTAAATCAACTAAATAGAGTTAGTGTGCTCAAATACATTTACTTTTGATAATAGAATAGTAGTAGGAAAAATGTTTAGCAGATAGAAAAGTGGAAAATATAATTTTTGGTGTTTTTTTGGCAACTGTAAGTAAAATTATATTTGAAATTTCTCCATTTAGTCTTACATACGCTTTTCTGTTCTTTGTTATTCCTATGGGACCAAAGATCTTTTGTTTACTTGTTTTGAACAGTTTTAACAAAGTAGGTCTTACTTTGATGAGACAATTAAATTTAGTTTATTGTGTATTAAGTTTGTTGTTTCTTATTGCCTTTAATCTTTGTCTTTACATATGTAACTTTGGATGTGTTTCTCAGTAGTCTTATAAGAAAATCAGTTGGTGTCTTCTGAATTCTTAACATATTTATTCCTCCCCGAGGCTGTCTGTAATGATTTCTAGAGATACAAAGAATCAGTCCTTTGTGGAGAGATGCAAGATGGTGGGGTGGCAGTAGAGCCATGAAATTTAAGAACTAAAAGATATTTAGAGATTATCAGATTAATCCTCTGATTATATAAGAAAGGGAGACCTGGAGAGGATCAGTAGGTCATTCAGAGTTATATAACTTTTAAGTGATAAAGCTAAGACTCAAATTCATCTCTTTGGACTCAAAACCAAAGCCCAATAACATGATCTTCTGAGCCAGGCACCTGGAATTTACTCAATCCATATGCCTGCTGAGAGCAGCTAAATGTGCCCATAGGAAGCACAGATAGCACTAAATATCCATGCTAGCAAATGGCTAATAGTTTTTTTTCTTCCCTTGATGAAGGAAACAGAAAGAAAAAGAGAAGGCATAAAGCAGTGGTCCTCAAAATGTAATCCACAAACCTCTGGGATTTCCAAGACCCTTTCATTGGTTTGTGATACTGAGGTGGTAGCACCAAATAGTGATTATCATTTTCTCCACTGTTATGTATTCACAGCAACTAAGTGGGGAAGGGGGAACTGCTCATTATGTCTAAGGAAGTCTTTGATGAAGTAGTAAAAAGTGTTAAGTAACCCTCGAATGCATGTCATTTTAGTGTTACTTGTGACAAATGAGAAATACAGTATACATAAAGTACCTCTGTTGCATATCAAGGTACCATGGTTGTCTTGAGGAAGAGGACTTGTTCGAATATGAGCCAAACTCACTACTTTTTTCCCAGAACACCTATTAAAATAATGACTGACAGACAAACTGTGGTTCTTCAGACTCAGGTATTTGGCAGACACTGTCAAAAATGAACAAAGCAAGCCTGTCACTTCAAGGAAAACAATTGACAGTATTCATTACCAAATGACAGAGTTAGATCTTTCAAGTGAAAGTGAAAATTTTGAAAAACTTGTATCCATCACCTTACAGCCTTTTCTCATAGGATCAGAAGCAATCTTAATAAATTTTTAACAATTTTTTTATATAATGAAACACATTACCATTTGGAAGATCTTCATAACTCAGTGAACCCAGATGACCAACACATACTGTTTAAAGATTGCATGGGTTAAAAAAAAAAATCCATTACAAGTGCAAAGTAGACCAATGGGTTTTAAGATAAGAGAGTATGAAAAGTTCATGGATATGGTTTAGTTCTACATTACAAGTAATTTTTAAGAAACTTGTCAGATTTTGTTGAAGTATCAAAGAAAAATATCCAGATATATCTGAAAGGCATTAAAATACTCCTTTCTTTTCCAACTATATATCTCTATGAAGCCATTATTTTCTTTATATACTTCAACCAAAACAGCATATCTTGACAGATTCAGAGAAATCAATTTGAGAAACCAGTTCTCTTGTGTCTTAAACTAGATAAAAAAAAAAAAAAGACTTGCAAATATTGCTTCTTCTGTCACTATTTTTTTGTTTACAAAATATAATTAATTTTCATTAAAATATGTGTATGTTAACATTTATTTGTTTTGATATTGTTATTTTTAATTAATTAATCTTTTTAAAGTTTCTTTAAATGGTTCCTCCTTCCCCGCTTAGTTGCTGTGAATACATAACAGTGGAGAAAATGATAATCACTATTTGGTGCTACCACCTCAGTATCACAAACCAATGAAAGGGTCTTGGAAATCCCAGAGGTTTGTGGATTACATTGTGTCTTATATGGTAAATATTAGTAGATATAACCCATATAAAACAGAGCTTACTGGGACACTCAGTAATGTTTTTAGAGCATAAAGGGACCCTGAGACCTAACCAGTTTGAGAACTTATTGGCATAAAGTATTTGACCATGTATATCAACATGCAGCACAGAGGTGACTAAGGGCATCATCATACCTTTGCCCAGTATTTGCCAGAAGAATGATAGCCCTGACTAGTTGAAGAAATGCTTATTTATTTTCTATGGGTTTTGTTGTTGTTGTTGTTGTTTAAGGAATTGAGGAAGTAACTGTCCTCTTTTTAAGTTTCTCTCAAAAAGTAGTCTGAACCTTTTAGGATTCTTTCAGCTCCAGTTAACAGAACACCTAATTTCATAGATTCCAATGATAAGATCGTTTATTTCTTTACCAAAAAATGGCAGATAGTGTAGCCTTCAGAGTGGATTGGTTCAGGAGCTTCATATAAGGTTCTTTCTAAATCTCTGAATCTCTACTATACTATCCCCATCCCTTCCTTGTTATGGGTTGGATCTGGAATGTCCCCCAAATACTCATGTGTTGAAAGCATGGTCGCCAGTGCAGCAAAGATCAGAGGAGGTACTTTTAAGCAATGATTGAATCATGGGGGCTTTGACCTCATAGTGAACTAATCCACTGATAGCTGCATGGACGGCTAGAAGGTGGAACCTAGTTGGATAAAGTAGGTCACGGGAGGTGTCCCCTGGATGGGTTTATCATCCCCACCCCACCACTCTGTCCCTTCTGTCTCTCTGCTTCCCTGCTGCTATGTGCTGCTGAGCAGCTTTCCTCCACCGTGACATTGCTGCCGTAGAGTAGGCCAACCATGGACTGAATCCTCAGAAATCATGAACCAAAATACATCTTCCCTTCTCTAAGTTGTTTTTGTCAGGTATTTTGGTCACAGTCACAAAAAGCTGACTAACTCAAACTTCATCCTCAGACCAATAGCAAGATGGCTGAAGCAGTTCCAGGTCCCACAGCCAGATACTGGGGTACTCACTACAAAAGGGAAATGCTTCCTCTGTCTGTTTCTTAGGAACAAGGAGTCTCAGAGACAGTGCAGCAGACTTCTCCTTGTTCCCCAGTAGCCAGGATTGGTTTCCATGCCAGCCCCTAAGCATGTTACTGCTAGGTCATGGGTTACTGTGATTGGCTTAAAATAATCATTTGGAGTACATAGATGTAAAGCAGTGACCCACAATAATTTAGTTATTAAGAACAAAACAAAAATAATTCATGCTTGTTCAATTAATTGAAAATTAATTTGCATAGGTGCCCAATAAGAGTGTCAGTGTACATTTGTGGGAAGAATTCTAAGCCTGAGAACAGGAGCCCTGGAATCTGGTCCCACATCTGGCACTGTGGATATCAGTCTTTGCTTATCTGGGCCATGACTCTCTTTTCTGTAAACTGAGGGCTTGGACTAGGATATCACTTCTATGATCCTCAGGTTCATTGGTTCATTTATTCACTCTCTCAACCCTTTGTTCAATAACATTTATTGAGTGCTTAGTCTGTAGTGAAAGTCACAGAAGAGTAAACAAATAGGCACCAAAATGTTGTCTGGTTAGCCACAACAGATATTCTTCTTCCTACATTATACACACAGTGAAAGCCCAAAGAGGGTAAGATCCAAATTGATTTTTGCTTATAAGCAACTTGTGGAGTAAACTGTTTAATGCCCTCACAAAGAGCCTTTGCTGCAAACCTAATTAGTGAACAGTTACATCATGAGAGCTTTCTCTCATCTTGTTAAAATGTAAAATTTATTTGGAAATGAAAACATGGAGTCACAAATGTGTTCTGAAAAAGATAAGTCTTTGTCTTAGGAAAATGCTTGTAGGCCTGAGTGTCTGTGATTGTTCCAGTTCTCTCAGTATCAGAAAAGGCACGATGCAGAGAAGCAGGCTGTTACAAGAACAGGACAGCCATGAGAAATGAGACTGTGTTCCCTGGATATCCAAGGACACTCGTATATTGTAGTTCTCAGATAAGATGCTCAGAGTAGTTTGATCTTTTTTAAACCAAGCTGCTAAAATTTTGCAGACCTTTCTCACATGCAGTGTTGGTTAATTTTTTATGTCATGTGAAGTGTTGAGATAGCTGGGAGAATTTATCTCAAACAAGAGGATTAGGAGTCATGTGATCATTCCCTCAAGTAATATTTGAATTGTTGTCAGGTGAAGCAAGGCTTTTTGAATTGCTTTTGGAACCAGTAAGTAGAACAAAGATTAAGGGTTGCTGAAGAGAAAATCTTTCCAACAATTAGAGCTACCCATGATGTCATGTAAACCTCTGTCATTGAAAATCATGAATTCTTCCATCACTGAGAACACGGAAGTGGAGGCTGGATAACCTTCCACAGCAATGTTCTGAAGTTTCTTCCTTTGGTCTGAGATTGGCAAGGTGATTTGGAGTGAAGGTCATTTCTAAGATTCTGGTAACTGTCATTACCATGGACATGAGTCATCTAATAGCTGGGATCATTAACAGCTTGAAACAGAAAGGAGGCATTTCATTTATATAGCAGATATTTATTAAGTACCTACTATGTGTTAGGAACTGTTCTAGACACTGGGGATACAGTGAAGAACAAGACTGATGAAGTTCTCTAGGGCCTTTCTGTTCTAGGGTAGGCAGACAGGCATTAAACTAATAAACTAATAAGAGTTTCCTATTAGAATTAATGCTCAGAAGGCCACAAACCAGGGAAATGGTGATTGGGACAGGTAAGAGTCAGATGCTATCTTAGATTAGGTTTGGGGGGAAGTTCTCTGACGAGTTAACATTTAAGCTGAAATGTGAATGAAAAGGAAGAGTGTGTCATGAGATCACTGGGTAAGAATATTTGAAGCAGAGAGAACATATACAAAAGACCAGAACAAACTTGGCACCCAGAAGACTGGGTAAGAGGCACAGAGGAAGCTGCAATGAGACGGAGTAAGGAATGGGCAAGGACCAGATCCACAGGGCCTCACAGCTGTGATTAGCTTAGCTGTGATTCTGAAGTGAAGAGTGGCATCATCTGATTTACATCCCTAAAAGGTAACAGTAGGTTCTCCTGGAGGATGAATTGTTGGTGGCAAGGGATATAAGCAGAGAGGAAAGTAGGAAGAAACTCAAGAGAAGTGTGGTTTCACAGCAACCAAGAAGAGAAAGTGTTTCTAGAAGGAAGGAGTGCGCAGCAGTTCTGATTAGAGAAATGCATTATTGGTTTAGGCAATAGGAAATTTATTGATGACCTTAATGAGTGAGTTTTGGTGGGTGGTGACCTTGCAAGCCTCCCTGGGGCGAATTTAGGAAAAATGGGAAGAGAGTAAGGAGACATGGGAGTAGAAAACCGTCTTTCAAAAAACTCTGCTGCAAAGTGATACAAAGAAGTAGGTCTGTATCTGGAGGGAAAATGAAGTGAAAGGATCATTTCTAAAATAGGAGTCACTACAGGTTCTCAGTGTGTTCATGAAAGGAGTCTGCACAGAGGCAGATGTTGGTGACACTGGCCAAAGAGTGAGTAATTGCAGGAGAGAGATCCTCAAAAGGGCACTATGAATTATTTTGCATTTTTATTGAAATCCTGAATTTCATTATCTTTGGTGTTGATTAATTCGTTGGAATTTTCCTGTATTAAATTGAACCATATGAAATTACCAATATGCATTCATTTCTGACCTATAAAAGCAGCAGTGTCATAGAAATCTAATAGTTTAATTTAGATAAGTTTAAATTTCTTTCAGGGTCTTTAAAATTTATATACCTTTTTAATTTGAAAAAAAATCTCAAACTTACTTATGGTTAAAAATATAGAACAAAGAATACCCTCTCCTGACCCAATCATTTGCAGATAAGTTGTAGACCTGATATCCTTTCTCTCCTAACACTTTAGTAGGTATTTCCTAAAAATAAGAATATTCTCCTACAAAGTCAAATATAATCAGTAGGGTTTTGCCAGTTGTTCCAATAATGCCCTTTAATGCAAGAAGATGCAGTCCAGAATCTCATATTGGAACCCATCCCTATTCTTCCTTGATCTCCATGACCTTGATATTTTGAAGAATGCAGGCCAGTTATTTTGTAGAATGGCCTTGGATTTGATTTGTCATGATTATCTTCAAATTATGAATCAAATCAAAGTGTGGTAGCCAGTCTTCAAATTGACCTCACCTCTGTTATTCGTATCCTTACATAATCTCCTCTCATTTGTACCGGGGTCAATCTTAGGATCAAGAATGTTAGTCAGCTTGCTGTTGTTATAACAAAAATACCTGAGAATATTAGTTCATAAGGAGAAAATGTTTATTTTGGTTCACAATTTTGGAGGTTTCATGATTGATTGACCCCTCAACTTTGGGTCTGTGGTGAGGTAGCACATCATGGCAGGAGTGTGTAGCAGAACAGACCTGCTTACATAATGAGCCAGGGAGCAAAAAAGAAAGAGGAAGAGGTGGGGGGTCCCACAGTCCCCTTTGAGAGCACATCCTCAAATGATCTAAGAATTTCCCATTAGGCCCTGCCCCTTAAAAGTTTATTAGCCATGGCCTAGGGACTCAAGCCTTTACCACATGCGCCTTTGGGGAAGAGTCAAGATTCAAACTATAGAAAAGAGCATACAGTAGAAGTGACAATGTTATAAAAGTGATTTGTTGAATCACTTATTCTGTGGAAGGCAAGCTCATGTTGGTAACAGCCCCATAGATAGGCTCATAAGAAACTCAAGCATCTAGCTGCCGATGAGAAACTGAGGACTGTCAACCAAGTGGGTGAGCTGAGAAATGGATTCCCCAGCCCCGGGAAGCCTTAAGTTATTGTAGCTGTAGCCAACAGCTTGACTGCAACCTTGTGAGAGACCTTGAGTCAGAACCACCAATCTAAGCCACCACTAGAGTCCTGAAATTGTAATACAGTAAAAGTTCATCAGCTTAAGAAGGAATGCTGGCAGAAACATCACAGGAGTGACGGTGAGTTCTTTTCATTGCATCCAGTCAGGTGGTGCTCAATTTCAGTCCTATTGCTGATGATGTTTATTTTAATTTCAGAGCTTTCTTTTAATTAATGAATATTTCACAGAAGGTACTTTGAAACTATATAAATATCCTTTTTTCATCTAGCATTCCATTTTTCATGTATTTATTTTTCTCAATATGAAATCTTGAGTTACTATTTATTCAATGAGGTATAACCTGTTATAGTCATGATTTATTTTGATGTTCAAATTGTCCCTAATTTTACCAGATCCCTTTAGCCTGCTCCTGTGTCCTTTGGGCATGTCCTCATCATTCTTAGAGCACTTCCTTGATTTCTGGCACAAGATGTTTTAGGCTCATCATGTTCTTTGCCTGTCATCGCCTTGAAATCAGTCATTTCTCCAAGGATCCCTGATTCTTTTTAGTGGAAAATGGTATTAAAGCCAGGATCTGGGCACTAGGTGTACCTATGCCCACTGCAGAGTCTCTGCTCCCAGGCCCATTCAAAGAGCATACACGCATTGCACGTGTGTGTGTGTGTGTGTGTGTGTGTGTGTGTGTACATGTAAGTAATATATATGCATCTGTTTTATTTTTGTACTGGGGATTTCTTAGTCACATCTCCAGCCCCTTTTCCGTTTTATTTTGAAACCAGGTCTCACTAAGTTGCTTAAGGCCTTGCTAAATTGCTAAGGCTGGCCTCAAAATTGTGATCCTCCTGCCTCACCCTCCCAAGTTGCTGGGATAATGGGAATGCACCACATACCTGGTGTATCTGTTTTATATATTTTAGAACATAAATATGTATTTGATATTTACTTATAAATAACATATGTATATTTAAATCTCTAAGTTCATAGTGATAGCTCTAACTGTAGGATATCCAGGGTTTATTCTATCCTTTTTCCTTTTCATATCAGTTAACCATCTTCTCCAACAGTGAGGGATTTAGCTCCCATTACCCTTATTATAGTATTATATTTACTGATCCAATTAACCTGCCCATATGTAACCAGTCTCCCATCACCCTACATTCACCCCTTTCCTTATGTGGATGCCCCCCCATTCAGGCTCTGACTCCCATTATGGGGACAACATACTCGAGGATGCATCCCTCCCCTTGCTTGGGCTCTGAATCCTCGAGGTGCCCCATTGCAGTGTGAATACCCTTCTCATGCCATTTGAGCTCCAGCTCCCCCAGGCTGTCACAGGCTGCCTCCCTGTGCAGATGTCCACCCATCTCCTGGTTTGGGGACTGGCTGTGCAAGAGAGGAAAAGGAGGAGCAGCCCTTCATAAGTTTATAATAAATTTCAGACTGAAAAGAGCATTCTACTCTCCCACAGATGAATTTTTTGTTTCTTCTGTAATCATGGTTCCAAATTAGTGGTTATACTCAAATACCTTGGGAAGCTGTAGAAATACAAATCTCAAAGCAAACAACAATAAAACAGGAGAAACCAAAGTGTCCCTAGTAAATGATTAAACAGGTTATTGGGTAGGGGGTACTCAGTTTCATTCTGGACTTTTGGTTACTCTAAATTTTCTATGTTTATTATTTTATTTATGTTAATGATACTAACAGATTATAGGCTATGATTTCTTTATAGTATTCTATTTTAAAATAATAACATTATTATTTTTAAAAAGGGATTATAAAATACAGAATTCAAAACCCCCTTGCTAGAGATTCTGACCCAGCATGCCTGGCCTGAGGCCTGCTAATCTGTGCTTTATAGCATTCTCCATCTGGATGTAATGATCGGCCAGGTTGGGAAATATGGCTCCATTGGACCCTTCCCAGAAATTTGCTGGGCATCTCTCTGCATATCCAGGGGGCAGACAGTGCACCCAGCACGCCTCACGTACTCACAGTCACTTGGGGAAGCATGATGAGTGTCTTTATGAAAGCTCAAGACAGGTGTTGCTTTAAAGGCTCAGACCCTACTGATACCTTCTTCCAGTGGTATATTGATTTCTTCTGATTCCCTGATTCTTATTGTTAGTGAAGTAAAGGAAACCCCTGAAAAGATGAATGTAAGTACACCTTGGAATTGTCAAGGTCAGCAAAAATGAGTGACACTGAGAAACTGTCACTGCCAAGAGAAGCCTACATGACTACTAATGTAATATATCCTGGATGGCGCCCTAGAACAGAAAAAGGGAATTTGATAAAAATTAAGTATAGACTAATATAATTGCAACAGATGTATCATAATAAAGGAAGATGTTAATAATTCAGAAAATTGGGTGAAGGGCCTGTGGGAATGCTATACTCTACATAGTAATTCTATAAACCTAAAATGGCTCTGAAATAAAAAGGTTATTCGAAAAAAGATGCAGATTGCAAAACATGTAGCAATGTGACTGAGAAACTCAATGGTGTAGTACTTTGTAAATAATCAGGAAAAGGTGCACCTACCAGAATGGGCATGTAAAATTAAGTAGGGTGTCATCACCTGCATGTGAGAGACAAGACACATGGCCATGCAACTCACTGACAGACCACAGTGCCTGCTGTTACAGGAAATGTGAGTACAGAAGGGACACAGCTCCCAAAAGGTCACTGTGTAAATGTCTCATAGATGACCAGTTGCCCCAAGGGAAAATCTGGTCCTGCTTACAGGCAGGGAGAAAGGATGACTCTGGCAGGAGCTGTTGCATTCTTTGTCTTTTGTGAACAGCTGTTGTGTGCTTCATGTGCCACCTGTCCTTATTGGCTGAAATGCCCTCTCAGACCCAGTGCTGTGCAGTATAACCAGTTCCTGTCCCCTGTGGCTTAAAGCAAAGCACTCTGTCATTAAACAGCAGGTGAGCATTCAAGTTGGAGCCCAAAACAATGCAGCCATGTATCACTGGCTGCAGAAAATGCAGAAAAACTGCAGGTCTTTTTATACTAAGGTAGGTAATATGTCCACAAATGGAAGTGGAACCATCCAGCTTAGTAGACCAATCTTCTGGGAATGATTCCCCAAATCATTACATTCCAAATTGGAAGCATTTACCTGTTTCAGGTCAGAAACTCATCATGCTTCATTTCTTTAAAACTGGAAGTTGTGTTACAAAACACAAATGACATTTTTACATTATAATTCTCAAGGAGAACATAAAAAGAATATCATTTTTCCATTCCTAGATCAATAAAAAATATTAATGACTGTGGCTAAAACATAAAAAGTACTACCATTGTCACTTTTGTGTGTGCGTGCGATGGACTATCGTTTCTGTTCCCTTGGGGAGTCATGTGGAGCCTGGGTACCTGCTCCTGATTAAAATAAGGAGGCTGGAGCTGGATGCACTTTACACATTGGCTGGCTGTGGTGGTCAGGGGTCGGTTGCAGAAAGATAATCCGCTCTAGGTGAACAGAAAGTGATTTTTTCTAAGATTTTAGGTGGCTTTCAGAATCACTTGAGGGCTGAAGAAAAAGACTGTGGACCAAGCTTCCAGGAATGATTCCCAGGGCCATACAGCAAACCGCCAGAGTAGCTGCTCCATCTGCATTGATCGCAGGTGATCGCAGCAGCTGCTGGCTCTAAACCAACCACATCAGCTAGATTCAGGAAGCTGCCACTGCACTAGCCAACTCAAGAACACATTGCCTTTGCCACAGTCTGCACACTAGAAACCCACATCCTGCTTCTTTCCACATGATTTAGTTCCAAATCAAAGCGTCGCGGGAACACAAGCAGTACATAGTCACATTTTGAACCTAAATTGCAAGAGAGTCTGGGTATTGCTTTTTGCTTTCCAGTTTCTATATACAATAGAAGGGAAGTTCAAGTGGATATTGGAGGAATGTGATCTATGTTATTCTACAGTCTATCTGGCCACTCAGTTATCCTGCCTATTCTTCTCATTATAGTAGAACTTAGAAGTCCAAGATCTCTGGACATGTGCAGCTGTCTTCATCAAGGTTTCTTGTAACCTACTAACCTATAAACAGAGAGACTGCCCATCTGCTCCCAGATCCAGTGTGGCAAAGGAAAGTAAAAACTCTTGGGAACAGTGATAAGTGAGCTGCTGCATCTGGACACCTGTGGTGAGCAGCTGTCTCCAAGGAGAGCAAGGCCTGCCTCAGAAGGCGGGAAAGAGCTGCAGGGAGGGCAGCTCTGGATAAGGAGAGGCAGCGTGGCAATGCTTCCCAGCGACAAGGGAGAGTGGGGTCATGCAGGCAACTGTACCTCCAATTTAGGGGTCAGTTTGAGGGATAGGTGAAAAATATCCTTGTTAAAATAGATGTGACTAATGGGTTCTTAGAAAAAGACAGCAGCAGGGCTGGGATTGTGGCTCAGCAGTAGAGCGCTTGCCTAGCACGTGTGAGGTCCTGGGTTTGATCCTCAACACCACATAAAAATTAAAAAATTTTAAAAAAAGATATTATGTCCAACTACAACTAAAAAATAAGTATTTTTTAAAAAAGAAAAAGACAGCAGCACAGTTTTAAAAGTCTCTCTGAATCTTCACACAGAAACAGAGAACAACTAAATGGCAAAACTCAATACCCACAGACAACACTTCAAAACTACATGACAAGGTGCCCCACAAATGTCAAAATATAAGCAGGTGTGGAGGTAAATACCAACAGCCATCGACCTGCATGACTCCGTATTGTTCAAGGGAAAGAATCAAAGAGGGAACATTGGGCATCTTATAGTCCTGAGAACAGGGAACCCCAGAATAGCTAACAAGTGCTCACGATAAGTCACTGCAGTGACTCTGAGCAGAGCAGCTGACACCAAGAGGCATTTCACCCAACTTGATACCAGGTCATTGTGGTCCCAGGCTGCTTAGTGAGTTCTGAAAGGAGCTGGGGCCTTCACATACTTTCCTTGAAGGAAAGTGAAAGTCCAGATAAAAGTGGGGGAAGGCAACCCTAGGGCAGTCTTAGCCATGATTTCTAATACTTCACTAGTTTCCCTGAACTAAAACCCCCTTCTCAGGACTCAGGAAAACTAATTTTGCAAAATGAGCAATAAAAAAGTACCAAGGGCCATTTCCATATAAAGTTATCTGAAGAACAACAGAACACAGACAGAATAACATCCCTGTAGTCAACAAAAGCATCCAGAAAGAAGTCAATGAGAGATCAAAAGAAACTATTTCAAAATGAGCTAAAATACAAAACTTTAAAATTCAAAAAGAAATGAAGAAAGATATAAAGAGAATTTAGAAGAAAATATTAAATACTGACAACAGTATTTAATACAACAGGCAAAGAAGATTTAACATAGGAAATAGGAGTCTTAAAACAGCAAAGCAAAGTAAGGGGACAGAAAAAAATATTTAAAATAGTGAAAAAATCCTGGAATAAAAAGTTACCTAAAATTGTATATTGAAAGAACGCACCACATACCTGAGAATATTGACCCAGAATGATTAACACCAGGATGTAGTATATGTTAACTGTACTTTAAAGGGGAAAAAAATCTGCAAGGTATGGAGGCTCATGCCTCTAATCCCAGCAGCTCAGGAGGCTGAGACAGGAGGATCACGAGTTGAAAGCCAGCCTCAGCAATGGCTAGGCAGTAAGCAACTCAGTGAGACTCTGTTTCTAATAAAATACAAAAAAATAAGGCTGAGGATGTGGCTCAGTGGTTGAGCGCCCCCTGAGTTCAATCCCTGATACCCCCTGCTCAAAAAAAGTAGGAGAAATCCTTTAGACATCCAGACAAAAAGAGCAAGTGATTTTTAAGAGAAGGAAAATTATTATCATAAAGCTTTTTCAATACAACACTTTAGGCTACAAAAAAAAAAGAATATAGAGTAATATATTTCAGATTCTCAAGGAAAGAAAATGTGGGCTGGGAATTTTATTTTTAAAGCTTTTAAGTATAAAAGCAGAGACATTTTGTTATCAATGAATAAGAACTTGGGAGGTATTATTCTCTTGGACCCTCCTTGTGGAGACTAGTGGAGAATGAGCTTTAGATAATTAAAATGACATTGCTATGGTTTGGATCAGTAACTCCCACAGACCCATGTATTAAAGACTAGGTCCCATCTCATGGCATTACTGTGAATTGGTAGAACCTTTAGGAGGTAGGGCCTAGAGCAAGGAAATCAGAGCACTTGGGGCATGCCCACGAAGGACCCTGGCCCCCCTTCCTTTCTTTGCTTCTAGATGTCATGAGGTAAGCAGCTGCCTCTGCCATGCCCTCTTGCCATGATGTACTTCCTTGCCATGGGTCCAAAAGCAGTGGAACAATTGATCATGAACTAAAACCTTCAAAATGGAGTCAAAATAAACCTTTCCTCTCTTTATAAATTGATTATAAATCTAATGAGAGAACTAAACAGAAAGCTAGCACAGATATTAACAAAACACCCATCATGAATAATAAATTATAGTTGCCTATAGAACTAAAATGAGGGTATAAGGGGAGAGAGGGGATGTTATTGGTATCTGCTCAAATAATGTGTAATCTAGTGCAACTCTGAAAAAATTAGGAAAGCAATAGGGAAAGTATATACAAACAAAGTCAGTTTTCAGGAATCATTTTGATAGTGGTTTTGTTGTTATTTTGAAGCTGTTATATGTTTACTAAGGGATTAAATAAACATGGAGTATATGAGGATCGGTTGTAGCTCAGTGGTACAGCACTTGCCTAGCACTTGTGAGCTCTGGGTTCAATCCCCAGTACCACATAAAGGAGGGGTATTTTAATTCTATCATCCTTTTGTTGTTTCACAAACAAGATTCTCCTAGGCATGGCTTTTATTTACACATGCATGCACACATACAATGGCCCAATAACAGTGAGAATTCCTAGTACCTGCATTATAGTCTTAAAATCCCAATCCCCCTGCTAAAGGACCCAGAGCTCTGGGAGAGATATCTGATTCCAGGACTGTGTTAGGATATGTACAGACTAAACCTAGAAGTTCTTGTCAATCCATATAATAAAAAAGCAATCAGAGATTACTAGGGTCATATCAAAAGGACTCAGGAATAAACCTGAAGAGGATAATTTGAATTTCCTGGACCATTTGAATTTCAATAAGAAGAATAACTGGAATGGAATAAAACTCAACAAGTATGTTTAAAATCCCACATTTGTAATGATGATTTTTTTTTTTTTTAAATTCTGGTCACTTTAGAAGGATAATAAGGATTTCATTATCTGGAAGACTATCACAGGGAAAGAATTAAGCATATGATTCAAAGAATCATATAAACTTGTACCACTGGGTAAACAGATGAGAGATAAAATACTTATTAACAAACACGTAATTAAAGGACTGAATAGTCATAAATGCTATGTAGAGGTATATTATAATGGGCTTAGAAAGACAAAGGTACACAGAATTTTTGAGGAAAAAAATAACAGGAAAGACATTTTAGAATAGTGCTGTCCCACAGAACTTTCTGTGATAATGAAAATTTCCTATGGGGAGGCAGCCAGTGCCTTGTTGGGAGGTACTTCTTCCTGCTCAGTGGGGTGTAAGCCACCTGGGAAATAGTAAAGGCTAGAATAATTAGTGAAGGACAAATGACAAAGTATAGTTTGTAAAGGAGAGCCCCTGTTAGGTCCAGCCCACAGAGGAGCTGGAGTTGAACAACTAGAAAATGACTCCCATGGTTTATTTAAGGGGGTACTTCAAAGGCGGAGTCAAAATAAACCTTCAAAGATTTCAAGGCATCTTGGCAGGTCAGACCCATCTCAGAGGGGCTGTGTGGCTACAACAGGCCACCCCACCTCTGTGCTGTGTGGGACCAAGCAGAGCAGAATAGAAATCCACATGTCTCTGGGCAGTTGATCAGAAGAAATGTCCACTGGAAGTTCCCAGATACTGGATTATCGTATTCACTAGAATACGATGCACAACATAGCCCACAAACGGTTCTCAACAATGTCCCATGTCTACACTTTCCACTATGGTAGCCATTAGCCACAGGTGGCTATCAAGCACTTGACATGTGGCTAGTACTATAGAGAAACTATTTTTTAAATATTGAATTTTTATTAATTTAAATACACATATAAATAGCTACTTATGGCTAATGGCTACCATATTGGACAAGTGTAGTTCAAGAGCTGCATTTTGGATTCAGACATCTGTATACTGGTCCACAGAATTTGGGTAATATTCCTTGACTTTTTAATATGAAGAAACACATACATTCTCACTGTATCATCTTGATAGAATACTCTTAGGTAGTATTTGAGGTGGGGCTTCAGTGTGTGAATACCTTGTTGGAAAGATACAAATAATCTAATGAGAGAACTAAACAGAAGCAATGGACATCAACCAAATGTTAGAATGGTGCCCACAAACTGAGGACTAAAACCACTGAGCAAAATTAAAGCCATAATAATCAAAGCTCGAAAAAGAGAAACATATCAAGGTAATGTACATCATAGACCACACCACCACAACTTATGTCACAAGGATACTATTTCCTGGCAAGACCAGCAGAAAGACAAAGTGTTACTATTAAGAACATTTGCTAAGGTTTTGCACAACTAGGACCAAAGTATTTTCTTAAGTGGAGCATAATTATTGTTTTGCTCTAATTATAGTTTTTAAGTAACTATTAGAGAAATGACCTAATGATGACCATCATTTGCAAACGAACTAGTCGGTCAAGGTCAAAGCCTTCCATAGGATCCTCTTCAGCTATAATACTCTCTTGATTCTGTGACTCTATTGTGACCAATAAAGAATCATTTAGTTATATGAATATAATAACCTTGAGAGAAAAAATTAGAGTTTTGGTAGCCACAGAAAAGGATCATTGGGAAAGGAAATATATTCAGCAACCAGAACTGTAAGTTTTCTGGAAATCTAAGTGGGGTTTGATATATGCCAAAATGCTAGTCATAGAAAAAGCATATAAGATTTTAATATACAGAAAAATATTACATTTATAAAAATCATTGAAATTATACAAATATTTTCTAGTATTTCAATCACCAACCATAAATCATCATGGCATTACTCAATTTTGAAAGGACTTCAGTTTGATCAATGAAATATTTTCTTATCAAACCAATGTGTTTGATGTGCAAGTCATAAAAAATATCAACAGGAACTATAAAGGACTCAGACATTAATTCTGTACCCAAATAGAAGGTAGATAATAATCAGAAATGGTCATATCATAACCAGCCAAGTGAATAATACTACACTGAAGAAAGAGCTTAAAAGGGCACCAACAAAGATTTTCTTTAAAAACATCTGGTTTGTCTAATGAATTTCTGCCTGAAGTGTTTCTCTTCCATGAATGGAAAGTGCAGTTAAGGCCAAGTGCTCCGTGTTTGAGGCAATAACAGTATGTGCTAAACAGCCCATAAATGAATTGGTAAATATATTATTCTAAATAAGACTGGAACATTCCTTGAGGGGAAGTACAGAACTCTCCTTGAAGATGGAACCAGGTTTTGAAGATAAAAGGAAATGAGCCTACAATGTTGCGATTATAATATTTTATCTCCAAAAATACTGCTGGTATTTGAATGAGGAACAATAGGTCTTATCCCTTTGGGGGCTATGAAAAGTGGTTTAAAAAATACATTCCCTCTGCTTATGGCTAGGGGAGAAATGTGGATTTTTAAAATTTATTTTACTATGAAAGTGCAATAATAAGCCAGCTCTCTCCACTGGAATGAATAATAAAATAGTCTCACAATTTCCACATCATTTAATGCTTAAATACTGGCCTTTTCATACAGAAACAGATGCCATCTAAGCTAATAAAAAGACTATTTGGTTTTGGAGTGTTGGAAGTGATACTGGGTTTACTTCCATCTCTTTCTAATACCCCCAGAGACAAGGCAGAGCTTTCAGCCCCTTATGTGCATCTTGGATGACATTGTGTTTCTTTCCCGCCTTGGAAATGCATAAGTCAATGGAGAAATCAAGTATCTACTCACTAGGAAGTGCATGCTAAATCTAATATTGCTGCTCACATCTTTACAATTAAGGGTTAAATTTTGCCTTCCAAACGTAGGGCTCTGGTATTATTTAAAAAGAAGTTTCTTGCTTTAAAATGTTCAGTGCTGCTGCATTGACCACAGTGAAAGCTCATTTAGTGTTTGACATAGCTCATCCGTACAGCCCGTGGTGGCGGTCGTTTTCTTAGACCAGAAGCTCTCAAGCTTTAGCCAGTGTCCGAATCAGTTGGAAGGCCGCTAAAACACCTTTACTGGGCCTCACCCTCAGTGACTGACTCCAAAGGTCTGGAATGGGAGCTGAGAATTTATACTTATGATATATTTCCTGGTGATGCTGATGTAGCTGGTGTAAGGACCACACTTTGAGAACCACTGTTTTAAGAGGATGAAGAACTCGCTGTGATGGACTTCATGATGAAAAAGAGATTTCTTTGTGAACCCATTACTTCCTGCTCCTTTTTCTGATTATACCAATAATATTGGGAATGTCTTCAGCTTTTTTCTGTCCCAAATCCAGGAGTAAACATTTCAACATTACAATTTTGTTTTACTTTTTTTTTTTTTTTTTTTTTGGTATCAGGGATTGAACTCAGGGGCACTCAACCACTGAGCCACATCCCCAGCCCCATTTTGTATTTTATTTAGAGACAGGATCTCACTGAGGTGCTTAGTGCCTCGCTTTTTGCCGAGGCTGGCTTTGAACTCATGATCATCCTGCCTCAGCCTCCACAGTTTTATTGTTTAATGTAGACTTTGCATTGAGAAGAATAAAAAGGACCAAAGGAATAGTTGGTGCATTTTGTCACTCCCTGCACAGAGCCATAGTGGGGTGTTATTGCAAAACCTAAACCCACCTACCACTCAGTC
The DNA here is from genome assembly GCF_047511675.1 of Marmota flaviventris. NCBI lineage: Eukaryota > Metazoa > Chordata > Mammalia > Rodentia > Sciuridae > Marmota > Marmota flaviventris. Next base: position 53,660,837 of record NC_092503.1, on the reverse strand, counting down.
TGAAGCCACTTAAGGCTAGTGTTTGACACTTCATATTTACAATGTTTGGAATCATTTCTCATTACTCCACGTGACATTGAAGCAATTTATGATGAGTAGGATGAGGACTCCTGATGGACTGACCAATAAGAAACCCACTGCAGTGGGTGGAAGTGGCTGGTTCTCATGGTCCTCTTTATGTTTGACTCAGCGCTGCACCATTCGCAGTTACTGGGCTCTGGTGCCTCCCTCTGCCTGCCCAGATGTGTGTTCAGCTGAGGCGTCTGGGAAAGTAACTTGAAAGATAAAGTAACAATTTGGTGACTTAGCAATCTTCCTTTCTCAGCCAAGCATTTAAGTTTGAGTTCTCAGAAGGTATCCTTGAACATCCATTCATTGGAGGTGGATATCTAATGATTCCTGCCTGAAACATCTTAGTCAATGTGCACGTTGTTTTGTGCAAAGATCTGGCTTCAAAGACAGAACAGAAGCCATTAGTCCCATTTTATAAATAGACTTTAAGCATCTCATCTATAAAATGAAGAGCATAATCCTTGTGCTTCCTGCCTCCAAAGTAGATGTGAAATTTGAGTAATATATGCAAAAGAGCTTTGAGGAGGGGCAGATGCTGGACAGGTGCAGATATGTGGTTCCGGAGGAGTTGCTGTGATTGCTGCTTTGATGAAAATCTCTGAAAATGCTAATGGAGCCACCTTTCTGAAGGGTCTGGTTAAATGGTTTGGCCCTGAATACTATCAACCATTAAAGAATTGTAGCATCTCACCTTGAATTATGCAAATGACTGTAGAGTTGCTGTTTTTTTTTTCTGAGGGAAAATTGAGAAGAAGTGTTCATGTATTAATTATCCCAACCACTCACCATTATCAAGTGTCAACCACAGATGCTAGAAGAGCTGTTTCTTATGCATTTTGAAGAAAAGCCCTGCCAGGCTGACAAATTGAAATTCAGACATCTCAGGCTTTTTTTCAACTCTGGTGTTTATTTATTTTTATCTTTGGAACTTTTAAGTAAATCACTTTACCCTTTGGTTTTCATTTGCTTAAATAAGATGCATTCTAAGATTATGTGAAATTATTAGAGTGCTTTAAAAATGTAAGTACATAGATTTCATAAACTACCTACCAAATTTGAGTTGAAATATGTTGTCCTGAGGTGAAAACAATTAATTGAGGTTGGCCTCCAGAAAGACTATTCCACCTTCAGTTTTATTTTATTTCATTGTGAATTAATGTAGTCTCTAATTATCCCAGGATAGTGATAGCACTGAATTCAGATGAAGGCAAAGTACATTGAGCTACCTTAATGGTTTCTGGAAGAATGAGAAAACCTCACATTAAATTGTGGTACATCCTATGAAGATAGAGCCCTTGGGGAGGACATGGTTTACTGTACCTTTTTTGTCTTCCTTTGTGTGTCCAGTAAAATGTCACAGACCCAGCTAGCTCTAGGATCCAGTTCTGTTCTGACTATAGAGAATTTCCCCTAACATCAGAAGTCCCAACTGACCAAACAGTTGCATCCAGTAAGCCTTTGGATTCCTCTAATGAAATGCTGAAGAGCAAGGCTAAGGTCCCAGCCCAGCAGAAATAGATTCTCCAGGTTTTCTCACTCTGTTATCTTGGGTGTCCTGGTGTGGAGAAGCAACCCATCCCTCAACTCACACTGTATTGCACCTGACTTGTTAGTTGGTTCAACCCTTGAGGGCCTGCCCCCAGCTAAGAATGTAATAACAAGTGGATGCTCTGATGATGATAAGTTGAGGGTGTGCCAGATACCTAGCTGCATCTTGACAAGGTCTTTCCAGAGACCATGCATTCCCCAGGGGATGGATGGAAGTTTCAGGCATTATGGAAGCCTGGGTGGGTGAGAACAGAGGGATATTTTTCAAAAGAAAGTTTCTTAGATGCTTTCCAAATTATCCCAAAAAGGAAGGAAGCTGCCTATTACAGATCCATAGTTCTTCACCCAAAAGTCTGAGGCCAGATAAGAATTTAGAATTAGATAGCACAGCAATTTTGTACATGCACCTCATAATAACACCCTACTAAGATCTGAGGCCATGTCTAATATAAAACACACCAATATTCACATGAAGTGGGGAGAATGCTGTTAGTTCAGGTTAGGATGTGACACCAATGAGTTTCAGTAGGGTTAGGCTTTGTGGCAAAGCAACTTGGTTGTTAAAACTTTCAGGATTTCAGAATTGCAATAAAAAATTAAATATTAAGGGCTGGGGCTGGGGCTCAGCGGTAGAGCGCTTGCCTGGTACTTGCGGGGTGCTGGGTTTGATCCTCAGGACCACATAAAAATGAATGAATAAAATAAAGGTATTATGTCCAACTACAACTAAAAAAATATTTTTAAAAGATTAAACATTGTAATTGTTAATAGTAGTTCATGTTTACTAACATTTGGGGTGTGCCAGGCACTATGCTAAGTGAGTACTTTACTGAAGCAAACTCATTTATTCAACAACCATGGGAGGCAGAAATTTATTAGTAACCCCCACTTCACTAATTCCTACTCTTTTCCTTTAAAAACCCATTGTGTGTTGTGTGCCTACCATGTGCCAAGGACAAAGAGCAAAATGTAGGTACAGCCCCCACCTAAACTTGCTCCCAGTCTTGTGGCAGCAGGATGGGGCTGCCAACAGAGAAGTCTGCCCTCCCTTTGTCAGGGAAGGTGTCCATGCAGGTGCTGGTCCAGCACATCTTCAGGCAGAGGAGGAAACCAGGCACTGCAGAGGTCATTCCTATAGGCTCGGCTCCTTAATAATAAGCACATTATTCAAGGTCAGCATTTCTCAAATGCTTTTGAGACCACAGCTCTCCATGGTCTTTCATTTTGCTTTCTTTAATGCAATTGTCTTCTTTCTTCTATTACAGAACACCCATTTCTGCTTTCTCACAAGACAACATCTATGAAGTTCAGCCCCCAAGGGTAGACAGAAAATCTACAGAGATCTTCCAAGCCCACATCCAGGCCAGTCAAGGAATCATGCAGCCCCTAGGTAAAGAGGACACTTACATGTACCGAGAGTACATCAGAAACCGCTACCTGTGAAGAGGGCGCAGGACACGTGGTAGCCCTGATGGGGACCCAGAAAGATTCATTTGCTTAGGTTATCTGTTTTCTCTCATCATACAAATGTAATTTCCCAAAATTCCTTTGCATCTGAAGTCTTTCCGTCTTTTTGTTCCATACAAATTACAAATAGATAATAAAGAAATGACCAACTATGTTGTTATTATTGCCTTTGTTTTGTTTTAGGAATAGTTTGTTTTGTGGTCAGTATAGTACCATAGCATCCTATTATGAAATTTACAGGTATTTTGTGAGCACCTACTATGTGCCAGGCTCTGTGGCAAGGTCTAGGAATAGTACAATAAGCAAAAAAGGCAAAAACTTTCTCTCTTTGGAGGAATGAAGGAAAAGTATTTTTATTATCACTTTTAAATTTATTCTGATGGTTTTAACGGTAACCTTATTGTTTGACACTGCCGCAGTCTGGCTGGGCACAAAATCACGAGCCACTCAAGCAGGAACAAAGTTTATTTTTTGAAACTGCCGCCAATGTCCGGTAACGCCCGGGAAGATTTTTTCCACCCACGCCGCCTCCTCCCGGACCCAGAGAGAGCTCCTCCCCCGGAACTCCCTCCTACTGTACTTCCCCAACCAATGGGAACTCTCCAGGAGTCCCGTAGCCGGCCTAGGTGAACAGCAGGAGTCCAATATCCATATGAATGCAAATCTTAACATAATCATATCATCTCAATGGCTAGCTGGCGTCACCTTTCGACCAAAAATGCCATGCATCATATACTTGGCTCTTAGCATGACACAAATTTTCGTTATTCTGAAACCTCTTGTTCTTAGGAAATAAATATTTGTGGATAAAGGGACCAAATGTTAACAAAGGAAAAAAAGAATATATGATAAAGCAAGTGGAGGAAAATAGTAATTGGCAAATGTGGATAAAGAGCAATGAGAGTTATTTGAGCTATTCTAACAATTTTTCTGAAAATGTGAAACTATATCAAAATAAAACATTAAAATTATCATTCAGAATGACTTTTGTGATGTGCAGTTGTGTCACCGTATTTGATACTTGGTGTTCAGGCAGGTGGTGACTGATTATGTGCGCAACTGGTTTGTTCTCCATACAAACACTGTCGTGACAACTTTCTGCATTTTCCAACAGTTTAATGCAAAGAATTTAATCTCATTATGTGTATGCTTTTATTATAAATTGTGTCAGTTCTCTCTCTTCATAAATAACATAGAGAACCAAACTAGCTCATGGGAGAAGGAAAACCAGTAAGAGAAAATGATCTCTAAGATCTCATCAACCTTGAGATGCTGGAATTTGGGGGAAGGTTTTACATTGCAAATAAAAGTTAAGTCCTGATGCAATAGACTTTTTTTTTATTGATGCCATCATAAGATCGAGATTAGAGAATGACAGAATAATAGGTAGGAGGGATTTTGTGTTGGCGCAGTTTAGATCTCTAACACAATAGCTTGCTGCTGTGTGTGGGATCTCACATGAGTCTTCCCAAGTCAGGTGGTAGGCTGCAGAGGTGACAGTTATAGATCAGACATTAATCTTAATTTTTAAATTTATTTTTAGCATGGTTTCTGGAGGCCCACCTACTAATGATAAAAATGGACTTTATGTTGTGTCTTTTGAGAAGATCCTGAACCCAGATCTTCTTTCATAACCTGTGAATGTAACTCACTCTAGCTATAAAATGAGAATAATAATCCCTACTTTGTTGTTTCATTGTGAAGTTTAGAGATAAGGTATGTAAAACCTGCAGCTGTGAATCCTGGCACACAAAATGCTCCAACAGTGGTAGCTGCTGTGGACAATGGTGGTGGATGGTGGTGGCATCCGCAGTGGTGTTTTTACCACCAACACCCTGATGTTCTCCATTTCCGGCAGCTCTACCTGTGTCCTTCCCAGAGTTAACCTGATGTAACCGGCTGGTATCTGAACTACTCATTTTGACATTAATTCAGGTGACTTCAGCTTTAGTTGTGTAAGTCTTTACAAATTTAGAGCAAGGTAGGCAGAGCATTCAATCTCTAGAAAGAAATTAAGGACCACAAGGAGTGTGTAAACAAAGCAAATATATAGTCAAAAGCACTAAAAAGCGAATATATCAGAAAATGCAGAGGACTTTCTCATTTGTAGATCCAAAAAGAAGAAATGTGTGATGGTTAAGAGCTTGAGCTTTGACTCCATAACTTGCTAGTAGACATAGGACTTTGAGCAATTACTTTAGCATTGCTGAGCCTCAGGTTACTCATCTAATATAGCATTGTGGAGAAAAAGAAGTAAGAAGCTGCACATGGTGGCACACACCTGTAATCCTAGTGGCTCCAGAGGCTGGGGCAGGAGGATCACCAGTTTAAAACCAGCCTCTGAAACTTAGCAAGTTTCTAAGCAACTTATTGAGACCCTGTCTCAAAATAAAACATTTACAAAAATGGGCTGGGACCCAAAGGACTTAAAATCAGCATATTACAATGATGGTGAAGCCACATCAGTGTTTATAAGCAGCTCAATTTACAATAACTAAACTATGGAACCAACCTAAGTGCCCTTCAACAGATGAATGGATAAAGAAATTATGGTATGTATGTGTGTGTGTGTGTGTGTGTGTGTACACACACACACATACATACACACACACACACATACACACACACACACACATACATACACAATGGAGTATTAGCCTTAAAGGAAGAGTGAAATTATGGCATTTTCCAGTAAATGGATGGAGTTGGAGAATATCATACTAAGTGAAATAAATCAATCCCAAAAAAACAAAAGGCAAAATATTTTCTCTGATATGCAGATGCTAATTCGCAGTAAGAGGGGGTGGATAGGATTAGGTAGAGGAGAGTTAAGGGAGGGGAGGGGGTATGGGGGTAGGAAGGATAGTAGAATGTATCAGACATTATTATCCTATGTTCATATATGACTACATGACTGGAGTGCTTTTACTTCATGTACAACCTGAAGAATGAGAAGTTATACTCCATTTATGTATGATGTGTCAAAATATATTCTACTGTCATGTGTAACTAATGAGAGCAAATAATTTTTTTTAAAAAGGGGCTGGGTTCAATCCTTGGTTTAAAAAAACAAAAGAAGAAGGAAGAGGAGAAAAAAAGGAGGGGGAGAAGAGGGAGAAGGAGAAAGAAGGAGAAGAATATAATACCTGTAGAATGTGGGGGTATTCTAAATCATCACTAAATGTCAGTTTACTTGCTACCCTGAGACCTCAGCATCATTTTGGAATAAGGTCATGTATTCATATTCACCATGCCCTAGTCAACTGAAAAAGGAATAGCCTTCCTCATTCAACTTGGCATTGTAGATTTTAATCCTTTAAATCAAACAATCTGAAAGCCTTGACACATAGTAGATCATGTATTGAAATCTCAGCCAATAATGACCAGATCTTATGAAATAAATTTGTGTTGATGTTGATATTATTCATATTAAAATAACACGGGAACTTCTTGGTTGTGTGTCAGGATGTGTGTGTATGAGAGAGAGAGAGAGAGAGAGAGAGAGAGAGAGAGAGAGAGATTACTCAGCATTAAAAGAGAATCAAATTATGGCATTTGCAGGTAAATGGATGGAGTTGGAGAATATCATGCTAAGCAAAGTAAGCCAATTCCAAAAAATCAAAGGCCAAATGTTCTCTCTGATAACTGGATGCTAATCCATAATGGGGAAGAAGGGGTAATGGAAAAAATGGAGGAACTGTGATTGGGCAAAGGGGAGAGAGGAGAGGGGAGGGGCATGGGGGCAGGAAAGATGGTGGAATGAGATGGACATCATTACCCTAGGTACAAGTATGATTGCACATATTGTGCAATGCTACATCATGTACAACCAGAGAAAGGAAAAGTTGTGCTGCAGCTGTGTACAATGAATCAAAATGCATTCTGCTGCCATATGTACCTAATTAAAGTAAATAAATAAATGAATAAATTTTTTAAAAGGAGAGCAATGGAGAAGGATACGGTTTCATAAAGCCACTTTGTATAAATCTTGACACCCTTCCAGAGAAAGTCCTGTGTCATTTTGTCAAACCTGGAGATCCTTTGGTCTTGGCTGGACTTTTCTGGCTTACACGCTACCTGCCACCTGGTTGAGAAGATTGGACATATCTATTGCACAAACGGTTCTGGCATGAAAATCATTCTTTTATCATGAAAAAAAAAAACACCAATATGACTATGCTCTGACCTCAGAAGAATTTAATCTTACATTTTGAGGATCCAAGTTGGAATTGCTGTATACGAAGTCCACTTCTCCATAGAAAAGTGGGGCCTCTCAGAATTAAAACATTTTGTTCTTCGCTTGTGTATGAATAAATCAGTTGCCACTTGAAAATGAGATTCTAACTTTAGTTTAAAATTGTCCTATATTTTGTTACATGCTTCACAGGAAAGCTCTTTTCCCCAACTCTGGGAGTTTTTTTCCTTCCTAGAATTTGTCAGATACTGAATCAGAAGTGTTTTCTCCTTTTGGAAAATGATGTGCCTCTCAATTGTCCTCACACGTGCCTTTGGACTCGTTAGCTGTTTAGAAGAAATTGCTTAGAGAAGCCAGAGAAGGGGAAGTTGTTCTAATGTCCCAAACAGGCCTTTTCTTGAAATCACCTTTTGTTCTTTTAAAATCAGTTTAAAGATGCCTTCTCTTCCCCCTCTTATATTTTATATTTGTTCTGTCAAGATAAGGTCCATTTCTTGGGCCTGACAAATGTAGAACTAAATGAAGATTGCTGTGGTTAAATGAATCCTTTACTGAAGGAAGCATAATCTCTTTTACTTACTCTTTGAGGCTTATTACCCTCCCTTTGAAAGAGGAGATGGATTATTGTGGAAATGGCACATGTTCTGGTGTGCTCCTAGCACAGGTCAGCTTTCTCTATCTGCACATGGAAAGCTTTCTTCATTTCTTCCATTTTAGAACCTGGAGGATCATTTGCTGAAAAAAAAAAAAATTAAGCCGCCATTTAACTCTTGCTACCCACACGCAAAATATTTTGTGCACTTGTTTCTTCAGCACATTCATTTGAGTGGACTCCAATGTAATTGCCATCCAGTTGGTAAATAAAAATTGTAATCTGAATTGATCCTCAGTGGTTGGAGAAGAACTTTCACAAAGAAACTTCCAAAATAAAACCACTTGCATTAGTTTATAGAGAAAGAGAAGGACTGGGAAATAGGATCTGCAAAACCATTTCCCAGATGTTGCCAAGAGGCTAGTCAAAAGCAAGGGAAACATGGTGTGAAAAATGGGGAGAAGAATCACAAAAAATATTGCCATAAGACTAGTTGCAGAGACAAGGAATGTGCCTCTTGCAATATTTTGTTTGCTGCTAACACGCATTGCCCTAACACCATCATTTTTCCTTTCCAAATTACAACTTAAAAAACCAAGTTGTCTCTTCCCATCCCCCAATCATCGTGCCTTAGAGATGGCTGGACTGGTGATTAAGTTCACCAACTTGTCCCAGAGTGGCAGAATTATCAAGGAAAGATGCATTTCCCAAGATACTGGACTTGGGACAATGGCCATCATGATGTCGCCTGTGGCTAAAATAGCTGGGCAGGTCTCTGGATGACTTCCTCAGGGGAAGGAGGTGCATGACTAAATTTGCATGTAGGTTATCTTCAGCTTCTGTGAAAGTAAGACGTGCCTGGAAAGGCATGGGGAAAGGAAGAAGGTTTGCATGTGTGCTGAGAAGCTAGGGTTTCAAATGTGTGCCTGCTGTTTTGCCCATGGCCTCCCTTCTTCTCCATACCATCCACCGTGATCCCTCCCTTAAACCCAGAGTCATAAAAATTTCCCTCTTCCTCCCTTCCTCCATTTCTCCTTTCCCTTTTTCTTTTGGTGAATGTGTTGAGCATCATCATCAGTGTGCTAGGAGCCAGGCTGGCTGCTGATTTTTAATGCATTAAGGGTAAAGAAGACTCCTCCTTGATAACGCGTCTAACACAAAATGATTTCTCAAGACAATCAGCTCTGCACAAAGTCCCTGGGGCCCCAAGGAGTGTGTAACTCATTTTCTAGGGAAAGGAGGGAAAATGTGTCTGAATGTCATTTCAAGAGAATGAGTAGCAGAGAGGGCATCCAAGAGAATGATGGAAATAAGCCCACTAGAAGGGGGTGTGAAAGTCATCAGGCATTTCTGGAGATGAGGATGGAGGTGTGTTGAGAGCCACAGCAGAGTCAGAATGGCCCCTGGCATTTTGCCAGAAGTAGGTGACACCAGCGAGCCATTAAGAAGTTAATCTGTATATAATTGCTGTGACTGGATGATACTAGATTGAAACAGGCTGTGTATTTAGTTGTATATTAGACCCCTGCTGTCTGACAATAGGGCGGCTCCTGAGTTCCCGTTGAGTTCTGGTTGAGCTCTCGCGGGATTCCTGGAAAATTCATGTTGATTGGTGGAGTTCCGGTGGAAGAAGTTCCAGTTGGTGTGTGGTGTTCCTGAAAGGGCCACGTGGGTGACATTTGCGGAAGTTCAGAAATAAAGTTTGTTCCTGCTTGAGTGGCTCATGATTTGTGCCCAGCCAAACTGCGACAGAGGTGGAAGGATAGGGAGGTGATCAAGAAGGGAAAGGTCAAGAATAATGTTGGGAAGTTACATCAGGTGAGACTGTGAAGGCCCTAATATGTGAACACAGTGGTTCTCAGATGGAGGCTTCAGGGCCTCATTGCATCTGAAAAATTACTGAAGACCTCCAAAGAGCTCTTGTTTATGTGGATCCTATTTATCAGTATTTGCCACATTTAGGAATTTAAAACATAACTTTTAAAATATTTATTGATTTTAAAAGAACAATAGTCAACTCATTACATGTTAGCAAAAAATAGCATTATTTTATGAAAAGTAACTCTTCTAAAATAGATTAAAAATGTTCATGAAGATTAGCATTGATATATATTTCCATAGCTTTTTAACGTTTGGCTTAATGGAGGACAGCTAGATTCTCACATTTTCTTCTGATAGGTAACAGACAGATGTGAGTGGTGGGAATGCGAGGTTAAGGGTCCTACAGTTCTGACCCCTCTTGCTATATTTTATTTTATTTTTGAGAGAGAGAGAGAGAATTTTAATATTTATTTTTCAGTTTTCGGCAGACACAACATCTTTGTTTACCTGAGGCCCTTCCTGGCTTAAGTCCACAGGATATGTTACAATCCTCAGCAAACAACCTGTTATCTGCAAGAGAAATGCAGGCCCCAAAGGCTCCTCCTTGCCAATAAGAACACAAGTTATCCTGAAGAGGGGGAGGAGGGGGTGTTCATGACCTTTACACACACCTAATTCCAGAACTCAGAGAGAAAAATAATTAGAAACAAAGCTCCCTAACCATAAAATCTGTAAGAATAAGCTCCAATTAGAATGGTCAGCAGGGCCAAAGTGACCCAGAGTTACTTGATCTTTAGCATGTCATTACAATAGTAAAATCTCCCTCCATTGGCACTGGGAACTTAAAAATCTGAAGCAATCCTGCTGTCAGTCAAAAGTCAAGAAGTGAACCTGGGCAGGACTCTGTGGAAACTTCCCTGGAACCCCCCAAAAACCCGGAGAACAGAAAGGATAAGTCCTCTCTCCTCTTTTAGAGGACCTATTCTCTCCCTTGAGAGTGTCTTCCTCTTTCCCTATCCCTTCTAATAAACTCATGTGGGAGCATCTAAAATTTTTCCAGCATGATCACAAGAACTGATAATGAAGGACTGCCTCAGCCACCTCCACCCCACAGTGGGCCCTTCCTTGATAACACTTCTACATTCAATGTATATTGTTATGTTTGTTTTGGTTGAAGCATATGAAGAAAATCCTTCTTTACACTGATCCGAAGTTGGAAAAAGGAGGAAGGCGTATTTTAATAGCTTTTTAAGATAATTGTGGATATTCTTTCTTACTACACCAAAACTCAAGGAGTAGTAGATTCTTAAAGCTCAGTTGCAAAACTGTGAAATCTGAAACTCTATCAATGAACCACAATGTTAAAAATCCAGTTGGTCTATTTTGAACTTACAATGGATTTTTTACTCATGCATGATTTTGGAACATCATGATTGATCATTCAGAAAATATTTGGTTCACTGAGTCAGGCAGATCTTCCAAATGTTGACATATTCATTTATAGTCAACCAATCGTCTAGAAAAGCTTTTAAGCATTAGGAAGCTGCCAAGCCACAGTGGTGGGTAAAATCTCAAATTTTATCTTTGGCAACAAAAACTGCCAATTTTCCTTGTACCAATAGACAGGCTCACTTTGTTCATTTTTAAGAGAAAGTCTGCCAAATACCCAAATCAGAACAACTATCATTTGTCTGGCAATTGTTCTTTCAAGTAAAAATAGTCTTCCATGAGAAAGTGATCAGTTCCACCACAGCTCAAACAACTACAGTACTCCTTAAGGTAACCAGTGTCCTTGGGTGTGTAGCTGAGGAACTTTAGGCTTCCTTCCCATTCTGTCACACGAAACACGTGAATAGACTGTACTCAAGAGGAGACAATCAAATTAGTTTGTATAGAATGTGCAGGGGTGAAGCACACTAATCCTGACAATGTAGTTTGGTGTCCTGCATTGATGTGTGCTAAGGCTGCAACGGTTTACCCTTGTTGCTTTTACACCATCAGAGACACAGATGACAATTTTAAGTTTAGGTCAAAGGTCAACACAGTGAAGAAATGCAAATATCTTCATGTCATTATGAAAGTAGTTCTGACCTCAGGAACTCCCATCCATGTAAAAGCCACATTTTAGGAACCACTAAAGCACTAAACCTATTAGGGTTTATGGGTGCATCCCGGGACTTAAAGGAGTGCTTTGTTGGACACAGTCTTCTGGGCACTCACAGAACCCTGGATTCTTATAGCACTGGCTGCAGGGTTCTCCTCTCCCAAGTCCAGCGCCCACCTGGCTGCCACTCAATATACACAGCTGAGTGAATGCTCCCAGGACAATTTGGTCATCGCTGTGACTCTGGAGTCTCAGGACCAGCAGGAGAAGTGGATGAGTCATCCACTTAGCACTGAGCTCTCGGAGATTTAACCCCTCGCTTCCTGCCCCTGCTTGCCTCTATCTGATATAGCCACCCAAGGGGGTTCTGCATACAGACTAGATGCTTTGTCTTTCTTGAGAAAAGAGATGTATGTGGAACAACCAATAACAAAAAAAAGCATAAGAAAAAAAAAGAGAGATGTATGTGGATTGTTAAGGTCTGTAAACAAGTCAGGATGGGCACCTGGCAAATGTTAGTCTGTAAACAAGTCTGGATGGCGCCTGGCATATTGCCAGAGGGAGTGGTTTGTGAAGTAACGCCAGCGAGCCATGAAGTGTGGAGATTTCTTATTGGTTGACTGCTGTATCTAGTTTATGTTAATTAAGATAAGCTGTGTGGAATGTATAAATACCTCGGTTGTCCTACAATAAATGGCTCCTACTCCTGCTGTATCAATCTACACAAGTTGCTCATCACCCCGCCACCCCCCCACCCCCGGTTATTTTGCCCAGCGGCAGTGGATATAAAATTTGTCTTGGTTTATCACATCAAAAGAATCAGCTAGTGCAGAACCTTTGTTGGATATGGTCATTGAAACATAATAAAAATCATATTAACAATGTTGAAAATACTTCATGATGTGCTTTTTCATCCTTATTTATTTATGTTTGATGACTTTTTTTTAGCAGGGGAAGGTCAATGTGCTTTTCTTTTTTTTCTTCTTTCTTTCTTTTTTTTCTTAACTTTTTACTTGTGGAGAATTATTTCTCCACTTCCAGATGAGCTAGCTACAAAGCTTTGCTTTTCTTTGAGAGACATGGATGACAATTTTAAGTTTAGTTCTGCCTCAATAAAATCCATTGCCTCTGAAAAATAAAGGTGAGAAAAGATACCACATGTTGGCAAATCACGTGTGAGTGAAAAAAAAGTCCTTTATGAATCTCTCTTCCCTAATTATGGAGTCATCTTTAATTCAGTTCAATAAAACATTTAATTTTGTCTGGATCTTCAGGGAAAGAAATTCACAGGTCAGCTTGTTCACAGAAAACATTTAGTAAATGGAAGTGTATGACCTTTCCAGTCATTGTTTCAGGTCAATTAAGCTCATGTAAAAAATCTATTTTATCTTTTCCTCATGAAATCTTGGGATAGAATTAAATCAAATCTCTATATAAACCCCCTGGGAGTCTTTTGCATTTTTAAAAATTACAAGCCAGGCTCAGTGGTACATGCCCATATCCCAGTGACTCAAGGGGCTGAGACAGGAGGATTGCAAGTTCGAGGCCAGCCTCAGCAACTTAGGGAGGCCCTCAACAATTTAGTGGGACCCTGTCTCAAAATAGAAAAATAAATAAGGGCTGGGAATGTAGCTCAGTGTTAAAATGACCCTGGGTTCAATCCCCAGTGTCAAAAAAAAAAAACTAAAATAAAAATGAAAAATGTTTATTCAGGAAACTCAAATTAAAATAGTATTTTACATACTAGGGTGAGTTTTTTTTTCTTTTTATAAGAAAATCAACTAATTGTGGTTTGGCAACCATGGTTAGGGGGCTGCTCTGGATCTTCTCTTAAGTCAGAACTGGTTGTGTGGGGAAAAGAGCACAGACCTATATGTAAACTGTTTTTTTCCCCTTTTATAGCACTAATCTATTTAAGCCCCAGAATGTGATATTTTGTGATTTATCATCTTGGCTCAGGGGAGGGAATGGTTTGAGAAGTTTCTAGGTGGACTTTATGGCTCTGAGAGCTCTTTTAAGTCATAGTCCAAGGACCTAGTGTAGATGTGTTCATCCTTTCTCCATCACTTTACCTCAGATGAATCAACTTATAAAGAAGACAGTTTTATTTCAACTACAGTTTCAGAGGGTCCAGTCCATGATCAATTGGCCCCGTTGCTTTGGGCCTGTGGAGAGGCAGCACGTCATGACAGAGAGTGTGTGGAGGAGCAAGAACTGCTCACCTTACAGCAGGAAGCAAACCACAGCAAGGAGAGGACTTCCGGGGCATGCCCCCTCTCACCCAGACACCTCTCAGCAGGTCCCACCTCTAAAGTTACTACCATATCCTAAGAGCACCAAGGCCAGTGACCCAAAGTATAGCAGAAGAGATCATCCCGACTGAAGTACAGCCAACACTTCTTATCCATGTGTTCCCAATCTGCAGATTCAACTGACCAGGGATGAACATTTACTGACAAATTTTCTTGTCGTTATTCCCTAAAACAACACAGTATTATTTCTATTTACATCATAGCATTTGCATTGGAAAAGGTATTATAAGTAATCTAGAGACAATTTAAAGTAAATGGGAGGATGTGCAAAGGTTACAGGCAATTATTACATCATTTTATATAAGGGACTTGAGTGTCCGTAGATTTGGTATCTGTGGTAGAGGGGCCCTGAAACTAGTCCCCCACAGACACTGAGAGACACCTGTGTGTCAGTTCCAATTATACATTGAGTCTGGGGAAATGGCCACCACTGACCCAGCAGGCCAACATGGAGAATTACTGGACTGTGGCTGGATTCCATATGTTACCTGGCCTCTATGAGCCTTCTAAAGAGGCACAATGACACTTCACATCTCCATGTGTCATTGCCAACTCAGATCTATGTCTAATGACTAGTTAAGGTATAGGATTTGGAGTAAGAAAACCTGGGCTAAGACCTCTGGTCCAGCATTTGGTGAACAAGAGGTTCTGAGTAATGTTCAACTTCTGCCCGCCTCATTTTCTCTTTCTATTAGATGGCCTAGGATGTGAATTTTTCTTTTTTTTAATAGTATAAATCTCATTTGGGCTCACATGAGGATCATATGAAGCATTTCACAGAAAGCATTTAGAGGAATCCTGGCCCATTTCAAGTGTTTTGATATGCCGATGTTATTGTTAAGAAACTAAAGGCCATTTGAGATCTCTCCCTGAGTAATACTTCGCTGAAAATTTGAGAAGTCTACAAAAGAAGCATCCTCTATATCTGTTGTAGTTTGGAGTAATGGACAAGTTGAAGCTCAGTGGGGATGTGATGAGAGACCAAGGAGAATTTCTGATCTCAGAAAATGTTTTGATCACAGTCCTAAAAAATAAGGTGGCTGAGAGGCAGTGTTCAGCGAGGAGGTGTCTTGACTTAGACACCTGACCCTAGGGTGTCAGAAGCTCCTGGCAATTAGTAGTGTCCTTGAATGGCAATGCACCTCCCTCCTAGGACATTTATATATCCAAGGAAAGCAGGGCCTAGAATGTTTTTTTCCAACCATCCAAGGAGGCCCCACCCCCTTTTTGAAGACACAGAGCTACGAAGGCTGAGGTTTGGAAAACTTCATGGGCTCTGGAGGGCAGCCTAAACCAGGTGAGAAGGCACCCTGATTTTGTGAGAAGGACATGATTGGGCGGCCTCATCCACCTGCCTGTAGCAATGTGGAGAATGGAGAATTGCTATCCACGGCCGTCCCAGGGTGACAAATTCCCACTAGAAAACTCACCAGAGGCAAACTTCTGTGGTGGGGAAGAGCATGTGTCGGCTACACGGAATACATGGACCACGAGGTCTGGTGGGAAAGAGCTCAGGGAGAGAAAGCGTCACGGCAAGAGAAATCTCCACTAGGGGAGGCGGGAATGAGAGGCAGGAGGTGTGGGATCAAGAGTTGAGAGAGTCTGAAAAAGGTCTTTCAGAAGATCTGAATCTGAAATGGTATTGGGCTAGCTTTTTAAGAGCGGGTGTGTGTGTGTGTGTGTGTGTGTGTGTGTGTGTGTGTGTGTTACTAGGGTTGGAACCCAAGGGTGCTCTACCCCAGTCCTTTTTTTTTTTTTTAATTTTCAGACAGGGTCTCACTGAGTTTTAAACATAAATATATTTACAACTATCTGCATGTGTGTTTGGAGGGAGGAGTCTGGCTGCTGGATTTTTTAATTTGATACCATCCTGAGTCTGGTCCTAGAGGTGGTACTGTTGTATTTGGGTTGCACACTTATGCCCCCAAGGCTGGCACAGTGACAGGCTCCTATTGTGCCAATGGGGCCAAGGAGTAGGGAGCTCGGTCTGGAAGTCTAAGTAACACAGAACTCTGGGCAAATGCTGAGATTGGAAACTTCTTAGAGAGCTGGACAGTTGCTGTTCTCACAATGCTGATGGGGCAGCCCTAGTCCTGCCTCTCCTTAGCCACACTGTATACAGTTAGTGCCACCTGTCTTGCCCACTGCTCTGTAAGGGCTGTTCTGACCAGAACAGACCAGAGTTCCTGAACCCTGCGCCCTGACACTATCAGAATCACAGGAGGCAATCACCCTGGTGACTGGACTGGACAGCCCAGAGCAGAGACCCTGAGACTTCCTCACAGGGAAGCAGGCAGAAAAGACAGGTGCTGGGAGCCATTAGCCAAGTAGGTATGACAATTTCCTTGCCAGCGTACCCCATGTTGCTTAGTGGAAGGACTCGTGGAAATAGGACATTTTGCAGTGACATTATGTAAGGGTAAAAGAAATTGAAGTTAAAGCATAAAAGTTAAAGGGTAAAAGACCGGGTGTTGTAAAAGTTTCTAAGCTGCAAGGTCTGAGTTAAAATGTAAAGGAGGTATTGTTAGGTTTCTATGCTACCTGCAAACCCCGAAATTTCTGTAGCTGTTAAGACAATGCTTAGAACCGCCCAGTAAATATTTCCCCTGACTATTTGGTTGTTTAGGGCTCTGTGTGGTCGCACATAGGCATTGCAGGGCCTGGACCAATGAGTTTAAATGTAACCCCCTCCTTAGGAATGACCTATCACTCCAGCCTGACCTGTTCCCGCCAATGAATGAACTAATCATGTTTAGGAGTTGTTGTTCAATTTTCCCGTGCCTCATGATGATTTGTTCTGATGTATACAAAGCCCTCCGCTTTCCCCAAAAAGTGTACTTAAGCAGTGCTCAGCCCCTGCTCGGGGCTCTGGGCTGCTTTCCCTTCTTGAGTGGGCACGGAGCCCCAGCATGCTGGTTCAATAAATCCCCCTTCTGCCAATTGCATGAGTGGTCACTTGGTGGTCTCTTTCTCCGACGTTTCGCGGGACCCTTACAATTGCATGTAGGTGACCTTGCTCAAGGACCAGGGCGGATCCGGGTTTAGGGTGTTCCTGGTTTAGGGTGTTCCAGGTTTAAGGTTATTCCTGCTGGGAATAGGGCGTATCCTGCTGCCTGAGTTCCCCTTGAGTTCTCACGGGATTCAGACAGTATTTTTTGGGAGACAGAAGCCCAGTGGGGGTGGATTTGGGCAGAGAACGTGGATTTCCCCAGAACGTGATTGTAGACGGCTGGTGTGAGTTCGGGAATAAAGAGTTGCTGTTTGAATCTACAAGCTGTGTGGTGGTGGCTCGTGATTTTGTGCCCAGCCAGACTGCGGCAGACAAGGTAGGATATGTTCTAGTCTTCAGGATGAGACCCACCTCTTGATGGCCCCTCTCCATCAGCAGGTGCTCTGCTGAGAAGTTAGGAAGAAGTGAATGGGCAGGATGAGCCCCTGACCTCAGCAAATACATCAGGATTCCAATTCCTGGGGAAGTCACGTGCACAAGAGTAAAATGGACCATCTATCTGTTGAGGGTGGGGGCAGGGCAAACCAGGGGGAAGGGTAAACTGGAGGGAGCTAGAAAGCCCAGGGATGCTCCTTACAGCACTGAGCTGAGCTCAGAGTTGCATATGCCAGTGAGGAGAGTGGAACACCACACCAGGGACGCTTTGCCTAACATCGAACAGATCATTCCATTTCTACTTTAAGAAGTCAGTTTGATGAGCATGCTGATAAGCTGATCCACTGCCCAGAAAAACCCTATGTGTGAAAATCCTTAGGCATTTTTAAATGATAGGTATTTAGGCTCTCTTTTTAGCAACTGAAATCTGATTGAAGTGGAGGTATGCCTCCAGCTAGCTTGCCAAACTTTGGTTGAACACTTACTGGGTCCCAGGCATGCTGAGCTGCAAACTTCGAAATTCAATTCAAAGCCAGGCTCTGCACTAGAAGAAGCAGGGAAATGGCGGCTGGCTCTGTCTGACAGCTGCTCGTTGTTAGAGCAGGGCTTGGAGCAGACCCATCTGCTGCACGTATTCCTCAGGGCCTTGGAAGAGAGTGGAATCAGGGCTTTTGATTATCCTGGTTTTGAGACTTATTGCATTTTATACACGTCAACTCCATGGGTTTTTAATTAAATTTGACTATGAAGCAATTAATCTGTATATAATGATGCACAAAGGTTGTTTTCAAAGTTGAAAGGACCTACATATTCGGGGGAAAAATAACACACACAAAAAGTACATTCCTAAACATGAAAAGATTTCTGATTAGAACTCCTGGGGCCAATGATGTTCGCTGTTTCTTTGTTTGGCAAATATGTTGGCGAAACAGCGTGTTGAAATCTATCATGGGGCAAACATTTCCTGTGGAAGTATGGACAGCAGGACTTCCATCTTCTGTTAAAAAGCACATCCTCAGGAGCACACTTAGAATGAGGCCTTCTGCCCGGCCTTCATGGGGTGGGGAGCTGGACTGATCCTCTGTCTCACACACACAACACAAGGAATTCTGGAACAAATATTTGGCTGGTGACAGCATCATTGACAAGCAGGCTGCCCTAAGAATTAGACAAACCTGGAGCCCCATGAGTAAACTTCAGCCTCAGAAGCGAGATGCGAATCTCCACATTGCAGAGGTGAGAACTTCTAGGGGCTTTCTGAGTCCAAGGTTTCTGCCTGGATTCCCATCCCTTCTAGTGCTTTACTCTTTAGTCCCATAAACCCACCCTCTGGGCTTTGACCTTTCCTAGCCCTACCCACCCAATCACCAACTTCTGTATCACTCTTCCTGTCACAAAATTTTCTCACCCTTCTCCAACTGAAGCCCCCAAAGACTATGAGAAGGTGGCCGTGTAGCTAATATGAATGTACCCATTTCTTTTTCTTCTTACATACACCTCCAGCTAATTCCTTCAACAAACTGTGTGTGTATGTGTGTGCCCACATGTGTACACATATATCTGCTAGGTGGGCAGGCCTCAGAGGCTAGAAAGTTAGGTGTCCCCAAGTGTGTCTGCCCCTGTGGAAAGGAAAAGGTAGCCCTCAATACCTGGCAAAGTAGGACCCTCTGAGATTAGGCCTGAACGCCTACTACATGTTGGGCTCTTTGGTAGATATTAAAAATACATGGCAAGCAAAACATGTCTCCTTACCTAAGGAGTTTACAGTCAGGTGAGGAAGACAAGCAAGAAAAGGGCCCTTAAGAGCCATAATGGTAAGTGTCATTCAATTAGGACTTGCCAGAAAAAGAGAACCAACAGGAGATTTTACATAAATATAAAGAGATTTATTACAAGGAATTGGCTTGCATGAGAATGAAGGTGGGCTAATCTCAAGATCTGCTGAGTGAGTCAAAGCCCCAGGCCCAGGGGCAGAGGCTTAGTTCTTGCCCCAAAGCCAGCAGACTCAAGACCCATAAAGAGTGGAGGTTTCCGTTCAAGTTCAAAATCTGGAATAAAGCAGTTAGCCCAATTCAAAGGCTGTTCGGAAGGACGATTCTCTCTTACTTGTAGAATGGCCAAGTTTTGGTTGCTATTCAGGTCTCCAACTGATCACCCACGTAAGGTGGATAATCTTGCTTTACTCAGTCTACTGACTCATCTCATCCAGTGAGACACATCCTGACATACGCACCCAGGATAATCTTTGACTAAATGTCTGGGTGCCCCAAGACCCAGTCAAGTGGTCACATAAAATTAACCTTCATGGTCACAATATATAGAAAATATAGGGTATCATGGGACCACACTAGAGGGCACCTAGATGAATAGGACTTTACTAAGTAGGACAAAATACAACTAAACTAAAACTTGCATGGACACAGTCTCCAAAGGTTCTAGCTGGTGAGCAGGAATCCCTTCAAAGATGTATGATCAATTCTGAAATGGTATGGAGGACTCACTTAATGACCACAGAGTGTTTATACAACAGAACTGGCTGTCGAACAGAAGGCAAACTGGGCTGATGGAGCACCTTGATGTGGAGAAGGTACCATTGCTGCAGGTCAGAGGTGAGAAATGGAGCTCAGCCAAGTCCGCTCTGAAGGGAGGACTCCGCACATTGAACTGCAGCAGAAACTGGTCCCTGAGTATGTGAAAGATGGCTCAGGCAGCAACTGCTCTGCCCAAGCAGTTGGCCATGCTATAGGGGAAGAGGCAGGTAGGCCAATCCTTGACCTTTAGCTTGGTGGGGCTGATGTTGCAAAGTTCATTGACTGGTTTTGTGTTGCTTTCATTTTCAATACCTTCACATATATCGCAAAACATTTTGGTATTAGACAGAATGCTGTGATCACCAAAAAAATTAAAAAATAAGAATTGCTGCATTATAGAATAAATCACAGAGAAGAAAAGGTGTCATCTTTGCTTCCAACATCAGTAACAACAAACAGTCTGGTCAGAGCCACTATGTGTACCTCCCTTGCTCTGCAAGGGTAAAAAGCTCACCCAGTGAAAGAATTTAGGCGAACCTTTGGCCGTAAACAATGAAGCAATTTCTCTTCCCCCTTTTTCAAAAAGTGGGTAGAGAAATTCATTTCATTACAAGACTTTGACTTCACGACTACTTTCTGAGGGAAAGGCAGAGGAGATAGTGACAAAGTCTTTGGCACTGCAGGCAACAAATCTGCCACAAATACTTTCAAAGCAGGAGCCCTGTGCAAACAGCTAATGGCCACAACCTTCTTACAAGTTGGTCCACCTGGGGAGCAGGAAGGTGATTTCTTGTCAGCCAGGATTGCTTGTATTCCTCCATTTATTGCTCTCTGATACGGTGGTCTGCAGTAATCTCACAGGCGGGAGTGCTTTGAAGACTCTGCTCTTGGGGGATCTAGACACTGAATTTGAAAAAGCACCACTCTGCACTAAGTCCTGCCCAGTGGCCCCCCAGATGGGCTCTGCATCAGCTCTCACAGACTGTCTTGTCTGAAACGAGGAGATGCCAGGGTACTGTTGGGACACTGGGAAGCCAGTAAGTGAAATGGACGCTCTGAGGACTAGCGAGGCAGTTTAGAGCCATAAAGGGCCTTAGGAAATAGCATTTCCCTCTCCAGATGCTCTTAAAGGAGTTACTTAAGTCATCTCAACTATCAAGTCCAAGTTTATACTAATTCACTCTCCTCAAGTCAACCCTGCTCAGCACCAGCCTCTGCAGCTGGGCCCAGGCTCGCATCCTGCTGTCCCCACCGGGAGACGTACAGACAATCCCTCATTAGGTCAGGTTTTGCATGAGTGCCCACTTTAATTCTCACAATGAGTCCATCAAACACTTATTATTTTTCTTGTGATAGGAGAATAATTTCCCCCTGATGGTTTTCTCCTTTACTCCCTCTGTTTCTCTACAGCCAGATCATTTAGGGTGATAGTCCTTGGGAAGGGAACAAGAGGAGCATCTATGTTGGTTTCCATGAGCCAGTGACATGGGAGAAAGGAGAGGACGATTGGTATTTCCAAAGTGTTTAAGGATTCAAGTCAAAAAAGAAAAAAAAAAGATGTCTCTTTTGCACACCATTGTCCCTGCTAAGAAAGGGATGGGGCAATAAGAATGGCCTTTGGAAGTTCCTGGAGAGAGGGGCCATGGCAGGTTTTATTTTCTAAGGACAGTCATTACAATGTGTCCCATTTCACAGGCTCTTCTTATAATGCATATGTGACACCAAAGAGATGTAGTATCTATGTCCCCTCCCGTTGGGTCTGGGCAGGCTTGAGACTATGGTGGCAGTAACTCTTCAAAGGCTACACTGCTCTGCTTTGGGAGCTGAGACACCTGTGGGCCCTGAGCAGTCATGCTGTGAGGAAGTCCAGGCCACCCAGAGGAGACTTACAGAGGTGTTCTGTGGCCTATGAGAAGAGGGAGAGAAATCAGAAGTTCCCTGTTGGTTGCCATGTGATGCCTTAGGCCATCTCAGGACTCTGCCAGCAAGAGGGCCATCATCAGGTGCAGCCCCTCAACCCAGCACCTCCAGAACCAAGGGCCAAAATAAATTTCTTTTCTTTATAACTTACCAATCTGTGGTTGTTGAATAACATCAACACAAAATGAAATAATACAGTGTGGGAACGGGTGTCCTGGGGATGTAAAACTCTGCCATTCATATAGGTAAAGTCTCCAAACTTCCATTGTTCTAATGCCGAGTTAATTAATAGAAAAACACTTTTGTCTATATTGTCACATAAAGCACAGAAATAAACAACAACTATATCTATCTATCTATATTATATTATATTATATATTGAGCATTTACTCTGTGCCAAGTGCTATTTCAGACATTTTATATGTGATAACTCAGTTAACTGTCACAGCAACCTTTTAAACAAATATTAGCATCTCCATTTGACACAAGAGGAACTAAATCCCAGAAAGGAGAAGTAACGTGTCCTATGTCACACAGCTTCTAAGTAGAGGAAGCAGAATTCAAACAACACTTTTGGCCCTTGACTGTGAACTCTTAATCACTATGCCCAAGTGTCTCTTGCCAAATCCTAGGACAAGGCAGAGCAGCTTTGGGACAAGAATAACAGATTGTGGTAAAAACGTGAAGTCCTTTGAAATAGCACAGAGAATGGTGACACACAGCTTAATGCCTAACTATAGGGGCCAAGGCAGCTCCAGCCCCTGCTTCCATGGAGGCCACCACAGCCACTGCAGGGACCCCTAAATGTTCTAAGGTTACAGAGGTACCAAGTCATTTCCAGGGAGCTGTGGCAACTACGTTCTCAATAAAGGCAGCAATGGCATCTGTGGGCCCTCAGTAATTGAGGGAGGGGCCCCAGCAACACCTGGCACCCAGGGAGGGCTGAGGCGCCCCCGTGTGGCTGAGTGGGTGCAGGAATCTGGGAAGCCAGGGGGCTGTGAGCATTTGTGAGACCCTGGAAACAAGACACCTGAGGGTCTCCACCTTAGGTCAAGAGGTGGAAAAGAGCAAGTGAGACACGGTTCTAATTGTTCATTCCGCCCTAAACCTCCTGAGGCCTATGGAAACAGTTTATGTCAAGAATGTTCGATTCTGCCCTATAGATTGTTCTGCTTTCTTCAAAGACCTGGGCTCAGGTGCTTCTATAAAACTAAGTTTCACTCAGGGCAGCAAGAAAAGAGCTCAACATGAAGATAAAAGCAACTGTGCTTTTCCTCCAGTCTCACCCCTCAAAGTGTAAATGGGGAAAGTGAGGCCTAGAGATGCTGAGTGACATTCAGATCAACTGGTTAGAGTGTCTGAGAGGACCCCCGTCTCCTGCCTGTGTTCTTTTGTCTTTGTTGTATGGTCTTTTTTAATCACCAGACCCCAAGCTCCATGGGCAGGGTTGTGCCTTACCTTTCTCTGGACCAACCTCAGCACTAACATATGCTTGCTGTGTAATATGCCCTCAAGGAGCATGTGCTGAATGAGTGTGTGGCTAGTGGTTGTTCTAGAAATGCAATTGGAAAGTCAGTGCCTGTGCCTGTGGCTGCCTGCTGTGGCCTGAGCTCCTGCCTGTTCCCAAAACGTGTATGTGGCAGACAGGCTGGGAATGGAGATTGGAGCACAGTCTTTCTCTGGCTGAACCTGCAGTCATTGAAAGATTTTACCTAGAAAGCTCTGATTTAGTAATGCACTCTATATTTCCAGGAAAATGTTTCATAGAACAAAGTGACTTTAGTCTCTAATTTTGCTTCTCATTTATGGCTTATAGTTTAAACCTTTATTTCAGTGCTTCCTTCAAATCCCTTTCCCCCTCTAAAAACAACCTATCAATTAATGGTCTCTGCTGTTGCTGTAGGCATGTCTCTGTAACCTTAAACAACTTGGTATTGCTGGGTGCAGTGGTGAATGCCTGTAATCCCAGTGGCTCAGGAGGCTAAGGTGGGAGGATTGCAAGTTGGAGGCCAGCCTCAGCAATTTAGCAAGGCTCTAAGCAACTTAGCAAGACACTGTCTCGAAACAAAAAGGGCTGGGGATGTGGCTCAATGGGTAAGCATCCCTGGGGTCAATCCCTGTTACACCCCCCAGCACTACTAAAAAAAAAAAAAATCTCAGTCTCAACTGTAGGTCTTGGTGTGCTCTCATGGTGGGAGCCAGATTTATTGGTGTCTGCAGAAGCAGTTTCTTTCTGACCTTGTTTAGTGGGTTGTTTATTGTCACTAAGTACAGTTTTGTGGTTTGGGATTGTTTTTATTTATTTATTTTTATTAAGCCAGTAGTAATCAGTGCTAGGAAGAGGAGAAACTCCTGAGGCACAGTCTGATCACACCAGTCCCAGACTGATACAAACACCTATGCCACATCCAAATGCTGATTAGGCCTTCTGTACCTGAGCTGTTTGTGTGGGACATTGCCCTGGCCAGCTACCACCCTCCTTGGCAAAATCAGTGTCTGCTTTCGACCCTGGTGGCTAGGAGGTCATGGTAGAATCACACAGGGAGACCTGATGAGGTGTCCCTGCTGGGCCCTGGCCCCAGGACTCTGCTTATATTGTTCAAGGGCTGAGCTTGGCATTTTCCAGAGATCCCCGGGGGATTCCCAGGCTGAGAATCAGAGAGCTAGATTAAAATATGACTGAGTTGTCTCTGTTGCTTATAGCATCAAAACCTCTCACAAGATTGGATCAGCTGCCTTCTAATGTTTCTTCCTGGAGTGTCACAGGATTAGTGCATCTTGCTGGTTTGAATCTAGGAAATTCAGCAGGGAGATTAAGGTTTAATCCATACAACTACTAACAATTCTCAATCAGAAGAAAGAAAGAGAGAGAGAGGAATTCAGTAGTTTTAAGCCATTGCTTTGAAAGAAGTAGTCTTGTCTGTGTGGGAGATTAAAAATAAAAGTAGTCCTGTTTTGGAAACAAGCAGTAATAAATGATACTTAGCTGTGAAGAGTAGGATAGCAACAGGGCCTGACCTCAGTTCTTTCTTTTCTTTCTTGCAGTGTGGCTTTCCATGAAATCACTGCACTTCATGGCAGACAGACTCACGTCTGGCCTCTAGGTTTGCTCTGTAGATCAGCCCATTAGTACCTGAAAACATGGTGAATTAAGTTGTACAGCTCCAAGGCCAAGAAAGAGGGGTCTGCCCTGAGCCCTGAGCTTTCGAGGGCACAGCTCTGGCTCTCCCTGTGGGCCAGGGAATGTTTGAGCTCAGAGTCTGTGGTCTGAGCCCCCCAGGCTAGGCCTTATGTCTCCAGGACCCAATATTCCCAACCTAAGTATTTTTGCCCAAGCCTGGGCCTTGGATGGCCTCTTCCTCATACCATCCTCCTACACTGACCCCTATGCTAGTGTTTTTGACTCTGAGTCTTAGGAATGGCCAAGGAGAGACCATTTGCAGTATGTGGACATGTGGCTGGGGTATCCTCTGTGGACAATGGAGCCAAGGGTAAGACAAGAAGTATGGGGGTGCTACAGGCTCAGACATAGTCCTGAGATTCTAAACTTGAACCTGGCCCTTCCAAGTGGTTATTTTTGTCAAAATAGGGATATAGAACATACTTTACTGGGCAGTATACTCGTTTGACTTATGCCTTCTCAGGATTCTACTTTATCATGTATGACCTTCCTCTGGATTCCAGCCCTAGCCTGCAAAAATCAGGGGTGCTGGTGGCATGGTCCAAGTGTAGTGCTCAGGGACAAACAATACTGCATGTACAAAACACAAAGCCAACCCCTCTCCACACGTCAATAGTCTTCCTATTTTGTCACGGCATCTTATGGAGAAAGTGTCCACGTGTTAGGTAGTAGCTATCACGAGCAGTGAAATGCATGGCACAGTCACAAGTGTTTTTAAAATTACTTTAGGGTCTTCTTTAAACTACTTCCTAAGTAGATGAGAAAGCAAAGGGTGGTAGTTAATTTGTAGAAAATAAACAGAAGCAAGGGAGCTAGTTGGAAATCATGTCAAGAGAAGAGGATTAACTCTGGACAGGGTCCATTGATGTCGATGTAAAGCTAGGAACTAGGGCTCTAAGTGTCTCCAAGTGTCTGGGAAGGAAGATTCTTTTAGCAGTGCAGGTGCTCTAAGGTACCTTCTGACCAGCCATTGACCCCAGTAGCCACATTAATATGGGATTGACTTGTAGATGAAGCCCCCCTAAATAGGATGGTCACCATGACAGTTCCAGAGAGGACCAACTAAGCCGAACAACTCCACTGCCTGATGTGAAGGAGGAGGTGAACACCTGATTGGCAAAGAGTATAGAAGGTGCTCCCCAGTTCTCCTGACAAATGTCAAACAGTCATAAACTTGGAGACAGCATTCATTGTCTCCTTTGGACACGGCCCACTCTCTCTTTCTTGAGAGTGCTTGCTGCTTAAGCCTCACTTTGCTTTTATTTTACTTTCACATCACTTCCACTTATAATAAAGTTCTCTTGCATGATTTTTGGTGTCTGACTTTAAATTTTCTTTCATCAGAACACAAGAACCAAGGTGTTGGAGTTTTAGCTCCTTGATTTCCAGTGAAAGGTGTAGATATTTCCGCTTGCCTAGTGTTTCTACTCATCCCCATCTGCCTTTCTATTGCTTGATTTGGAGATGCATGTGCCCTGACAGTTGTCATATGGCAGCCACCAGTGAAAGCTGTCACTTTGTGAGTAATACCCCCATGGTGGTCTTGAAAAGTCAGGTGAATGCACACAAGCAAATAATTTTGTCTTTGTTGGAAAAAAATTTAAAGCACATGCTTCCTCACACGGTTAGTCACTCTTCCTCTGAGTCCCCGTAGGTGCTTATTTTATAGTATCTGCAGAAATTTGTTTGTGTTCCCATGTCCCCTACTGGGTTCAGAGCTCCTCAAGAGCCAGTACTGCATCTTTCTCTTTAGATTTCCACCTGCAGCCCCGTGCTTTGTGGATACATGGTGACTGTTCTGCTTTGGTATAATAAAAACAATATCCAGTATATTTAGTCTTCTACCCTTGTTATGGACAAAGAGCTCCTAAAGCCCTTGAATTTTCCCAGTAATAGGAATGACTCTTGTCTGCTGATGAGCTGCCTGGGGGAGGAGGGTAGGACACCAGAAAAACCAACCATACGATGACAGAACTAGAAATTTCAGTCCCATCTCAACCTTGTGGAGGGAAGAGAAGCTGGAGGTGGAGTTCAATCCCTCATGGTCAATGATTCAGTCAATCATGGCAGAGTAATGAGGATTGATTAAAATTGTGGGATGATGATGAAGTAGGAGCTTCTGGATTGGGGAACACATCCAGGTGTGGAAAGGTGGCACTTGTGGATGCCCCAATCCCTTGCCCTCTGTGTCTCTTCCATTTGGTTATTCTTGAGTTGTATACTTCATTATAAACTGGTAATCGTAAGCTAAGTATTTTGTGAGTTTTGAGTCATCCTAGTAAATTATCAAATCTGAAGTGAGGGTCATAGGAATCCTCAAATTGGCCAACTCAGACGCGTGTGTAGCCCGGGGATCTGGGGCTTGTCACTGGCATCTGAAGTGTGGATGGTCTTACGTGACTGAGCCCTTAATATGTGGGGTCTGTTCTAACTGCAAGTATAGTGTCCAGATTGCACCAAGTCTTTGAACACTCAGTTGGTGTTAGAGACTTGGAGAAGTGGTTGGTGTTGGTACACTATATTTGTTGTTGAAGAAACAATGCCACATGGATACTATATACTATGCTAATAATTGGAAAATTTGTAAAGCACTAATTGGCTTTAACTGTAGACTTTACTCCGGTTTTGTTAAACATTAAGAATTCTGTCTGTGGTAGTTTAATAATCCTTTGTTGAAAGGTAAGGTCCATGTCCTCTCCCTTGATGTAGTGCTAACCAAAACACTACAGGCAAAGTGACATGGTTTACTTCTAAGGGTAGGGCATTAAAAGGCCATGCAGCTCCCACCTCTTGGAATCCTCTCCATGGGAAACACTTTGGGACCCAGCTTCCATACTGTGGGATACCCCAGCTATCAGGCAGGGTCATATGGAGATGCTGCAGACACCGACCCAGCTGAGTCCAACCATCAAGCCATCCCTGCCAGGTGCCAGTTGTAGGAATGAAGATGCCTCCAGATGTTTCCAGCCTCCAGATGTTTGAGACATCCCAACCATTCAACCAGCTGAGGTTCCAGAATCTTAAGGCAGAGACATGCCATCCCTGCTGTGCTTTATCCAGATCCCTGGTCTACAAACCCTTGGGCATGATCCCCTGGTGGTTGTTTTACCCCATTGTATTTGGAACAGTTTTGTTATTGTTGTAGGAATATTACGTGGAACATGGTGTCCTCAGCACTGTAGGGACCCACTATTTAAAGCTCCTTTTCTTGACTCTGGAGGCTGAGGCAGGAGGATTGCAAGTTCAAAGCTAGTCTCAGCAACTTAGTGAGGCCCTAAGCAACTTATTGAGACCTTGTCTCAAAATAAAAAATAAGGGCTGGGAATGTGGCTCCGTGGTTAAGCTCTCTAAGTTAGATCTCTTGTACCATAAATAAATAAATAAATATTCCTTATCTTGGAGACCAGGGTAGGGAAATGTGGGGGAAAGGGGAAGTTCTAGGGTATAAAATTTACCAAATTATGTTATGTGCAGTTATGAATTTGTAAAGAGCCCATTATTACTTATAACTATAATGTCCCAATAAAGTTCTTTTTTAAAGATTGAAAAGAAAACTGTAACCAGGAGTATTA
This sequence comes from Marmota flaviventris, assembly GCF_047511675.1. Taxonomy (NCBI): domain Eukaryota; kingdom Metazoa; phylum Chordata; class Mammalia; order Rodentia; family Sciuridae; genus Marmota; species Marmota flaviventris. Next base: position 53,632,137 of record NC_092503.1, on the reverse strand, counting down.
AATAAATAGGTAAAATAAAACTCCTTTCTGTGAGTGATTTTATTATAGGGATTACTATATTTTAAATATATATGAAAATAAGATTATCAAAAATTCTTTGAAATGTTATTGAAATGACAGAGCTTTTAATATAAAAATTATAGGTTTTGTGGTATGCAGGGAAACATTTTTCATGTGTGGCCATTATTTTACTACATTAACACATCTCTGATTATTCCCTAGATAAATTCCTAGAGATGATCTCCTGGGTCGATGGTGTGCATGTGTTAAAGCCACAGTGGTCTTTCTTTCCTCTAACTCAATACCCTTTATCTCTCCAGGTTGGGAGTAGCCTAGCCCTGGACCAGGGTATGGGCTGGTCTTTCATGCTTCCTCCTTCTCCACTCTGCAGCTTCCAGGTTGTCTGGGAAGTGTAGGGAGGGATGGAAGAAATAAGGAAGAACAAAGGTCTTTTTACCTGCTGTGGTTCTCTCTTTTCCTCTGGCATGGACAAGCGCTTAGGTATTGGGGTGAGTTCTCTGGGAGATCTTTGGGATGCTTTCCTTCCAAACAGTGATCTCAAAGGGGAAACATACTTCTGTGCCCACCCTTCCCACTTAAATCCAACCCACACTAGAGAATTCCACAGGCTCTTGCTGCTGGTTCCTCTCCCTGTGGGCTCTTGTCCTCTGGGTTGGGTGCCAGCAAGGCAGTGCAACCCTGGCCTCTCTCCATGACATCCCCAAGGCTACAGGCAACTCATTTATCCCTTTCCTACCAAATGAGGTGGGAGTAGGGCAACAGCAGGTGCCTCCTCTCTTTGCAAAGCCTGCTCTAACTAGTTCCTTTGTCCTGCTCCAGGAGGACGGAATGCAAATCAGATATTTCACTCTCTAAGCTAAGATCAGAGAACAAGATGCCTGGTTTTCCTTGTGGTCACTCTCAAAGCCTGTGATTCATCTGAATCAGGGCCCAGAAAAGTATTCTCCCCAAGGTCAAGAAAACTCCATCCAATGCCTCCTCCAATTTCCCTATCTTGGGCATACTGAGCCTGGAGTAGTGGTAGAGGCACAGGTGGAGAGACAGTAGGTTGAAGTGGCTTCTCCATAGAATGGAGAGAAGGCGGACCTCCGCTTCTCAGCTCTTTGGCTTCCAGTCTAACTAACTGGACAGCAGGAAATTTTCCTACATTCTCTTATAGTGACTAGTTAAATAATTACAGGATATTCTCTGCAAAGGAATTAAATATAGCCTTTCAAAATCCAAGGACCACTTAGTGGAAAATATTTATTGATATGTATTTAATGATGTTGCTAAATGAAGAACTGAAACATCCAAACCATTAATTCCACATTTGTGAAATACATATTTGCCGCAGTCTGGCTGGGCACAAATGCCGCAGTCTGGCTGGGCACAAAATCACGAGCCACCACACAGCTTGTAGATTCAAACAGCAATTCTTTATTCCCGAACTCACCCCAGCCGTCTACAATCATGTTCTGGGGAAATCCACATTCTCTGCCCAAATCCCCCTCCACTGGGCTTCTATCTCCCAAAAAATACTGTCTGAATCCCGTGAGAACTCAAGGGGAACTCAGGCAGCAGGATACGCCCTATTCCCAGCAGGAATAATCTTAAACCTGGAACGCCCTAAACCCGATTATCCTAAACCGGGAACACCCTAATCCCGGATCCGCAATGGTCCTTGAGCAAGGTCACATAACTGCAATGTCACTGCAAAATGTCCTATTTCCACGAGTCCTTCCACTAAGCAACATGGGGTACACTGGCAAGGAAATTGTCATACCTACTTGGCTAATGGCTCCCAGCACATATTGTATACTTGAAGATGCATAGAAAGGAACATTAGAAGAACAGGATCATCGTATTATTTCCCCCCAAGAGGGACAGAATGGGTGATTTCTTCCCTGTGCTTTGGGAGGTTTTAAAATCTCTATGATGGCCATGCTAATCTGATGAATGCAATTTTTTCAATGTGTAGCCCCCTACATCCTTATTAACTTTTGAGTTTTCAGCACCATTAGAGCCATCTTTGAAAGCAAAATAGAGGCACAGAAACAAACTTCTGTTGCAGTCAGCAAGAGCACACCTGTGCAGGGTCTGCATCAACACAGGCCACAGGAGCTCAAGTAAGGCAGCCTCATCAGCAAGGGTCTGGGAAAACAAGTCCCTGGAGGAATGATCAGCATCTGGGTTGCACACTGGCAGGGCACCTGTCATGCTTTAAAAACTACTGATGCCTGGGCAGCAGAATTTTTTTTTTTTAATGAGAGTGATTCTAATGTGCAGCCAAGGTTAGGAACCTCTGCCCAAGAGGCAAGCCTCACCTGCATGTCCATCTTCCCATCTTCCAGGCACCTTCTTCAGGTGTTTCTCTGATCCTCTCCTACATGAACTGGCTGAAAGTATTTGATTACAAATGTTGTCTCTAAATATAACTAGAATTAAGGATAGGAAGATAAGGATTTTAGGCAGTGGATTGGAATGAATGGTATCTCCAAAAGATTCATGTCCACTAGAACCTTAGAATATGACCCTTTTTGGAAATAGGGTCTTTGCATACGTTATCATGCTAAGATAAAGTCATGTTGGATTATGATGGGCCCTAACGCCCAAGACTGGTATCCTTACAACGAGCGGGAGAGCTGGAGAGACACCGCCACATAGCACTTCACACATGTGGAGATGGAGGCAGAGATCAGAATGATGTAGGCACAAACCAAAGAAACCAAAAGATTATCGAGCTAAAGACAGGAGGTCTCTTTGCCTTTCCCTGGGTCTGTCTGATGGCAGGACATAGATTCACACACACACACACACACACACACACACACACACACACACACACACACGTCTTCCTGTCCTCCTACCTCTCCCACCTAAAGCCAGGGAAGTATATCCTCTGGGCCTGAGGTGTCTGGGAGCAGACTTGACCACCTTCCTCGCTGTTCTCCAGGGTCCTGGGCTTGAAACTTCTCACTCCTTCCTCTTGTCACTCTAACATTTATGGCTTATTTTGGTTAACATGCTATTTAAGACAACACTCCAGCCACTGGTTTGAGAGAGGGTATTGTTCCAGAGAAAGCTGCTCCCCTCCTGCATAACAGATATGACATATGTTATGAAAGTTGCTTGTCTTTCTCATGTTCATCTGCCTTTTATAACAAGAATCTATCCCAGCTAAGAACTTGTGAGGACTGAGAAAAGAAATTATATTTTTCTCTCCTTCCAAACCAAGGAATGCCAAGAATTGCCTGTTACCACCAGAAGCTAGGACAGAGGCATGGGATGGATTCTCTCCCTGAGCCTCCAGAAGGACCTTGATGACACCTTGGTGGGGACCTGTAGCCTCTTGAACTGTGAGGGAATAAGATGGTTGTTTTAAGCCAACCAGTTTGTGGTCATTTATTAAGGCACACCGAGGAAACTGTCAGGGCATTTCAGAATCTTCCCCAGAAACAGCCAAACGGTGACCCCATTACATCTTCTTAAGAGGTAAGTGAACGCACTCCTCAGCACAGCTCTTTCCTGAACCTCAAAGGGCTCCGCCTGAAAATCCAGTTCTCTTTGTGCACATGGAAGAAAATGCATCTTAGATAATACATGTCAATTTTCTTTCAATTATGTGCACACAGGACCTATTTGGTTTGCAAGATGGGAGAAAAAAAAATCCACTATACATTTTGTTCCGTTGCTTTTGCTCGCTCGGTCAGGAGACGTTTCTTATTAGCCTCACTCACCTGGTAACTAATTAGAGTTGCCAGCCTTTGAAAAGCAATTATTTCTAAGTAAAACAAGCATTTCTCTGAAAGAGTCAAGGAAAACTGTACGCACTGTAAATAAGAGGCAGTATGAGTAGGAGTTGGTTATTTCTGCTTCAATCTTGAAAAATCTCTCATCAGGAGGATGTTTAAGAGAATAGAGTTGATGAGATCTTAAGTGGTCATCTACTTTATTCTCCTGCTTTCCAATAGCACCAACTATGCAAATTAAATTTCATTCAGTAATTCTTGCATGTTCTGGATCTATGCTAGGGGACAGGGATGTAAAGAGACTTTCAACCTCAGGAGCCCAAACAGTAACAACAGATAGGGGAGGTAGACCAGTAACAGATTAGAGAAAACATCAAGCAGAAGGAAGCATGAGCTCAGAAGGGCCCATGGAAGGATCTTTCAATTGAGTATAGTGACTTGAATGTGAATATTCATCTCTGCTCACTCTTTAGCCCACATTAAAATGAATGTGAAGGAATAAAATAAATATGCACAAACCCAAAAGGACAAAGAGAATTGCGGGAGACTACAATGAGTGGGAACCTTCACTGAATCTGGTAGGGTGGAAAATACAGGAAGTAGAGGAACAGAGAATATGACTAGCAAGTGCCTGCAGAGACCCTCTGGGTCAAAGAACTGGCTGAGAGAGTTCTGGGGAGCATGGAAAATCCAGACACCTGAACAATGAGGTGGTGGTGGGCATAAAGTGGAGATGAGAAGTTTCCTGAAATTCTGCTTAAGGAGAAATTAGATCTTAGGTCACTGCCAAGGTGGAGCAGCTAAGGGGCCACCCCACCCTGCCCAAGTTAATTTATTCTTGGAGAATAGTATTCAGAGGGGCTGTAGTCACAGCAGAGGGTGGCAAATTGCTACTCTGAGAATGAATGTTGACAAACACACTAGGAGATGCCCAGCCCTCTTGGAGTCCCACTCCTGTGATGGCAAGGGCTCTCAGGCAGGAGGTTGTTGGGTTTTCTTTGGAGAAAAGATATCCAGAGAATGATAGTTGGGGCTTTTGAAAAAGGGGGGGGATAAACAAACAAACAAACAAACAAATAAATGAATAAATAAATAAAACACCAACAAAAACCCAAAGCCAAGTTGTTCCTGAATCCTCCTAGAGGTCCCCACCCTAAACCCATACACACAGACCAGCCTCCCACCCCCACAGCACTTCAATCAACAATCTAGGTGCATTTAACAGCCCAAGTGTCCTGAGACAGTTGAAAAAACTTTTACCATGGACAATAGAGATCAAAATAAATATATAAGAGACAAAATCAGCAGAAAACTAAAGAAAACAACAAATGAATCACAAATTCTATGGTTAATAGCCTTGGAGAGAGACAGTGTCTCCAAAATAAGACATTAGCTATTAAAAAGGGACATTGGTGAACAATATAAAACTCATAGGCATTCAAAATATGATAGCAGAAACAAAAATTGAATAGACTATTTAACTATATGGAAAATAGCATCCAGAAGAGCTTTACAATTCTGTTGGAAAATTTTTGAAGAATTAATAATACTAAGATTAAAAAAAAAGTTAAGCTTAATGAAAAGGAAAAATCAATGTCTATAGGAAAACAAAAAGTTATACAAGAAAGGAAATGGAATTGTATTATACTTTTTCTCTTGGCAGTAAAACAACAATTATGTGATCAAAATAACATGAACTCGGAACATTTGCTGAAAAATGGTGGCTTCAACAAGTTGGAAGGAAGAAGCTTTGAAAGTCCAGAGAAGTGGTTGTAGGCCATAAAATAAAAGTATTAAATCCTTATAAGAAGTCAATAATTAATTTCTAAAATTGATAAATCAGGGAATTGTAGTGTAAACATTACTTAGAAACACTGAGTGGATCCACTAATTTTAAAAAACAAAACAATTGAAAGAGTGCTTTTCCCTAGGAGCTGAGCTCAAGATAGGGAACAAGGGAGAGATGCAGACTAATGATGTTTTAATTATAAGCTTTTCAGAACCTTTTTTTTTTTTTCAGACAGAGTCTCACTAAGCCCTTAGGGCCTCTCTAAGTTCCTGAAGCTGGCTTTGAACTTGTGATCCTCCTGCCTCAGCCTCCCAAGCTGCTAGGTTTATAAGCAAGTACCACTGCACCCGGCTGATTGGGCTTTTAAAATGAGGCAAATGTCTTTTTTAATAAAAGTAGGTAGTACTGAGGAAGATGTGATTAACTTTATTCAGAACATGTTCGACATCTTAGTCTGCCCAAGATGCCAAAACAAAGTCCATAGAGGGGTGGCTTGAGCAACAGAGATTTATTTTCTCACAGCCCCAAAGGCTGGAAATCTGAAATCAGGATGCCGAGTGGTCTGTTTCAGGTGAGGTCTCCAGGATCTTCAGGGAGGTAATACAGGCTACAGTCTAGCACGTATTAAAAGGGAGCACCTCTTTCAACCATGAAATCCTACAGGATAGATTCTCCTGAAGCACAAACCCAGCCTCTTTACCTGCTGGCCTCTGAGGAGGTGGGGAACTTTTCCTGTTGGGGTGCTGGGGCTTCTGTGGGGTGACATGTACAGGTGGAAGGGCTTGCTCTGCTCAGAGCTGCCCCTAGCCTGCAGGCTGACAGATGGGAACAACATTCTCCAGCTTACCACTTAGCAATAAATAGTTTTACCTTTATCTGCCACTTCTTCTATTTTTTTTATTCCTTTATTTTCCAAATTTGGATCTGGAATGTCCCCCAAAGGCTCATGTGTTGAAGACTTGGTCTCCAGTGCAGCAGTGTTCAGAGGGGGGGATTTGGAAAATGATTGGCTCACGGGCTTTAACATCATCAGTCGGTAAGTCTATTGATGCCTTCATAGCTGATTCGACTATTGGGAATTAGTGGAAAGTGTAGAAGGAAGTAACTAGTTGAAGGGAATGGGCCCTTGGGGGCATGACCTTGGAGACTATATCTTGCCCCGACCTCCCCTCCCCTTCCCCTTTTATCTCCTCCCCTTTCTCCTCTGTAGCCAGGCCCCCACTGCCTGGTTGCCATGAGGTGAGTAGATTTGCTCCACCACTCCCTCCATACCATGATGTTCTGCCTCACCACAGGCCCCAAATCAAATGGAACCAAGTTACCATGGATTGAAACTTCTGAAATCATGAGCCAAAATAAATAAATCTCTTTCAAGTTGATTTTCTCAGGTATTTTGTCACAGTGATGAAAAGCTGACTAACACAGTTCCCACCATGAGCATGGAAGAGGGATGGTATTTTTGATCCTTCTTAGAGACCTCAACAACGTGTCTGGGAAAATTTTAAAGAGTTTAGAATTGTTGGAGGAAAGGTTGTGGGAGGAGTGGAATGGAAAGGGTGGCAGCAGGGAGTGGCAGGAGGTGGTTGGAAATTTTGCCATCCTGAGGGAGAGCAGGAGTAAGAGTGCTCCTGACAGCCCTACAAAACAGCACGTTTCATTCCATTCTGGGGTTGGAAGGATGTGTGGAGAGGCCTCCTGATAGGAAATCACCTAGAAGTGCAGTCAAAGAAGCCAGGACCCGGGGTAGAGGATGCAAAGAGGGGATGGATTTGAATTAGAGATAAAAGGTGGAAATCAATAGGGTTGGGTGATGATTTGACCCTCCCTCCCAGCAACAGGCATGGTACCCACAGCCCAAGTCCTCTGGTCATCCCACACCTTCAATTCTAATTGAAATGTCTGATCCTCACCTCTCCAATAGAGAGGTTGGAGTATAAAAATAAATAAATAAACAAGTGAACAAAAAGCCCTTTTTTATTTTGAAAAATATTTCAAGCTGATAAAAAGCTACAAAAATTATACTGTGACCTGCCTGTATACTCTGCACTTCGATTTATCAGTTAATATTTTAGCATACCTCTTCATTTCTATCTATCTATCTATCTATCTATCTATCTATCATCATGTATCTCTATCTCCATTTGCTAATTATAACTGCTGAGCCATAGGAAGGAAAATTGCATACATTATACCTCTTTATCTGTAAAGGTTTCAGCCTGTATTTTCTAAGAACGAGGACATTTTCTTAGTAACTAAACTGCAATGATCAATTTTGGAATTTTAATGTTAATACAAGATTATATCTAAAATATACTTGTCAACTTTTACCAATTACTCTAATAATATCCTTTATATCAATTTTACCCCACCCCAAATCCAGGGTCTAATTCATGATTATGCATTATGTATAGTTCTCATATTTCTCTTATTTATTTTGGAAATTTTTAAGAATCATTTTTTCTTTGTCCTTCACGATATTGATAATCTTGACAAACATGTCCAAGGTGGTTTTGTAAAATGTCCTCAATTTAGAGTTATTTGATGTTTCCAGATGATTATATACAGGTCATACATTTTGTGCAGAATTACAGCACAAGCAATGTTGGGTCCTCAGTGCACTACATCAGAAGACAATGATGTAGGTACATTTGTTATCAGTGACATTAATTTTAACACTTGGTTAATGTGTCAGCCAGCTTTTCTGCTATAAAGACACTAATTTTCCCCTTGCAATTAATAACTGATCTAGAGGGAGATTCTCTAAGATGTTCACCTGATAGTTTTAGCATCCATTGATAATTCTTGCCCAAATCAATTAGTACTGTGATGTTGCAAAATGTCAATTTTGTAACTCCATCTATTCTGCATATATTAGTTGTGTTTATTTTCTAAAGAAGAGCCATCCCTACTTCTTCCTTGATTTACTTGGTACAAATATGAATTGCCAAAATTTTTTCATGGGTTATAACCATCACTGTCCTTATTAATTTTGATGCTCAAATTGCCATAGATTTGGCCAGTGTGAGGCCCTTCAGGATGTTTTCTACATTGTTGCACACATGATCCTTTGTGTGTGTGTGTGTGCTGCTGGGGACTGAACCCAGGGCCATATGCATGCTAGGCAAACCAGGGCCATATGCATGCTAGGCCATATGCATACACTGAGCCATATCCCCAACCGCATCCCATCATTTTATTAGCACTTTCTTACTGTTAAGAACCAGATGCTCTTGTACTTTGCCTGCCCTGTCCTTGTTCTTTTGTCGGGAAATTGTCTTTAGAAACCAAGATCTATGCTCATTGCTACTGGAGAGTCATTGCCATTTCAGTGAGCAGAGCCAAGAGTGACCTCTAATCCCAAACCAACACTACAGGGTTCTTTTTTTCTTTCCCCCTAGTCCATATTTGTATCTTCTTTTTATCTTAGTGAGGATTCTGAATATTCCTCCAAATAAAAATATTTATTTTTCTCTCAGTTCTATAATAACAATGCAAAAAAATAATTCTAGAAATGCTACATGTATTTCTCTTCCAATAATAGATATATTGTCTATCAATTCATTTTCTGTTGTTATGACAAAACACCTGAGGTTGGGTGCTTTATAAGAGTTTATTTAGCTCACAGCTCTGGTTATTCAAGAGCTTGACACCAGTATCTGCTTGGTCTGATGGTGAGGCTTCTGGCTATCTCACAACATGGAGATGGCATCATGATGGGAACGTGTGTGTGTGTGTGTGTGTGTGTGTGTGTGTGTGTGAGAGAGAGAGAGAGAGAGAGAGAGAGAGAGAGAGAGGACAAGTGGTGAGACAGAAAGCCAAAAGGATCCAGGCTTGCTCTTTTTATAACAACTCACTCTCATGAGAACCAGTTCACTCCTTGAGACCAATAATAATCCCTTCTGAAGATGAACCCCCACAAAGACCTAATTCCTTGGACTAGGACCCACTTCTTAAAGGTTCCACATTGCCACACTGAGGCCCAAGCTCCCAGAACATGAACCTTTGGAGGACATGTTCAAATTATATCCAAATCATAGCACCTACTAAATCAGAGCTCAAGATTTGTTTATAAATCATTTACCTTTGATTGAGGACATATAATTCAAGTACTTCATTCAGAATTAACTGAATTTGTTGTCTAATTTTTCCTCTGTGTGATTATATTATCTGTTTGTTTCTGTTTGAGTTCATTTTTCTCAACTTCCATAGTTATATTTATAAATAAACAAAACAGAATATTTCCAAAATCAAATCTACGTTATATTCAGAGAAGTGTCACTTCCTCCTTTATTCCTTCTACCCCTTCCCACCCATCCCTTGTAGGGTAACCAGTTTCACGAGTTTCTAATTATCTTTTCTGCATTTCTTTTTGCAACACATTCAAAACAAAAATAGGGACCAATACCTGGCAGATACTCCATGGACATAAGAGGTGGGAGACCCAGTGGCAGAGTTATGATCTTCAAAGATAAGAAAGACCTTGTGCAAGAGTTCACATGACTGATTGAATAAGAATTTAGGACTGTCTTCTGTCCATTGTGGGTCACCCTTGATGGGTAGCCATTCCTCCACTGCTTAAGTACCAAAAAGTTAAGGCAACACAATGTGGCCATGAAGAGCATGCACTCTGGAATCAGAGAATGACCACCAACTCCCTGAGTATTGGGCATCTCACTTTATTTCTATGAATTTTTGCTTACCTTACTATATAATGTACTTTCCAGTAAGGAAGAGAAAACTGTTTGGCAAAGCATCTGGTATACTTTGTGTGTTAGTTTTATTTCACTTTCATTATCATTAATGTTACCTTGGGGCAGCTGTTGACTCCCTGAGTGTAGGGAATAAAATACAGGACAACCAGTTATATTTTACCTTCCAGTACACAACAAATCTGTTTTATAAATTATAAGCATATGCAAATTTTAGTATTTGTTTACACAATGTTGTGTATGAATTTTATTAAAAAATACTAAAAATTGTATTTATCATTTTTCTGAAATTCAAAAATTATAAAGATTTTGGCTCAGAATATTTTCTGACTACTCTTCTCTCCTTACAGAATGGATGGAAGGTCACAACCTTGGCTCCTCGCTGACTTATTGTATAAAGTAACTAATACTTCCAACAATTTGCCTTGCTCGTTGCTCTGTGAGGCCAGCAGTCAACTGTGGGCGACTTGCTGATGGAGAAAGCACTAGAATGGCTGACTGTATCCCCAGAACTGCCCTCTCATTTTGCCAATAGCTTCAATCTTCCCACCACTCTCTGTCCAGAGTTGCTAATGAGTGGCAAAATCGACTGCTCTCACCTCTTCTCTCAGCAAGGGCCCGCCTCGCCTCTAGTGGAGGTGCTAATAAGCCCTGACACTGCCCTCAGCAGGAAGCCAGGGAGGAGAAGTAAGAGTCCCGAATTATCCACTCACTGCCACTGAATATTCCAGAACCAGCTATCAAACTAGAACAACCATCCTCTCTCCAGCTTCTCCAGCTTGGTCAGATGTCTCCAGAATCTCTTTCTTGCTTAAGGGTCTACACAGGTCTCTCATGTGTTGATCCTCGCACTTTCAAAAAGTTCAGTTCAGAAAGGGAGTCAGTGACTCTGATTTTTTTTTTTTTTTTTTTTTTTACCACTGGAGCCTGAGGAAGCAGAGAGTACTTTCACTAGAAAGTCCACCTCCTCACCAACACTCTTCTTCCTGTTTCCCCCAGCAGAATGGGTGATGGACACTTGAGAAATGTTGAGCACATTGGAAATGCAGAGGATGAAAGAAGTATTTAAAACCTAGCTTCAGACTGGGAAGGTTGGAGAGGCTTCCACAAGAGCTCAAAAATTTGAGCCTTGCTGTTCCTCTGTATGCTTGTTGGAACGTGTGTGTATACATGTTGAGAAAGGCGTGGAAGGGCACAGACCATGCTGTGACATCCTTTATCACAGGGTAATGGAATGAGGAGGAGATGGGTACACACTGTTAAACATCAGCTTCCCCTGTCTGATTTGTAATAACAGGCATAGATAACTTTTCAATTTAAAAATTTCAATAAAGAAAAAGAGGATAAACAATCTAGGATTTTCTTGTTGGACCACAGTATTTCATATCCTGTGAAACACTTCTCGTTACAGTGGAGATGAATCATTCCCAATCTCCCGAAAGCCTAAACCACAGTGTGGGTAGTTTTGCCCCTTTCTAAGTAAAAAGAGACAATGAATTTCACAAGAAAATTGGCTATTTCATGACACCCCAAGGCCCCAGTTATCAAAGAAGAAAGTATTGGAAAAGGAACCATTTTGAAGGTTCTCCTGCCTGTGGCCCCCCTTACCTAGAAGATGCAGCCTCAGAATTTGCAATAAATTCTGTCGTAAAGGCAACAGTTTTGCCTCTGAGCTTGTGTTTTCTGGCTTGCTAGAATCTCATAGCCCAGCTCACAATCTTTTCTCTGAGTTTTATGAAATTTGGCAGGGAGAAAACAAAGAGTCAGAAAATTCATATTCATACCCCAAATCTTTATCATTTAGGGAAGGAATTCATGTGTACTGATGGATGAAACATCTTTCCACCAGTGATGGCAACAAATGCAAGCAAAATAAAACAGAACCTACTCAGATCTTTTGCAGTGTGGCTCTGGAGAATCTCTGGTCAAATTACATCTCTTGGGGTAAAACAGCAACAGCAGTTATATGAAATAACAATATTCCTGTCTCCCCAAAGCAGCACCAAAGGAGTCTTAGATGTTAGATCAAGAAGATAAATAATGAGGAAAGAAAAAGGAGGATTGAAGGACACAGCAGGTACTCACACAGTGGGTAACAAGGATTTAGCTCACATTCATATAATAGAAGGCTTTCCACCAGGAAACTGGACCAGACCACCAAGAACTAACAGAAACCCTCCTCTCTTTGGCAGTTAGATATTTCTTTATTTCTCTGTGTCAATACATGTCAGTCCTTGCCCATATGGATTGAAGGCACTGAGGCTTTGAGGACTAAGGCTCTTCATAGCTGCTTATTTTGGTCCCTAAGATTTTCTCCCTTTCCATTTTCCTGAACTTCATCTTCCATTCATTGCCGGTGATTTGCATAAGGCCTTGGTTTCCTACATAGAGCAATGCAAGCTCTGTCTTGATCTGAAGACTAAAGAATGCATCCAGATTCCTCAGGATTCTAGAAAATTCCCTTTTGATTTCTTTAATCTCCACCCATAGAGATGCATTACCAAGATTCAGTGGATTTGATTTGTCATTCCTTTTCCAACTGTTTCTCCCAATACATTTTTGCCCCTTGTGTCCTGCTTGGCCTGACATCACATGCTGAATGAGTCAGAGCTGTCTCATCTAAATGCAGTTGACACTAAAATTGTGTTATCGATTTCTGATGCTCTCTTGACTTTCCCTTGTTCCTTTGTAAAAGTTGGTTTAACTAATTTTACTCTAAATATGTAATGCTGGTGCTGGCCCTCTCTCTTTCTTCATTTGCCTTGTTTACCATCATTTATTGGAGTCATCTAAGATGTCAAAATTCTTTTTTTTTAAGATTTCAAAAAATGGATATTTACATTCTAAAATAGTTCCAAATGTCCCATTTTGATCTAGCTCCCTTTTGATTACAATACAACATATCCATGCCAATATGGTGTGTTCCTTCTAGCACATATAGGATAATAGAAAATCAGAATGATAGTGTATAGGTTTAAGCATTAGAAGACCTGGGAGGAATCCTGGTTCCATCACTTACCACCTGTGTGATTTTAATTTAGTAATTTAGCTTCTTTGAGCCTCAGTTTCCTCTTTTATAATTGGGACTTTTTGCATTTATCTTGAAGGGTTTTGTGAGGCTCAAATGAGATTATGTAGGTAGTGGTAGTTTGCTAATAGCTTTACAGCTATTCTATGACATCTCTATACAACTTCTTCTTTGATTGGAAACACAACTAGACAAGGGCTGAATATTCTGTGAAGACCATGAGTCATGACAAGGTGTTCTGTCAGTCACTGGATTAATGTTACCTCTTTCAAGAATCAGCCTAAAAATCAGCCCCTTGAGGAGATACCCTTGAACTCACAGGTCAAAATTAGTTTGTCCTTGTTTGTTCTCTGTTAATACCAACTACAAAATTCCTATCCAACTGGGTAGCACAGGCTTCAGAAAAGTCTAGAAAATTCAGTAGTCAGGAACTAAACGCCTTTTATGAAGATGTAGTAGAAGACATAAGCAATGCTATTATACCATTTATTATATTCACTAAAATAAAATAATAAAGACAGCACCTTAGATAAAGAGAAAATTAATGTACATTGTATGATTAATACACATTTGTTAAGAGAAAACTCTGCAGGCCCTCCCTTCTTGGCTGATTGAATGAAATACTTAAAAGTAAACCATTTTACTTTCTTACAGACAGCTCACTCAATGAATTCACATCTCTGTTGCTTCTCCACCCAAATGTTCAAAGTTTTTCTGGTTCTGTCTTCAAGTTTTCTCCTGACACCTATTGATCGACATAGCCTGGATCATTGGGAAACTCGAGGCTGGAATAATCTATCTTCTCCCTCTATTTAATTTATTAGAGCTTTATCCATAGTGGTTGGGTTCATCCCAACAAATTCATACCTGCATGGAAATCCATTTCAATTCATGATTCCCCTCTTTCCCCTCATGTCCCCCTTCCACCCCCCTTCCACTCCTCTACTATAATTCCTTTTGTTCGTCTATTAACTTATATCTGACTGGTTCTTTATGCTATCCTATCCTTCCCTCCCCCTTTATTTATGAGAGGAAGCATTTGACCTTTGAGTTTCTTGAGTTTGGCTTATTTCACTTAGTAGGATATGCTATCTTCTCTCTTCCGGGAGGCCATTTAGTTTTTGCTCTGTCCATGATTTCATGCAAATCTCTTTGCCACAAGCCTCTCTGATAAACATTTCCATTTCTCCTTTCCCTCTTGAGGTGAGACTCCCAGTTCATATTCCCTCGGTTTCCTTGCTCTCTCCCCCAAAGATTGCAAAAATGTCTTTTATTTCTACTCTGCCATTCATAGTCAATCCCTCATCTACTCTCGGCCACACACTCTGCCCTCCCCTCTCCTGCCATCTAATTGCCTCTAATGGGAATGATATAATGCATTGATACCAGAACTCAGCTTCCCAAAGGACATGCTATAATTTCATGTAGAGGGAACTGAAGTTCTGGAAGATTAGAAAAATCATCTCCTTAGTGTCTCTCTCTCCCCAGGATTGTGAGGTTCTTGAGGGTGAGGACGTTTTTTTATTTACCACTTTATTTCTAGCACCACGTACAAAGCCAGACACACGGGAAGCCTTTGACCCTATTGATTGAGGGAATGTATGCTTGCCAATGGGCCAACTGGTCAACTTGATTTCAGTCAGATCAGATGAACTTTCTTGGATGTCTTATTTCCAATTATAATTTCAGCTACTAAGTTAGAATGCTTAAAAAAAAAAGTGATACAGAAGTCCAGGAGAAAAGGAAGGCAGGGAACAGATTCTATTTAGCTAACAGAGGTAGGGGTAGGAGGATAAAAAGACTGGCCAGGGAGTCTCTGGAGAGTAGCCCAGGTGGGTGGAGAAGGCTTGGTACACTTAGGAACAGACTTCAGAAACGTGTCTCAGGCCTGCCCTGCAGCTGCAGCCCCCTGATGTTATCTCCAGCCTGCTGTCTGCTCTCACAGGGAGGACCATCTGGGAATTTGACCCTCTGCAGACTGATCTAGCTATGTCAGATGCCTAGGGGGAGACTATGTCTACTGTTGACACAGGCAGACCAATGTGTCTGCACGGATTGTACTGCCACATCTCTCTCCATCCCCTCCCCAAGGTCTAGGATCACAGCTTCCTGTGAAGCCATTAATACAAATGTTCACTCTGAGTTCCCATCACCCTCAGCTTGGGTCTCCTCCCAGCCTGTCCAATGCCAAGACATGCACGATTACAACCTCTCTGTCCAGCATGAACGCACTCTGGGGGCAGGAGCAAACTGTTTTTATGAGAACTAAGCATTATTTGTACTACTTTTCCTCTCACACATGAAAAATGAGGAAAAGCTCAAAGAAGCTGAGGTGGTGAGACTTCTGATAATGGGGAAATGGGAACCAAAGAGAAAAAGCACTTTCTTTGCTAGTGAAGGTTCTGAAAATTCCCTACTCAACTATAGAAAATCTGTGGACATGTTCATAATAGAATTAACACATGGAGTCTTATTAGTCAAAAGTGCTAGTGAAAAATATAATGTTCCACAGATTACAATTACTCCAGGACCATGACAAAATAGTGGATCTACTTCTTTTTTTTTTTTTTGAGGCCTCAATTCATTGCAACAAATGACTTGATTTTTTTTTTTAATGAATAGACTTCATTTTTTATAGCAATTTTAAGTTTGCAGAAAAATTCAACAAAAAGTGCAGAGTTGTCAGACCTCTCCCTTCCACAAGTTTTCTCTGCTATTAACTCCGTACATTAGGGTGCTCATTTATTAAATGTTAGTAAATAGTGAGATGTTATTTATCATATATGTGCATTATGTTTGGCATAAATTATATATGATATATTTATTATTATATTTATAAAGGTCCATAGTTTACATTAGGATTCACTCTTACACTTTTTATGGATTTAGACAAACATGTAATGATATGTGTCCATCATTATAGTAGCACATATAGCAGTTTTGCTACCATAAACATCCCCTGTGCTCCATGGCTTCATCCTTCCCCACCCCCTGCAACTACTGATTCCTTATTTAACTATCTCCTCTACCTTCTCCTCCTTTTCTTCCTCTTCTCCTTCTCCTCCTCCTTCTTTCTTTTATTATTCTTCTCCAATGGAATATTTCTTTCAAAAACCTGCCCATACAAAGCCTTTGCTAGGGCTATCTTTTGTGACGTCCTGTGAGGAGATAGGCAACCACAGCAGATAGGTGCTCTCTGGGGTAGAGCATGGTTATGATTTGATCTAGAAATGACCTTGAAAAGTTCATGTTTTGAAAGCATGATCCCTAATGCAGGAATGTTCAGAGGCAAGATGATCAGATTATGAGAGCTTGTAATTTCATCAGTGGATTAATCCATTTGACAGATTAATAACTTGAATGGATTCCTGGGTGGTACATGTGAGGCTGGTGGAGTATGGCTGAAGGAAGGTCACTGGGGGCATACCTTTGGGAATTATATCTTGTCTCTGGCTCCTTGATCTCTCCTTCTACTTCCCAGATGCCACAAACTGAGCAGCTTTTCTCCTCCATGCCCGTCCACTATGTTGTTCTGCCTCACCTTGGGCATAGAACAATGGAGCTGGCTGACCGTGGACTGAACCTCTGAAACTGTGAGCCCCAAATAAACTTTTCCTCTTCTAAGTTGTTCTCACTAGGCCTTTTGATCACAGCAACAGAAAACAGACTGACACAGTCATATATAGCCTGCCAAAGACATAGTCCTTCATACTAGGATACACAGAAGTAGGGCCGTACAAGAGAAAGAGCCAGGTATTGGACATCTGTGTTGTCTAGAGAACACATTACCAGACAGCAAGTGAACCTGCCATCAATGGCTTCTTTTGTTCCTCATTTTGCCTGCTGAAGGCTGTATGCTAAGGAAGGGAAGAAAAAGATAGACAGGCAGGTGGGGAAATAGGGAAGAAGCGGGTGTGCTGCCTTTTGCTTCTGCAGGTTTCTGAGCTTGAGTTGAGCCTATAATTGGAAAGGGAAGGAGCTTTTTATGGGATAAGGATTGATGTTTTGCTTTTGGGTAGAGTTAGAATTTTAATATCTCAAAATAGCCAGAAAAGTTAAGGTATCTATCTGAGATTTCATTCAGGGATGGGGATAAATGGTCTAACAGTGTGAGTGTAGAACAGAAGTGGAAGAAAGAAAATAGAATTGGTTTATATTGATACCGAATTCATGTAGGAACTGCCTTGGCTGTTGTAACATAGATATCTTCTATGGCTGAATATTCATGCTCCCTCCAAAATTCATGTGCTAAAATGTAAACACCAATGTGGCGGTATCAAGGGGAGAGTGCCTTTAGGAGGTGATTGATATGAAGGTGGAGCCTTAGTGAATGGGATTAAGGCCTTCATAAAAGAAGCTTTGCAGCCTTTGCACTCTACCATTCTACCTTCTGCTATGTGGAGACAGTGATGAGGCACCAACTTGGAAGCAGAGAGCAGTCTTCACCAGTCACTAGCACCAGCATCTTAATATAGAATTTCCCAGCCTTCACAACGGAAAGAAATAAATGGCCATTCTTTATAAATTACTCAAGTATCTTGTAATAGTAGTAGAAATAGACCAAGACTATGTCCATCATCAAGGTGTTGGCAGGGCCATGCCCTTTCGGAAGCCTTCAGGGAAAGATTCCCCTTGCCTCTTCTAGGGGGCACAGAGACTTTCAGAAACATTCCAGATCCCAAGTATTCCTTGGCTTGTAGCAACATTACTCTAATTTCTGATGGAGTCTTTCCTCTGTGTCTGCATGTCTCTCTGTCTTCCATAAGAGAACCTTGTGTGTCTGTGTCCAAATTTCCTCTTCTTGTAAGGACACCAGTCATAAAGGAGTAAAGCCTACTCTGATGACCTTATGTTAATCTGGTTCAATCTGAAGAAGCAAATTTACAAATGAGGTCACTTTCATAGGTACAGTATCATCTTTGGGAGTTGTCAGAAGCCACCTGTGAAATGTGCGGGAATCCAATTGGCATGGAAGCCAAGGGGTAGGAGAGTCTGGTATCCGGGAACTCTCAGCAGCACTCCTGCTGGTGAGACTGCCCAATACATGTGATTTCTACCCAAGTTCAGCGCTGCACTGGAGTTGGGATGACCCACTGGAGCTGTATAAATGCACAGCCTCTCAGAGATAGGTGTAGCCTGCCAAGATACCAATCAACCTGTTGACTGCACAACGCCATGCAGCAAGACTTCACCCACTGAAACCCTATTCCTGCCTTTGATGTACTCTCCCTTAAATAAAGGACTGGAGCCATTTTCTAGTTGTTCAATTCCAGCTCCTATGTGGACTGAAACTATCAGGTGCTCTGCTTCCCCTTTATCTAATTCCTGGCTCTGTCTCTTATTTCTTCACTATTTCAGACTTATTTTTTTTTTCAGGTGGCTCATTACCTCCTGAGCAGAAAACTGTCCTAGCAGGGTGCTGGTAGCCACACCATAGGAGGTAGGGAGACACAGCTCAACCGACAACAATTTACCTGACAATAAACTGATTCCATGTGTGCTGTCTTCCAATATTGTCTCACAACCAAAATGCATTAAGTAGGGTGCCACATACGTGAATTCTGCAATTGCTTGATACTGAATGGTGCTCAGAGTGCTCTCTTCACTATCTGTTCTTTATGAGAACAGTGAGTCAGGAGACAGCCTAATAGGAACAAGAGGAAGGGAGAACGAAACAATAAGCCCATCCGTGAGTAGGCCACAGAGACTTTCAGAAACGTTGCAGATCCTCCAGATCCAAACTCTAGCAGATAGTGTCTTTTGGACACATATTCTTAAAATTTGCATAGTTAATCAGATAGGCAAGAATGGAAATGCCAGACTGGAGCCAGGATTGGACACAATCCTTATGTTTTACAACCTACACTATCAGAACACTATTTAGCAAATATTATGTTCTTTGGGAAGAAAGTTCAAAACAGCATTAAAAACATTTCAAAAGCAACATTACCAAAATGCGGGGGTCATATTTCTTAGAAAAGAAAATGAAGAAATTTCCTCCCCCAAGTGAATACTCTGAACATGATTTTGTATGATGGGGAGGAAAAATTAAATGAAAGGGGTGCTCAAGAGTGAAACGTCAGCACTTCTGTCCCGGAAGCTACAGAAAACAGCAACCCTATAACATACGTGCAGACAGCTGGGGAACTGAGCTGACCTTGTTCCTCCCAAACTGCAAAGGTTGAGGCAGACACCCAAAAGAAATCATTAAGGGCATGACAGGTGTGCTAAGATTAAAATCAACAATCATCTGATTTTGTAATTTTACTATTAAAACACATGAGATGAATAGGTTTTAAAATGTGGCATATATACACAATGGAGTATTAATCAGCAATAAAAGAGAATAAAATCCTGGCATTTGCAGGTAAATGGATGGAGTTAGAGAAGATAATGCTAAGTGAAGTTAGCCAATCCCAAGAAACCAAATTCTGAGTGTTTTCTTTGATATAAGGAGGCTGATTCATAGTGGGGATCATGGGAGGAATAGATGAACTCTAGATAGAGCAGAGGGGTAGGAGGGGAAGGGAAGGGGAATGGGGTTAGAAATGATGGTGGAATGTGATGGAAATTATTATCCAAAGTACATGTGTGAAGATATGAATTGGTGTGAATATACTTTGTATAAAACCAGAGATATGATAAATTGTGCCCTATATGTGTAATAAGAATTGTAATGTATTCTGCTGTCATATATAAATAAAAAAATTTTAAAAAACACATCAAAAACTGTTACTGATGGTGGCATATTGGAGGAGAGGGGTACTACGAACCCAGATGCTGAAGTAAAAGGGCATGGAGAAGGAATAGCCTTGCTGAACTTGGACAAAATGTTGATCTTCAGACAAGTGCAATAATTTGCAGACCTCCCACAGTCATCTGCATCCAATTTTCAAATTCAGTTGTAGTTTGAAAAACTCTTATTTTCTACTCAGATCCCACCCATCCACCTATCCATCCATTTGTCCAACCATTTATCAGGAAGGGTTGGATTTAAATCTAGGCTCCACCTCTAGAAACCATAGACAAGTGAAATGATCTCCTTATGCCTTATTCCACGTATCTGTAAAGTGGGGACAATTGTACGGATCCTATGGATTTTTAAGTATTAAATAAATTAATACTTTTTTGTCTTTTGGTAAGTTCTCAATGATTTTAAACTATTTTTAAATTATACTTCTTAATTATAGAGTGTAAGGGCAGGTACACATTTAAAATATAAGATTTCGTTTTCCTGGTTGAAAATAAAGGGAGAGGGCTGGGGATGTGGCTCAAGCGGTAGCATGCTCGCCTGGCATGCGTGCGGCCCAGGTTCGATCCTCAGCACCACATACAAACAAAGATGTTGTGTCCACCGAAAACTAAAAAATAAATATTAAAAAATTCAAAAAAAAAGAAAAGAAAGGGAGAGTCTTCCCTGACTCTCTCTCTTTTGTTTTAGAATTCCCTTTTCTAGCCTTTTGAAGGTATATAAATTTTATGACTAAATAAGCTTCTTGTCAGTGTCACAACTGAGGAATGTTTTCTTCAGGGCCCAGGAGCCCACTTTTTGAAATGTAAACATCAAAGAAACTTTGCTGCTGTCTTCTAGTTCTTGTGGAAGGTAGAAAGTGAGGTGGGAACCTGACTTCAGGGATCTGGAATGTCCCCCCACAAAACTCATGTGTTGAAAACCTGGTTCAGAGATGGAGCTTATAGGCAATGATCAGATGCTGAGGGTTCCGCCCTCACCAGTGGATTTATCCATTTGATAGCCAAATGGACTACTGGGTGGTAGGATCTAGTTGGAGGAATTAGGTCACTGGGAGCATGTCCTGGGAAAGGTTTATCTTATCCCTAGATAAGATAAACTCCCCCCACATCACTCTCCTCTGCTTCCTGGGTGCCATTATCTGAGAAGTTTCCTTTGCCATTCCTTTCCACCATGATGCTCTGCCTCACCTTAGGTTCAAAGAAATGGAGTTGGCTGACCATGTACTCAAACCTCTGAATTAATCTTTCCTCCTCTAAAATGTTCTTGTCAGATATTTTGGTCACAACAATGAAAAGTTGACTAAACAGGCATTTTGCACCAATTTGCAAAACTACCTCCTGTCATTAAGACTAGAGAAGTTTTTGTTTGTTTTTCTTTCTGGATAAAACCAATAGAGATCGTCTTTCCAATTGCCATGACAAAGTTCAGATACGCTATGTGACAAAAGGTGCTGTCAAGTTCTCCTGCTTGAAGACTAGAGAATATGTACATAGAGAGCACTGCATTTGTTTGGCTCTACAAAGAAGGTGAGGTTCTTTACTGATTAAGGGGACGGGAAATTGAAACTTAAACAGGGGACTCGGTTCCCTTAAAAACTCCAGCTCTGAGCACCACACCAACCTCTTTTCAAGGGAGTGCTTGCAATTCCTATGCTGTCAGTCAAAAGTCCAGAATGGACCAGCTAGAAACTTGCCTGGGACTCCCAATAAAACTGGAGAGCAGGAGGGGACACGCCACAACTTCTCCTGAGAGGACTCACTCTCTCTCTCTCTCTCTTGAGATTGTCCCCTTTTACCTTTACCTATTCCTTCTAATAAACTCATGTCTGCCATTCTGAGGAGACATGTCTGAAATTCTTCTGGGGTTATCACAAGAATCTGGATGAGAAAGGACTGCTGAGGCTGCCCAGTTTTGCCCTGTAACACTTACCAGCCAAGGTGCTGCACATTTACCTACATTTTCTTATTTAATCTTCAACTATAAGCCCATAAAGTAGATGCTGTATTTCTCATCATTTTATGGCTGTAGATGCTAATGAAACCATATTCATTTTTATTTATATGTTCATATTTATAATTTACTCATGGTTATAATGGTGAGGAAGTTGAGATTCCAACTCAGGACCTTTTGGCCTCCATCTTTACCAGATGGAGCATATGTGAGTCAGAAAGGAGGGAGTAGAAGCCATGGGAGACACCCAGGAAAAGTGACACCTAGGAGGCGGGCCAAAAGGAGAAGAAAAAGGTGGGAGAGAGATTCAGTAAAGCCCACCTTCCTCCTACCTCAGGTCCCCAATTCTTCTCCAGAGATCCATGATCCAGACCCTCCCATGGCTTTCTAAAGCAGGGGTGGCGAAATGTCTGGTCGTTGCTGTCCTGGTGTCCAGTACACCCACTATTCTTGGTTGTATAGGACACCTGTAGAGGGCTAAGAGATGCATACACACAGGATCCCTTAAATGGACCAGAGATGGAGGCAAGTCACAGGAGCATAGCCAGGAGTCATTCCTGGGATGGGGGTAAAGGTCAGACACGTGGCTGGGACATGATGAAGTCCTCTGTCCTGGCTGCAGTCCTAAGGAATATCACTCACAGGCCCTGCTGGCCCTAATCCACACCAGCAGACATGTGCCAGGATGTTCAGGTTCTGGAAGATTTCTGATGGTTCCCTGAAGAATTCCCATGAGAAAAGTTAACACTGTACACGTGACAAAATCTCAAATAATCATCAGGTAAAAGTAAACCATTCTTCTTCACAGTGGAATACTTTTTAGAAGCTCTGCTCAGTTGCTAATAAAACCCCATGGGTGAGGATGCTTATTGTGCTCAAGATAGAGTTTGAATAAGCACCATGGCAGGCTGGCCTGCCAGTCACACTTAACCAGGTCCCCAGGCATGACCAAAAGACAGCCAGGGGAAATAATGACACCAAGCAGGGATTTCAAATCTAAACTAAGCCTGAGGATGTTCCTTTGTCTTGTAATTCTTTGTGAAAACTTGTATAGTAACAGACCTGGCAGTTTTATTTTTTTAAATAAAAAAAGTAAATTAAATTGAAATCAGAGAAAACATTTGATCTTCATTTTTTGGAGGAGATTGGCTTATTTCACTTAGCATGATTTTCTCCAGCTCCCTCCATTTACCTGCAAATGCCATAATTTCACTGTAAAAAAAAAATCTGCTGAATTGAAATCTGCTGAAATTCTTTCACCCAGAGAATAACAAAGTACTACAGAATGAGTGCCTCAAACAACAGAAATCTATTTTCTTACAGACTGGACGGTGAGATTCTTAGATCAAGGACTTATACTGCATGTATAGGAAACAGTATAGTGTATATACAGATTGGAGCTGTTCTGTTTAAGCATCCCCTGGAGAAGGGGGCATACTTATAAGATGCCTACTGGGGCATACTTATAAGATGCCTACTATGTGCCAGGCCCTGTTGTAACCACTTTGTATCTATTAAATTATTTAACTCTCACAGTGTGTCTCTCCACATCCTAGCATGTGGTCCTCTTCCACTCACTGTAGCATGTAGCTGTATGTCTTGACTTTTGTTCCAATCCCTACTGTGCGCCTTATTCCTAGCACTTAGCTGTGCAGCTCATATGTAATAAGGCTGTATAAATATTTGTTGAAATGAATATACATTAATATGAGACTAATGAAAGCCTCTCTTATAAAATCATTCTTAAATATTAAAGTTTTTTTTTCAAGTGCTAGGACTTGAACCCAGGACCATTGCCATGCTAGACAAAGCGTTCTACCGCTGAGCTACATCCATAGCCCTTTCAAAGGTTTTAAAAACTTGCTTGGGGTTGAGGCAAGCATTCTCAGTTCAGCAAGTTCTATTTCTGGCCACATTTGAATATAATGCATTTTTCTTATTACATGTGAGAAAGGAACAAAAAAAATTAGAAAATTCCCTTACACTTCTAAAAAAAAAGTCTTGGCTAATGGCTGGTGGCAATAGCATTAGTACTACCTTCTCACTTCACCATTTGCAAGATATTTTCAAGTGGTACAGGTTCTGGGCCTGAAATGGAAATAACTGCTCACCCTAGTATGAATGGCAGTGCTTTCACTGGTCCTCTCACTGCCCAACTCCATTGAAGACCCCTTGTTTCTCCACACCCATCAGAGACCTGGATCACTGTTTTAGTCAGCTTTTTGGATTTTTTGTTTGTTTGTTTTTGTTTGCTTGTTTATTTGTACCAGGGATTGATCCAGGGGCGCTTATCCACTGAGCCACATCCCCAACCCTTTTTATTTTTTACTTTGAGTCAGGGTCTCACTAGGTTGCTAAATTGCTGAGGTTGGCTTTGAACCTGTGATCCTCCTGCCTCAGTCTCTGGAGGGACTGGGATTACAGGCACGTGCCACTGTGCTCAGTTTAGTCACCCTTTTCACTGTTGTGATCAAAAGACCTGACAAGAACAATTAGAGGAGGAAAAGTGTATTTGGGGTTTCATGGTTTCAGAGTTCTCAGACAACAGATTGCCAGCTCTGTTCCTCTGGGCTCCAGTGAGGTAGAACATCATGACAGAAGAGTATGGTGGAGGAAAACAGACGTCATGGTCACCAGCAAGCAGACAGAGCTCTGTTCAACAAGGACAAAATGCACATCCCCCTATAGACATGCCACCAATGACCTACCTCCAGCAGTCTCACTATATACCTACAGTTACCACCCAGTTAATCTCTATCAGGGGATTAATGGATGGATTAGGTTAAACCTTTAATAACCCAATCATCTCATCTCTAAACTTTCTTGTGTTGTCTCACACATGAGCTTTTGGGGGACACTTCATATCTAAAGCAGAACAATCACCTTCCGGCCTGGCAAGCTCCGCACTCTCCTCCCTGCACCATGCAGCCCATGATATGCTCCCCTCCCAACACATGCCAAGGACACCCCCCCTCTTCTCTACACCAGCTCTCTGCACTAAAAGCCCTCAGAATAGTCACTTTTACCATGAAGCCCCTTCTCCCAAGCTCCTTTCTAAAGACCTGTTCTTTGTTCCTGGAGCCCACAGGTGCTTGAATTTCCCATGAAGGACTCGACTATGAATTCTCCTGCTTTCCCTTGCACAGAAACACAGAGAAGTTGTACTCCTGTATCTCTAGCCCTGAGAAATCAGAAGCGTGATGCCCAGGGTGTAGGCCCAGGGCCATATTTACATGCTGGAAGGATGTGTGGTCACCATGATTGGTGAGATTCCCAAGGATGGGCCAGCCATTGTCCCTGGCCTGCCTTTCTATTTCTCTTGGCTAAGAGTTCTGAGTCACTGGAATGGCTTCTCGAGGGGAACATTACAGCCATTCACCATGCTCACCCTAGTGACCAACACATCCTGATGCTTGGCTGATGTTAGTTTTTCTTTTTAACACAACTACAGTTCCATTATAAAGGGTGTTACTTGGGAATTGTCATATAGAAGAGACAGCAGACAAATGGAATTGGGTGGGCAAGGTGTGGGGAGGCTTCTGTCCCAGCAGACTGTGGGGACCCCTGAGGTTTAGTTAATATTTAAAAGCCATTTTCCCACCTTTTCTTGTATGCGTGTCCTTATTGCATGGAGTAAGAAGTCAAGATACGCCCTCCTGCAGCTCCTCCCTCCTATTTGCTAGAGCCACTCAGGCTGAATAAATTGATCACAGTCAAAATTGTGAAAAGGCAATCCTAATCACACCACTCGTAATGCCCAGCTATCTGACCAAAAAGAAAATTCCTAGGTTCTGCTTTGTCCTCTTACCAAAAAAAAAAAAAAAAAAAGTAAGAGAACAACAAAATGTGCATAGTCTTTATTAGAATGGTTTCTCCGTGTCCCCTGGAGAGGACATACTGTACAGGAAACACAAAGTATTACATTTAGGGACATAGAAACAGGCAATTCTGAAGAAATGATTTTAAACAAATAATTACTAAAAGAACAGAGCTTAAAAGAATTTAAAAAAAAGAATTTTTTTTATAAAAGGAAGAATTTAACAACTGATTGTCTCCTGTCATAGGTCTCTTGTCCTTCAAAGAGGAAATAAGGCTCAAATGTCCCTCCTGTTGCCATCCATTGTGCACAAAGTGGCCAGAAACCACAACTCTCTCCCTATTGCTCAGCCTTCTTCCCTGGAAACACATGCGTTCCTCACCCTGGGCATCCACAGAATGGTGCAGCTACAGGACACTGTGATGCTATGTGCAGACAGTGGGGGTGGGGGGAGGGAAGCGGAGAGCGATGGGCAGGAGTTGCTTTGAACAAAATCCCTGAGCCAGAGGGGCCAAGACCTGTCAGGGGCTGTGTGTGTATATACATATAAAATCATGTATATATTAAATACATTATATATGTATATATACATACATATACATATGTGTGTATATATATATATATGCATATATATGTGTGTGTATCTAGATGCATATATCTCACCTATTAAACTGCAAAGTTTAAAAATACACCTGGGGTAGCACTATTTTTATTATTCCTGATTGGTGATTAGACTCAGGCTGGTATTGCTTGACTGACTCTTCAAACAATCATATAGTCAAAGAAATTTTCTCTATACTGAAACTTAACCGTTAATAATAACACCTGTTCAGATGAATGACTATTACGACAGGCCACAGACTGAACTGAAGATAGCAACCCTTGGAAGCTACTTTAAAAGCGAGCGTCCAATCATATGTCTTGATCTACACATGCACATAGGACCACCAGGGTTGCAAGAGCAGGTGTGGAGGTTCCCATAGGAAGGTCCCCCAGGGTTGGTAGGGATGACAGGCTTGGGGAGGCCACATGTGTGGCAACTCCACATGGGTTTAAATGAGGTCCTTGGCCAGACACACAGCCTGGCAAGGGACACCAAAAGCCTGGAAAGGGAAGCTTTGAGTGAAGTTTTGATTTAAGAGGGGACACGAGAAGCAAGGGGTAAACTTGCTGCTGCCAGTTGTCACTGGCAGGGAGGAAGCAGAGAGGACACCATGCAGATGAGAGCTCAGGTGGAGAGGAAGAAGGCCCGAGCCTTGGCTCTGCAGCCCAACTCTTGACAAACCTGAGTAACCGCCTGCTCTTAGCTACTGAACAAATCCTTTGGAGCTCACTTGCTCTGAGTTGCTTGTTTTTCTAGACTTAACCTACTCCTCCTGCTTAGTTACTTGTTTTGGTTGACTATAGATAACATCTCTGACGTGTGGGTCATGATGGCAACAGATGATGAAAGTTGTATCCAATCTCCTTTGCCTCCACCTCAGCCCATAACCATCCCCAAACCCTATCCTGGGAGGGGCAAATTTGAGATGTTCTCCCCTCTCCACACAATGGGATGCCTCTTGAATAATCTCTCTTTTGCAAAACTCATCATTTTAGTGACTAGCATACTGGGCAGTGGGCAAAAATGGCCCAGTTCACTGACCTCCAGGGATGCCCACCCACCCAGTGCACATCTGCAGATAAACCTGGACTTTCTCCAGTGCCACAGATAAATCCCTTGGCACCACCTCCTATTCAAGAAAGCTTGAGGCCTCTTCCTGCCTCATGCCTCACTCTGGCCTCCTTACTAGAGTTCCATGGATCCTTGGCTTGCCATTGAAACCCGCCAGCTTCAGACATCTGTTCAAAACCATGCCTCAGTCCAGGGCTGGGGTTTGACTTTTTCACTGAAAGAACAGAAGCTCAGTTTGAAGAAAATCAAGAGGAAATTTTGGAAAGAAGGGACAGGGAGATCATTGAACCTCAGGCATTCCTTGATAGAGGAATCTAGAAGACACGGACTTTTCCTATTGACACTTTTTCCCACTGTGCTTATGTCTTGCTACAAACTGGCTTATATCTTCATGGAAAAATAAAACAACATTATTTCAATAAAAAAATCTCTAAGTTTTATATTCTACAGTTTCAAACAACTTCTGATAACTCTCTGGGTTGTGAGTCTGAAGGTCCCTGTGGAAGCTTTTGAGGGATGCTGGGATCAAATAGCCACTGGTGAAGTTTGGATCTGGAAAAAAAGGTTCATGTGTTTGGAGGCTTGGTTCTACCTGGTGAAAACCCCTGCTTCTCTCTCTCTCTCTCTCTCTCTCTCTCTCTCTCTCTCTCTCTCTCTCTCCTTGTTGCCATGAAGTAACCAGCTCTGCTCTACCATACCTCACCACAAGCCGGAACAATGGAACCAAGTGATCCAGGACTGAAACCCCCGAAACCATGAGCCAAATTTCCTCCTTTAACTTGATTTTTCTCAGGTATTTTTCTCACAGCAATAGAAAGTTCACTAACACACTCACCCTTATCCAAATGATGATGGCTCAGGCTAGTCATGTCACATATTTTGGTAGCGAGGGGTATGTGTGTGAAGATTTATTAACTTACTAGTATTTACCAATTTTTCTTTCATTTCTACCTCTCTTGCTAGCCAAAGAGAATGTTGTCATGAAATACTCAGCATTACATTTGAAGGCTAAATGAGAATATTTATCTAGTATAAATATGTAGTATCTCAGGTATCGCATATTTGTTAGTGACATTATTTCTATTGTTTTTATGCACTGGGGAACTTCCCAGGCTGCTGCCTAAAGAGAACTCCTTCTTGGCCAAGCAACCCTGTTCTTTTATGGGGTTTGGGGGGGTAGTGTAGAAATAGACAGAGATCGGATGGGAGGGGCTGCAGAAGTTTAAAAAGAGTCATAGAGCGGGAGGGAAGAAAAAGAGAGGAGACAAGAAGATGGGGCATGGGTAGAGTGGTGTGATGGGATTCTTGGAAGAGATTCCAGAGATGCTGAGGCACAGAGGGAAGTGGGGTGGGGGGTGTTTAATATGGGTAATGTGTCGGACTCCCTTTAATGTTCTTCAGGAAATGTGAGTAAATATCAGAATACCTCTATAGTTCTTGTTCGTTCTGGGACAATGTGTGACTCTGTTCCATTACCAGAGAACAACCATAGGTAGACTTTATATGATCAGATACACAATTCCAGGTTATAAAAACTCCGAGAGTGGCCAGGCGCAGTGGCACACACCTGTAATACCAGGGCTCAGGAGGCTGAGGCAGGAGGATGGCAAGTTCAAATCCAGCCTCAGGAAATTATCGAGGCCCTAAGCAACTTAGTGAGAACTTGTCTCTAAATAAAATATGAAAAAGGGCTGGGGATGTGGCTCAGTGGTTAAGTGCCCCTGGGTTCAGTCCCTGGTAAAACAAACAAACAAACAAACAAAACCTCTGAGAGTGGCAGTGGGAATGATAATGACATAAAACATTTGCAGGATGTTCACATGAGCCAGGCTCTATGTTTCATGCATTTTGTGCATTTGATTCTTCAAAAACACTACAGGGCAGGAGTATTTAATAAACTTAAAAAATAGATTAAGAAAATGAGGCTTAGAGAAGGTGAATGACAAAGATATTAAATGACAGAGCTGGATTTGGGTTAGGATGGTGTGATTTCCAGAGCAGAGGCTCTGAAACAGGTGAGTGTGGGAGGTGATGAGGGGGTGCAGCTTGCTGTGGAGCAAGGGCTATAGATAAGGGGTGCTGGGCAGACAACCTCGCTGAGGGTACTGCTAAGAGTACTTAAACAAAGTTTAAAAGCAGAGTTAAAGCTCCTGCAAGGCTTCTCTCAGCAGCTTCTCTCCCCTTGCCATTGGGATTTTAGTAAGATGTCTTTATGCTTCACGCTTCACCAGGCCCTACTGAGCTCTCTCTCTTTGGCCTCTTTAAAATCCAAACCCTGATCTGGCTCATCATTCAACTGGAAAATTTGCTCAAGGGTTACTTGATGTAATATCCAGCCATCCTACCTGGATATTTTTCTCCAAGCAGTAAGCAGCTGGCAAAACCACCCAGCACTTAACTTGTATCCTTGCAACCTTAATGCAGCCTGATACCAGAGGACCAGGAAGTACGAGAGTTAGGCCCCAGGAAAAGTAGGAAAGTAAGGCATAGAGTGACATCTGATCCCTCACCCCAGAGGAATCATCAGGAGACAAGGTAGTGAGAACCCAGAGAGAGAAGAGGTTGATGCCAGCCACCACTCTGCCCAGAGGACTGGATGGTCAGAACATGTCAGACACAGCCTGGCAAGCCGAGGCCAACAGGCAGCCTTAGGGTCTAAGGAGCAGAGGTTCCTGCAATTTCACGGTGAGGTAAAGGCAATGAAATGTTTAGTCCAAGACTGCTGTGTCCCCTGCAAATCGTGAGTCTCGTTATTCGTTCATTTGTCTTAAAATGTTACATTTTTCCAACAAAGTTGTCATGCAGGTCACATTTCTAAGTCCACATTCAATTTCTGAAACATTTCCAAGTCCAAAGTGGCCAATCACAGGGCAGCTCACTGAGACAGAGATGGATATTGAGCAGCAGCCCACGGTCAAGGGAAGAATCTGCAACACATAGAAATATCCTCTCTAGCCAAAAACTACAAACCGGCAGA
Source organism: Marmota flaviventris (assembly GCF_047511675.1). NCBI lineage: Eukaryota > Metazoa > Chordata > Mammalia > Rodentia > Sciuridae > Marmota > Marmota flaviventris. The sequence goes on along the minus strand of NC_092503.1, from coordinate 53,601,686 downwards.
CGCCCTAGGGTGCTCGTTAGCTCAAGCTCTTCTCTGAGAACTGCTCAGCATATTAGTAAAGGACAAATTGCGCTTCCATCTCTGATTACCATGGGCTTCTTGGAGCAGCAGGATGAGACTGGAGGGAGGACCCCGTGGGGCCATCGATTCATTCATCATTATGGGTCAAGGTAGTTGTTATGATGAGAGTCAAAGACCCATTAGTGATAATGCAGCCAAAATGGAAACTCAAAATGGCTCAAGCCCGAGGCAGGCACAGAAGCTGTGAATTAAGAGATTGAGTCATCCTTTCTAAGCATAGAGAAAGTATATCAATTTATAGATTGCTACCTAGGCATCAGAGCAGGAGTCAGAGAAACAGGAAAAGGAGGAATTTGCAGGAGCTGAAGCTGGCTTGTATCCTGCTAGGTCATTTCCAACAACAACAATAATAATATGTATAGAACATGACCGTGGTCGGGTGCTCTTCTAAGCACTTCCGTCACTCTGACCTCACTGATAAGAACAGCCCAGGCTGCCTCCTTCTCAGTCTCTCCTTACTTTTTTTGCCCTTTACAGTATGATGCTTTCAGGACTAGTGGGTGCTACAGGTGACCTAGTCTCATGCAAGGAATAATATAGCCATTAGCCTATAGGAATGCTAGAACATCTATCACTAGAGAAAATTGTTGACATTGGTTAAAAGCAAGTCTGCCTGGAAGGAATGCACTTAACATTAAAAAGAAAAAAAATCTGACTATCCACTCTATGTCAGGCACTGGCATAAACATTACTTCATTTAATTCTCACGGTCTTACAAGGCAGATTTTAGTTGGTGAAAACCAAAGTAAAGAGAAATTCACTCAAGTTCTCTCAGCTAAAAGATGCTGGGGATGTAGCTTAGTGGTTGGGTACTTTCCTAGCATGTGTGAGGCCCTAGGTTCAATCCTCAGCAATGAAAAAAGAAAAATTTAAAGAAAGAAAGAGAGAAAAAAAGAAAAGAAGATAATGAGCCAAATGCAATGGTGCATATCTGTAATCTCAGTGACTCAGGAGGCCGAGGCACGAGGATCATGAGTTAAAAGCCAGCCTCAGCAATAGTGAGGCACTAGACAACTCAGTGAGACCCTGTCTCTAAAAAATTACAAACTAGGGCTGGGGATGTGACTCAGTGATCAAGTGCCCCTGAGTTCAATCCCCGGTACCAAAAATAAAAAGATAGGGACATCAAGAATGGAGCCCGGAGAAGAGGAGCAGCCGCCTGCTGAGAGGCTGAGCCGCCCCCTCCCCCTGCGCCAGCATAGTAGAGGGAACTGGGACCAAACACAGAGCAGGCACAGCGGCCTGCTGAGGGGCAGAGCCGCCCCCCACCCCCCTCGCCTGCCAGGTAGGGGAAGGGTGACCACCGACAGAAAAGGCCCAGTGGCCCAGGGCGGGACAGAGCTTCCAATCACTCCTGCAAGGTAGGCGGGCCTGCGACCCACTGGCAGAAGAGGAGCAGCCGCCTGCTGAGAGGCTGAGCCGCCCCCTCCCCCTGCGCTGGCATAGTAGACGGAACTGGGACCAATCACAGAGCAGGCCCAGTGGCCTGCTGAGGGGCAGAGCCGCCCCCCACCCCCCTCGCCTGCCAGGTAGGGGAAGGGTGACCACCGACAGAAAAGGCCCAGTGGCCCGCGGCGGGACAGAGCTTCCAATCACTCCTGCAAGGTAGGCGGGCCTGCGACCCACCGGCAGAAGAGGAGCAGCCGCCTGCTGAGAGGCTGAGCTGCCCCCTCCCCCTGCGCTGGCATAGTAGAGGGAACTGGGACCAAACACAGAGCAGGCCCAGCGGCCTGCTGAGGGGCAGAGCCGCCCCCCACCCCCCTCGCCTGCCAGGTAGGGGAAGGGTGACCACCGACAGAAAAGGCCCAGTGGCCCGCGGCGGGACAGAGCTTCCAATCACTCCTGCAAGGTAGACGGGCCTGCGACCCACCGGCAGAAGAGGAGCAGCGGCCTGCTGAGAGGCAGAGCCGCCCCCTCCCCCCCGCGCCTGCAAGGTAGTCGGAACTGAGACCACCATCAGAACAGGTCAGACCTGCAACTGAGAGACAGAACAGGCCCAGTGGCCTGAGGAAGGGTAGAGCCGCCCCCCCCCCCCCACGCCTGCAAAGTAGGCGGACCTGCGACACACTGGCAGTACAGCCCCAGAGGCCTGCAGAGGGGCAGTGCCACTGCCTGCGCCTGCAAAGTAGGCAGAACGGCGACCACCGACAGAACAAGCCTAGCGGCCCGCAGAGGGGCAGAGCCGCCGCCCGTGCCTGCGAGGGAGACTTTGCAACTATACAAGACCAATATAAATATATAGGGGGAAAATTCAATAGCACAACAGTTTCACCAAGAAGAAAGGAACGCGAACAGTATGAAGAGACAAGGAAAGAAAGGACCACAAGCATTGCAGGTCAACTCAACTTTAGAAGAGGTAATAGCTGCAGCTGATGGAATGTCAGATAAAGAATTCAGGATATACATGCTTCAGATGATCTGGAGTCTCAAGGAAGACATCAGACAGCAAAATCAGACAATGAAAGATCACTTCAACAATGAATTACATAAACAAATCCAAGAAGCAAAAGATCAACTATACAGGGAAATAGAGGTTATAAAAAACAAACAAACAGAAATCCTAGAAATGCAGGAAGCAATAAGCCAACTTAAAAACTCAATTGAGAATACTACCAGCAGAGTAGAACACTTAGAAGACAGAACATCAGACAATGAAGATAAAGTATTTCAACTTGAAAAGAACATAGACAGCTCAGCAAGACTGTTAAGAAACCATGAGCAGAACATCCAAGAAATATGGGATAACATCAAGAGACCAAATTTAAGAGTCATTGGGATACAGGAAGGAACAGAGTTTCAAACCAAAGGAATGAGCAATCTATTCAATGAAATAATTCGAGAAAACTTCCCAGACTTGAAGAATGAGACAGAACCCCAAATCCTAGAAGCCTACAGGACGCCGAATGTGCAAAATCATAAGAGACCCACACCTAGACACATTATAATGAAGATGCCCAACATACAGAACAAGGAGAGAATTTTAAAAGCTACAAGAGAAAGGAAGCAGATCACATTTAGGGGTAAGCCAATCAGGATAACAGCTGATCTTTCAACACAGACTCTGAAAGCTAGAAGATCCTGGAATAACATATTTCAAACACTGAAAGAAAATGGGTTCCAACCAAGAATTGTGTTTCCAGCGAAATTAAGCTTCAGGATGGAAGATGAAATTAAAACCTTCCACGATAAACAAAAGTTAAAAGAATTTGCAGCTAGAAAACCATCTCTTCAAAACATCCTTGGCAAAACATTACAGGAAGAGGAAATGGAAAATAACAATGAAAACCAACAGTGGGAGGTAGGACACTAAAGGGGGGAAAATAATCAAAGTGGAAAACAAACCATGTTTAGTAACATAAATAAACAAATATGGCTGGAAGAACAACCCATATCTCAATAATAACCCTAAATGTTAATGGCTTAAACTCACCAATCAAGAGACACAGGCTAGTAGAATGGATCACAAAACAAGACCCAACAATATGCTGCCTACAGGAAACGCATTTGATAGGAAAAGACATACATAGGCTGAAGGTGAAAGGTTGGGAAAAATCATATCACTCATATGGACTTCGGAAACAAGCAGGAGTATCCATACTCATATCAAATAAAATAGATTTTAAGCCAAAGTTAATCAAAAGGGATAAAGAGGGACACTACATACTGCTCAAGGGAACCATACACCAACAAGACATAACAATCATAAATATATATGACCCAAACAATGGTGCAGCTATGTTCATCAAACAAACTCTTCTCAAGTTCAAGAGTCTAATAGACCACCATACAATAATCATGGGAGACTTCAACACACCTCTCTCACCACTGGACAGATCTTCCAAACAAAAGTTGAATAAGGAAACCATAGAACTCAATAACACAATTAATAACCTAGACTTAATTGACATATATAGAATATACCACCCAACATCAAACAGTTACACTTTTTTCTCAGCAGCACATGGATCCTTCTCAAAAATAGATCATATATTATGTCACAGGGAAACTCTTAGACAATACAAAGGAGTAGAGATAATACCATGCATCCTATCTGATCATAATGGAATGGAACTGAAAATCAACGATAAAAGAAGGAAGGAAAAAGAATATATCACTTGGAGAATGAACAATAGGTTACTGAATGATCAATGGGTTATAGAAGACATCAAGGAGGAAATTAAAAAATTCTTAGAGATTAATGAAAACACAGACACAACATATCGGAATCTATGGGACACATTGAAAGCAGTTCTAAGAGGAAAATTCATTGCTTGGAGTTCATTCCTTAAAAAAAGAAAAAACCAACAAATAAATGATCTCATACTTCATCTCAAAATCCTAGAAAAAGAAGAGCAAAACAACAGCAAAAGAAGTAGAAGGCAAGAAATAATTAAAATCAGAGCTGAAATCAATGAAATCGAAACAAAAGAAACAATTGAAAAAATTGACAAAACTAAAAGTTGGTTCTTTGAAAAAATAAACAAAATCGACAGACCCTTAGCCATGCTAGCGAAGAGAAGAAGAGAGAGAACTCAAATCACTAACATACGGGATGAAAGAGGCAATATCACAACAGACACTTCAGAAATACAGAAGATAATCAAAAATTATTTTGAATCCTTATACTCCAATAAATTAGAAGATAGTGAAGGCATAGATAAATTTCTTAAGTCATATGATCTGCCCAGATTGAGTCAGGAGGATATAGACAACCTAAACAGACCAATATCAATTGAGGAAATAGAAGAAACCATCAAAGGACTACCAACTAAGAAAAGCCCAGGACCGGATGGGTATACAGCAGAGTTTTACAAAACCTTTAAAGAGGAACTAATACCAATACTTTTCAAGCTACTTCGGGAAATAGAAAAAGAGGGAGAACTTCCAAATTCATTCTACGAGGCCAACATCACCCTGATACCTAAACCAGACAAAGACACTTCAAAGAAAGAAAACTACAGACCAATATCTCTAATGAACCTAGATGCAAAAATCCTCAATAAAATTCTGGCCACTCGGATACAAAGGCACATCAAAAAAATTGTGCACCATGATCAAGTAGGATTCATCCCTGGGATGCAAGGCTGGTTCAATATAAGGAAATCAATAAATGTTATTCACCACATCAATAGACTTAAAAATAAGAACCATATGATCATCTCGATAGATGCGGAAAAAGCATTCGACAAAGTACAGCATCCCTTTATGTTCAAAACTCTAGAAAAACTAGGGATAACAGGAACATACCTCAATATTGTAAAAGCAATCTATGCTAAGCCTCAGGCTAGCATCATTCTGAATGGAGAAAAATTGAAGGCATTCCCTCTAAAATCTGGAACAAGACAGGGATGCCCTCTCTCACCACTTCTGTTCAACATAGTTCTCGAAACACTGGCCAGAGCAATTAGACAGACGAAAGAAATTAAAGGCATCAAAATAGGAAAAGAAGAACTTAAATTATCACTATTTGCAGATGACATGATTCTATACCTAGCAGACCCAAAAGGGTCTACAAAGAAACTATTAGAGCTAATAAATGAATTCAGCAAAGTGGCAGGATATAAAATCAACACGCATAAATCAAAGGCATTCCTGTATATCAGCGACAAATCCTCTGAAATGGAAATGAGGACAACCACTCCATTCACAATATCTTCAAAAAAAATAAAATACTTGGGAATCAACCTAACAAAAGAGGTGAAAGACTTATACAATGAAAACTACAGAACCCTAAAGAGAGAAATAGAAGAAGATCTTAGAAGATGGAAAAATATACCCTGTTCATGGATAGGCAGAACTAACATCATCAAAATGGCGATATTACCAAAAGTTCTCTATAGGTTTAATGCAATGCCAATCAAAATCCCAAGGGCATTTCTTGTAGAAATAGAGAAAGCAATCATGAAATTCATATGGAAAAATAAAAGACCCAGAATAGCAAAAACAATGCTAAGCAGGAAGTGTGAATCAGGCGGTATAGCGATACCAGACTTCAAACTATATTACAGAGCAATAGTAACAAAAACAGCATGGTACTGGTACCAAAACAGGCGGGTGGACCAATGGTACAGAATAGAGGACACAGAAACCAATCCACAAAACTACAACTATCTTATATTTGATAAAGGGGCTAAAAGCATGCAATGGAGGAAGGATAGCATCTTCAACAAATGGTGCTGGGAAAACTGGAAATCCATATGCAACAAAATGAAACTGAATCCCTTTCTCTCGCCATGCACAAAAGTTAATTCAAAATGGATCAAGGAGCTTGATATCAAATCAGAGACGCGCCGTCTGATAGAAGAAAAAGTTGGCTACGATCTACAGTCGGTGGGGTCGGGCTCCAAATTCCTCAATAGGACACCCATAGCACAAAAGTTAATAACTAGAATCAACAAATGGGACTTACTCAAACTAAAAAGTTTTTTCTCAGCAAAAGATACAATAAGAGAGGTAAATAGAGAGCCTACATCCTGGGAACAAATCTTTACTCCTCACACTTCAGATAGAGCCCTAATATCCAGAGTATACAAAGAGCTCAAAAAATTAGACAATAAGAGAACAAACAACCCAATCAACAAATGGGCCAAGGACCTGAACAGACACTTCTCAGAGGAGGACATACAGTCAATCAACAAGTACATGAAAAAATGCTCACCATCTCTAGCAGTCAGAGAAATGCAAATCAAAACCACCCTAAGATACCATCTCACTCCAGTTAGATTGGCAGCCATTATGAAGTCAAACAACAACAAGTGCTGGCGAGGATGTGGGGAAAAGGGTACACTTGTACATTGCTGGTGGGACTGCAAATTGGTGCAGCCAATTTGGAAAGCAGTATGGAGATTTCTTGGAAAGCTGGGAATGGAGCCACCATTTGACCCAGCTATTCCCCTTCTCGGTCTATTCCCTAAAGACCTAAAAAGAGCATGCTACAGGGACACTGCTACATCGATGTTCATAGCAGCACAATTCACAATAGCTAGACTGTGGAACCAACCTAGATGCCCTTCAATGGATGAATGGATAAAAAAAATGTGGCATTTATACACAATGGAGTATTACTCTGCATTAAAAAATGACAAAATCATAGAATTTACAGGGAAATGGATGGCATTAGAGCAGATTATGCTAAGTGAAGCTAGCCAATCCCTAAAAAACAAATGTCAAATGTCTTCTTTGATATAAGGAGAGTAGCTAAGAACAGAGTAGGGTCGAAGAGCATGAGAAGAAGATTAACATTAAACAGGGATGAGAGGTGGGAGGGAAAGGGAGAGAGAAGGGAAAATGCATGGAAATGGAAGGAGACCCTCAGAGGTATACAAAAGTACATACAAGAGGAAGTGAGGGGAAGGGGAAAAATAATACAAGGGGGACAAACGAATGTCAGTAAAGGGGGCAGAGAGAGAAGAGGGGAGGGGAGGGGAGGGGAGGGGGGATAGTAGAGGATAGGAAAGACAGCAGAATACAACAGACACTAGTATGGCAATATGTAAATCAATGGATGTGTAACTGATGTGATTCTGCAATCTGTATATGGGGTAAAAATGGGAGCTCATAACCCACTTGAATCAAATTGTGAAATATGATATATCAAGAACTATGTAATGTTTTGAACAGCCAACAATAAAAAATAAAAAAATAAAAAAAAAAAAAGAAAATGATTTCTCAACTCATGTAATTTTCAGACTACATTGGCAAAATGTAATATTGAGATTTAGTTCAGATAATATTCCAAAGGGAGGAGTTTCTAGCTTGAGGAGTTTTATATGTCAGGGAAAGTTTATGAGTAACACAAATTTATTTTCTTTGAGGAAGAAAATGGTAAATGGGGGTAATGGGAAATGGTAAATTGTATAAAATACAATGTTTCTGTTAAAACCTTTAAAAAGTTCTGGAAGTTCTGTGTAACTGTTCCTCAGTTCCCTAGTGCCCCAAAGGATCCCAACATGTTTTTTTTTGTTGTTTCTTTCTAAAGGTTTTTAACTATGTGTACAGAATAATTTTTCCTCCCTATAATTTTGATCCTAGGATTGAATCTAGATAGAAAAATTATTCTAGGTAAATTTTATTTTCACTTAAGCCATGTGCTTGGAATGTATCTAGTCCAAAAAGTGAACAATATGTATAATTAAAAGTCAATTTTTCTGTACCTAACACTATTGCTTTTCTCTTTAATTTCATCCCTGCATTAATAAAATACTCAAAATTAAAATTCAGGTGAAGTTTAAATACTCAAAATGAATACTCAAAACTCACCGTGAAACTTAGGAAAATGAAATAGTAAACACATGCCTTTTTAAACCTTTATTTCCTGTTGATGATTCGGATTAAAATTAAACAAGTTTGAAAAGAAAAAAAAAAAAAAAAAAGAATGGAGCCCGTATCCTAGCACTAACAATATCCAACATGTTCCTTCCCTTATACCCCATGGCCTAGCACTATGTTAATATTTTTCATTTTTAACTACTTAACAGTGTGTTTTTAACAAATAAGGACTTTAACAAAACATAACCACAGTACAATTATCATACCCAACAAAATCGATAAGAATTCACAATATATCCCTTGTCTCATTTTCCCAATTAGTCTTAAATAAATATTTTTGAATTGGTTTGTTCAAATCAGTAGCCAAACAAGACCCACACCCTGCATTTAGCTGATATGCCTCTTTGGCTTTTTTTTAAAAATGTGAAAAATTTTCAAACTTACAGAGAAGCTGAAAGGATAGTATAATAAGCCTCAGTGTACCTTCCAACATGAGCCACCAAAGTTGATATGCCTTAAATCTCTTCATCTATATTGCCCCAACTCAATTTTAGAAAGCACCATTTATTTCTGAACTATATTGGGCCTCTTTAACTGTAGAATTCCCACGCATTTAATATTTCTGATTAATTGCTCAAGGTGTCATGCTGATTAATTACTTATAGGATTCCTTTATGTCCCATATTTCTTGTGAACTGGGAGTTAGACCCAGAGTTTGATAATATTATAATTCTTGGAATTTTTTGGAGGGAAGGAGAATAATACTCCGTAACAATACTTCCTGTTATGTATTTTCTGCGCATCACATCAGAATGCTCATATCTAGTTGGTCTAACCTTGGATTTAGGTGAGGCTATGATTTGGATGCATTTGACCCACAAGGATTGGCGGTGTGATCCTCGGTGTGGTGGTGTTGAGGTGAGGAACCTTTAAGAGATGCGGTCTAGCTGGGGCTATTAGGTAACTGGGGGTGCTGCGCACAGAAGGACCCTGGTTGGTGCTCAAGTGAATTGTAAAAGAAGGATCCTTTGTCCCTGAATCCCTCTCTGGCTTCTTGTCTTGCAGTGTGATCTTTACTTTTTGCACACACACACCCACCATGATGCCATCTGCCAAGATGTGATGTAGCCAACGGGTTCATCAGAGGCCAAAAAGATAGAGCTGCTCAATATTAGTGTTTTAGTCAATTCTTTCTCCACTGTGACAAAAGACCCGACAAGAACAAGTTTACTGGAGGAAAAGTTTATTTGGCACTCACGGTTTCAGAGGTTTCAGTCCATAGAAGGGCAAATCCATTCTTTGTGACCCAAGATGAGGCGGAATATAAAGGAATAGAGGTGTGACAGGAGGAAACAGCTCAGGACATGATAACCAGGAAGCAGAAAGAGAGCTCTCCCTCACCAGGGACAAAACATATACCCTGAAGGCACAACCCCAGTGACCTACCTCCTGCAGCCACACTCCACCTGCCTACAGTCACCACCCAGTTAACCCATTCAACTGGATGAATGGACTGTTTAGGTTAAGGTTCTCCTAATCCAATCCTTTCACCTCTGAACTTTCTTGTCTCATCTCACACATGAGCTTATGAATTGGATTTTCAGCCTCCCAAACTGTGAGCTAAATAATTATTTTTTTTAAAATTTTATAGAGTACCTCGTCTTAGGCATTTTGTAAATGCAACAGAAAATGGACTGATTCAGTTGGCCTCAACTTGACCCCCACATCATACACTCCCCTGACAACTTTCTTCTTTGTTGTTTTGTTGCCATGCTGAATACTGCCGGAGCATTATTTCTTAGGGTTTGCAAAGTGGTGATTTCCCAATTCTATTATTCTGACTGTACTTACTAGTTGTTTGTTCTATAAAGAATCAGTATGGAGATTCCTTAGAAAACTTGGAATGGAACCACCATTTGATCCAGTTATCCAACTCCTCAGTTTATACCCAAAGAACTTAAAATCAGCATACTACAGGGTTGCAGTCACATCAATGTTTATAGCAGTTCAATTCACAATAGCTAAGCTATGGAGCCAACCTAGATGCCCTTCAATAGATGAATGGACAAAGAAAATGTAGTATATATATATATGCACAATGGGATATTACTCAGCCTTAAAGAAGAATGAAATTATGGCATTTGCCAGTAAATGGATGGAACTGGAGAGTATCATGCTAAGTGAAACAAGCCAATCCCCAAAATCAAAGGCTGAATATTCTCTTTGATATGTAGATGCTAACCAACAAAAAGGGGGCGAGTGGGGGGGAAGACTAGAAATTCATTGGATTAGACAAAGCGGAATGAAGGAAAGGGTGGGGGATGGGAATAGGAAAGACAGTAGAATGAGTCAAACCTAACTTTCCTATCCTTATATATGAATACACAACCAGTGTAACTCCACATCATGTACAACCACAAGAATGGGATCCTAATTAGAATAAGCTGGGCTCCATGTATGTATAAGATTTCAAAATACACTCTACTGTCATGTATATCTAAAAAGAACAAATAAAAAAAATAATCAAATAGCGACTATTTGATTGCTCTTAGGTAGTGTTTATTTTGGAAAGGCAGGATAATTACTTGATTCTTTTCTCTATTTGTATGTTTTCAGAATAATGAATTGATACTCTAGCAACTTCTGCAGGTGACTAAGGAAGTTTTACCAACTGTGCAGGGGACGAGGGGCAAGGGGGGATATGAAGTAGTGTCAGAACCCAGGGCTGTTTATGTGTTTGATATGTTTCAATCAATTGCAGTAATTTTTTAAATGTTCAAAGTGTCTCACCTTTGGCCAGTGGGAGCCCCTTCAAGTTGGCTACCATGTTATTTTATGATTGAAGCAATCTTTGACAGCCCTCTGCCTTTTAGGCATGACAAGATGTTCCAGCTCAAGGAGTTCTTGTTCCTTTTAGTGGAAAATGGCATCTACGCTACAGCCCAGGAACTCGGGGTGTTTGTTGTTATTACATTATTGTTGCTTATAAATCTTTTCAGTAGACGTAACTAGGAAATATCAAGTTTTTAGAAAAATAAAAATAAGTCATGAGTTAATACAGATATTTTCAATTTAAAGCAAGAATTATAGGATAAAACTTTCTTATTTTGTAATTTATATTTCTATGTTTTATCTCGTCCTGAAAATCTTGGTTCTTTTCTAACAATATTGGACAAATATGTTTGTTCCATCTTATTTTCTACCTTTGTGATGACAGTATCAACATTACCAACTGCAATTAGACCACTGAATACAGAGTAAGATTTCTTGATACCTCTGAGGTTCTTTTTTTTTTGTCCTTGGGATAGATTCCTAAGCGAATGTGTACTGAAAATACTGTGATTTAAAGTTATTTGAAACAAGCCTCCTATGTGTGGTCAGATTCTTTTTCCAATATGGTGTCCAATTTTTAGGGTATTGTTTTTATTTAGTTAATTTAAAAATCATATAAAACATTTACTGGTTCCAAAATCAAATTCTAAAACAAGGTTCATTTAGAAAGGTCCAACCTCCATTCTACTTCCTTCCTTCCTGGGCTTGCCCAGCCCAGTGGTAACTTATTTTGAATGTGAGTCTGCAAGATCAATGATCTGAAGTGCAGCGAATGCTTCAGTATGCAGACAAAACTGAGAGTAAGTCCCCATGTCCAGGACGCAGAGTCTCAAGTGCACAGTGTGGCTAGGGTTTTCTGCTTAGGCACTTGAAGATGGGGAAGGGCAAGCCTGACTGTATCACTTGCACTCAGGCATTTGCCCTTTCATTCATTCATTTATTCACCTGGGTTCTGGGAGCACAGTTACTGCTCCCACTCACAGAGCTGGAGGTGGAGACCGATCACTTAGAAGCAATGAATGGGCTGTAAGAGCCACCATGGATTATGATGACCAAGATTGTCAGGGTGAACCTGAGCAAGGAGCTTAACCCAGACCAGGAGGAGCAGAGGTTTCCTTTCACCAGGAAAGGTTTCCTCATTGAGGTGGTACCTAGGCAGAGTCTTCAGAACAAGAAAGTACTGACTGAACTAAGGTTGGGAAGGGCAAAAAGTGAGAAGAGGATACAAGAAAAGAAAATAGCATGAACAAAGGCCTAAAGATGCAAAGGAACGGAGGAGTCTGTAGGGAGTGATCAGTGTTTTGCTGTTTGGGGCAAGAGGGATAAGAAGGTGAGAGACTGGTGGGGCTGTCAGTCCAAGTGAGATCTGGGAGAATACTGTGAGGCACAGGGTCTGTCCAGCAGCCAGGTTTAACTCTTTCCCTACCATCTCTGGGCTCAGGCCAAGCTTAAGTGATGTTACTGGGCCACATGGAACAGGGTTTGCCGATTGACATAGGCTTTTTGTCCTACTCTGTGCATTGCCCCAAGCAACCAAGATACTATGATGTCCTGGGTTGCCTTCCTCTGTTATTCTGCGGGGAAGGGAGTTAATTCCATTCCAATATTGACAAGTATCAAATATAAATCAAGAAGTAAGATTAGGGGGAAAAACAAAATAACAAAGACAACAACAATAAAAGACAATTCTAACTCAACATTTTTTCAATCATTTGAGTAATGGCCCTCAGTAAGAAATTTTGCCCCATGTTCTTGTTCCCACACACACAGGCACACACACAGGCACATACACACACACACACGTTCACGATCACATGTATGTAAGCACAACTAGAATTTAATGAAATAATACGTGCTTTTACTATGAATAGTGAAGTGCACTCTGACATTTCTTACTTTGTTCTGTTAATAAAAGGATGTTGGTTGCTATCTACTAAATTGATTTTCTGACCCATAAGTAGGTCGAAATCTGCAGCTTGAAAAACTAAGTGTCTGCCTGGAAATCCAACAGGCCTCATGAAAGGAGACAAATATGGTCTCTGATCTCAGGGTCTGATCCTGCCACAGCCTGACAGGAGTTTAGATCAGGGGTATGAAAACTATGAATTATGGGTGGAGGCTGTCTTGCCACCTTTGTTATTGTAGCCTGCAAGCTAAGAATAGTTTTTACATTTCAATGTTTTTTAAAAATACATGAAGACAATTGGGATAATCTGTGACACAATTCAAATTTCAGGGTCCATAAATATTTAAATGTCCATGGTAATATTCCAATAATGATGAAGCACAGCCACACTCATTTTTTTACATATCAGCTATGGTTACTTTTTGCGGGGGGAGGGGGGTACCAGGGATTGAACCCCAGGGTGCTTAGCTACTGAGCCACATCCCCAACCCATTTTATTTTTCATTTTGAGACAGGGTCTCACTAAATTGCTTAGGGCCTTGCTAAATTGCTGAGGCTGGCCTCAAACTTGCCATCCTCCTGCTTCAGCTTCCTGGGCCACTGGGATTACAGACCTGTGCCACCACGCCCGGCTGCTATAGTTACTTTTGCACTACACTGGCAGAGTTGAGCAGTTGCAACTGCATAGCCTGAAAAGCCTAGAATATTTACTCTCTGGTCCTTTGTAGGAAACATGTCCTAACAGGCCTCCCTGGGTAGAGGCTCAGGGTTTGCGCAGGATGCTCAAGCTGGCTCTTTTGTCTTTTTCTTTCTGTGAAGTCAATGTTTTTTTTTTTTTCCATATTTTTTTACTGGTGCATTATAGTTGTGCATAATGATGGGATTTGTTGTTACATATTTGTACATGCACACGATATAATAATATAATTTGGCCCAAATCACTCCCCAGCATGGCCCCCCTCCTGCCCCTCCCCCACCCCATCCCTTTCCTCTACTGATCTCTTTTGATTTTCATGCAATTCCACCCTCCCCCACGTACACACACCTTTCTTTTCCTTTGTCCTCTTAGCTTTCACATAGGAGAGAAAACATATGACCCTTGACCTTCTGAATTTGGAAGCCAGCTCTTGGACTTGATTTCTTCCTCAAATGCTTCCTCTTCTATTTGCCCCCCATAGTTCAATCCACTTCAGCCCCCAAAGAATGAACTTCTCCACCCTCCCACCTGACCTAGGCTCTTGTCCAACCTTAAGTCTCCCACCCTAGCCCAGCTCAACTGGGAGAAGGCACTGGAAAAGGTGGGCAGAAAGCCACAGACACAGTAGCTTCCATGGGAGGAGTCAGGACCAAGGGCTGGTGGTCCTCCCCAGCCTTTTGGAGGCTGACTTCCCTGAGGTGGGAACTTAGTTTTGGAAGTTTTGCACTGAGGTACCAATTCACTCACGAAGCAGGACGGAGAAGAGAGGTTTCTGAGATGACCTCATGTGTTGTTCCTCACTGATCTCTGACTCTGCCTCAAGAGGAATTATCCTAAACTTCTTATCCTGGTGAGGGGGAAGTTGTGTGAAATTGGATGTCCCCAAGGAATACTACACGAAGCAGAAGTGAGCCCACCTGGCACTGAGAAGTGACCTGTGTAATGGTGGTGGGGGAGAGAAGACCCTGCCCCATCACGCTGTGACAGCTCAGGGATGCAGCTCCTAACCGTGCTGACACAGGGGGATCCACATTTGTGGGCTGAGAGGGATGGCCCTCACCAGTGGGTTGGGGAAAACAAAGGATCCGGTGAAAATCTCAGACACTCATCCAAATTGCCCTAAGCTTTTGACAGAGGGAGAGGGGCAGCACCCAGGAGAATTATGCGAGGACAGAGGGTCCAGCCAGGTCTGTTGGGGAAAGGTTTGTGCCAAAGTGAATGAAGAAGCCACCTGGTGGTACAAGCCAGGGGGAAAGGGCCGGGGAGAGGAAACTAATGTGCACTGAGCACCTACTGTATGCCTGCACTGTGCTGGGCTATCATATGTGAATGTTAACATATTAACTCCTTTCCCAAGCCTCTGACTTCAGGTCTGACCCCATGTGACAGGGGAAGAAGCAAAGGTTCTAAAAAGTTAAAAGATTTGCCAAGAGTCATAGCTGGTGAAAATCCAACATTCCAGAGATTCCAATCATAGTTGACTTTCCTTATTATTTTTATAGAAACATGCACCTCTTTGAGTATCCTCTCAAGACTATGATAAGAGCTGAGGAAATCATGGGCCTCCACTGGTTAGATTACCTCCTGGTGGGTGGGTATGTCTGTGAGCACACCAGGCCCTGCATACTGCCGGTAGTAAACAAATGCTTACTGCTTCACTCATGGACATGGGAATTTCTGCCTAAGAGTGATAGTACACTTTAGACCGCAACAAAAATAGCTACTAATTTTGAGTAATAACTACATATCAGGCACTATTTAGGAAACTTATATGCACTGAGTTATCCTCAAGTCATGTGTTAGACACTTTCATTACCTCCAATTGTCAGATGAGGATCCATGTGTGGAAAAGTTGCATTATTTGCCTATAGCCATGTATTAGTCAGCTTTCTGTTACTGTCACAAATACTTGAGATAATCCACTTAAGAAGAAAAAAGGGTTATTCTGCCTGAGGTTTCAGTTCATGATCAGTAGACACTGTTGCTTTGGGTAAGGCAGCACATCATGGCAGAAGCATGTGGCAAAGTGAAAACGTTCATCTCATCGCAAGGGAACAAAAGAGAGAGATAAGAAAAGAAATTGGGATCTCTCTCTTCCCTTGGAGTGTACCCCCCAATGACATAAAGACCTCCCACTAAGCTCTACTTCTTAAAGTTCCCACACCCTCCAATACTGCCACTCTGGGAACCAAGACTTTAATACAGGGGCCTTTGGAGAATATTTAAGATCCAAACCATAGCAAGCCATGTAAATCATAAATAGAGGTGTGGGAATTTAAGCCTGGATGGTCTTGCTCAGAAGTCAAAGCTTCCAGTTACCACACTCTACTTCCTGTCTCCATTATGGCTGAACAATAGGAAAACAGCTATATTATCTAAGGCCACAATGATGCTGCATAGAAGAAAAAAAAAAAGAAGCAAAACAAAACAAAACCCACAATACTTCAGTGGCATGCAACATAAACCCTTGTGTAACTGGCAAATTTGGAGGGTTCTGCTGATGTCAACTGGACTCACACATCTGCCGTCAGGCAGCTCCGCTGATTATGGCCAGGCTCACTGGGAGTTGGCTGGCTGTCAGCTGAGATGACCAAGGGGACTTGGCTTCACTCTATTTGCTTTTCATCTTCTAGCAGGTTAAACCAGGTAACATTCTCATGGAGGTGGCAGAACTAAAGAACAGTGGCCTAACCTCACATGTCCTTTCTAAACCTCCAACTGTATAGTGTTTACAAATATCTCATTGGCCAAAGCAAGTCACATGACTGAACCCAATCTCAGAGTGAAAGAGCCTCCAAAATTCCATGTAAATCGCAAGGATCCAGGAAGGGGTGAAAAACAGGGCCTCTGATACATCCAGTCTACCACATTAGTTTTAATCTATTTAAGTGGATGTTTTTTCCCCTTTGATCCTTAGAGTCCTTGTAGGGGTTCTCAAGTTAGAATCACTGGGGAACTTGTTCTATGGAATGTACCAGATCCCAAGCTTAAAGATTCTGATTTAGTATCTCTGAGAGAGGTTCAGGAATCTGCATTTTTAATGAGCAATCTGGGAGATTCTAGTGCACTTGATCTTGGAAAAAACGCCCGCGTTGCTAATCAGCTAGGTTTTTCAGCTAGTTTGAGGCTTCTATTTTACTTCTTTTCTTTAAAATGGTACCCCAGCTTGGTGATATAAACACATTATCAGAAAGTATTTGTATGAGCTAAACTGTTCCCTTCAGTGTGGGCTCAGAGATCTTGTGAGGCTGAATGGGCTGCAGCAAGATCTTGTTTGGCAGCCTAAGATAATATTTATGTTGTATTAAAATTTGTGGGCAGATGGTTCTAAGCATAAAATGCATCACACAGGCAGGACTTATTCATAGCAACCAAGAATGAAAGAAAAACCTCAGGCAAGTAAGTATTTTTGAATGCAAATTCTGACATTTTATACTCAAGATTTGTACTGGGGTGGGGTGGGGGGTTGGTTAGAGATATAAACGCCCCTGGACTCAACTCGACAGTTTCCAGTCTCTTTCTATATTTGTTTTCCAAGTTCCTCTCTTATCATTAAAGATCATTCCAGATTAAGACTTCCATCCTCCATTTTTACATTCATTTTCTATAAATGGCCTTGTTGATGGGGGATGGGAACCTTCCCCTGTTCTTTAATTAACTTATTTACTCCTCACAACAATAATTCTCTGGGGTAGGTGTTATGTGAAATTTTTAGAAGAGAAATACAAGGTTCAGAAAGTTTAAGTGACTGGCCTGTTTTCAAACATTTCATAAAATAAGTAGTAGTGAATGTAGTCCACGTTCTTACCACTTCACTGAGGACCAAAGACTGCAAGGGACACAGAGTCCAAGAATTTGGTAATCGTCATTTCTTCTAATGCCCATACATTTGTTTTTCTGAGGACAAGGTCCTAGGAAAGGGTCTTGAGCTAAATAATTGACATGCACTGCAGGCTCATTTTCTCACTGAAATCTTAGAGGTCACTATTTGTTCCTGCTCCCTGAGCCCAGCTCACTGATATCCAGCTACCTATGGACTTGAACCTTTCTTGCTGCCAAACCCAGGAGAGAAAGGCAAAATTGGCTGGCGCCCTCTGTGGGCAGAAGCTGGAATGCACTTTTATGGTCATGGGGTGCCATGTGGCACTTTGGTGAGCACAGCTTTTTCTCATTTATTTTTTGTCTCTCTCTCCATGTGCCTGTTTCTGCATGAATTCTTGGTCCTACTGTCATTCCCAACCAGAAATAGCCAAAAGTCCCCCATGTATCCACCCTCCCCACTGTGTCTGATTCAAACCCAATATCAATCTAGATACAACCCTAGGAGATGCTCACCCATCTATAAGTGTAATAGCTGACCACAGTGTCCACATATAGGTGCCAATATTGGGCCAATATTCAATGAAAGTTCATTATTATTATTATGAGCAGCAGTATCCAAAGTCTTCAATTTGGTGAATGGCTGTTCCCAGTGATAACCAGAGCCTACCAACCAGCCACAGGATTCCAAAGATTTTTGGTAATGGTGGGGATGAGGCTGGGTGACCAAGTATCACCTGGGAAAACCACGGTCTCACTGTGCTTGGTGGTCATTAGGTCCCAGTAACTGACCAAAAGATTCTTTTCACCTTGACAATGTAGAGGTGGCTCTTCTGGGCCAACATAGTTCCTGGATCACCTCCTCTTGGTTAATGGTGTCTTCCAGGGCTCTGGGATGTAACACAGTCTGAATCATTACTGTACTATCCCAATAGTACAGTTTTACCAGAAGCCTCAATATCTGGCGTGAAGGCCTAGCACCCTCATTTTACAACCCAGCCCTGGATGTGGAAACAGTTTTTTTCCATTAGCAGAATAGCAAGGCAATTAAAGATATGCTTGGAATGAACCAAACTGTGGCTGAGAAACACTGTGGAAGAGGAATCAGGAACCTCGATCCTATGATTGAACCTTTGGGGAAATGATAGGGAAAAGCAAATAAATAATCTCTCCCCCAAACCTGTCCCTATCTGAATTCTGGTTAATGATGCAACTATCTATTCAGTCATCCAAGCCAAAACCAGAGTCATTTTGGATTCACTCTTTTTTTTTTCCATCCATCTAAGTGACCCCCAAGACATTCCAGTTTTGCCATAGTAACATTTTCCCATCCTCACTATCGTGTCCTTTGAAGCCATCAGTATTATGTGGCTGCTCTAATCATCTCCTAACTGGTCTCTCTGCTAGCTGTCACACCCTTCCAGACAGCCACTGAGCCTGATCATGCCACTCTCATGTTTAAAATATATGACCCAGAATATCCATACTCCCTAATTCAGAGAGAAGATGTCCTTAAGTGCCCACCTGAGATCTGGCCCCTGCAACCTCTCCAGCCCTTTTTACCACTCTCTACATGTATTCTGTGAGTCAGGATATGCTTTTGTATAGTGCAGTAACAAATCTCAAAACCTCTATAGTGTAACATACGACAACATACAAGAAATTTGTTTTGTGCTCATGCAAAGACTATTGGGGGATCAAGTAATCTACCCTCCATGGGGTGACAGAGATCCAGGCTGCTTTGATCTGATGGCTCTGTCCTCTCAACCCAGATCCCCTATGGTTCTCATGGCAGAGAAGAGAGACTGCAGACTCACAGGCGCATTCCACTGGCCTCCTCCTGAAGTGACACCCATCACCTGCACTCACATGTCAATCAGTGACCAGAATCTGCCTGCATCCTACTCCCTGTAAAAGAGGTAGAACATGTAGACTCTCATGTGCCCAAGAAAGATAGGAGAATCAAATATTGTTTAAAACTACCAATGTTTACCTTATGCTCCGGTTATGTTGAAAACCTTGAGCCACCCTTCACGTTCCCTGCTGTGTGACACTTCTGTGCCTTGCACATGTCATCTCCACTCTCTGCTCTCTCCTTTCTCATCTCTCCCAACCTTTCCTTCTCTGCCAACACATCTGTGAAATGTGGCTCTGCACAACTCAGTCTTATTCTGAAGGCTGTGAAACCTTCCCCCACAGCCCTCCAGCCCCAACAATGGGCGGTTCCCCGCCTCCTCAGTGCATGGTGCTCTGAGGACATGGACAGGCTATTGAGCTCACCTCTCTGTGCTTATGTGGTCTGTTGATATATTATGTGGTCTGTTGATATATCTCAAGTTCCAACACTTCAGTGCAGACCCTGGCACTAGAAGTTGCCTGGTAAATGTACATAGAACTAAATAGAACAAATAGGGCCCCTCACAGGGGCCCCACCCCCAGGGCAGACTTTACAGATCCCAGGAAGCTGGTGCAGTGGTCCATGTCAGAGTTGGGGTCCTCATCTCTCCCCACACCCCATATCCTCTGTATATCAAATGGGCCTGTCTTAATATTGGACCCAGCCCACACTGCTAGAAGCAGAGGAGAGGTTCATTCTTAGGGCCAGACCCAGGACTAGGGGGTGGTGGGACACACGGACAGACTACTACTGAGGGGGAGGAGATCTCAAAAAAGGAAGAAAAGGTGAAAAGTGGCTGATATCACCAACTTTCTCTCCTTGCCTCTTGGGCATAATCACCACCTGCTGATGCCGACCTGTATTTTATAAGATCCATCCACCACTTATCCCCATGGCTACAGGATACTTCTCAAAGGCCTCTGAGCTCCTCCCACCAAGGCGGGCCCTTCAACTGGCCTCTGCTTCTCCCGCCACAGGCAGCCCCTTAACCACTCCCATTCAGTCAGTGTGTTCTCAAACCACCTGGCTTCCTCTTTGAAAACCAGTTTTCCAACTAATATCCCAGCCTTCTCTGGGGATCCAAATTGTGGGCTGGGCCACACTGACTCAGTGATCTTGCTGAGCTATGATGGTAATGATTGGTATTTACTCCTTCCTATCATCCTTTCAATAATCTATGCAACTAGGATATGTTTCCTTCATATTTTATGCTCTATCGTCAAAACTGATTTTGTTGTGCTCATTCCACCTACTTAAAAGCGCAGAGTGAGTTAGTGCGGCATCTGTACTTCCCTGCTTGCTGTGCCTTCTAGATTAGTATCCACAGTAGATTTAATTAGCGCAATATTTACCTCTGCTTCTTGCTCATTAATAAAGATATCACAGCAGAGTGCGCTCCCGTGACAACCCCCCAGAGCCATATCCAGGTGTATGAATCTGAGAAGGAGGAGGCCATTTGATTATTTGTGTGATAATTGACATAATGATGTGTTCATAACAATTTCCCCAAAGGTTCAGCAGCCGTCTCAGCAGCAATTGCCAGACAATTATTAAAGTTACTTCAAAGTGACATTTTTTTTAATCAATTAAACATTTTTGAGATCTTTAAAAAAAAATACTCACTATTCTTCCTTGTCCACATCTGATTACTGATCAAGAGTCCCTAAAATGGAAGAATATGAAAATGGAGCAAAAGGCAGAGAGCCGAAGGACAGAGGACAATGAGAAAGTCTTCTCAGGGCCACTGTGGCCGATGCCAGATTGGCCGAATGTCCCACTGCCGAGCCTTGGAAGGTCACTGTTGGGCATTTTGGTTACCTACCGACTTTAATTTTAACAACTAGAACTGTTTGAGCAGGGAAGTTTCATAAACCAATTCAGAGAAGATCTCTGTGTGCAATGTGTACCATGAACTCTTCAGTGGATTCCAGAGCTCCAAGGGGCTTTCCACAATGCTGAGAACCCTGAGCTTCAATGTCACCTCCTCAGAGCTGCCCTTCCTGAATGCCCCATCTAAAGTCATTGTCAGATACTCTCTTTCACACCCTGTTTGTTTGCCTGCACATTGTTTACTGATTATTATTTTTCTCACTTATTTGTTAGAATGACCACACAATCTTTGTCTCATCTTCATTTACAATAACCCCAGCCCTAGGCAGCAATTAAATGAATCTATTGACTTAACTGATTCAACTTGGCCATGAAGGATGACAAAAATGTCATCCAGTTGGGCCAGATGACTTACCCAAGGTCCCGTAGCTTGACCTGCAGAGGGCAAGGCTTTTGAGTTTACATCCAGCCCTCTTTGTGCTTATGTTGAGGCTGCCTCCATATGGACAATTCCACCTTGAACCAAAGTCCTCACCTCCCTTTAAAAAAGGAAATGTTCCGCAGGCCCATGCAAGATATAAATTGTGTGCCCTCTCTGGGTCTCCCAAATCCTAAGGCTCAGTGGCTCATCCTAGGAAATTTCCATTGACCAATGTGATGTGAGCTCCAGGAAGGGAACATGGTAGAGCACAATGACCATTAAATTGGGGAACTGGCAGGGAGGATTGAGTCTATGTACACACCACTTCTTATCTTCAGCCTCTTTGTGCTTGTCCTGAACCCCAGTTCCTAGGATGAGTCACAGCCACCAGAATGTTTTCCTTGAACTGAACCAACCATCACCTCCTCCACCATCCTTTGCTCACCTAGGGAAAAAGCCAAGATGAAAGTTTGAATGCATCACAGGACAGTCTGCAGGCACCTCTGAGATTAGAAATGAGATTGCGAGTTAGTTTCTAACTTAGAAAGAGGTCCTCAGGTTCTATCTCTGGTAGGTGACAATCTGGCCAGTTCTTTTTCTAATTGACCAGTGGAAGTACATGCATTTACAATGGCAGCATTTACTCAGGCCTGTGTTGCTGCAAATGTGTAGAAAATTGTTCCTATAGCAACAAGGAGATGCTGTTCAAGTCTGCTGCTCCTGCAGGATCACAGAAAGCAATGGTGAGTTCTTTCTTTTTAGACCACTGCTCGCCTGGAAAAGGGAAATAATCATGTTCTAAAGAATACCACAGGTTCTATTTGGTTTCCAGACCTACCAGCTCAGGAAGCACAGCCAGACAACTCAAGGCTGCTATTTCAAACTCTCAAGGGTATCCAAGGAATTGCAGAGGCATGAAACCTGCTCACCTCTCACTGGTTTTTCTCTTAGACCTCTGCCTTCCTCTGGGCCTTCTGGTCAGGTCTGTTTTGTTTGCCAGCTAATTCCAAGTGTTAGCACCTGGGCTTGAAACCTGGGTTGCCACCTCTCAGTTCTTCTTTCTTTTCGTGCTTGAAGCCATGGTGCATTATCATGGATAGCTGTGAGGATTAGCAAACCCCTGTGTGGAAAGAACTGGCTGTGGAACAGGGAAAACTAGCTGAGATTTTACCAGCAGTGTGACAGTGAACAAATAAATCTGTTAATCTCTGAATTTTGTTTCTACATTTCAACATATAACTCTATAAATCCATTATGGGATTATCATGAAGATTTTTTTAAACCTTTATTTTATTTATTTATTTTTATGTGGTGCTGAGGATAGAACCCAGTGCCTTACCTGTGCTAGGCAAGAGCTCTACCACTGAGCCACAACCCCAGTCCTATCATAAAGATTTAATGCATAAAAAAATAGAGATGGCATTAGCACGTGGCCTGACCAGTGGTAGTTTGCCATAAATGCTGGCTGTTCCCCCCCCACTCCTATTCCTCAGACCACCCTCCTTCAGGAAGGACTCTTCTATGGATAGAGGCAAAAAAAATGGGAAGAGAGCTGTCTTGGTAAGCAGGGGAGAGAAGAGGGATGGTAGATACCTTAGGGTGGTAGAGTTGTGTTAGGTGGAATCCAGCAAGAAAAATACCATGATTGTGCTCTAGGATATTTGATAGAAATCTATTTAGCTGGCTTTTAAAAAAGCTTGGTCAATTGCCTTCATCTATAGTCATGTATTGCTAAGAGTTTCACTAGAGCCGTGCAAATGAGGTTTGAAATCCAGAGAGACAGGAAGACGGGGGAGGGATTAAGGCACTCCTGTGCCATCTTGCAGGTGCTCTTGATGTAGTTAGTCACTGTATACCTCCTTTTCATTAATAGTGAAAACGTGGTGGGGCTAAGGGAAGAATGGAGGCTAATTTACTTAATATTTTAATTCTTACTTCTGCAGCTTGTTCATCTTTGACCACAGACATGAGAAACCTTTTTAAAAATTCAAACACCACATTGCCTCTCAAACCAGCAATAGCAAAATCAAAGCACAGGGGTTATTCTTTTGTACCAAGAGACCTCTGATTCTAAGCAGAAAATGAACAAAAGGTAGCAGTAGGAGAGAGAAGAAAAAAATTTTCAGATAACCCATATGTGAACGAATAAACCTGAATTGCCTCTGGAATTCACAATTTTTTTCCCCTTTATATTGGTAGTGGGGATTGAACCCTGGGGATGCTTAACCACTGAGCCACATCCCCAGCCCTTTTTATTTTGTATTTTGAGATAGGGTCTTACTAAGTTTCTTAGAGCCTCACCAGTTGAAGAGGCTGGATTTGAACTTAAAATTCTCCTGCCTCAGCCTCTCAAGGTTGCTGAGATTTCGGGCATGCTCCACCCTACCTGGCTGGTATGCACATATTTTTAATGTTATAAAATGGGAACACTGGAAACATTGGAAGGTAAAGGCTTCCAAGGGGCAGTGATTAGTTATCTGTGGGCTTTTCATGGAGGAAGGATCTAGGCATCTTGCAAAAATCCTTCAGAATCTGGTCCTAGACTGGCTAATTCTCCTGCAAGGAGGATGGACATAGAAATAAGAATCTGGGTAGGGAAGCCTAGAAACCAGAGGAGGATGCCAAGATGGCTTGTTGCCTAGCAACCACCCCTGGGCTCCTGTGGTTACTGTGAGTGATGATAGCAGAAACTGGAAAGCCAGCAAGTCCCTGGGCCTGTTTCTGAGGAAACTCTTGGCACTGAGCTAAACAAGTTCTGTGTGTCCTACACAGGCCCACCTGTAATGTGCAGTGATGGAGTGTTGGCAATTCACCAGGTGCCATGGCTAACAGAGGGTCAATCAGCAACTGCACCATCTCAGAGGCCAGAGCTGCTGAGATGGGAGAGGCTGCTTGCTTCCTGCAGAAATCAGGGAGGGCCTCAGTCTGCACTGAACTGTAGGTTCCGGGGCTCATAGGCTTTCAGCCCTGGTTTCACCCCCGGGCCATGGGTGGCTGTTGGATACAGTTTGGTAGCAAACATAGGCAGGAGGCTGAGGGGCCCTGAGATCTGCAGCATTATCAGGGGTTGTCAGCCAGTAAAGCTCAGCCTCAGGTCTCAGTTCACAGCTGCTTCAATCCCAGAAACACCAGGGATGTTGTGTCCATTTGAGAGCACAGAGGCGATTTAGGGAGACACAATGTCCTGACTTTAATTGGTTTGCTTCAGAGAAAACAAATATTCAGCTATATTTTTAACTGCTGATTATTACTATTGTTACTGCTCACGTGGATTTTTGCCAATCAATCCTTATCCTAAAAGATTTTTCATCAAAAAGCAAAACTACCAACATCAGGCTTCCACTTCTCCCTGCACCCCACCCTCCAAGCCATTCCAGGACCCCCAAACAGGTGCACATATGAAACACTCACAGGAATTGGTTAAGTGAGCAGATTCTGAAACCAGCCTGGAATCAATTCCTAGATCTGTCACTGACTACTTGTATGATCTTACATAATTTATTAAATCTTGCTATGCCATTTTTTAAAAAAAATTGTAAAGAGAGTATTTTCCTCATTTTTAAAGATGTTTAAATTAGATAATGTGCCTATTGGACACATATGATTGTGGATGTGGTATTATTACCCTTATTAACATCTAATACTCACTGTGCATGGCATAGTGGAAAGAACTTGGGTTTGGCCTAAAGAAGCACTAGGTTCAAATTTTGCTTCTACTAATTATTAATGGTGTAACCGCAGGCAGGTTACTGAATCCTGGCTAGCTTTAATTTTCTCATCTGGAAAGGGGAACTTAAATATATCACAACGATGCAGTCAATAGCCAAAGGAAGTCACCCAAAATAAAACCCCCAACAGTGTGTGGCATATGGGAATACTTAATAACTTGATAAAGTCCTTTTGTTTCTTCAAAACCAGCTTAAATACCACCCCTCCTCAAAGTCTTGCAGACTCCACAGAAGCAGTGATTCTCTCTCTGACATTTTCAGAGCTCTTATTTATTTTTGCACTAAAACTCTAAGCAAGAGCTTGCCACAGTGCCTAGCATAATCCCCAGCAAAGAGAAGGAATCTTGCTGTGTGACAGCCACCTCCACTGTTAGACACAGAGCTCCAAAGTGACCTCATCTTTTCTTTTCTTTTTCTTTTTTTGGTACTAGGGATTGAATTCAGAGACACTTGACCACTGAGCCACATTCCCAGACCTATACTGTATTTTATTTAGAGACAGGGTCTCACTGAGATGCTTAGCACCTTACTGTTGCTGAGGCTGGCTTAGAACTCGTGATCCTCCTGCCTCAGCCTCTATAGCCACCGGAATTACAGGCATGCACCACTGCATATGCACCCAGCATATGACCTCATCATAATCAGTAAATTCTAGAGTGTTAATCTGATGGAAGAGGAATAATACGTTATAATCAGAGAATTTCATAAAATGCTCCCTCTTCCTAGAATTACCAAGGGCTCTTAACAGTATTCACTCATTCAATGAATGCTATGTGTCAGGTGATGCGCTGGGACCAATAAAACAGATACGTTCTTTCCTCATGGACGTCACAGCCCAATGGATGAAAAAATTTAGTAAGATGTTGTAAGGGTAACCAGGCTTTGTTTTAATCAGGTATGATAAGACACAAAGACATGGAAATGATGGCCAAGAAGGAGGGAATTTTCATAGTCACAGATCCTTGAAAATAGAAGACACAGTCCAGGACCTTATCCGGGAGCACAAGGTTAGTTGGCAGGCAGAGGAAGTGAGAGAGACATGAACTAGAGCCTTAATTGTAGTTCCCCAGGAAGGAGCAGAGAGGCAGAGGGGAGAGAGAATGTTACAAAGCAAGGCTGTCTACAGAGCCAAATCGAACACAGTTGTCCTCTCCCACCGGTTGTTGGGCTGGAAAGATTTCAGTTGCTTTGCACATAGTAGCAGATATGAGTTTATTAAAAGGAATGGGTAAAAGGTAAAAGAAGGACACTCAAGGGAGAGAGTGGGTCCTCCCAGAAAGGAGAGGGGCAGCATGCCCTTCCTGCCCTCCTGTTTTATTGGTGGTCCCAGAGAAGTTTCCAGAGAGTCTCACCTCTTGACTTTTGATGGACAGGAGGACTGCATCAGACTTTAGAGTCCCCGCCGCGCACTTTTTCTTGCCCCATGGAGGGTATAGATTTTACTATAATGTAATATATAGTATAGATTTACTGTAATAATGACATGCTAAAGATCCAAGGCAACTCTGGGTCACTTTAGCCCTGCTAATTGTTCCAAATGGAACTTGTTCTTACAGACTTTATGGTTAGGGGGTTTTGCTTCTAATTGTTTATCTCCCTGAATTTTGGAATCTGGTCTGTGTAAAGATCACAAAAGCCACCACCACCCCTTTAGGGTTACTTGTGTTCTTATTGGCAAGGAGGAGCCTTTGGGGCTTGCATTTCTCCTGCAGATAATAGGTTCTTTGCTGAGGACTGTAACATATGCTGTGGACTTAAACTAGGAGGGGCCTCAGGTAAATTGCTTTTTAAAAGAAAATGTGGGGGTCAGCATAGTAGACCCAGTTTATTGAATTATCCCCTTAACCTCATATTCCCACTGCTTATGTCTATTACCTATCAGACAGATTGAGCATTGGCTGGCTTGAATAATTTCAGCAGGCTCTGGGAGCAGGGGTGATTAGGGCAAGGGAATCCGGGCCCAAAATAGAAAAACCTAACAAAGAAGCTGGTCTGGGCTTAGGGTTCTGGATTGGTTGGTTTGCCTGTCAAAGATGTGCTCATAAGCGTCTTGTTTACTTAATCTCTAGGAACTGGCTTGCTGGGGAGGGGCAGTCTCTGCAGGGATTGCAAGACATCAGATATCAAAGCATCATGTAATAGGAAATATGGATATTACTTAAGGAAGTCCTTTGGATATGTGAAGGAAATATTCATTGCCACTGACCTGGCCTGGTAGCTTTCCTGTGGAGCAGTCAGAGGAATCTAGAGTTTTGGGTGGGGCTAGGTGACAGGTTTGCTTCTCTGCTACTCACTCCAGGACAGCCTAGCCCCAGTGAAATTGGTATGGGAGGGGCTCCTGGCCCAGAAGCATCCCCCACACCATCATTGTGTTGGTTTGCCCATTACACCTCCTCTGTCCCCACAGCCGCATGTTGATCATCAACCTTCTTGAAATTTTAGTGAGAATTCTTAAAAGAGAAAAAAGAAAATTGAAATAACAAAACCAAAAGCTATCCTACTGGCATAATTTTCTGGCAAGGTCAGGTAGGAAGGTGGGTCAGCCAGCTTAGCACCTGGGTGGACAACGCTCCCTTCCCAGGGGCCAGAAAAGAACAGCAGCTACACAGTGGTTTAGAGTCTTGGGCTCTGAGTTCACAACCCAGCAGGCACAAGGGCCACCCCTGAGGAAGTATGACCAAGCTCTTTGTGATTAATCTGTGTCCTCTGATCTGTCCCTTCCGAGAAAAAGACAATCCCAAGGAAAGACAATTAGCAAAGGAGGAAGACCAGAGAACCAGGAACAGTCTACTCTCAGTTCTGTCTGGAAACAAAGGAGAGAACTCTCATTCTTTTAAAAATGTGGGCTCACCTTGGTCTTCTGATAACCAAGCAGGGTCAGTTACCTGAAAATCATGACCTTGATCAGACATCTTGCCACCTGGCTCCTCTCCAGTCCTGGTGCGTTCAGGTTTCACAAGATGCCTTCAGCCCCACCCCGTCCACCCCAGAACAGGGAGGTCTAACCTCACTCAGCTGCTGGGAGGAATTTCATGTGTTCCACATGTACAAGAGTGTGGGCCTACTATGTGCTCAGCCTGTGCTGGATGCGCCTGAATAAAACATGGCCCTGCTCCACTGATGAGAAATTTGTCACACACTGTGCTGGGGGCAGAGGATGCATGTGTCAGGACTCATGGAAGAAGAGGGGCCATGTGTACTTGGGAGAAATCGGGACAGGATTTAGAGAGGAGGAAAGGTTGCCAGCCTGAGTATTATGGGAAAGCATTTGAGGCAGAGGCAACACCATGGATTCATTCATTTCAGAGGCTGAAATAACACGGTTTACTAGAGCATGGTTGGGTGTGTCTTGCTGGAGAGGTAACGAGGAAGGAAGAAAAAGAGAGAGGGAGGGAAGAAATTCTGGGAAATTCTAAGTAAGGAGATGGGGACTGGATCCTAATGGACCTGATTTTTGAGTAGAACAAAAGGGACTTTGTATGATTATGCTTGCATTTAGACATATCTCTTTGATAAAATATAGAGGCAGAAAATCTATAGGAAGATCGTTATAAATATCAAGATGAGGCATCTGGGGGTGTAGCCCATGGTAGAGCACTTGCCCAGCATAGACCTTGGGTACCATCCCCAGAACCACACACACACACACACAAACACACACACACAAACATACAAACACACACACAATGGAGGCAAGGGATGAGGAAGGAGGGTCTGAACGAGGCTGTGGTGAAGGGGGTGTGAAGAGAAGAGAAACAGACAATGTAGGTTTTTCAGCCTATATCAACGCAGGGAAAACTGAAGTAGTGAGGGTTGTGGTTACGAGTGTGGACAATGGCGTCAGATCATGGGAAGTACCAGCTCTGCCACTAACTAGCTGTGTATGTAACATCGAGCAAGTTGTTAAATTTTTTAGCACCTCAGCTTTCATGTCTGTAAATGAAGGTAAACACTACTTGCCTCAGAGGGTTGTTGCAATGAAAATTGAATCCACAAAAAAATGAGGAATTTTTGAATGGCCTGATTGGCACATGGTAAGTCTCCCCTAAGTCTTGGCAGTTATTAGCATATTGGATGCAGAGGGAGAGGAAGAGGAGGAACCTAGGGGAGCAACTGAGTTTGGTATGCCGACATAATCCATTTCAGTTCTGTACTCTGGCTAAGGGCAGAGAGCTTGCTCCTGAATGTGGTCCTTTCTCTTATGATATTGGCTTTCTCGAGTCTCAGGTGAATGTCTGGATACTCAGCAATTTGTCTTTGCTTGGGGTGGGCCAAAACTCCTATGTCTCCTAGCTCTGTGAAACTGAATCCTCATTCAGTTCCCATCTGTGGCCTAGAACCCAAGGAAAAGGGGTCCTGGGCACCTCCTCACACCTGCCTGTCCCCTCAGCCACCGCCAACTCTGACCTCTGCTTCACCTATCCAGTGAAATTGTAGCTTTGCACTTAACCTCCACCTCTCTGCACCAAGGGTTGAAGTACTTGGGCAGAAAAAAGGGAAGAGAAAAGGTGGAAGTAGAATATGGAGTTCATTTTGGGGGTTCCCTTTTCTCAAGAATCACAAATTTATATCGTTGCGGGATTCTTGCACAGAGAGTGAGGACACTGGCCTGGCGGATTCATATCCAAAGACTGAGCCCCTGGCACAGCAGGGCATAGCCTTATCTGCCCTCTTTTAGTCCCCCCTTTACATGTTAGCCCCTCTGTGTCCCCTATATGGCAACATACATTCTGATTGGATAGTCTATAATATAGTCGCAACAAAGCTACAACAGAGTTGCGCATGTGCACTTAGGTACTGTGTGGGTCAGGTAGCCTTCCCTTTGTTTTGGGAGTGCTGTTACCACAATGTTGACTCTTGACTAATGCTTGGAAATAGTTATTTCATAAATCAGTTTTTTCATTGCTCATGGCTGGAAGACAAGCCACTCTATCATGGCCTGATGTGGAATTTTCAGTCTTAGTTTCTCATTAGTGAGGTGGTGTTAATCCTCGATAAGGATTGGAAGGAGCCATTTATATATCAATGCATTGTATGGTGTTCATCATGGGGAAGATATGCTATAAATGTGATTTCCTTTCTTCTTTAAGCTCCTCTATGAATTGACTATGATAAAATAAAAAATTTAAAGCCTCCCACTTTAGCATGTCACAATAAAACTCTTGAAACCAAAGATAAAGAACAAATCTTAAAAGCAGCCAGGGGAAAAAATTTTTAGAAGATTTATTACATACAGGGGGACAAGGATAAGAATGGTAGTTGACTTATCATCAAGGAAAGCCTGAAAGACAATGGAAATAAAGTGTCAGAAAGTTTTCAGGAAAACGAAGTCTGAGGGAATTGAATGCTTGAAGAACTATGCTAATACTGGAGGGGATTCATCAGGCGGAAAGGAAATAGCAGATGAAGACTCAGATCTGCAAGAATGAATGAAGAGTACTTGAAATGGCAAATGTGAGAAAATGTAAAATAGTATACTTTTTTAACTCTTGCTAATTTCTTTGAAAGTTAATTGATCCCTTAAAGAAAAAGTAACTTTATGGGATTTATAGCCTAAGTAAAATGTATGACAATAGCCCTAAAATAGAAGGAGAAGTAAATTGAATATTCTATTATAAGCTTCTTACATTATAAATGAAATAATATTAATTAAAGTAATGTAATGCATTATGGATACATATTTAAGACCATCCAGCAACTGTTAAGAAAATAATAAGAAGATTTAGCTAAAACACTAATAGAAGAAATAAGATGGATTACTAAAAATCCAATCAACTCAAAAGAGGAAAGAATAAATATCAGAAGTGCAAATATTAAATAAGACAAATAAATAAATAAGACAAATAAAAACAAATACCAAGAAGAATGACTTAAACCCCCTCATATCATTAAATATCTACAAAATAAAATATTCCAGTTAAAGTAAAAGATGATTAGAATAGACAAAAGAATTCATTATTATACAATAATATGATAATTATTATATAAAAGAATATATTAATCAAAATATATTCACTCCATATAGATGCATTTTGAGTTTGAAGACCAAGATAGGTTGAAGGATAGAAAATGTTTGCTTGCCATGCAAACAGTAAGCATGACAAATGTGTTATGGCTATACTAATATGGAGCAAAGCAGAATACAAGACAAGTGTGCAGTGACAGATAAAGAGAAATACTTCATAATGGACAGAGGGACAGTTTATCAGGAAGACAAAATAGTCCTAAGTGGGCATGTTCCTAATAACACTACTTAAAAATATGCAAAGCAAAACCTGAAGAAAGAAAGAAATCTTCAAAAAAACACATCAAATACTGGAACATAAAATAAGTTAATAACTTTTTTTTTATTAAGTCGCTACTGGGATAAACACACTTTTATTTATTTCTGTTTTTAGACTATTTATTTATTTTGTAGTGCTCCCCAGCACAAATCCAGAATCTCAAGCATGCTAGACAGGAGCTCTACCACTGAACCACACCCTCATCCCCAAGTTGGAATAAATTTCAAAACAATAAACTGTAACAAAATGTTTTTCTACCATAAGATATTAAATTAGAAATTAATAACAGTAAGCTATTGAGAAAAATCTCCCCAAACACTTGAAAATTAAACAACACACTTCTAAATAATTTTCCACTGTCCCCTGTAACAAAGAATAAATCATAAGAGAAAATAAGAAATATTTAAACCCTAATGATAATGAACACACAACATCAAAAATTGTGGAGTACAATTAAAACAGTGCTTCAAGAGAAATTTATAGCTCTAAACACTAATATTAGAAAAGAAGGAAGCTTTAAAATCAATAACCTAAAAATAAGCTTCCACCTTAAGAACTCTGAACAAAAAAGCAAATTAAACTCCAAATAAGGAGTAGGTGGACATAATAACAGAGCAAAATTCAACTGGAAAATAGACAAATTATAGGAAAAATTATCAAAGCCAGAAGATGGCTCTTTTATAAGTTTTAATAAGATTAATGAAGCCCTAGAAGAATGAAAAGAGAGAAAAAAAACTACCAGTATTAGATGTAAGAGGAACATCATTAATGACCCAAAGACCTTAAAAGGATAACAAAAGAATTTTTTCAACAATATTACATCCCTAATTTGATAACTTCAATTAAATGAACAAATTCCTTGTATAAGATAATTTTCTAAAAGTGACAAAATAAAATAGGGACTATCTCCTATATCAAAGAAATGAATGTCCAATCAGAAAATTCCAGGCTCAGATGATTTCTCTGGTGAGTTCTACAAATATTACCAACATTACACAAAACCCATCAGAAAATAGTGAAAAGGAAACACTTTCTAATGCATTGTATGAGGCCTCTATAATCCTGGTACAAAAAGGACCAGGATAATATGAACATTATTAAAAAATAAAATCAATATTCCTCTTGAACATAGATTCAAAATGCACGTGGCACCATATTAGAAAATAGAGTCTCTCTCTCTCTCTCTCTCTCTCTCTTGATATGTGTATATATATATCACACCATAACCAAAGTGGTCACAATCCCTTCCCTTGCTTTCTAAAAGGTAGCTTCAAAACAAGACCTCAGCTTGTCTTAGTTGTGGTGAAATTAACAATGGGCTCTAGTAACAAGTTTTCTTACAATCAAATGTGCAAGAAGCATTGTCCATAAAATATGGACAGGAGTTGTCTGCATTTCTGATGAGTGTGCCAGAGAGCTCATGTGTTATTATACAAGTCACAGCTCAAACTGCCTTTTAAGAAAGTCAGCATCTTCTCCAGAAGCAAAAGGAAAGAAAATTCTGATTCTAAGATGCTTACTTGTCCAAAGTTCCAAAAGGAGAGGAATGAGGTTTCCAGGATCCTCAGGAAGTGTTTTCTACTGAAAAGTCAGTAGACTCTGCTCTTCTCTGAGAGCACCCTGGGGCCTCCACAATATTTACTAATGCCTACTTCCCTCCAGGGACAGCCAACCACAACCCTGTTCTTCCTTCTTGCATCTTTGCATCCATGATTCTGCACGCCTTTCTTCACCATCTGTTTCAGATGTTCACATTCCTTATATTTCAAAATTTGGGCATCTGGAGGGCAATTCCCTCTTTCTTGCCTTGCAAAATTTCCTTTAGACCTAGCTCAGGGATGAGCCATTAACCTTAACCTCACCAGCCAGACTCTCTCAGCCTCCTTTCCCACCATGTCTCATTATCACAGAAGTGGACAACCTGAAGCAGAATTTGCATCTTATTTAAACTTGTCCTTTAGTAGATGGTCCACCTGCAAGGCACTTATCTCAGACAACAAGTCATGAAGGTGACAAGAGATCAGGCCCAGCTCCCCTACCCTTGCCCCAGGTTCCTGACTGATAGAGATTTCTGCTCCTCTACCCAGACCTGGCCAGAACCTCTCACCTTTGCATTTAAACTCCAACAACACTGAATTGAGGACAGATGTCACTTAGTAGAACATGCCAGAGTCAGCAGGATAGGAGGACTCCATAGAAAATTAGTTAACCCTATCTTTTAGAAACCTATCCATGGGTAACAAGAAAGGGCAACTAGGTATTCCAGCATTTGGACCTAGATAATTGAAGTTGAGGTGAATGGGCTTTCTTATACATAATTCATGACCAAAAGAGAAACCTTCTCTTAATGGTTGTGGTGGGCAAAATAAGGGTCCTAAAGATTTCTGTATCTCAGTCCCCAAAACCTGTAAATATGTCACCTTACATGGCTTTAAAGGCTTTGAAGGTGTGATTAAGACTAAGTTCCTTGAGATAAGGAGAT
The DNA here is from genome assembly GCF_047511675.1 of Marmota flaviventris. Taxonomy (NCBI): domain Eukaryota; kingdom Metazoa; phylum Chordata; class Mammalia; order Rodentia; family Sciuridae; genus Marmota; species Marmota flaviventris. The sequence goes on along the minus strand of NC_092503.1, from coordinate 53,567,441 downwards.
TATTTTGGATAATCCAGGTGAGCCCCATCTAATTATAAGAATCTTTAACAGCAAAGAACCTAACCCAACTATATTTAGAGAAAGATGAGACTAGAGAAGAAGGTTGGGAAGGATGGGATATTGCTGGCCTTCAAGGTGGAGAGAAGGTAAGGAATCTAGGAATATAGGCAGATTCTAGAAGTTGGAAAAGACAAGGTAATGGATTCTCCCCAAGAGCCTCTGCAGAAAAGCCCTGATTTAGCCCTAGCCCTCGCCCAGTGAGATTCAGGTAGGACTTCCAAGAATTGGGACTTAGCAAATCTGCATTGTTTTAAGTCAAGTAGACAAACAAAACCTGTCACCAAAACCTCCATGATGGAGACTGAGCTCTCTGCTAACACTGTTACCCCAGTGCTGGACCTGTGCCAACAGAGGAAGCGGGCAGTTAGGATAATGTCAAGTTGGATGGGCCATGGAGCTGTTCTCTGATAACCCAGAGCTGGTCGGGAGTGAGGGGTGGTTGTGAAGTCAATGGGTGTTAAGGAAATTGACCCACTTTCCCATTAGTCCCTGAGGCTGTCAGAAAGCCACAGAAACACACAGCAACCAGCTCAATGATCCTCTTGGTCTCTGAAAGAAGTGATGTGCTTCTCCAGTTCTGCTTTCTGGCTGCACACCTCTCCCTTGGCAGAGACAAATGTCCTCAGCAGCAGACACATTGACAACAGTGCCTTTCAGCTAAGTCACCTCCTAGACATTACTGGATGGCTCAACTCCGGCATCCCTCCAAAGGCAAGAGGCAGAAAAAGAGCTGCTTTAGAAACACTGAGAGCAAACCTCATGGAAGGGGTCAGGTTTGCCTCCTTTTATGAGCCGGTAAATGATGATAATGACAACTCGTGAACCCTTATGCTGAACACTTAGCTGACCATTTGATATATATTCCTTCATTTAAGCAGTCTGCATGAGTAAGCCCCAAATGGCATTTGCTGGCAATTTCCTGTTCTTAGGACATTTATTTCAGAAATGGTCCAGATGCACTATGAGACCATGATAAAGCCTCTTGCTGTTGCACAGATGCACTGATGGATCCGCCAAGCCAGCAGAGCACACAGGACACCTTTACTCTATTCCCTGGAGCCCAGGAGGTTCTGCCAGTCCCTCCCTGTCACCAGTCTTGGACCATGGTTTATTTGGCTTTGAAACGCTTCTCAAAATCTCCACAGAGCCCCTAATCCACAGGAAAAAAAAATGTTCGTAGGCTGCAGGCTCCCTCATCAATCACTCAGAAGGTGTCACTGAGCCAGTGCAGTGACACACTCCTGTAATTCCAGCTACTCAGGAGGCTGAGGTAGGAGGATTACAAGTTGGAGTCTAGCCCTGGAGACTCAGGAGAGGGTGCTGGGGATGTAGTTCAGTGGTAGAGCACCCCTGGGCTCAATCTTCAGTACTGGTGCGGGGGGAGAAAGAAAGAAAGAAAATATTAACTGAGAAGGTAGCACGTGGCCAGGCCCTGTGCTAGGCTCTCAAAGAACTCACATTCTAGGATATGGGGGAGACACTGACAATAGCTATCATAAAGACCTAAATTCTGAAGTATGTTAAAATCTGGTAAGGAACACAGGGAAGAACTGGAGAGGGGAGGAGGACTGGGCAGAGCAGAGTTGGGAGGCAGGTTGTAACAGTGAATATAGTAGTCACAGTGGGCCTGGTTGGGAAGGGGGCTTCGAGCAAAGACTTGGAGAAGTGAATGAGTTATGGTAATATCCAGGGGAAGAGCACTCCAGGCAGAGGAGCAGCCTGTGCAAAGGCCCTACATTAGGAGTGTGCATGTCCGGGGTGTTGGAGGAAAAATGAAGAGGCCAGTATGAATGGAGCAGAGGGAAGGAGAGCAAAGTGAAAGGGGAGAAAAGCACAGTGAAGACAGAGGGGTGACATTCAGGTCTGCAGGGTCACTGCAGGGCCCAGCAGGATGGGAGCCTTGGAGATCTGAGCAGAGGAGGGAAAGAATCTGACTTCTACCTGCAGAAATAAAAGGTTCTGTCTGCCACATTGAGAGTGGCATGAAGGTGGCCAGAGCAGCAAATGGGCTGCAAATGACTACAAGTGATTATTTTAAGCCCTGGCTGCAAATGGAGAGGTGAGTGAGTGGTTGGCTTCTGGTTCTCCTTTGAAAATGGGACCCAAAGGACATCCTGATGGATTCTCTTATTACCTTCGAGGTCTGGGAGAAATCCCCTTTTCTCCCTCCCTACATCACCAGCCAATATTTTAAACTCTTTTTGGAAAGAGAAAATTTTCTTCACTTCACAAGATCATGCCAAGATGCTGGGCTGTTGGCCTCGCTCACTCATGAGCTAAGCCTTTCAGGACAGGGACCCAGTCTATGTTGATGTCATGCCCATCTCTCCCTGGTTCCTGTGCAATTCTGTTGCAGGTGTTCAGGAGGGGGAGCAGCAGCTAAGCAAGGAGTTCTGGATCCAAGTTGCCTGAGTTCAAATCCCAGCACGGACATTTATTATTTGTGTGACCTTAGACAAGGGACATTAAACCTCAGCTTAAAATATCAGGAATCATCTGTTTATCATTAGGTTGTGTGCATCATAAACCATGCCAATGATGCCATGTTTGCAGTCAGGACACATTTTCAAATGTGGCCAAAACCAACCGGGAGGCCCATGGATCTCTAGAACTCTCTGGATGGACCAGTACCCTGGCATTCTCTTCCCAGGGACCTCTAAGGCCATGCACATCTTCATGTTCTATACGAGAAAACTTTAGAAGAACGTTGCAATCCTGCAGATCAGGAATCTTTAGGTGTGTGGAGATGTAACCCTCCAATATTCTCATAGGAGCAGTTTCTTCCCCACTTTTGGAAGGTCCCTGTTAACCTTGATTTGCTCAGGAGTGACAGCTGGGGTAGTAAGGGAACAGAGGAAAAGATGGTGGATTCCTTGGAGAAGTGAACGAGTTAGTGGTAATATCCAGGGGAAGAGCACTCCAGGAAGCAGCCTGTGCAAATACTGGAGAAATACTGGTGACATGTGAGAGGCTGAAAAATACTTTTCACACCAACATGTCAGGATTGCTAAAATGTCAACACTATGCTTCAATGACATCTGTGTTTCTTCATCTGAGACCTCCCTTTTATTTCACTATTTTAAGGATTCCTTATGTTTCGGGATAATTTTCCCTTCAAAGTGTAAGCAAATGCCTAGAAAAATTTAACTTAAAATAATCACTTGTAGTCATTTGCAGCAGCAAAAGCAAAAGTACTCGCTGAATTGAAACCAACCTAAAATTAACTTTCGGATACTCGCCTACAGTTCAGATAACCAAACCTTGCATAAACATTGCATTATTATTAGGAACAAACCGGGGACCCTGGTGATCTAGGGACATGTGACAGGGCTTGGCAGGGTGGGGTTCTTCCATATGTCTAATTCTGGCATGGATTCTAAATCAAATGCTTTTAACTCATCCTTCCCTAACATTCCATACCACAAGGTGTTTCCTCTGTCACTGTTATGTAACATATCTCTGCACAAGTGCCAGTATGAGCACACACTCAGAGATGCTGCAAAAACACACCTACATGATACACACGTGCACATATGCCCACAAAAACCATCACAATGCACAATACACATTCCTGAACATATGCACCACTATACAGCTCAACAAATATGCCCACAAAACACACATCACATGGGCATGCTGGGCCTCGGGGTACCATATAGCACATGAGCATCACACACCCACACAAATCATCTGTACAAAGCAGCAACACACACACACACACACACACACACACATGCACGTGGCCTGCCTTCATGGTCCTCACATGCCCCAGTCTCAGTCTGTTGATAGAAAGAGCTCACATGGGCAGGGAAAGGGCTGTCTAGACCATCTCAACTTTTGTTTTACTTCAACTTAAAGTGCCTCCAGTAATCTAGAAGACTACTACAAATATCCCAAGATCATCACAGTAGAACCACAATCAATATCTTATTCCCAGAACAGTTGTGACGCTCTTTGAATTAAAATCAAGACAGTCCATGGACCAAGGATGGGACAGCATGTCCTTTCTATAAAAAACTGAACTTGGTGTTAAGTGCTGATTTGATGCAATTTGTTTGAACAGAGTACTGAGTAGATATGAGTGAAAGTTGAGACAAGTGGTTTCAATGAAAAAATTTGCAGCTAGACAAATCATTCTATGTACAAGACTTGGTTTTGAATTCTCAACATAATCCTAGGTATTTTGTGGTGTGTGTGTGTGTGTGTGTGTATGCATGCATGTTCATTAACTAGGATTTGGTTCAGCTGTCAAGTGACAGAAAAGTCAAAAAAGTAATGACTTAAACAAGACAGTAAAGGAAAAATAATTCTCTCTTGTTGTCCACAGCTACATGTAGATATCTACCCTTTTTTAAAGGATGTGAATCAACAATCCTTAGGGGAAAAGCCTATGCTTTTTCCATCTTATTTGTCCAACACCTTCAAGTATGGCCTCCACTTCAGAGCCATGATGGCTGCTTTGGTTTCTACCATCATGCTGACATTCAGCCAACAAGGAACAGGAAAGGGAAAGAAGGGCACACCCCTTCCTTTCAAGGTTGGTTTCTGGAAGGTGAGAGGTAACATACACTCATAGCTCACGGAGTAGAACTAATTATATGACCTAGAAGTATGGTATTTATTCTATGTGACCATGTGCCCAGCTAAAATTTGGAGTTCTATTACCATAGAATAAAGACAGAATGGATATAAGAAGATAGCTTTTAGTTTCTACAACACACTAAAAAAGGAATTAAAATAGCCTCCACCCAGAGATAATCATCATTAACACTTTGATGTACAGCACAGGTGTATATCTGTGTGTCATTTCTTTTACAAAACTGAGTCCATACATATGCATTGTCTTTCTGCATGTCTTTTTATGGCTACATGTAGGTATCTACCCTTTTTAAAAAAGCACAAGAAAAAGATAAAATTCAGTTCTACCAAGCAAAATGAGTACGTTATACAATTCACTCAAATCTAAAAGTCTAGCTTGATGTATCATTTGGGGAGTAGTGGGCAGAGAGCCAATTCCATATCAAGCAAAAATCTGAAAGGAGCTGAGAATTTTTAAGAGCACAGGATTCCTGATTCAAGGTAACACCCAGGGGCATGTAACACTCCTGAGAATGCAGGGGAAAAGAATGGACCACTGGTGGGGCTCACCTCAGAGCAAAAGGGAAGGAATAGTAAGGGGACAGGAGAGTATAAATCAATGCTGACGTTCTCCTCCTCTCCAGTCCAACCCTAAAGTGCTGCTTGCTAGAGAGTTGAGCCCATATTTTCAGATAATTATGTTATGAATCCTGTTGTTATGATATTTAAGGCTTTATTCCCTTGGCAACTCCTTTTAGGATTTAAAATCCTTCTCGAAAGATCAGGGGATTACATTTCAGATCAGTATTCAGAGCGGAGAGTTACCTTAGCAGCAACTCAGAATTATCAGTTCCTGTTTGCTGTTATTTAATAGGCCTGCTTTATTTACTTGGTGCCCACAAGTGTGTCACAGGAAAACGTCTTACTTTCTGCTTACCACTCCCTTGCCGTCTTGCTAAAGCATCAATTAAAATCAGCTCTCTGCTCAGAACCTTCCCGTAGGTCCCTGCTTCCTCTTGCACCAAATCCCACTCCTCTGCTGGACTCACAGCACCTTCTATATGTCACATATCACACTGAAGCTTTTGGTACCTCAGTCTCTTTTCCAGTGCTGAGACCTTTTATTAAAGAAATGAGACTTTGAGAACCAAATACATTTTATCTCTTAGGAGCTGTTTAATGGTGAATGTTATTTGACCTCTCTGAGCCGTGGTTTCCTTGTGTGTTAAAAGGGAGTAATAAAAGTGGTCCCACAGGAATTTGGGTGGGTTAAATGAGATCATGCAAGTAAAGTGCCCTGCATTTTGCTTGGACCATGTCATGGGATTAAGTTTATGTAACCACTTTCCTTGTAATTATTTTTCTCTGTTTAGGCTCAGGGTTTGCAGGGGATTGTATTCTACCTGGATGCTACCTGTTCAGGGCTGGTCTGTGTCTTGCTTCTGTTGGGTTGGGCTGTCCAATTGGCTGGATCCCACTCCCCAACTTCCTTGGGAATGCTGGTCCAGCACTTAAGAGCCATGGTCTCCCAGCTCTGCAGTCCTCTTACTCTCCTTGAGTAATTGTACAGGCATTGGCCAGAGGGTCAACCACTGATAGGGAGGTGAAGACTGCACCCTGCTTCAGGATCTGCCCCCACCCAGAACTTTTTATCTCCTCACTTTACTGTCCTCACTAATAATGATGGGAAAACTCTACTGTAAAGCTACATGTGCACCTTTTGCCACATATGTGCCTCTCTGAGGCTAGAAGACTCACTATACATTATTGTTAAAAACCACCTTTATAAAAATGCAGTTCACCTGGATAATGAAACCTGAAGTTAAAAAAGAAAGAAAGAAAAAAAAGTGGGGGAAATTACTCTCAAGTTTAACATGCAAAGCATTAATATCCACAGCAGCTTTTATCAGCTCTTTAAAAACAGCATTAAGTCCCAACAGAGATAAAGAACTGATAATTCAAGAAAGAGGAAATTCAAATTGCCTTGAAAAAGGTCCAGTGTTATTGGTAATCCAATGAATACAATTTTAATCTTTATGAAGATACCACTTAAGCCAATTAGGTTAAAAGAACATTCTAAAATAATAAAACCTGGTGCTATAAAAGTTACAGAGAAACTGGTACACTCACAGCTGTTGACAGTGTAAATTATTACAGTCATTTTGAAAAGCAATTTGGCAGTGCATTTCAAGAGCCATGAAAAAAAAATGTTTCTGCCCTTTGTCTGACAATGTTCATGGCAAGATAATCATACAAAATAAAAATAATTATGTGCATGAGAGTAATCTTTGTAGGGTTATCCATGATAGCAAACACTTAAATAATCTAAATGTCTGACAGTAGGGGAATAGTGAATTACAAGTTGCCTCATGTAATACAGCATAATCAGATGATAACTAAAGACCCTTCCTTCGCCATTTTACTATTATCTGATGTCCTTATCCCCAACTGCACAAGGAATTAGATGGTCATCCCTTGGTTTCCTGGCTCCCTACCTACCTTCTTGTAGGGGTGGCCCTGTACTCATTGTCCCCCTGGCCCACCCCTGTCTCAATTTCACCCCTGCATTAGTCTTCTAGACCCTTTATTCCATTGCTGTCCCTCAAATAGCATAGCTACTCTCTCTGAAATCAACCTTGACCTTTTGTTATACCTTTCCTTAAAAATGGAAAAACTTCCTGCTCAAACTCACATCTCTATCTCACTGCTGCCCTATGGCTCTCTTCCCTTCAAGTCACCCATCTCCTTGGAGATATCTGCACTTGCCTCTCTCATCCCTCATTTATACCCCATCCACTTCAGCCTAGCTACCTGTCCTTCCCACACATTCCGCAAAGTCACCAATAACATCCCAGTTGCTAAGATCTGTGAATAATTTTTCTTCCTTGACTGAACCTCATTTGACAGCTCAGGGTATAGTTTGACTCTCCCACTCCTGAGACTTCCTTGATTTCCACACCTCACTCTCTGACTGAGGCTGGTTTCTATATAGGTCCCGCATTTCTGGCTTCTCTTCTCAACTTGTTCTGTGGCTACCTCTTCCTCCATCCATCTTGTAAGGACTGTCCTTTCCAGAGGACTGTCACTGGTGCTCTTCATTTAGGTCCATCAACTCCTTTTAATTGGGAGTTCAAATTCTGACTTTCTCCCTTTCCAACAACGTGGCAAAATTATTCTACCTCTAAGCTTTAGTTTTCTATAAAGTGGAGATAACAATAGAACCCACCCACAAGGCACCTAGTAAATGGTGTACATTCAATGACTGACAATCATTCTATTGCTATTATTGCAATGATGATACTCTAATCTACTCTTTCAGTCTAAATTCTGCTAAGTTTCAGATAACTGCTATATTCAGCACCCTGGCTGTCCTTTCTCAAACTCAATACACCCACAATAACATTAACCATTTTGTCCTTTCCCAATTCTTTTCCTTCCACACCTGAGAATTGAAGTCCTACCTGACATTTTCTCTCTCTTTATCCATATGTATCTCCCCATGGCCAAAAATGTCCATGAAGTACTCCAAGTGGAACTCCCCAAGTTCAACCCCCACCCATCACAATGATGAAACACTGACATTGTAAATACTGGAAACACTGATCTCCTAGGCGAGCGAGGACTACGGGATACAAGAAGCTGAGCCCTGGACTGGCCATGTGAAGAGCTGCCTGCTAGGCAAAGAAGAGAGTTTTGGATTTTATGTGAGAAGCAATCCCCTGGTAAATTATGTCACCCAGATATTAAGAACTATCGTTCATAGAAGTGACAGTTGTTTTAACAATATAATGTCCCAAATATCTGAAGGCTTCATCAACTCTTCCAATCCCCACTGTCACTAGCCTCCATTAAGCCTTCACAAACCTTTTTAAAAAATCGATTATTGTGACAGGTCTCTAACAGGTTTCCACTCTTGCCCTTCTCTGATCCATTCTCCTTACAGTTGGGGCCCTCACAAATTGTTAGGGGACCCAAGTCCATTCTTTTGACAACTTCTGCTTAAGAAAATCTGTCACTGACTCCTCATGACCTTCAAAATAAAATTCCACTCCTGCCCTCCCCTGGCAAAGGAGGCCTTTTATGTGCGGGGCCCACCTACCCGGTATGTCTCTGCTCCTGCCCTTTTATCTTAATTGCCAACCAGACCCACAGCCCCAGTAACTTTTGCCAGGCTCCCTTGACTTCACACCTTTGTGCATGCAGCTCCTTCTGCCTGTAACACTTCCATGTCTTCCTTACCTAGGTGACAGTTTCTCATCCTTCAAGATTCAGCATGAGTAGGATCTCCCCCTCTAAAGCCTTCTCTGATTCCTCCAGGCTGGGTAAGAATCTACTGATGGTTACAATAAATCTTGTGATCATGTCTTTCCCAATATGTATTATGCTGTTCTCATAGAATATGTTGACTTGTCCCTGGGACAGGCACATCTTTTGACATCTTCATTTTCTAGTACAATGTCTGGCATATAGTTCAATAAATATTTAGTAAATGAATGACTAAGTGAATGAATGAATGAATCGGCAAAAGTAAGAAACCATAATTACAATGCAATTATAAAAATATTGACAACATACCCTTGGTTACTAAGTGGAAGCTTAAGTTGTAGACTATAAAAAGAATACTGTGCACACTATTCAATTTACCTATATAAAACATATGTGCATGTGGATAATTCTGAAAATAGTCATTCAATTGACATTTCTTTAGAACCCACTCCATGCTTGATCACACTAATGGAAAGATGAATTTGGATTCTTCCATCTTCTCAAGAGTTTTACAGTCTGGGAGGAAAAAGCATCCTGGTTAGCTAATGGGAATGTTGGTAAATGATTTTCTTTCAAAATTATCTTCCACATTAACAATACACTTTAAAAGCAGCTTACAAAACAAGAAAAGGTCATCTATAAAATATTGCTCATCAAAATTATAAAACTCAACCTCTATCAATTTGGATCCATCTATCCAAAGAAAAGCCCCTTTGTGTTTAAAAGTCTATATGTTTGCACACAGGGTTCAATATTTTGTTTTCCCATGAGAGAGTCAGTATCTTGTGCACAATACGTTTGTCTAATTAAACAGGTGGTGGGCAACGCATGGCTGGCTTAATTTTTCCATCTAGTCCAACGGCAGCCTGTCTCTTCACGCAAAGCAGAAACATCGGTGGGGGACCCCCTTATGCTGAAAGTAGGGAGAAAGGTTTTTGGAAGGATTCATCTGCTGACTCCAGCTCATCTGACCTTCGGGGATAGTTAGGGGAGCAGAAACTGTGGATTGTGAGAGAGGGAAGCACGTTCCCCGGCATATGGGGAACCCCTGAACACAGTGCCCAGCAACCTGGAGACTAAGAACAATGATGATAGTGCTGTCCCTTTTTGGGTGGCTTATCAGGCCCCACCTGCCCTAATGGTCCAGACAGAGAAATATAGGCAGACTTGCACCCAGAGGCACCAGGTCCAAGCCAGAGAGGAACTTTCTGTTGTTTCTGCTGACAGCCCTAGTAGCCATGGTGCCCCTGGTACCAAGCAACCCTCAGTATATAACATACTGAATGAAATGAACCCATTCTAGGCCCAGGTCTTTTGTTGGTGTTCTGTGTGCCATTGGACAACTCACTTTACCTCTCTGAACCTAAATTTCCCCATCAGCAAAGATAATAACCCTTATCTCCATTAAACTGTTTCAAAGAGTTATTCAAAATGAGATAATGGCAATGAACCCACTGAGTGAGTGTCATAGCACTTAAAAAATGTAGGGCATGGTGGATCAGAAGACTGCTTCTGTATTTCTTTTCAAATACATCAGTTAAAAAAAACCAACTGTCTCATTAACATTCACAATTCATTAGAGTCAATAATCTAAGTTGTAAAATTATACATTTTTCCATGAAATTCAGTAGTTATGTTCTCTCCTTATGAAAAAACACATTCTTAAATGCTATTATTTTTCCTAATTTGTTTTTCATGCAAAAAAGGAAAAGCTGTTCACCAACTGAATTAGACCCAAACTCTCAACTGCCCGCCCGGTACATAGTTCTGCATTCTGTGGCCATGAGGTGACAACATTGGCCCTCTGCTCCAAAAGTAAATTTAATGGGAACATTAGGTGATGATGACCTCCTGGGATAACAACCCTCAAGAGTGGGGACTGCACATCTGGTGTGACAAGGCACATCACTGGTATGTTTGCACAAGCTGAGGAAGTAAGCACCTTCCGTTAGGACATGCCACAAATGCCTCCAGATGAGAGGACACCTTGGCCGCAGGTGGAGGCAGAAAAAAATTCTGGATAGAATCCATCCATCACAGCATGTGTCCCAAAAAGATTATTCTCCATCCAACACCCTGGATCTGGACAAACAAGTAATGTATTCAGTGGCCCTTTGTGATATCTGCCTCTTTCAGGAGCCATCTTTTCCAATAAACAGCCTCATACATCTCTCTAAGCACCTGCTGTCTTCCTGATCTGTCAGCATAAGCACCTGTGTAGACTTATACTTCCCAGTAGAGAACTATAGGGCTTGTCTGTAAGGATCAAGGAGAGGGAGTGTGTGTGTGTGTGTGTGTGTGTGTGTGTGTGTGTGTGTCCAGAAAGAGAGGCCAGAGTTGCTAGTATGGATCTTTCCAACTTAATTTTATAAGCATCTAAATAGGTTGGCTAACTGCAGTTCTCATGCTGTAAAACAGGATTGATGTGCAAAGATGGGGCCAGGAGAGGGCACAACTGGGAAGTGAGATCAGAACAGGGAAAGGAAGCAGATGCTAAGATATTTTAAAATCTACAACAGAATAGAAGGTGCTGAGTAACCTGGACTAAGTCCAGAATTTAGCTCTTTTTCAAGGGGCCCCTGAATTCATGCAGGTCAAGAGAGCACCAAGTGACAGTCTTCATCTTAGGACAAAAAAAAAAGAAGAAGTTCTGTATGAATGTGGAAAACTGAAGATCTAAAGAGGAAGAGTGGTTAGTATGCTAAACCTGAAATTATACTGAGTGACCTGAAGCTGGATTGTTGCTAAAATTCATTTATTGCACCTATTTTAAAACTGCATGGATTTTGCTGTACACTAACCTGACAGGCAGCTGGTATGATTGCTTAGATAAGTGAGTGTTCTCAACTCTGGCTTTAGGGGTTGAAAATAACAATGCCCAAGCATTGTTCCAGATCAAAAAACGGAATGTCAGGTGGAAGGCTTCAGAGATGTATAGTTTTAAAGGCTTTTTAGGTAGTTCCAATACACAGCCAGGGTTGAGAGAACTGTGTTAGGCCTAGATGGGAAAGATGCCCAAGGGAGCCAGAGAAAGGATTTCAAGTCCTGCGTATAACCTCAGTCCAGGAAAAAACAATTTTTTTCATTTATGCCTGGAAAATGCTAGAATATAAAAATCAAGGTAACAAGTGACATGATGGGCTTCTCACTGGGCTGTAATAATGAGTTTAGCTGGCTACAATCAATCAGAAACCAAACTTTGCAGACCTCTAAAATATTACCAGGACCAGACAAGCTGATAGATGAATCACACACTTAGTTGTGTGCTTTAGTCAAATAAAAAGGAATTGAAGGGGAAAAAACCCCAGTCAAGATAGCTCAGGATTAGAAAGGCTTATGATAGATGTAAAGGGAACTTTCAAGGCATCCAGGGATCTGGACTCCCAGAACCAGAGCCACTTATGGACTATCTCAGTCATTTGATCTCCTTCATCTCTATTCCTCTCTGCATATCTACTTTTTCTTCAATTTCAAGTAGTTTCCTCTAGTTGTGCATTTCATATAAGGTCCTAGACAAGTTCTCTAGCTCTAATTTGTCACTATCAATCAGACCCAGACTCCAACACTGACTGACAATTGTTATGATGTCTCTTAGTTCAGATTTTCAAGACAGAGGAATCTGTCTAGCAAAGGATGGCTTATTTTGTCTAATATCAGTTCAGGTGTCATTCACCTCCCATAAGTTAGACCAGGGATAGAAAATGACACGTGATTCACAGACTGAACATTGTAGGAGACCACTGGAAAGGCAGGCACTCATGTAGGAGCTATGGGCAAGGCATGCATTTAAATATATCTAATATCCATCCATAATCAAAGGACCACAAGTCTTTTTATCTTTTCCATCTTCTGCTCCTCAAGACATAGGTGGGTAAGGAGGAGATGGGGAAGAATTTGAAAGAATCTGCTCTTTCTGCTATCAGAACCTGGTATGGCAATCTGAAAGAGATCACTGGTATGACTCAAAGACAGTTTAAAAACCCTCCACCTGCACTTATGTGCATGATTCTACATGAGCTGTCTCTCTGGAAACCATAAGAATTCTGTTCTTGGCAATGGTGAAAGCCCGAGGACCTCCAAACAGAGATCCTGTGGTGGATTCAGTTTTAATTCCATACTGTCTTCCACACTGGGACATGTAAAACTGGAACATATTTAGACATTAGGGAAAAGTCTCCTCCTCTTGGGCCTTTATCTGATCATTTGGAAAATTCTCAATTAATATGCTATTATTGTGGTTTGACAGATCACCTGAGAGTTATGAAATCAAATTCTTGGATCGTAGGTTTTGGATTCTTGAAAATGGTGGTATACTAATTGTTTAAACTCCTCAAATGGAGGAGTTTAAAAAATTAGGAGTTTATAGTCCAACACCAGCTACTGCAGGAAATAATTGAATTCTCTGAGCCTTTGTTCCTCTCTAGTTAATTTCAGTTGCACTAGGCATAGAGGCAAGAGTGGTCTGGGCTAGGAGGTCATGTTTAAAATGAACAGCCCAGGGTAACCCCATCCCCTAGCCCATGGACAATCTGAGTATCTTTTTTTTATTCCTCTTTTGGTCCTGGGGGCTAGAGGCAAAGTGAAGCCAGGGCAGACCATGTAGTCTCTGAAGACCGTGGCTATGGTGTTGGCATTGCCATAATCCAGTGTGTGATCATTTATCTTAGAGTGTTAGATGGAGTCAACTATTTTTGCTTTTGCCCAAGTACAGCTATTGGAGATTCTAGCTGATTGAAGAAGAATAAGACTAATACTTGTATTTTACTGACAAAACAAAACACCTTTAAACCAAAAGGATGATTTAGCTGGGCTGAAAATAAAACTCCTGCCTACTGAAATCTGGTGCAGCTGAGTTATCACTATTTTCGTCCTATAATTTGTTTTATAGGGTACTAATTAACAGGGCAAAGTCTGTTGCCAGGAAAGTAAATCACATTTTGCTGTTTTCTTCTTTTCTAACAAGACACAGACCTTGTCTTTAATTAAAGAGCAAGTTCCAAGGGCACTATCCGCTACTGAAATTGGGAAGCATTGGACAAGAGAAGATCATGGTGAAACCTGCTGTGTAGGGTTCAAGAGAGACAAAGGGAGGAAAAGAGATTTCATGGGTTACCTGGAATGGGGGGAGTTGCATTCCTCAAATGTCCTTTTTAAATCTGTCCTTTCTCTCCTTCCCACAACTCTGCATTTCTTACTTGACTTTCTTTAACTGATGAAACTACCATAAACATCCTAAAATAAATAAATAAATAAATAAAAGGTTTGCTTTTCCCAATTCATTTTTATCCCTCAAGTCGCACTATTTTTTTTCTTAAGGTAGTTACTCTCCCGTCAGACCCTTCTGTCCCAAACTCCCTGTCTCCAGGGTGGTTTCTTCTTCCTGGCTGCTCTGATCTTTGGCTTTGGGTTTTGTTGTGTGGCTGCTGCCACTCGCCCCTCATCCCTCTTCTCCCAGCTCACCCTCTTCTCCCGTCCTTAGGGTCTTCTTCACTCCTCTCTCCCTCTCCTCTCTCCCTCATCCCATCCTGGAGGCTGTGCGCTGGAGGAGGCAGCTCTGGCTTCTCCCTCCTTGAGCCCTGAGGTTTCTTTGCCCAGGGTGGGGAGGGGGACGAGGAGGGATAGACCAGTCTGGGATCCGGGGAAGAGTAACTGTTGGCACCTCGAAGCCAGAAACCTGACGTCACCTTGCCCCGCCTGTCAATCTCCCGCGGGCGCACTGCTCGTAGCCGCCTTTTCTGCCACTGACTGTGCCTCTCACTCGCCGCCGCTCCAGCACAGCGACAAGGAGTCCCGCGCTCGTCTTCCTCGCCCGCCCAGGCCGCCTCCTGCGGGCAGCTGCTCGGTTAGCCCAGGGAGCCCAGCCGGGCATCCCGCCAAGGCGCGCATGACCAGCGACTTCCTGAAGCCGTGACTCCCCAGGTGAGCTTTGGGGCTGCCCGGGAGAACTTTGAGGGTTCGGGAAGGGGAAGAGGAAAAGGACAGCCCGGTAGTGGGTTCTTCCCGAAGCCAGAGAAAGAAGGGAAGCTCCACCACCCCTTTCTCGGCCCCTCGCTGATGTTTATTCCAGGGGTCTCTGTGCTCCAGGTCTCTCTGAACCTTGAGCTTGCAAACTTAGCTTTCAGCACCGCGGACAGCGACACGCCTCAGAACTAGGGGAAAATGCCTTGACCAAGCTTGCAACAGCCTGGGCGGGACAATTCCAAACTGATAGTTCTAGTTCCATGTATTTGGGTGCGTGTGCAAATGCAAGCCCACTTATGGGGTTGACCTGTGTGCATGACCTGTGTGTATATCTCTGCAAAAACTCAAGACAATTCAGGCAACCCGATGCATTTCACTCTCTCACACAACAGGTGTTTATTTTGGATTAGCACTTAACTTCTACTTCACCACTCTGCTCCAGGGTCCCGGGGTGGGGTAGGCAATTTGAGTGGGACAATGCTAGCGGGGCAACTGGCAGTCGGACCAGCACACCTGACACCTACTCTCCTTCTCTAAGCAGGGTGCTGCATCTGGCCGCGATGAACGCGAGCGCCGCCTCGCTCAACGAGTCTCAGGTGGTGGCAGTGGCGGCCGAAGGAGCAGCGGCGGCGGCCACAGCAGCAGCGGCTCCGGACACCGGCGAATGGGGGCCTCCTGCTGCGGCGGCGGCGCTGGGAGGCGGAAGCGGAGCTAACGGGTCGCTGGAGCTGTCCTCGCAGCTGCCGGCAGGGCCACCTGGATTGCTGCTTTCAGCAGTGAATCCATGGGACGTGCTGCTTTGCGTGTCGGGGACGGTGATCGCAGGCGAAAATGCGTTGGTAGTGGCGCTCATTGCGTCCACCCCAGCCCTGCGCACGCCCATGTTCGTGCTGGTAGGTAGTTTGGCCACCGCCGACCTGCTGGCAGGCTGTGGTCTCATCCTGCACTTTGTGTTCCAGTACGTGGTGCCCTCGGAGACTGTGAGCCTGCTCACCGTGGGCTTCCTTGTGGCCTCCTTCGCGGCCTCGGTCAGCAGTCTGCTAGCTATCACAGTGGACCGTTACCTGTCCCTCTACAACGCACTCACCTATTACTCGCGCCGGACACTGTTGGGCGTGCACCTCTTGCTTGCTGCTACCTGGACAGTGTCCCTAGGCCTCGGCTTACTGCCGGTGCTGGGCTGGAACTGCTTGGGCGAGCGGGCCTCCTGCAGCGTGGTGCGCCCGCTGACACGCAGCCACGTGGCACTGCTCTCAGCTGCCTTTTTTGCGGTCTTTGGCATCATGCTGCACCTGTACGTGCGTATCTGCCAAGTGGTCTGGCGCCACGCTCACCAGATAGCGCTGCAGCAGCACTGCCTGGCGCCGCCCCACCTCGCCGCCACCAGAAAGGGCGTGGGGACGCTGGCCGTAGTGCTTGGCACTTTCGGCGCCAGCTGGCTGCCCTTCGCCATCTATTGTGTGGTGGGCAGCCACGAGGACCCAGCCATCTACACCTACGCCACCCTGCTGCCCGCCACCTATAACTCCATGATCAATCCCATCATCTATGCCTTCCGCAACCAGGAGATCCAGCGCGCCTTGTGGCTCCTGTTCTGTGGCTGTTTCCAATCCAAAGTGCCCTTCCGCTCCAGGTCCCCCAGTGAGGTCTGAAGGGCTCCCTTCACATCCTTTCACCAACACCACACCCCCAACAAGCCAGCCTTTGGTGAGCTTCCTGGTGCCTGCTGATGAACTCGGAGACTCCAATAGTGTGAATCTGATTTTGCGGGGGGAAAAGAAAGGGACAAAACATAAATGCAACAAACTCACAAGGACAAAGAGGCTTGTTGGTACTTTACATATACAGTGTATACATGTGTACATATATATACAAATATTTGTATCTTCTGGAGATGTTCAGGATGTGAGCTTCCTGTTCTGTGAAAAACTACCAAAAGACGTGGTTATATACTCGAAATGTACATCACATTTGTCAAGTGAAGACATTCCAATACTGCTTAATAATAGCACTTTATTTTCAGCTGCTGAACTGCCAAAACAGTGTTGCCATTTTCAAGGGCAGGGGGAAGGGAGTAAAAGGTGTATTTTTGTTGTATGTGATAGAATATTTTGCTGCACATGCATCAACAAATTTCAACATATTTTGTACACAAATAAACATATCATAAAAAATGTAATTTTGGGTACATGATTGACTATGCAATTACTATTCAAGAGTCAAATTACATGTGCAATCTTAAAAATGAATAAATTCTTTACCACAGGATTCCAAGACATATACCTCATACCTTCATTGGGGATATGAAGGTGGGTTCAGCAATGCCTCTTGGACCACTATCGTCTTTCAAATAGGCCACTACCCCGATCCTTAAGAATTAAATATTCCCATTCCATCAGTGGGTGTGAGTCATGATTCCCACCCCATCCTACTTACAGGATAATGGAAAGATAAATAAGAGAATATGTGTGTGTGTGTGTGTGTGTGTGTGTGTATGGTCTGAGCCCCTGTGAAGAAATATGTCCACAAGCTCCAGTAGTTAGTTACTCTTAGGAAAATATACACAGGCAAATTTGTTCATAAATTTCACACTTATTGAATGTCTACTATATGCTAGGCACAATTCCGGGGCTGAGGATGTGGAAATGAAGTAAACAAACAAAATGTCTCATGCTCATGATGTTACATTCTAGTGGGGGAGATGGCCTATAAGCAAATAAATATATGTATAATGTCATGTTAGCATCAATGCTAAGAAGTAAAATAAAGTGGGGTAGAAGTGGGAAAAAGCAGGAGGTACTCTGTTGGTTAGGGTGATCAAGGAAGTCTCTCTGAGGAGAAAACACTTAGGAGGTAATCTCAGGGAAGCAAGGTTGTGAGAAAAATCAGAAGGTGGGAGAAGAGGTTTCCACATATAGGCAGCAGCAAGTGCCAAGATCTTAGGGGTATGAATATGCCTGGCAAGTTCAAGAGTAGCAAGATCAAAGACTGAAAAGTGAGCAAAGAAAAGAGAGGTATGAAACTACAGTGGAGAGAGAGCAAGCTTTGCAGGCCACTACAGGGACTTGGGCTTTTGCTCAAGTGATATGGACATGGCATGATCCAATACATATTTTTAAAGAATCACTCTGAGCCAGGCACTATGGGGCATGCCTGAAATCCTAGCCATTCACGAGGCTGAGGCAGGAGGATGAAAAGTCCAAGGCCAGCCTTAGCAATTAAGCAAGGCCTTAAGCAATTTAGTGAGACTCTGTCTCAAAATCAAAATTAAAAAGGGTCAGGGATGTGGCTCAGTGCTAAAATGTCCCTGGGTTCAATCACTGGTACCAATAAAATAAAATAAAGAATCACCCAGGCTGTATTATTGAAAACAGACTCTAGGAGTTTCAGAGTGGAAGCAGGGGGTAGAGGTCTATAACCACTATCCCCACAAGAAACGGCAATGAGTTGAAGCACAGCAGCAGTGGTGGAAATGGTGATGAGTGATTGGGTTTTAGAAATACATCCACGTATAGATGGACACAGGGCATGAATGAAGAAAGCTCAGAATAACACCAAGGATTTTGCCTAGAGCAAAATGTGAGTATGTGGGGTCTTTAGAGATCAAGAAAATCTGAGGGGAGAGGTTACATTGGAAAACATGATGATTGATTCTGTGTCAACATGACTGGTCCATAGTGCGCTCAGATACTTTGTCACACATTTCTGGAAGGATGTTTTTGGATGAGATTAACATTTAAATTGGTGGATTGTGAATAAAGTAGATTGCTTTCCATCATGTGGGTGGGCTTCATGCAATAACTTCAGGGCCTGAATAGAACAAAAAGACAGGCCCCTCCTGAACAAGAGAGAATTCTCTAGTGGTTATCAGACTTCATATGCAACATTAGCTCCTTATGATTCCAGAGCAGAAAGCCTTGAGACTACACTGCAGCATCAATTCTCCTAGGTCTCCACAATGCAGATTTTGAACTTGTCAGCCTCCGTAATCATGCAAGACTTCCCTAAAATAAATTTCTACACACACACACACACACACACACACAGACACACACACTTTCGATGTATATATATACCCCATGTTGGTTTTGTTTCTCTGGAGAATTCAAATACAGAAAGGAAGGGAAAATTTAAAAGTTAGTTCTAAACTCCTAAATAGAGGGTACATGTGGGCAGTTTACTTGTTTATTTTATAAATACTTATATAACACCACTTGCCAGACATCGCTTTAAGTACTTAACAAACAATTCATTTAATCATCACAATGATCTTGAATTGATCAGGCCCCATCAAGAAACGAAGAGCTCAGCGGTAGAGCACTCACCTGGCATGTGTGAGGCCCTGGGTTCGATTCTCAGCACCACGTATAAATAAATGAATAAAATAAAGGGCCTTCAACAACTAGAAAATTAAAAAAAAAAAAAAGAAATGAAGAGCACACATTCAAAGCAGGTGAGTGAAGAGAATCTAACGAAGGGACTACGTAGACCAAGGTGGTATGACCATGGGAAAGGACTGTTAATAAAATTATGAGCATAGTTAAAGGAATCCAACAAGGGATAGCGAAGGTTCCCAACCACACACCCACAGAGCTAGCACTGCAGGACTGCCAAAAGGGAACTAAGGAAAGGACAGTTGCTGGAACCATGAGAGAGGGCTGTAGTGTTGGCTGCTCAGCAGGAGATGTGACCTTAGTAGAAAAAGCAGCAGCTGCCAACCTGTGGCCTGACAGGGAGAGAGCTGGAGAGGAAATTACTGGAACACCAGCTTCCCTCTCCATCCCACCTCCTGATGGTGACTTCCATTAATTAATCAGAACCCAGAGAGCAAAAATTGGTACAGAGAATAGATGTCAGATTCCCTGGGAACCCAGCAGGTGAAAGTGGATCTGCCAGTGCACACAGAGACCATTTAGCACTAATTCTGTGAGCTGGGTACTATTATTATACCCAATATTCAGATGAGGAAACAGGCAAGGAGGCTAGCTATCTGGAGTTCAGGAGAGAGATCTAAAATGACAAATGAATTGGGGACTTGTCTACATACAGATGGTATTTAAAGCCATAGGTCTGTATGGAGTCTCCTCAGGAGTACTTGTGGACAGAGAAGAGAAGAGGGCCAAGAACTGAGCCCCAGCAAACTGAAGTGCTTAGAAATAAAGAAGACAGGAAGAGCATGCAAAGAAAAAATGAAGTGGTCAGTGAGATGGGAAGAAACAAAGGTAGCACAATGACCCAAAAGGAAAAAGAAAAAAAAATATTCAAAAAAGGAATCAAGTCAACTGGTCAAAATGGTGTTTGAGAAATCAAGTAAAACAAGGACTTAAAGTGACTAGAGATTTTATAATGTCAATGGCACTGGCGAACTTGACAAGAGAAGTTTCAGGAGAGGAAGAGGGGGAAAAAAACTTGACTATAGAAGTTACAAGAGAAAATGCTTGACCAATCTAATTTCCAGTAGTTCACAGCACCACTTTGACCTTTTCAACACTGTAAAACACACTACAGTTTATAGATGTAGGGTTTTATAGTGTCTATAAATTCAGAGCTGGGAAGATTGGCATTATTGCCCATTCATCAAATTAAAATTTTCTAAAGAATTAACCTTCACAGATTCTTGAGCATCATCAGACAGTATTTGAAGTCCTATTTGCATGTGGAATGAATTAAGTGGATTGAAACCCAACAGTTCTGGCTAACAATTTTCCCAAACGTGGTGGGGAAAACAGCATAATTTCAGAGGTGGAACAGAGAAGTCAATATTGTGGCACATTTTATAATTACAGAGAGAATTTTCCTGCAATCAGCACATTAAGAAACTGCAATGTGAGAATGAAAAGATACAGAACATGGATCTGACTTTAATCTACTTGGTATTACTATGCAGTATCAATGCCAGTCTAACCAAGAAGTTTGGGAGAGCCAAAGATAAAATGATGCTGAACACTCAGGATGTTAATAACCCTGAGTTGGCCAGGCTGTGTAATGCCAATAAAGTTTGCTGTTAATCATCATGGTAATGTGAGAGAATAAAACTGTGAGTAGGTCTGGAAACATTTCTATAGAGAAATGTTACCTATTCATTTGATCTGTCAAATATTAAGGATCTCCTATGGCGAGAGCCTTTGCAAGTTGCTAGAAACATAGTCTTTGAGAAAAATATCCAACATGAAAGCATTTAAGTATCTAACTACCTACCCGCCTTTTTGTTTAATGGACATCCTACACTTTATACTTCAAAGATGAGCCACTGATCTTTGATGTCCAAACCTACTCTTTGTCCCCTAATTACTATCTAAGTTAATGGCAATGTTACTGTTCTAGTTGTTCAGGCCAGAAACCCTGGAATCACCTTATCCATCTATTGCTCTCATACTTCATATCTACTGTGTCAGCAAGGCCTTCAAAATATACTCAGAATCTGGTCACTTCTCCCCCTCTGTACCACTATCATCATCTCCAGCCCAAATTACTGCAGTAGCTCCTACCTAGTCTCCCGCTTGGGCTCTTGTGCCCTTCAGTCTACGTCTACACAGTGGCTCATCCCCACCAACAGTTGTTCCCTCGACTACTCTTCAGAGATGGACATGAGCTCACCAGGAGTATAGTCTGTCTCAAAATTGGGAAGGAGGTCTATGAGTCCCTGGAAGTAGGCCTTAAGTTAGAATTTCTTGGCTGAAGATTTTGGGGATCCCAGGTATCTGATGCCTGGTCCAGAAGTGAGGACACAGACTCTTCACTCCAAGAGCAGAAGCACAGCTGGAGGAGGCCTACAGTAGAGACCTCTGGTGCATGAAGCCCAGGGCAGAGCCCCACTCTGTCAACAAACTTGGTAATGAGCTTAAAACAGCACACATTTATTCTCTTACAGTGGATGGAAATCAGAAGTCTGAAATGAATTTCACAGCGCCAAAATCAAGATGTCAGCAAGGGCATACTCCCTCCATAAATTCTTCATGGAGAATTTTTTTCCCAGTTTTTAGAGTTGCATTCCTTGCCTCATGGCTCCTTCCTTCATCTTCAAAGCCACGATGCCTTCTGTAGTCAAATGTCCCTGTGTCTCTCTCTTATAAAAACATTTGTATTCTGTTTAAGTCCTGCCTGGATAATCCATGATAACTTTTCCATCTCAATCATATCTGCAAAGCCCCTTTTGCCATAGGAGTAACAGACACAGCCTTGAAAGGAGTAATGACAACAGTCAACAATAAAGGTATGTACATGGTGGGAAAGGATCCTACTAGAAAGTCAGGAGAATATAGAAGACTCCACTGAGGAGACAACATTAAGCTGAGTCTTAAAGTACAAAATGAATTTGGAAAGCAAAAGACATTGAAGGAGGATGTTTTAGACCAAGAGGACAACATGAAACACAAAAGCATGGTCTCTTCAGAGAAGTTCAGGCCATTCAGTATGGCCAGAGTGTATATGATGTGGAGCTTAGAGAGGAGGTGGCAAGGGACAAATCTGGAAGAGAGGTAGCAGGAGCTGCATTGGGATTAGATATCAGGTGGGAAAGACTGGAAGACAAAAGACCATTGGAGGCTGGTTGTAGCAATCCAGAAAAGAGGTGGTGGGCAGCCTCCACTCAGCAAGGCAGAAGGAGTGGGCAGAAGGGGTGGACTCATGAGATCTCATTAGAATGTCATAGACTGAGTGAGTGTAGGGGTGAGAAGCAGATCAGGAGTTAAGGGCATTAAGCTGGGTGGATTCAGTAAGATAGGAACACTCAGAAGAGAGGCAGATTTGAGGAAGAAGATGATGAATCAAGTTGTCTATGTACTCAATTCCAATCTGTGGGATATCCAAGTGGAGACAGTTGGTCCTGTGGCTTTGGAGCTCACAAGGATGGTTGTAATACAGACAATTTCTGTGCTCCATGCCCTTATGATGTAGTTGAAACCAGGGAAGGGAATGAAAAGAGGCCAAGATCACAATCTGGGACACAGAAATATACAGAAATCAGATAAAGGAAAGAAAAGGAAAAGGGAGACTTAGGAGAGGCATCCAGTAGAGACCCAGGGAAGCCAAGAGGGGAAAAAGGGATTAAGAAGGAATTGCTTAAGTGTGTGCCAAGAGGTCAAGACTGGGTTGGAAAGTGGTGGAACATGGTGGTCACTGGTGACCTTAGTGACAGCAGCTTCAGTGGAGAGCGGAGTGACAGCCAGATTGAACACATTGAGGAGGAAATGGGAACTCTCCAATGTTTTCAATAAATTTAGCTTAAAAATGGGAAAGAGGGGGGGGGTAGCTAGAGGGCAATACAGGGTCAGAAGATAGCTTTTTCTTTGTTTTTTAAAGAGGGCTTTAGACTGAGGGGGCAATACGACATAAGTGGAAAAATTGAAAACAGGAGAAAAGATAAGATTCTTGATAGATGAGGCTTGACAGTTGGAGGATGGGCTCCAGGATGCGGTGACGGGAGGAGGTGGGGACGCAGCTCCCCTGCTCTGACAGGAGGCAAAGCGGGAGTAATTGGTACTGATAGATCTAAGTTTATAGGTGGTGGGAGGAAGTTCACAGAGTTCCTACCTGACAACCTCAATTTATCTGAAGAAGGAGTGCAGGTTAAGAGACTAGTACAAGAAGTATCAAGAACCTGAGTTGATGATATTGGGAACAAAGCTGTGTACTTGGGTGATATTGTAATCATTTAAAGGTCAGACCATACCCAGCATTGCAAGGATGCGGAGCAAGTAGAATCCCCATATTCTGGTGGCGAGGATGTAAAAGGGGACAAATGCCTTGGAAAATATTGTGGTGCTTCCTTAAAAAGTTAAACATACTCCTACCATACAACCCAGCTGTTCCACTACTAAGTATTTATCCGAGAGAAATGAAAGAATATGTCCATGCAAACATGTGCCCATGAATGTTCACAGAAACTTTATTTGTAATAGGGAAAAACAACTATTCATCAACAGGTGAATAAATAAATCAGTGGTGGTACATTCATATGATAGAATGCTATTTAGAAATTAAGAGGAATGAACTATTGATACATGAGATAATGTGGATGAGTCTCCAAATAATTATGCTGAGAGAAAGAAGCCAGACAAAAAGAGCAAATAATGTAAGATGCTATAGAAAATCCTTGAAAATGTACAGTAAGGGAAAAAAGATTAATGATTGGACTTGGTGGAGTAGAGATGAGAGAGAAAGAAGGAATTGAAAAGAGCACAGGGGACCTTTTAGGATGACTGATACTACCATTATCTTAATTGTGATAACAGTTTCATTTGTAAAATATATCGTGCACTTTTTTTTTTTTTTTTTGCAATGCTCGGTATTGAACAAGTCATGTATTTCAAATATGTAATGTTCATTTTATATTATTTATACCTCAAGTTATAATAAGTAAATGAAAAGAGAAAAAACACAACATAATACCAGATAATTGAAATTAATACTATATGGAAACAAAGTGGAAAGTCAATACGACATGATTTATTAATCAGATAATGTGGTCAAATCCTGTCAAATTCATGTACTTGCTGGCCACCTAAGGGGAGAGTGAACAAGAAGATGGAAAAAAGAGAACAGCACCCTGTGGTGCACTGTTGAGAGCCACAGCCGAAGGGGCCCCAGCAAACTTTCAGACTGCCAGCTGATGATTGGCTCACAGCGGCCCCAGCAACTTCTAGCTGATTGGCTCCTCTGCGGTGATGCTCATTGGGCTGTTTCCCTGCCCTTTCAGACCACGGAGCTGCTCATTGGGGGACTTTTTTGGCTTCGCCCATGCGACCCAGCCAATCGGCCTCAAGAGCAGGAGGAGTGGGGGAGATTGAGAGGCTTGTGGGAAGCCAGTGGTGGCAGTTGGGCTCTGAGGGTTTTTCCTGAGGAGCTGTTTTGTTTGGTGTGTGTGGTTCTAAAAATAAAGTTCGTTTCTTTTGACAAGTGGCTCCTGAATTGTGCCCAGCCAGACTGCGGCAGTGCACTAAGGTTATTGTAAGGTTAAAACAAGTTAGAAAGCATAAACTGAGTTATGCTGCACTAACATACAACCCCCAAATCATAATGGCTTCACACAGCCAAGATTTCTTGTTTGTACAATGTTTACTGTGATGCTAGACAACTTCTAGGGCAACCCTTCTTTAGGAGACAATACTGCTGTCCATCTGCCTGCTCTATCCCCTAAACTCTAGGCCTTCTCTAGAATCACTGGTGTGGAGAAGAGAGCACTGGAGGGTCTTATGCCGGCAATTAAATGCTTTGGTCCATAAAAGACACTTCTACTCATAACCTAGTGGGTTCGATCACATGGCCCCACCGTGAGACTACTCGGGTTCTCAGAAAGAAAGGTGAATGAGAAGTGGATGAATTTGAAATTTGACCCCACTGTCTTTGCCATCCCAAAAGGAACATTAAATTGCCACAGAAGAAGAGATTCAGAAGATTTAAACTCCAATTTTCAAACATTGTTTAAGACTAGACAAAAGTTTATGATCTTTAATAAAACTTACATAATGGAGACATTCAGTTAAGTTAACAGAACACAGTGTAAAAATGTCAAGAATTGAGGTAAGCATCAAAAAAATATGCTGTTCAAGACGGAAGCCTGATTTTTAAGTATCAGTCAGACTTTGTACCTGGTCACATAAGACAGGAGAATTGTTAAAAATTTAGTAAAATCTTTCTCCACAGACAAACCATCCCAAGCCCATGTTTTTGGATGTGTTGTTGAGGTTTGTGAAGATACAGACTAAGGAAAACAGTACTAATTGGTAGTGGTCAGAGGACCCAGAAATAACTGAATTCCACCCACAAATATACCAAGACCCTTAGGAAATAGTGAGGGCCAATAGCAAGTCAACACTGGTCACTGTTGAAGGGGACAGGGAGAAAGCATGTGACTTGGACCCATGGCTTTGACACACAACCTAAAGGCAGAGCATTCTTGGAATTTGACCTGGGCCATTTGAATGGTCCTTTATTCTTAAGGGTCTAAAGAATCTCAGTACAAAACTTGACTTCCTTTGCCCATTTATGCCCTCAGTACTCAAACCTAGGTCTCAGATCCTATCACTAATGGTTACAAGAGAAGTCAAACCAACTTTAAAAACTCCAAACCAGGGGAGAATGAGAAAGAATAAAAGAGAAAGATGCTCAGTGGTCAGTAAACCTGAACCCGGCTACATCAGCCAGAGGAAACCAACAAGGAACGTGGTTGTCCCTTCTGCTCCAGTTAGGAAGAAGGTGGGAAGCCACCAGCTACTTCCCAGCTGGAATAACTAGATCCACACTCCTGACACTTAAGAAGTAAAGAGGAAGATGGAGAGAGAGAAGGTGAACAGCTCCTTCCAGTGTGCTAAGGTTGCTGTATGGATTGTGAGTTGATAAATAAAGTTAGAATACTGCCTGGCACATGATAGTGTTACACATGCCTTAGCTGCTGTCACGATTGCTATTGTCATTATTATTATTATTATTAAGCAGACTTTATGAATGCTGATTCTCACATAGTCTAGGTTTTATAGCCTTAAGTGCTTTCTACGTTTCCCTCTATTCTATTTGCAAAATGTTTATTGCATGTCACCTGTTTTCAGTAATCTACAATCTCAAAAACTGCCTTTTCAATGTTTTTAGCTGCTGCTCTGAATATAACAATTTTTGAGAGATAATTAAGATATATCTCTAAAACAGCAGTCCAAATCAATGTTATGCCCATTTTTTTTCCAATGGACTGAAATTGAGGTCTAAGTATTTTCTACAAAATGCTTGTCTTTAATTTCCAGATATAATATTGATATTCAGAAATTCCTGAGAAGAATAACATTATTACCAATTATATTATCTCTGATTCCCCAGAATCAGAAAAACAAACAAAAAACCAGACAGCAAACATATACACATTTTCCCTGTTTCTACGTGTCTGTTTTTCTAATATAGACACATACATGCACACACACACACACACACACACACACGCACTTGCATGCACACATAGATGCACAAGACCCACAGATACACACATACACATATCATGTACCTGAGAATCACTGTGACTTACTAAAGTCCACTTAGTAGGAGGATATACCATATACTCAGTAGTAGTTTATGTCAAGGATGCTTTGCAAAACTGGATTATTCCCTAGAGA
Source organism: Marmota flaviventris (assembly GCF_047511675.1). Lineage (NCBI taxonomy): Eukaryota > Metazoa > Chordata > Mammalia > Rodentia > Sciuridae > Marmota > Marmota flaviventris. The sequence continues at coordinate 53,540,478 of NC_092503.1, read as the reverse complement.
AATGCATGTAAGAAAGGTATTTATTAGGATAAACTACAGAGGTACATATAAACAGCAGTGCCCTAACCGTGGCTGGATAAACATAATTTAATATATATGCAGATGGAGGTAAAGGGGAGAAGGACTGACAGCCACTAAGAGAATATTCTGAGTAAAGTCACTATCAACCCCTGCATGTTGGGTTGGGGGGAAAGTGTCTATATATTACAGTCTCAGTACGCAGGGACAGTTATGCCCTGTGCGTATCAAGTTCAGTCATAGTATAGACAAACCCAACAATGGTTACAGAGTCTAGTAGTTGGGTGTTACTGTAATACTGATGTATGCCTTTATTAAGAGAATAATGGCCTCCCTAGATTTAAAAAACATTGTTATTAATAGGAACACAGAAAGTAAGCATGAAACAGCATTCTTTCTTTTAACTGCATGTTAAATTTGTGTTTTGCAAATATTATATTTAAAAGTAATTATGAAAATGCCAGCAGGAGGTAAAGACAGATAGATGATAATTTGGTTTAGGACATTTTGACAAATCCCATTTCCACCACTGCGGAAGAACATCCACTCTATTACTAGGATGACAGACATCTGATAATGTTATCTTTTGTTGCTGAGGCATTTAATCTGTGTGTGACAGGTGTCACTGAAAGGACTGGTAACAACTCAGAAGAACTTTTTATACCATGCTGAGTGCACAAGAAAGCCAGCCTGCCTGAGATTTGCAGATTGCTTTTAACTCTGGGGAGAACTGGGATTGTGGCTCAGTGGTAGTGCACTTGTGCAGTCTAGCATGAGCAAGGCCCTGGGCTCACTCCCTAGCACACAAGTTGAGCACACGTGCACGCACACAAACACACACACACACACACACACAGAAGTTCTGGGGAGTTTGTGGCTCTGTGACTCTCTTCCCTCCTTATAGGGACCACCTTCTCTACCCAGGAAGCCAATTGCATCTACTGAGGGCTTATGTTGTAGCAGCAGAGGGTCAGGGCTGACAGTGACTGTAGAGGCCATCTTGTGCAACTCTCTTGGGTTTCAGTGGCTCAGAATGGCTTCAGTGGTCTCATAGCTCCAGAGTCCTGGCTGTTAGGTGTGGTGCAGGGGCTGGGGGTGGGAGGGTCAACCTCTGAGTCTACCTACCATTCTCTCCAAGCTCAAAGTTTGCCTGCCTGTCTTCCTTCTATGGAAGCTGCACTAGACAGAATGAAGCCCCCCAGGAAGCAGAGCCTGGGGCAGCCAGGGCCACTGAGGCTTACAGGACTTGGCTAAGCCTTCAGTAAACTGGTCGACAAGCTGAGTCATCAGCTCTGAGTCACACCAGGCCAAGTGCTCTTGGGCTAGAAACTCAGTGCAGGACCAGTTCTGAGTCTTGTCAAGTGCTTGACGCATCATCTTCAACAACAAAATCATGCAGCTGGCCATCTCAACAGATTTAGGTAAGGCTTTTAGCCAAAGAAGTCAAAAGACTTTTCTACCTTCCCCCAATTAACTTTAATGTAGATTATTGAGTTTAAAGTTAAAAACTCATTCTATTAAAAAAAAAATGTAGGGGCTGGGGCTGGGGCTCAGTGGTAGAGCGCCTGCCTTGCACGTGTGAGGCACTGGGTTCAATCCTCAGCACAACATAAAAATAAATAAACAAAGGTATTGTGTCCATCCACAACTAAAAAAATATATTTTTTTTAAAAAGTAGAAGAAAATGTACATATCTATGGAGCAAATCTCTGGGCTTTCTAAGCTTAGAAGCAATGAAAAAAAAAATCACAAAAGACATTAAAGTATGTATATTAAAGCAAACTCTGCCTTAAATACAATTTAAAGACAAAGAACTTAGTAGAGAAGATATTTTAAATACATTAATAATATATATAACAAAGGGGTTACTTTTCTCCAAATGAAAAAAAAAATTACAAGTCAAAATAATGCTAATGAGCCCAATAGGAAAATTGTCAAAATATTTCACAAAAAAAAAAAAAAAAAACAAAGTCAGTCATCATAGGCTCTCCTGGGGAGCTGGCCATGTACCCTGTACCATCTTCAGGTTTCTCGTCTGAGGTTCTTACAGATTATGTTAATCATAATTAGTTTTCTTTTATATTCAGGTTCCTGATCCTTGACATTGTAGAAAGTATGGAGAACCAAGCAGTGGGAAAGCACAGAGCATGTTAACAGCTCTCTATGAGACCCTGGACACCAGGCATGGGGACAGGAGAGGAGGGAGGGTCCCCTACCAGGAATCTTCACTCAGTCTCTGCTCAGCCCCTCCCCATGCCTCTGCCCCTGCTTCCCCATTTCCACCCGGGGAAAAGGTAAACCAAAGTGCTATACAGGCCCCTCTATAGACCATTTTGGCACCAGAGGCCTCACCCTAAATTTTATCCTGATCTTTACAGTTTTCACTCTGGCCATCTTTGGGGTGAAGGATATGACCAAGGCAGAGATCCTTGACACCCAGACCCACCTAAAGTCTTCTAAACGGTGAATACAGTGAAGCCATTGTGGATCTGGAACCGTGTGATTTCTGCTAATTAATAGCTGGGACCCTCGGAGTCATACTCAGTCTGGGGATCTGGCTCTTCCTCTGTGCAACCTCAGGCAAAGCCCTTTACGTCTCTGGGACATAGCTCATTAATCAGCAAAAAAGAAGAGTTTGGACTGAGAGGAGTTCTTTTGTTTTGGTTGAGCAGCCAAGATATAAGATATGCTGTGTTGGGTGAGAACTAGTTCATTCCTCAGGATCTCAAGGGGGTTCCTTGTTTAAATATCTCAGGAGGGGGTTCATTATATCCAGAGGTTGTTCTGTGCTTTCTGACTTTGACTAAGGCAGAAATGCTTTGAAACTTGGTGGAATCTCACATTCTAGCAGTTCATTTGCTCACCAAGGTCTCCAGTCACATGGAAGGAGAGTCTATGGAAAAAAGTGACCTATTCATGTCTGCCTAAACCACCAATAGCTCCCCTTTTGCATTAAAATCAAATACCTCAACATGACCAAAAAAAATCTCCTCCAGAATCTGATCTCTACCAGCTCCTTCTCAGCCATCTCTTTTCCCTGGCCAGGCCAACTATTATACAGTTTTTGAATTTTCATTTATCTCCAAGGCTTTGTGTGGATGGTTATCACCTGCCTTGCCCATTTCTTGCCTCATTTCTGCCCAACTGGTGACTCATATGCAGGTCTCAACTTCCATGTTCTTCTACCTTAGGCCAGGTGAGGTTCCCAAGGGTGTTCTCCAAGGGCCCTGAGCTTTTGCCAGCCTGGCTCTTCACCATTTATGATAATTATTTCTCTAAATGGTCTGTCTTCCTTGCTAGATGGTTATCTTACAAGGAACTCTGTCTGTCTTGTCACCACTGTACCTCGAAGCCTGCCATGAAATTGGCCTAAAAATTCTAAAAATGCTCTAATTGAGTAACTTAGCTAAAATTCTAGATGTGCAGATGACTGCAGATGGGGCTCCAGACCATTCTAGCAGCTAAGGTGGTGGTGCTCTTAAATACTGTCGGCATATCTGCTCAGGGTACTAGCTCAGCCGATCAAATAACCAGTTAAAGAGGGAAAGGTGAGGGAAATCTGTCAACTTTTAACCAAAAAAGTCTTTAAATCCTGCTCTCTCTCTCTCTCTCTCTCTCTCTCAGAATCCAGGGGTGCTTTATTATTGAGCTACATCCCTAGCCCTTTTTACTTTTTTGAGATGGGGTCTCACTAAGTAGCTGAGGGTCTTACTACATTGCCAAGGTTGGTCTTTAATTGGTGATCTCCTGGCTCAGGCTCCTGAGTTACTGGGATTACAGGCATGTGCCACCATGCCCAAGCCACTTTGATCTCTCTTTTTTAAAAAATTTATTTGTTTTCTTAAATTTTAATTTATTTATTTGTTCTAATCAATTATACATGATAGCAGAATGCTCTTTGATTTATTATACACAAATAGAGCACAGTTTTTGACTTCTCTGGTTGTACCCAAAGTAGGGTCACACCATTCGTGTAATCATACGTGTGCCTAGGGTAACGATGTCTGTCTCATTCCACTGTCTTTCCTTCCCCCATCCCCTCTCCCCCCTCCCCTTTGCCTTATCCAAAGTTCCTTCACTCATCCCATGCACCCCCCCCCCCCCATTATATATTAGCACACACTTTTCAGAGAAAATATTTGGCCTTTGGTTTTTTGGAATTGGCTTATTTCACTTCGCATGATATTCTCTAATTCCATCCATTTACCTGAAAATGCCATAATTTTATTCTCTTTTACTGCTGAGTAATACTCCATTGTGTATATATACCATAGTTTCTTTATCCATTTATCTATTGAAGGGCATCTAGGTTGGTTCCACAGTTTGGCTATTGTGAATTGCTATGAACATTGATGTGGCTGCGTACTGCGTACAGTATGTTTTTAAGTCTTTTGAGTATAGACGGAAGAGTGGGATAGCTGGGTCAAATGGTGGTTCCATTCCAAGTTTTGTAAGGAATCTTCATACTGCTTTTCAGATTGGCTGCACCAATTTGCAGTCCCAACATCAATGTATAAGTGTGCCTTTTCCCCCACATCCTTGCCAACACTTATTGTTGTTTGTATTCTTGATAGCTGCCATTCTGGCTGGAGTGAGATGAAATCTAAGTTTTGATTTGCATTTCTCTAATTACTAGAGATGTTGAACATTTTTTCATATATTTGTTGATTGATTGTATATCTTCTTCTGAGAAGTATCTGTTCAGTTCCTTATCCCATTTATTGATTTGGTTCTTTTTTTTTTTTTTTTTTTTTTTTTTTGGTGTTAAGGTTTTTTGAGTTCTTTATATATTCTGGGTATTAGTGCTCTATCTCATGTGTATGTGGCAAAAATTTGCTCCCCAAAAGTAGGCTCTCTGTTCACCTCATGATTGTTTCTTTTGCTGAAAAGAAGCTTTTTAGTTTGAATTCATCCCATTTATTGATTCTTGATTTTATTTTTTTGTGCTAAAGGAGTCTTGTTAAGGAAGTCAGGGCCTAATCTGACATGATGAACATTTGGACTACTTTTTCTTCTATTAGGCATAAGGTATCTGGTCTAATTCCTAGGTCCTTGATCCATTTTGAGTTGAGCTTTGTGCAGGGTGAGAGATAGGGGTTTAGTTTCATTTTATTGAGTATGAATTTCCAGTTTTCCCAGCACCATTTGTTGAAGAGGCTATTTTTTCTCCAATGTGTGTTTTTGGCACCTTTGTCTAGTGTGAGATAACTCTATTTATGTGGGTTTGTCTCTGTATCTTTTATTCTGTACTGTTGGTCTACATGTCTATATTGGTGACAATACCGTGCCATTTTTGTTACTATAGCTTTGTAGTATACTTTAAGTTCTGGTATTGTGATGCCTCCTGCTTCACTCTTCTTGCTGAGGATTGTTTTGGCTATTCTGGGTCTCTTATTTTTCTGGGTGAATTTCATGATTGCTTTTTCTATATCTATAAGGAATGATGTTGGGATTTTAATTGGAATTGCATTGAATCTGAATAGCGCTTTGGGTAATATGGCCATTTTGACAATATTAATTCTGCCTAGTCAGGGGCATGGGAGATCTTTTTATCTTCTAAGGTCTTCTTCAATTTCTTTCTTTAGTGTTCTGTAGTTTTCATTGTAGAGGTCTTGATTCATTAGCCTAAATTAATGTCCAAGTACCTAAAGCCCCAGGATAGAAGACTACCCTTTCTCCAACAACCTACAGTCTTGCCAATGACCTGTCCAGATGAGATGAACTGGGTTTAAAAGAGCTGGCTGCAACATTAAGCTAAGAAAGTGGTGAAAAAACATGCGACATAGAGAGTAATTTTCAAATCGAGGGAGGGACAGTTCTGCATCCTTAAGGGTCAGCTTCCACACTGGAAAGAGCATTGGAAAAGAGACGGTGAGCCCATGTTTCCTTTATTTTATAGCGGAGATATCAGAGGGGGATAAGGTTTCAAGAATGGAGTCTTGCTTTGTGATGTCTCATGGTCAGCAGATTGATTGACATCTTGGTGAGTCACACCCATCTCAGGTGCTGTGTGGGATCTTAGGCAGAGCTAGGGGAGGTGCATCTGCATCATGCATTCAATCCCTGACAGGGAGATGGCAGAGCCAGGCCTATCCCCTCAGGAGGCTACTATGTGCAAGACAATCTACACAGCTCACGCACTGCTTGTGACACTACAATGCCCTCAGGCTGCTACACACCACCCATCATGGCCAACTCACAAACCTCTGGGGAAATTCTGGATTTCCCAAGATGGTGGGGAGACAAGAGGTCAGCTGGGGAGTCTGAGAAACCCCCTTGTTACTGCAGGTTCTACCATTTCAAAGAGATACACATCTGAGAATTAACAAAATGCTCATGAAACACAACTTACATATTGGACACCCTGCAACCAAGCTCTGACATCTTTAGAGGCAGTTACTGCAGCTGAAGAAAAATGACTTTTCTTGTCAGAATGGTTAGAAGTCTTCATATTTATAAATACAAGAGAAATGTAATTTGGGATTCAATCTGCTTTTCTAAAACAAAACCAGGCAAAATACCAATCATGATGGTTATGATTTTAAAATATTTCTCTGGCCAGCCAGCAGTCCCCCACCCCTGGGAGGGTCATCCCATTCCATCCTACCTCTAAGATCAACTGAACTGATTTTGGTGAGCAATGTCACAAGTTCCCCTGGCCATACCCGACCTGGCTTTTTTTTTTTTTTTTTTTTTTGTGCAGCCACCTCACTTCCACTTTCTCTTCTCACAGCCACTTGACTTACACAGTGTCCCATCCTCCTTTGTCAGGATAAGGCACGGAACCCAGGCTGGCCAACCAGACTCTCTCTCTAAGATCTGAATCTTGAGTGCAGTGATCACAAGTTGGGAATAAATGGCATCCAGGATCAGTGCTCAAGAGAAAAGGCTGTGTGCTTTCTTGGGCCTCCATGCCCAGAGCCTCCCTGCCTCCTGTCCTCGTTCCTCTCCTTGTTCTTCATCCAGCTGTCCATTATGTGAGTCCCCTAATATCCCTTCAGTAGAGATTCTTTATGGCCAAACATGGTTACTTACAACCAAATAATCATGGTAGAAACTTAGATCCTTATTTGTAGGTATTTTAAGGTTTAAAGCTACCACTATTTCAGGGTTAGATCACAGTGTGAAGTTTAAAAAAGAAAGATGCAAATCCATTGGTACATGGATAACATTTGGGTTAAGATGAAAACAGCTGTTTGCCCAGGGTAAATGCACCAAATGCTGAGAGTATTAGAGACAGGGCTATGCTGGTTGTTTTATTTTGTTTTCTCTGTATTCCAAATTATTTGATATGGCACATCAATAATGGAGATATCAACATGTAGCAGAGGAAGTACAAAATGAGTATTAAAGACAGAATTGTAACCTACTTACAAGTTACAAATGTAGCCTTGGCCTCTTGTTCTAAATTTCTAGCTCAATTTCCTGCCAGGACTCTCAATGCACAGTAGCAGAGTCAACTCTTAATCAACTCTTAATCATCGTAGCAAGGAGCTAGGATGGCGTGGGCTTGCAGCAATCATCTCTAGTTAGAACAACTATCCTGCAATGTATTTCAGAACTAAAGATGAGTCATGCAAAAATACACTTGCTGTGGGTTTTTACAAAGTACCAGTAAACAGTGGAAACCACATCCCTAGTAGCACGCTGAAGTGAAAATCCACCTTTAACCTGCAGAGGTTTTCTAAGACTTAAGAAGAATGTTTCTCTTAGCTTAATTTGTTTTTAAATTAAGCATTCATTTACAAACTGAAAGAGACAAGAAAGTTCATGTCTACTGTTCTGTTTAAGAATAAACAGGATAAAGGAAGGTAAGATCTGAATTGACTACATGTTTTCATTTTTAATTCTTGTGTAATTGTCTTCAAGCAGGAGGTCATTAGTGCCTTTATTTCCTATGGGTATTAGTTTCCTGTTGCTGCTATAACAAATCACCACAAATTCAGTGGCTTGAAAACAGTATAAGTTTTTTCTCTTATAATTTAGAGGTCAGAAGTCCACAATCTATCCCAATGAGCTTAAGTCAGTGGGCTGATTGGTCTCTTCTGGTGGCTCTGAGGAATATCCATTCCTTGCTTGTTCTGTCTTCCAGGGGCTGTCCTGGTTCCATGACTCTGGACGCCATATCAAATTACCTCCCCCTACCCTTCTGCCATTACGTGGTCTGACCCTCAGCCTCCCTCTTTTAAGGATCCTTGTGAACATTGGGCCTGTGCAGATAATCCAGGATAATCTCCCCTTTCTAAAATCCTTAATTTAATCACTTCCACAAAGTCCCTTTTAAAGGTACTATTCACAGGTACCACGGATTAGGAGCTAGACAACTTGGAGGGAGAATAGCAATTTCCCACCTACCACACTATGGATAGTGAAATTCTCTATTTGTTTAAAATTAACAACTACTTTTAAAAATACAGAGTTTATTAATGTTTATTATATGTTATTATATGTTAAGCCAGGCACAGTGGCACATGCCTGTAATCCCAGCGGCTTGGAGGCTGCGGCAGGAAGACTGTGAGTTCAAAGCCAGTCTCAGCAAAAGTGAGGCACTAAGCAACTCAGTGAGACCCTGTCTCCAAATAAAATACAAAATAAGGCTGGGGATATGGCTCAGTGGTTGAATGCTCCTGAGTCCAATCCCCGGTACCCCCCCCAAAAAAATAAAAAATAAATAAAGCTATGTTAATATTGTTTTGTATGATAATTATACTATAATGTGGCAAAAAATGTGCCCAAATTAGAAAAGATTCATCTTTTAATAGTTCCATCAATTTTTCTGACAGAGATGAAAATTAAAAGTTAAAGTCTGCTTTTGTCTCATAGCCATGATACTAATAATTTTTAAATATTAAAATGTACATTTTAATATTAAAATATTGATTAAATTGAGTCCTGAATTGATTAGTAATAAACTTACTTTAAGGGACATAGGATTTCTAATCGTCACTTACATCCTCCATACACACACTTTAACTTCTGTGATAAATGAAAAATTCTGATCAGCATTCTTTCTGCCAGGTATTAAAATACAAGAATAGCACACCCACTCAGAACTCTGGTGCCTCAGCCCTTAGTTATCTGGGACCCAAGTAAAAACTAGGAAGTAATCAGGGGCAGCCCCTGAGCCTCCAGAGGTTCTGAAGATCCCCACTTTGCATCCTACACTCCATTCCCCACAAGGACTGAAGGTCTTCACAGAGAACCACGGTTGTTCTTCCTTTACACACCTTTCTAATAAAGGTGGTTATCTGATTTCCTAAGGAGACAGAAGTTGATAGAAGAATGAAGTTAGAGGATGGGGCTTGTGGAGTGAAGGATCTCATTATAGATGAATGCAATGATCAGATACAGTGAAAGCCTGGCATTTAAGGAACATGCAGAAATAGTAATGTGCATGAATAGGTCCTGAACACACGCAAGCATGCGAGCACACACACAGACAGCAGACACACTTTCTGATACTCGATTCCAGAATATTAAAAATATTCCTTGCTCCTTGACAGTCCTTTGAATATGGAAAATAATTATTGTTCAGAAAAATTGCTTTGAGAACTTGGCTCCCCTAAATGACTTATTCTTTGCTATCCAGGTAGGTATGATTTTGTACAATTAAATTTTTATTAATATAGATTCTACTCATTCAACATTTTTGACAACCCTATCCCAGCTGGAATAACTAAAGTTTTATCTTTGCATAATCTAAAGTGAAAGCATTTGCCAAGAAAACTAGTAACATAAACAAGACTTTGGATATATGTCATATGATTACAAAAACAATAAATAAAATCCTTTGAAATGCTCTTTGCAAACAGAAGCTACTCAAATATGTATTTTCTATTCATTACTCTTCATGTGAAATCAACTTAGTTTATGTAGTTATTGAAATTAATAATAAAAAAAGTTATTTCTTAAAACATTTAAAATTCAAACTGACTACAACGTTGGTTAGCTCAAGTTAATCAGAATTAATGCTCTCTTTCCCTCTGCATTATATTTTAATTAAATCACCAGCAATGACTAAATAGTCGTAAAAATGTTTATGCAACATGAAATGATTTTTAAAGACACAATCACCATTTATGACTGCAGTTCCAGATATGAATTATGTTTAAAAATCTTCCTTTGTTAAATTGAACGGATCAAACACCATTTTCCAGTTGAGAGATATCATCTAATGTATTCAACACCCAACAAAATTTACAAAGGCTTCACGAGTATTTTCTAGTTATTCTAATTTTTTTTTCTCCCGTAATCTTTCCTCAAAACACAGGGATAACAATTTTCTTATTCTGTAAATCATGAACTTTAATATCAACAGATAAAAACCTGAACCTTTAAATACTGAGATTTGAATGTGTCTTGTGATATAACAGAGACCTAGAGTTGCTCACAAAGATGTGAATGCAAACCCATCTCTTGAGAGACACACTAGTATGGTTAGTACTTAACATTTTCTAATTGAAAGCTGGTTTAGTATCTTGCTATTTTATGTTTAGAAGAATTTATGAACAGCAATTTTGTCTGATTACATAAACCATTATAAAAAATAAATTCAGCCAATTTATTTTGATTCCTTTGGTAACTGAATTGGCTCAATCTAACAGTTTACAGCTAAATGGGAATTGGCTGATACTTCTGATTTATAAACAATTGGGTTTTTTTTCAATTTTGGTTTAATAAACAAAAAGCTTTGATGAAATAACATAATATTTGGGATTTGCTTTGAATTAATCTGAGAGTGGACATGATTTAGTATGGATGAAGCCAGATGGGCCATCAGGTGATAACTGCTGAAGCTGGGAAATGAGTAGGCAGAGATTTGTGATGACCCCCCTGTCATTTTGATTGATTAGGTAAATGAGAATGAGGTTTCTATATAAATATAATTCTGCGATTTTTCCAAACCATCAGGCCATTGGGTGAGAATTGACCATGGTTCATTTTATCTGATTCTCAGTGAAAATGGTCATGTATATATAAGCACACCTACACCTGCGCATTTTAAAAAAATGTTTAATTACACCCTTACCTTGTTCTCAAGAGGATTTAAGATATTTGCGCCTATGTGAATAAAACTTAAATAGTTTTGCCATTTAAAATTTCTCTCCCTAAAATAAAGCTTCATGAATATTTATTTTACATTTGCATAAAAAAAGGCAAACACCTTGTCATGAGACCTTTTGTTCAGTTGGCTCACATCACTCAAGCAAGTGATGAGCAATTTTCCTATTTATATACAGAATGTTTTAGATTTGCTTTTGATGGAAATGTGATTAAGATCAGTAAAGTTGCCCCGTTAAGAATTTTGCTTTTCCTCTAGTGACATCCACTTTAAATTTTCATGTCATGACTCCTCAGATTGTTTTAGATGGTGGAAATAGGGGCTCATACCTTGTATGTTTACACACTGAAGGGCAGGTGTTCTAATACCTCGTGCAGAGAAAAGCAGGTTCTGCTGGAGACTAGTCTGTGTTCCCTATTGTCATCTCATCATTCATCATTAATTTAAAAATCTCAGAATCAAAAAGTAGGAAGCCACTTCCTTGATAAGCCAGAGCAATAGAGGCAAAATCACTGAAGTCAACTGACATTTCAGAGGCTGAAAAGTTGGAGGAAAAAAATGTTCTATTCCATCAGGGATATTACCCCCATTACATCCACTTATAATCAGTCTGAAGACTGAATCCCACTTGACCGAAATTCTCTTTTTATCCTACAGGAAATTGCAGTTTGACCGCCTGGGTAACACAGCAGGCAGGGTACCCTCCAGGTCCATCAGCCCCAGCCTGCTGGACTCAGGGACCAGGGAAACAGTGGGAATTCATTTCAAACCAAATGAACCTACAATAAGAAATTGCAACTAGATTTTTTTTTCTCATTCAACATGATCAAATAGCTATCCGTGACAGGTCCCTACTATGGGTTGGTCCCTCACTGTGCCTCTGAAACCTTGTTATACCACTAAGGTCAATTCTCATTAACTGAGCTTGGGAACATTTAATAGATCAACCAATGGGAACAATGAAAAGTTGGTGAGTGTGGTCACTGTTAAACAAAGGTCTCTTAAGAAACATTCAGAATAGTCTAGACAATTAGTTTTAATCATGCAGGCCGGAGATGATTCTCCAAATTATTTGTGAGACACTGAACATCAGTCCTGTCCCCAAACCCTTCCTATTGACTTTCCACTTAATGGATCTTGGTACCAGCCAAGTGCTTTAAATCACTGGTTATTACCTAGACTCCATTTTATGATCACCTGGAGAGCTCTTAAAGCTCTTGATGCTCAGCTCAAACCTTGGACCATTTGATCATAATTCCAGACATCAGTGTTTTTCTTTTAATTCCCCAGATGATTCCAGCATGCACCCAAATTTGCACCCATATTTGAAAGCCGGTGCTTCAAATATGTAATCTCATTTGATCTTTAACCCTAATGAGTGGTTATTTTCCACCCCTATTCTACACAGGAAATAGGCCCTGGGAGGTTTTGAAATTTACAAGTAATTTCTGACCTACATTTGTTTGATTCCCAAACTAAGGTTTCACAAGGGCATTTGTTACATTATCTAAGGAAAACAGCTAGTAAAATGCTGATCTTGGTGTATCAAAATTCAATGACAACAAAAGACTATCCTAGCAGGACTACTGGGGAATAGAACCCAGAGAAGCAATTTCTCTAAAGGGGAGGAGGTTGGGTTGTTCTGGATTAGGGTTCTGGGCTAGGGTTCATAGTTCATACCATGACCCTATGATGCCTTAGTCTCATACCTTGAAGTCCGTCTCTTGTCTAAATCTTAGGTTGATTGAGATGTACTGAAATGAATATTATGTGGTTAGGACCTGAAGTATAGATGCTATTTCCCTTGAAGGAGAAGAAATTGCCATTATCAACAAATGAAATGTTGGTGGAACTTTTTTTGGGGGGAGGAACTTTTTTTTCTCATGAGTCAGGGGCTCTGGGAGTCCAAGGCACTTTGAATAAGGATTGAGTAATAAAGGAAAATTGGCATATGCTTTAGAGAGGCAGCCTTCGGCCAAGAAGCAAGGCACTCTATATTTTTAAACCTGACTATATATCTTAATCCTGGTGAGCACTTTTTTAAATATGTAAATTCCCAGGCCTCAGCCCAGTTCCATGGATTAGTCTCTGAGGGTGGCATGTATATAAAGCTTTTATAAAGCTCTTCTGTGTGGAAATCACTGAGATAGGAGAGCCACCGACTGAAGATGGACCATCCTGTTTCTTTCCCTTTGTCATCCCATCTCATAGCATAGTCTCCTTTAGACAATTCTTGTGTACTATGAGGTGTGTACTTAGGTTGTACCCAAATATCAAAAGTGAAGTCAAACCATCCCCAGGGTAGTGTGGCCATGCAGATGTATCTGTAAGAACCATCCCCCTCCCCCATCCCCGCCCCCACCCCTGTGAAATGTGAGTCAGGTTGAAGAAAACCCTGGTTCACAATCCTGGTAGTTACCATGGCTTAGACATCAACCATCTCTCTGGGCACCAGTGTCCTCATCTCTTAAATAGTAAATGAATCAAGAATGTAGTATATAATCCACTTAATATTTTCAAAACCTAGCTACCTCCCCGCTGTGATGATAAGTAATGTGTGATGATAAGTTCTTTACTGTCAGTTTTTGCTATACAATGCAGCAATTTCCTCCCATCTCTCATCAAGAAGAAACGTGCACAGGTGGAGGATATGAACAACACATTGGGCAGAGTGGGCAGCCCAAGGACACTGACTTAGGTCATGCATTGGGCATTTATAAAAGCTTAACTTGATTTGAATGATGGAGGATTCATTATCACATTTTATAATAAATAGGTCTGTGTTATAAAAAACAATTCAGAGTTGGATTTCTTCAATCTGGTCTCATCTTCTACCACCATCTCTCTGCTCATTCTGGCCCCAGCTCACTGGCCCCTGGGCTCTTCCTGGGTCTTCATTTGTTCCCACTATAGAACTACTGCCACGTGGACCTCTCTGACTAGAGATGCCTCCTGTCTCATGTGCACCGCAGCCACTTCTCTTGATGGGAGGGATCTGAGCACTAGTGTCCCCTCTTCTGGACGGTCCTTTCTTGACCATTTATCCAAATTGGCATCCCTTTCCCTCTCCTCTCCTGTTCATTCCTTGCTTACCCCTTGCTGGAGTCCTTCATGGTGGGAAGTCTCATTGGACTTCAGGAATAGGTGTTGGTCTCCTAGCACAAGGTAGAAAGTTACAGGGTTAATCATTCAACAAGCCACTGTATATTTGAGAGTGACTCAATAAGATGAGATGCCAGAAAACTGTGCAGTATTTATAGGCTCCTTGAACTCTGCTTTATCAACTTGAACTTGGTTTTGAAAATCCATCCCTTAGTGCCTATAGCATCCTTGATCTCACATTGAGCAATAATAGCTCACATTTCTTGAGCACCTACTTATGTGCTAGGCATTAGCATTACCATTTAATGACCACAGCAACCCTTTAAAGCTGGTTTTACTCAGTTTTAAAGTAGTTAAGTGACTTACCAAAGTCATCCATACTAGGAATTGATAATACTGAAGTTCAGTGCAGGCATCCAGCTCCAGAAACTGCTCTCTAAAACCCCACCTGATGATGTCTCCCAAAGCTGCTCATATGCACCATGAGTGGATTTTTACTCTCCACCACTCTAGCCCAAATGGAGTTTGCTAAATATTTAAAAGCAGTTATTTAGTCTGACAACCTATTTTGGAAAACTTTATTAACCTTCTCTTTTGAGAATGTACTAGCTCAATTAATTTATGACAGTGTGATCTTCACCTATACTAGGGTTTTTTGTTTTTTTTAAAACAACTTGATTATTACGCATGTTTTCCGGGGACAGGAACAGAGCCCTTCACAGTCTCACCCAGGTTTGGGACCACATGGTCAACGTGCTGATTTGTTGAAAGTGCTTGAGTGTCTTTTCACCACTTTAGGACTTCTCCCCCTCCCCCTCCTCCCCCTCCCTCTCCTTCTCCTCCTCCTTCTTTACATGCTGCCTTTGGGTTTCTTCTCCACCTTGGCTGGAATCCCAAGTTAAAATGCTAGCTGGAAGGCTGGCACACACAGGCACATGCCAAAAGCTCACGTGGAAGTGGCAAGTGCTGCTGTTACTGAGAATTTGCTGGTAGTACACGTGGCACAAATGCTCAGTCATTTTCATCCAAAATGATACAGAAGCAAAAAGCACAAATTCCCTGAAGACTCAGAGGTGGTAGCTTTGACTTTCTTTGTTGGATATTGGCATACAGTGGAGATGTATGTGTGGAAGAGGATGAGTCTTTTTGGCTGTGTGGAATATGCCAATACTAACATCTGGACCTGCAGGGACAGAGTATGGGGAGACTAGAGCTCCCTTTGTCTTTTTCCCACATGAGTGAGAGCTCTCTCCTGAAGCAGATATGCCCAGAACTGCTTCTCATCAAATCCTTTGTTCTGATCAAAGTACTTAAGTGTTTAATAAAGACCAGTGTAGTGTTCCACACAGTGTTATAGAACACCATGTTGCCAGCAACCTGTGCCTAAATACCCTAGGTCTGTTGCAATTCAAAACTGGATTTATTTTTGCTCATCAGCCTATATAAAATGAGAAATTTGTTTAAGGGAAAGTTCTAGAAAACCAAGGAGAGAGGCTTTTCTAAATACCAAGTGAAGCATCAAATTATATATCTATATATTTTTTTCTAGTTGCTTATTGTGACAAAGTCATTCCAACAAACTCTTTTTTAATATTGATTTTTTAGTTGGAGGTGGACACAATATCTTTATTTCATTTTTACATGGTGTTGAGTATCGAACCCAGTGCCCCAAGCGTGCTAGGTGAGCATTCTACCATGAACCACAACCCCAGCCCGAACAACAAACTCTTTTGGAGAAAATTCTAAAAGCTTCTGATCTGTAACAGGCAGACCCGAGTTGTCTTCCTCTTACTGAGCAAGATTTTCATATAAACCTTGAAATATGTTATAAGGGTTCACCTGGAGGTGGAGATCCTGTGATGGCATGACTAGTAATAAAAGATGTCAGATCCTAAATATAATTACTTCACTGGGTGATTGTTACTGATTTTTTAAAATGATTTTATATAATCTACTCAAGTTGATTATATTAATATCCTATACCTCAGCCATTTTCACTCCCATAGACTTAGAATTTTCAAAGTTGGAGCCCAGGCATTATAATTCTATCAAGTGCTTCAGATATGCAGGTGTCAAAAATGTTCACAGCAGCACTCTTTGTAACAGTGAAAAACAGGAATGGATACATTGGAACAGTAGAATGGATACATTGAGGGCTAGTCACACAATAGGATTCTGCACACAACGAAAATAAAAAATTACTGCTCCATGCAACAATACAGGTGAGTCTCACACAGCCTTGGGTAAAAGAAACAAGATACCAAGAAGCCAAGCATGTTTGTTGAGTCCCTTTGTGCAACAAAGTCCAAGAGTCTCAACCAGTGATGGATACACTGGTGTTCACTTCCCCATCATTACCTAGGTGTGTTGATGTACTTCTCCATAAATGTGAGTTATTCTTCACAATAAAAATGACTTTCTAAAAGAAGATGAATAGGAAAAAAAAAGAAGATGATAGGGAAGAACTAAAGTCAATGAGTACATACCACATTCTCAACAACTTGGTTTTTTTTAAGAATATATTTTCAGTTGTTGGCAGACTTCATTCATTTATTTATATGTGGTGCTGAGAATCGAACCCAGTGCCTCACACAAGCGAGGCAAGCACTCTACCACTGAGTGACCGCCCCAGCCCGTCAACAACTTGTTTTGGGGGAAGGACCTGTCTTCATCTTCATCTTTTTCAGACTTGAAGAATGAGGCCAGAGGGCAAAGGCAAAGGGGTCTTTCAGGAAGCCTTTGTGATGTCCCCAAATCTAATCAGCTCTGGAGTTCCAATTCAACTCGTGAGAAGTACTTCGTCTTGAACTTCGGAGTTCCAAATTCCATGTGACCCGCTTCCAAAAGCCTTTGTACTTGACGAACAAATTGCATGCCAAGAAAGCGTCAAAATTCTATCAAGCTTAATTATGCAATTTCTGTCTATAAATGACATACCTCCTGTACCCGGTGAGACCCACCCATGCACTAATAGGATGTGACAGCTGCATCACCAACAAAGCCTCCCCCGCCTTCAGTTCTCCTCAGAGGTGAAACCTGCTGCTTAGGAAATGGGGATGTGGTGAGGTCTCAAGTCAGAGACAGCGTGACCAGCCAGGCCTGCCTAGGGACCATCCTGTGCTGGTGGGTCATCAAGGAGGAGGGTGGAAGTCATCATGTTTCCACCTTTTGCATTAAAATGCAGCCCTGTTGGAGATTGTGGCATTCTTTCCATGAAGTTGGGTCTTAATAGGGAAAAAACTTTCTTGTTTTGCTAAGATCATAGCAGCATATTTCTGCCCATGGGTGAAGAAGCCAAAAGCACCCGCCTCAGTGAGCTTCCTGCATTGGGGACCTCATATTGCTACCACCTCTAAGGCAAGGGGAAAAATATCTGTTCTCTCAAGTTCTCTTTGTTTCTTTGTCTTCTTTGAATGAATAAACAAATGACTAAGAAGAAAATCTACACTTTCTGAGTCTTAATAGAAATTAGATTTCCTCCAGTGCTGGCTACAAATACATTCTTTTGCAATGTATTTGGGTTGGGGAAAGGAAATATCCAGTAAATAAAAAATAAAAAAAAGAATATCCCCCTGTCCAACTCTTCTGAACCACACACCCCAATTTCTTGCTCTATTCCCACTTGCTTTGAATATAAAGGAAAATGTCAGAAGAAATAAGTAGAGATTCATCAGTATATATAGCCTGAGATAAAGTAGTAGGACTGGAATGTTTATTTTCCACTAATATTATCCAAATAACTCTTTTATATATAAAGGTACAAATGTAGTTTGTGTTATTCCACTGGTGCTAATTCTACTAAAAATATTTTGATAATAGGTCTTTGAAATTGTTTTTGTGTGCAAGGAGGCCCTTTTGAATATAAACCATTTTGAATATAAGTGTCGGGGGTTATGGATGATTTTATAGAGCTGGTTCAAAGAAAGGGATGTGTTCTTTGCTCTCCTAATGTATTGTTACTTAGGAAGAAAGTGGGGGAAATGTCAGGAAAAAACAAGGACTAGAAAATTCTCTACACTTTGATTCTCAAAGAGTTGCCTCTGACTGACAGTCTTAGCTTTGCCTGGACTTTTAAGAAATGCAAAAATCTAAATTCACCCCAGACCAATGGAATCAGAATTTCTGAATATCCCCAGGGATTTTAAAGTCTGATTCCATTTTCACTTTCTTTTCTTCCTGTAAAATAGCTACCAACACCTTTGGGTTTCTTGCTAGTCATCATTTGGGGTACTTGTGTGAATGGATTCTGTCCTCTTCGTTTTGAAGTGTACGGTTTCACATTAATACAAAATAACCTGTTCCTGCCTTCCTGTGTCATTAGGCTGCTCAGTGTGAACTGGGTCACTTCGGCAACTCACTGATCTGGCTTTCCCATGGCTGATGGGAGAAACAGGAAAATTACCCAATGCAATTTCCCTTCAAGAAACAGTTTGTTTCTCATCTTTAATTAATTATTTCTTTCTTCCAGAAACTCTATTATGAATTAAACCAGGAGTCCCTGAGTTTCTTTGACACAAAAGGAGATATTTTCCTTATTCCTGAGAAGTTGAGATCTCCTGGGGAATGGGAGGACTTGGTGGTAGGGAGGGGAAAGGAATCAGGGTAGGGAGGGGGTGGCAGTGAGGTCCAGAAGCAGATCAGGGAGGGGAGCCGCACCCTTGGGGGAAACAGATCTGGAAGTCACTGTAAGAGAAGCCCTGACTCTATTCAAGATGTACTTGCCTTCACAAAATCGTTTTGGGAAATTTTGGGTAAATTAAAACAAATGAAGAAACATTACGTGACAATAGATGCTTCTCTGTCCAAGAATACTTCTATCTTTATTCTATTTTTATCACAGAGCTATTAGCTATTATTCAAGATGGGGGATTACAATGTCCAGAGGGAATACACATCCGGGTGTGGTGGCACATGCCTGTAATCCCACACGCTCCAAAGGCTGAGGCAGGAGGATCGAGAGTTCAAAGCCAGCCTCAGCAAAAGCGAGGTGCTAAGTAACTCAGTGAGACCCTGTCTCTAAATAAATACAAAATAGGGCTGGGGATGTGGCTCAGTGGTTGTGTGCCCTTGAGTTCAATCCCTAGTACCCCTTCCCCCCCAAAAAAGAGAAAATACACATAAAAAAATCTAACTTCCCTTAACCATTTCTGATGATTATAAGGACAGAAAGCCCAAAACATTTGTGACACAAGAACAGCTTCAGGAAGCTCTAGATAATTCCTCAGATTTCTCTGACTCATTACAGGAGAAGGACATGCACAACCTGAAAGTCAGAGAGCCAGGGTTTCATCTCCACCTGCCAAAGGCCTTGGATTTGGAATTCCCAATTGCAAAGGCCCATTTTAGTACCAGTCACCTCTCCTCCATGTTGAGGATCAAACCCAGGCCCGTGCTAGGCAAGCACTCCACCACTGAGTCCCCAACCTCACTTTCAGCTTCTTAAGAATCCATAAACACCTAACAGGTCAAATGTCCATGGTGGGTGAGTACATAAACAAAATGTGATATATACACACAATAGAATACTATTTATCCATTAAAAAAAAGAATCAAGAATCAAGTACTGACAGGTGCTATATAACATGAACAAATCTTGAAAATGTTAAGTGAAAAAAACCAGTCATACAACACACATGCTTTCTCTCTCTCTCTCTCTCTCTCTCTCTCTCTCTCTCTCACACACACACACACACACACACACACACACACACACACACACACACACACACATTATGATTCCATTCCCAGAATGAGGAAATACATATATGGAAAAAACAGATTAGTGCTTGGATAGGAACATGGGAAGGTGAGGTTGGGGGGGATAAGGGGATAATAGGCAAGTCCCATAGGGTTTCTTTCTGAAGTGATAAAATGTTTTAAAACTGACCATGGTCATACACTAAAACCCATTAGGTAACTGTGTGATATGCGAATTATATCTCAATAAAGACTTAAGTTAAAAGTACATAAAAACAAAGTCTTCATATGTTTCTAAGATTCTGACAGGAAACAAACCCATGGATTTAGGCCAAGAACACCTTATGAGAGGGACGAGAATTATTATTTTATATAAAATAAGTATTGCAGAGTCCCCATAAAGTGATATCTGGAGGAAAATTGAACCCCAGGTCTTTGGGCATAGAAAGGGAACAATGTCAACCAAATCCTAGTGGAAAAGTAGAGAATGAGGTGAGGAAAGGTCACACAGGAATCAGCGTAAGGGCTCACTCTGTAAATGGCGCCTGAGTGAGGACACCAGATGTTTGGTGACCATGGAGCGGGGAGAGTTCCCAGGGTCAAGGATGAACCAGCCAGCGAGGACAGGGTGGTGAGGAATGCAGAGCTAGCTGGTAACTTGGCAACCCATTGGGGAGGGACTGGGAGGGACTGGGATGGCCTGGGGTGAGGGCAGGAAGCAGCATCTGAAGCAATTACTGGGTCACCCAGCTGTCACCACGGCTGCACACTGGCCCATATGCTGGATGGAGGGCTTTTTCAGGTCATAGGACTACAGATGGCACTCAGCAAAATGCTCTCAGCCCTCAGAAGAAGCAAGATCTGAAAAGTGACCAAGTCAAAAGGCAGCACTTGGAGTCAGACCTTGGCTAACTTTCCAAAGTGGAAATGCATGAATCCTTTGGAGAAAAAGTATACAGTAAGACACCAATGCACTGTACTACATCATTTTCACTGGGCAAGAGGTGGGCTGATGATGTACAGCACAAGGCCCTCCCCCATCTTCACATATGACCAGGGACAGCCAGTAGAACAATTAGCGCTAACAGAAAATGAGTCCCTGGGCTTTCCAGGGAAGAAGTCACAAGAGGGCTCCAGGCCAGTGAACAGCTTTGGTCTTTACACCCTGAAATAGGGGCTCCTGAGACCTCCCCAGTCTGTTCAACTCAAGACAGTGTCTGGGACCCACAGAATCAGTACACCTAGGATAGTATCAGAAATACCAATTCCTGCTGAATCAGAAATCCTGGAGGTGAGACCCAGTGATCTGTGTTTTACCAGGATGTACTGAAGTCGAAAAGCCATAGACTAAGTCACTCCCTACTTCATTCATCCTAATACTGAGCACCTGGGAACTGAAATCTAGAACCTTTCTGTGGAATGTTGAACTGGAGACCTAGCAGGAACTTTCTGGTGGAGAGGAGTATACAAGTGACATTTACCAATGACAGTAACCAGCTGACTTCACTGGAGCCCTACCAGCCACGCTCAGTCCTCCAGTGACTCACCATTGGGAGAAGAACCCAAGGGCAAGCCAAGGTCTCATCAAAACACACTCTCACTTCCTCAGCAGCCCTACCTGCTCCACCCTTCACCCTCCATACAATGCCCAAGGGTCCCAATCCTTTAGGAGTCCCTGACACCTAAAAAATGGCAACTGCTACAGACAAACAAATAAACAGGCTTTTCAGTTTATGAAGTCTACCCACGAATGTGTTTGCTTCTTTTATTGCACACAAGAACTTGGATAGGTGTGATGGTTTAGATGGTTTAGATATGAGGTGTCCCCCAAAAGCTCTCGTGTGAGACAATGCAAGAAGGTTCAGAGGAGAAATGATTGGGTCATGAGAGTCTTAACCTAATCAGTGAATTAATCACCTGATGGGGATTAACTGAGTGGTAACTGAAGTGGTAGGGGGTGACTGGAGGAGGCAGAAATAGGGCCATGGCTTTGGGGTCTATTTTTGTATCTGGCAAGTGGAGATCTCTCTTTGCTTTTGATCATCATGTGAGCTGCTTCCCTCTGACACAAGCTTCTGCTGTGATGTTCAGCCTCACCTTGAGCCCCAAGGAATGGAGCCTACTGTGGGTAGAGACCTTTGAAACCAGGAGCCTCTGAATAAACCTTTTTCCCTCTACAATTGTGCTGGTCGGATTTAGTCACATCTGGCCTGTGGGCTATAGCCTTCCCTCCAAAGATGAGGAAATGGAGGCTGAGAGAAGTTTGGAGGCTCCTTTAGATAACCCTCCATCTGGGAAAGAGGGCTACCAGGATAAGCCATCTCCCCTCGGGAGGGCATCGCCCTGCCTGTCCTCCTGGAAAGAGATCTTAAAAGGTTTCACAACTGACTCAAAGATGGCAAAGAACTGATGTCTACAAAATAACAGTAGATGTTCTAGATTTCTTTGCTCTTTCTCTGAGGATGGTCTGTCCCATGCCATAATCTGTTTACAACCTGGTCCCCATGGTTTTCCCATCCATCAATCATCCCAGCTGGGTATGTGCGGTTGCATCTGTGTGCATGAGCCAGGAGTGCCCATTACGCATGCACCCTTGTTTCAACCCTGCTAGCCTTGAGACCCCTTTCTCCCAGAATTGGGCCATTTTAAAAAAATAGATTAATATGTATTGAGAAGGAGAGAGATTGTTACATGAATTAGGAATTTTCAGGAAGTCTGGTGCACTGTACCCTTTACAATGAATGTCAGCTTGTTAAAGGCTCTGAGCCAAAACACCTATTGAAATTTATTCATTCAGCTTTCCCAGATGTAGTTAATCATAGACTGCAGCTCTGATTCTTGGGTTCTCCCTAGGCCAGCACTCTTGATGTAGAACTGCCCTGTCCCTTGAGCCTGCATGCTTCTCAATGATAAATGACAGACGTGAACAGTAGGAACATAAAGTTAAGGGATAATTCTATAGACTGGCCTACGTGCTGGCCCACCACATGCTTTCTTTTAAAAAGCAATTTACTAAGGCCATTCAGGACCTGCTCTGGTTTAATTCAATAGGATGTTATATTTCTTGGTGAACAATCTATCATCCTTGGGGCTATTCTCTCAGGGCCGAGGAATTCACATCCGGAGAGTCCTCCCTGATAAGACCACATATTACCCTAAAAGGGGACCTTTGTGACCTTTATACAGACCAAAGATTCTAAGACTCAGGGGGAAAAAAAGGATAATTTAAAGCAAAGAGCAGCAAAATAAAATATGTAAAAATAGTTTCCAATTAAAACCAGTTAGCACAGGCGAAGGTGACTGAGCTGCCTTTAGATCTTTATCGTGCCATTTTAGTCTCATTATAATAGTAAAAACCCCCTGTATTTCACTTGGATACCTGTGGGTGAAATCATGTGCAATAAATAAATAAAAAACCAGATGCAATTCCACTTTCAGCCAAAGGTTAAGAGGTGGTACCTAGGAAGGATTCTAGAAACTTTTTCCAGGGCCCCAATAAAACTAGGGAACAAAGGGGGCACAACATCACTCCTCTCTTTGAGACAACCCATTCTCTCCCTTGAGAGTATTTTCCTTTTTCTTTTAAAAAACTTCACTATCCTTTTACTATAGTTCATGTCTTGCTTGAAATCTTCCACTGTGAGGACACAAGAGCTAAGAAGCACAACATGACCCCCCCAGAACACCCCCCTTCTGCGTATCCAGGTCCCCAGATAACACGATGAGCCCTTCCAATTGCTAAGAAGAACAGAACAGCTCCCTTCTCCAGTTTTGAAGTCTGCAGTCCATTCAGACTCCCTACCAGGATCTTGGTTTACTGTCTGAAAAGTATTTCAGTTGCTTCCTTCATGCTAGGACCTAGGAGACCGTGGTGTTTTGAGCTAAGTGAATGGTCCTGGGGCAGGACTCCAGCTCCCACTCTTCCTCCCGGTTTCCCGGATGAAGAACAAGTTGGGCATCCTCTGTGGGTACTTTCTCACCTGTTTAGAGATTTATAATAACAAGGACCCAGTCAGGCTCTAGGGACATTATTATTCAGTTATGTAGGAAACTCAGATGCAGACCTGGGCTTAGGGGGATCTCAGAGCCAGAGCTAGGGAGCTGAGCTCAGAAGGAAGGCTGTGATGGTCAAAGGGAAGAACAGAACGTGAGAGTCTTGAGTAGGAAGACCAAACTCTGGGCAGATTCTGAGAGTTCATTTGCCACCCTCCACCTGAAAAAAAAATCATTTTATTCTCATTTTACCCATTAAATTGAGAGAAACTTGGAAATGGCTGGAGTTGGTCCTACAGATAATGACAAATTTCACAGGAAAAAACCGAGAAGGAAAATACCAAAGTAACCATTTTCAAATCTTTAGCAAAGGCACAAAAGAAAAAAAAATTAATGAAACAGGTTTTAAAAAACCTCAAAGTGTAACTTTTTCTGAAAGGTTTTTTAAAATAAACTATTTTTGAAAAGCAGAGAAAGGAAAACAAATGTGAGATCACTACCATACCATAATTACAATAAAGACTTTGGCTGTCTTTATGAGGTCCCCTCATAAATGACAATTCGTCTTTCAGCTTAGGATAACTTTCAATTCACCATCTACAACTTCTACACAAACTCTGCAAACTACTCCCAATCCACACATTTACTCACCTCTAAGCATGGTGGCTTTTGGAGTTCTTCATCCCCAGGAAGTAGCTCTTTTCTAGTAGAGATATCCTATAAGAGCAAATCGACATATTAGAGAACAAATGCAATTAATTATCAGAAATAATAAGACTTTATAAAACAAAACAAAGATTAAAACTGTATCCACTCAATATCAGTCCCAAATTATTTGAAGGATGGAGTAAAGGGAAAAAAGAAGAGGAGAAATCATAATTATAGTGATGATAAACAATCTATTATGTAGAATAGAAAAGATGTTCTTTCCTGCCTTGAGCAAGCCTCTCCTGCATTCCCTCTTTGAGCCTTTATCAAAGGTGAGGCAGCAACACTAAGCTTAATGCACTCATTGTTACAAAAGCCTGAAGTTACATTACATTTCTCCTGAATTGGTCACCTAATGAGATTAGCTCCAGATAGAAATCACAAGTGTGTCCTCCTGCTATCTTGAGCTCTCATTAAGAGTCAGAGTCTGTCTCTTGCCTTTCAGAACAGTCCCTAGGTACACAACTGGGACTTTCTAACAGTTGGTACTTGTGCTGAAGCATCAACAAAGGTAAAGGGTCTGGCTGGCATGCTCCAACAGCAACCCACATTTACGACTGTGGCCCACAGAGGTAACTGCCCTTACAGCCAGTCCTAAGTCTAGCTATCTTTCTTTTTTTAAAATTTTATTGATTGATTGATTGATTGATTGTGGTGCTAAAGATCAAACCCAGTGCCTCACACGTGCCAGGCAAGCGCTCTACCACCAAGCCACAACCCCAGCCCATCTGGCTGTCTTTCTTGGTGAGATTTTCCTCTTAACCACAGAGCATGTGAAGATGAAAATTCAAAAAAAACTGCTAGTAATGGAACACTCAGTCCCTCCCCTGTTCATGCACAGCAACTTAAAAAGATACCTAGGATTTATTTTGATGAGACACATAGACATCGGAATGACCACAATGAAACAAAAATTTTGACTGTTCTAGGATCCCTAGACACATAGACATGGGAATGATCACAATGAAGGAAGAAATTTTTACTCACAAATCCCTAGAAACAAAAATTTTGACTGTTCTAGGATCTTTTCACTTCCCTATAAATTTTAGAATCAGTTTGTCAATTTCTGGAAAACTTCTTCTGGGATTTTGATTGGAGGCCAGTACCCCATGCAGGGCCACCTGGGAAAGCACCAGAGTCGATCAAGAGGCAGAAAGGCACGTAAGCAAAAGTCTTTATTGTGATTTTTGCAGTAAGAAATAACCAAGCAGGGTAAGCATCTTAGGATTTGCTAGTATGAATCATTTAGCAGGATCCAGGATATATAGGTGATTTCTAGTCGTTCAGTATCTGACAGGGGAATTATTGGCTTGGTGCATGAGACTCTGATACAGGAAAGGGTCGGGGGTATGGGAATTGGATCAATAGTTTGCATGGAAAGGTGTCTTGCAAGCAAAGTGTTTACTCTCTCCAGAGATTAGCTAGTCTTTGGAGGGGCAGTCTCTCTAGAAGGCTCCAGTGTGTCAAAACCATCACAAAATACAGAAAATACAAAACATACGAGTACAGCTGACATCCCTCCCAGAGGTTCTCATTTGGGCCTCCATCTCCAACAGGGGCCAGTCTGGTCCGTGTGAGTTCATTAGCCCCCTCTGTGCAGTACCATCCCCTCATCTGTGCAGAAACCTTCCCATAGCATGACCCATCACATTGCTTGGGCGCCATGGCTAAGGACCAGCATTGGAGACACTTGCATGTCAGAATCACCCAGGAAACTTAGTGAAAACATAAGCCCTTGATCTCACCTCAGACCCACAGAATTAAAATTTTCCAAGATGGAACCAACATCTTTTGTAATAGTTAAAATTAAGTGTCAATTTAACTGGGCCATTAGATGCCCCGAAATTTGATTAAACATTATTCTGGGTATGTCTGTGAGGGTGTTTCTGGATGGAGAGTAACATTTGAATGGGCAAACTAAGTAAAGCAGGTCGCCTTCCCCAATGTGGGTGGACCCCAGACAATCTGTAATTCTATCAAGTGCTTCAGAGGTGTGGTTTAAAATGAGGTGTGTATCCTCCAGTTCTCTATC
The DNA here is from genome assembly GCF_047511675.1 of Marmota flaviventris. Classification (NCBI taxonomy): domain Eukaryota; kingdom Metazoa; phylum Chordata; class Mammalia; order Rodentia; family Sciuridae; genus Marmota; species Marmota flaviventris. The sequence goes on along the minus strand of NC_092503.1, from coordinate 53,513,866 downwards.
CCTCCTGGACCATGAATCTTCTCAGCTTCAACCCACACACTCAGCCTACACAGGATTTTCCTTTGTCTGGAATGCTTGGTGCACTAATGGTCAGAACTACACATTTATTTATGTAACTGTGCAATCTCCGGATCACTGCAGCTATGTGTTAAAGTTGTTTCTTGTAATCAACATTTTAATTAAAATCAATTTTTTAATCAAAAATTTTTGACTGTTCTAGGATCTTTTCACTTCCCTATAAATTTTAGAATCAGTTTGTCAATTTCTGGAAAACTTCTTCTGGGATTTTGATTGGAAATGCATTGAGTATATAGATCAATTTGGAGAGAATTAATATTTTAATGACACTGAGTATTTCTATCTATAAGCATGGAATAATCTCTTTAATTATTTAGGTCTACATTAATTTCTACAAGCAATGTTTTACATTTTTCAGTGTAAAACTCTTGTACTGAAAATGCACATATTTTGTTGAATTTATCCCTCCGTGTTTAATATCTTGATGACATATATAAAAGGTATTATTACTAAATTTCAGCTTCCAATTATTCATGAATTTTTATACTGGCCTTAATCCTGTAAAATTGCTAAACCCACTTTTTAGTTCTAGTTGCTTTTTGCGGAATTTATAGGATTTCTTTATATAGACAATCATATTTTGTTCTTCCTTTCTGATCTGTATGCCTTTTATTCCTTTTCTAATCTTATTAGACTGACTAGGACATATAGTGAAATGAAAAAGAAACAAAGCAACACCATTTTGTTCTGATCTGACTCCATTGTGTGCTTGCTAAACATGTTTTCTTTTCAGCCTCCTGATAGCTGTATCTATGTTGAGAGTACAGTAGGACCTTCCCGTGTCCCTGACTGTGGCCCTGATGTATAACAAAGATGACTCTGAAATGTATAATCAAAACAATTCTCTCTTGCAATCAAAATGTGTGTCTCACAAGGTCTTTTCTGACCTACATCTGACTCAACGGTCCTTGTGGTTTTTGCCATTATAAACGCTGTACTTCCAAAATTCAAGGGCTGGGAGTTCTTTGAGGCGCTAGCCTGCTCCCAGCCCCTTGCCTGGCATGCTCATTAAAGGACCTTTCTTCTCTTCCAGTTTGCTCAATAAGTGTGGGGGTTTGTAATTCTCACGCACTCCATAACAATAGCACAATATTAAATAGAAGTTGTTCCAGTCTTGGGGGGGGATATAGTATAGTATCCTCCATTTAGTATGTTAATCATACTTTTTTTTTTTTTTTTTTTGCCAGTGCCCTTTATCTAGGCGAGAATATTTCCTTCTATTCCTAGTTTTCTGGGAAGTGCTTTTTGTTTTGTTCTTGTGAATCAGAGTTGAATATTAGCTAATGTTCTTCATGCATCTGTTGAGATGATTGTACTGGTTTTTGCTTTTAGGCTGCTTAATATAATGGATTACACTGATTTTATGTTAAACAAATCTTGTATTTCTGAGATAAATTCCCGTGGTCATGATGGTCCTCTTCATGTATTGCTAGATTTTGTAATATTTTGTGTCAAGGACTGTTGCATCTTTTTCAAAAGAGATGTTGTTCTTGAGAACTTTTTATTTGCAAAATACCTGGATTACCTTATTTTGATTCAAAATCTTAAGAAGATAATTTCAGCACATCTTCAAATGCATATAGGCCTTCAAACTCTTTCTTGGTCAGGCACTTCTGCTGGGCTTTTCCTCCTTGTATTATTTATTGTATTCATGATTTTAAATGAGAAAACTGAGACTTAAGAAGTGAGTAATTTGTTACATCTGAGATTCAGACCCAGGCCTTTCTGGCTTCTACCCTATGTTCATGTCGCCTTTGAAGAGAAGTGATTCCTCTTACCCTCTGAAGGATTCTATCAATTAGAAATGCATTTGGTTGCATAGAACCAAACAACAACAACAACAAAAACTTGTGATGGCTTATTCAAATGGAAATTTGATTTTTTTCTTATTTTAGAAAATCAAGGTTTAGGAAGTCCAGGACTGACTTGGTCAATGCCACCAGAAATCCAGGCTCCTTCTTTTTAGTCAGCTGTCTTTATGACAGACATTGCTAGGTGCCCACTGTCCTGCCTCTTGGGCACAAGATGGCTAATCTACCTCCAGCATTATAACAAGTGCTAGGCAGGAAAAAGAAGGTGGGCAAAAAGCAAGAGGAAATTGCTAAGTCTGTCCCTTTTGAAGAATATCCAGAACCATCCTTAATTACAGTCATGCACTGCTTAACAATGTCTCAGGTCATGGAGGCCTGCACTTCTAACAGCGGTCCCACTTCTAATAGGCCTGAAGAATTCCTATAACAGTGCGATATTCATGTGCTTGTGGTGATGCAGATATAAACAAACCTACTGTGTTGCCAATTGCATAAAAGTATAGCAGTACAATTATGAACTGTTCATAAATTTGTTCATAATAACTGACTGTTACTGGTATATGTATTTACTATACCATACTTTTTACCATTATTTTAGAGTGAACTTCTGCTACCTATGAAAAAAAGTTTATTGTAAACCAGTGCGCCTTGTGCTGGCAGTCTCCTTTATCATGTGTTTACCACATTTCTCAACTGCATAGAGAGGCCATGTCAAGGGATTGACCTATACTACTAATATTTGGGTAAATACATGATAATATTTACACAATGACAGAATCACCTAATGATGCCTTTTTAAGAACATGTCCCCATTGTTAAATGACACTTGGCCATAATTAATTACTTCTGTTTATACCACATTGGCCAGAACTATGACATGTGATCATCTCTAACTGCAAGTAAGACTGGGAAATGTCATTTTCACCTATAAAAAGCAAGCTATTGACAGCCTGCCCATGTATGAAAATGGGCACCTAATGATGTCTGCCATAGTTATCTCTCAGGGAAGAACTGATCATTAAATAATCTTCAGTTCTAGCATAGGGGTTAGCAATGAGAGTGAAGTTCTGCTTGGCCATTTCTTACAGACTACCAGATAACAGTCCTTGGGTCATACATAGGTCATACATGTATTTTCACTAAGGCGTGGCTTAACTCCCCAACCTAAGCATTCCATGATGGGGATTCTATAGAACAATCCATACTCAAAACAGACTGAACTATTAAGAGACTTAGGAGTCAAAAGAACACTGGTCCTTGAAAGCAAGGGTTAGCCTGTTGCCATTTGATTTATAAAACTTTGTAAGACAAACACAGTCATGTCCATTTGTTTAAATATTTTCTCTGGCATCTCACTCAGCAACAGTTAAATATGGGCAACTGAAGCCTATAGCCTACAAAGCTGAAAATATTTACTATTTGGCCCTTTACAGAAAAATGTGCCAACTTCTGCTCTAAAGCAATGCTGCCCAATAGAACTTTCTAGGATTGTGGAAATGTTCAAGCTCTGCCCTGTCCAAAATGGAGGCCAGGGGCCACATATGGCTATGAAGCACTTACAATGTGGCTAGTGGGACTGAAGAACTAAAATTTAAATTATTTGTAAGTTAATTTAAATTTAAATAGTTTCATGGGGCTGATTGATGGTTACTATAATGAGCCGTGCAGCTTCAAAATGTCTGTGCATCCCTGTACCAGCCTATACAATCCCTGCTAGTCAGGCATGTATGCTGACTGTCCTTGGATTGTGTTATTGTGTGACTCTGGAATTCCCCCAAAGGCTCATGTGTTGAAGGCTTTGTTCTTCCACAATGTTGAAGGCTTGATATTACAACAGTGTTCAAGGTGGGAACTTTGGGGAAGTGATTGGATCATGAGTGGATTAATCCACTGAAGGATTTATAATTTTAATGGAGGGAGGTAGTGTCAAGTAAAGTAATAGGTCTTTGGGGACATGACCTTGGGGACTATATCTTGTCACTTCTTGCTGCTTTCTGGCTATCATGAGTTGAGAAGTTTTCCTCTTCCACACCTTTCCACCATGATGTTCTGCCTCACCTCAGGCTCAAAGCAATGGCGCCAGCCAACCTTGGACTGAAACCTCTGAAACTGTGAGCCAAAATAAATCCTTTCTCCTCTAAGTTGTTCTTGTCAGGTATTTTGGTCACAGCAACAGAAAGTCGACTAACACATGTTGTATTAATGAACCTCTTACAGCTTTGCAGTTGAAGAAACAAAAGACTCACCAAATTAACCAATTTGCCCACAGCTACAATGCTAGTCAACAATAGAGCCTGGAGTCAATCCGTTTCCACTGCACCAGTGGGTAATATTGCCAAGAGGCTTGGCAAGTCATGTTTAATTCTTTCAGTGTTTCTATAGAGATGAGGGTGGGCTGTGCCCAGTGTAGTTCTGGCCTGTGTGAAAAGTAAACTGTTGATGGCCTACCCATCTTGGCTCCTTGTTCTTTCTTATGGACCATGACACAAGGATTTCCACTATAGAAGACATTTATTAATTTATCTTGAACAATCTTCCAAGAAGTGTTTAAAGAGCTGTTCCTGCTTCAGACTGTGCTCATTAGAACCAGTTCTCTCCCTGAAAAGAGAAAACCATGAGGCAGAGTGCTTTCCATTCTTTGAGGGGAAGAGCAGAATTTTTACTCACATCATGACCCCAAGAGATACCAGAATACATACCCAACAAATGTTGCTAACCAAACGATTTTTCCAACTGAACATAACTGCCTGAGTCCAGGATGCATGACTAGTTGTTCACAAGGAATCTGTCTAGTGACTATTGAACACAGTATACATGTGGCTGTTTCTGGATCTGTGGCAACACGTCTGCCCTCTCTGTCTGTTCTGCCCCAGTGTTCCTCAGCTCTGTCTTCACCCTGACCTAGAACATGCTCTTCCCATGAAATGAGATGGTGGGAAAGGAAGACAATTTGTGTTAATATCCATGTCAGCAGGAAATGCTGCCTGGCTGTGAGGAAGGCCTGAGTCACACAGGGCCAAGTCTGACCCTGGTGTGGGACTGCCATTTGTGGAAGTTAAACGGGTATGCTAGGGATGTCAGCCACTAAAGGAATCCTGTGATGTCACCTCAGCAGAAATGACTCTATTCACAGTGGCCATAAAATACAGACGGTACTCAGAGATAAGCCTCACTTTGCATGTATGAGACCTACCTAAAGGAAATTTAAAAGCTTTATTGAGAGACATAAATGGAGAAGGCAGCTATTCACATGGTTCTTGACTTACGATGGTTTGACTTACAATCTTTGGGCTTTAAGATGGTGTAACCATGATATGGCTTCAGTAGACACCATACTTGGAATTTTGGATTTTGATCTCTTCCTGGGCTAGCTGTATACCATATGACACTCACTCAGAATGTCAGACAGCAGCTGTGAGCTGCAGCTCCCAGTTGGCCACAGAATCAAGAGGGGCAGCAACTCTTACTCTACAGTGCTCATGCTGCTAAGTAAGTGCATTTTCAACTTATAGTGAGTTTATTGGGATGTAACCCTATTGTAAGTGGTAGCACATCTGTATACAAAGTAATATTTTTCTTTATCAAGGATTTGCATGTGATTAAAGTACACCTTCCTCTAGAGGTTTCATAACCATAGAATCTAGACCAAGCCCTTCAGTGTGGTTGTCCTGGCTTTCCAGTCTAAAGCTCACTTATAGAACCATGCCACCTTCTTCACCCCAACCCAGATCTCCCCATCCATTAGGCAGCTCATCACTACCCTCCTCTATCCCAACACATGCTTTGGGTACATAACAACCTGGGATTAATTCAGACTGCTACTTACTAGCTGTGTGACCAGGGATAGTTTATGCAACCGCTTTGGGCTTCAGTTCTATTCTGTAAAATCAGAATAATAGCACCAACTTTTCAGAGTGGCTGTGAGGACAGAGAGAGGAAATTCCTAGAAGTGGGCCTGGCCCAGAAAGAGTGGTCAGTGAATTTAACCATTGCCATTATTTTGCCAGAGGGGCTCACTTCTGCCTTCACCCCTGATTCACGAGGATCCATCCTGCCTTTCCAAGGACCCCTTGCTTTTCCTCTCTACCGCCCCCAATCCTCCAGGACCCTGTCCAAGTGCTCACCTTCCTGAGCAATTCCAACCTGCACAAGCTACTCCCCATGTTCCTCCTCTGGGACCCTCACTTTCTGCACTTAGGCCCCAGAAGCCCCAGATTACTGGGGATACATTTCTGTTTTATAAACAACTACTTACTTGTTCCTTGAGGACAGGGGCCACATAACTCCGGCTGTCTTGGGGCCAACCACACAACAGGCAAAGCTGTCAAAGGGGGCACGTGTCCTCGACCATATGCACCTGATGTCTCCCCATACCTCCCACCTCCTGGCACTTTACCACCCTCTGTCCATTTGCTGAGATCACAAGGCTGGCCCTGCTGGCCTGTGAAATCCCACAGGCTCCTGCAGGAGAGGCCACTCCAGCCAGACACTCCAGCAGGTTGTGCCAGGCTCAGATCAGCATCTAATCACGTTTCCATCACAACACGGTGAGAAACGTGCGACTGGCCCTTAGCAACAGTCTCTCCAGAAAGCTACCCCTATAGAGAGCTCATTAAGTCTGCTGAACACACGTGAGGCACAATCTAAAAACAGACCTGTGCTGTCTGGAGCCTCATGCAGCACGTGGCAGAAGCTGGAAAGGGCAAGGCAGAGCTTTGCTCATAATCAGGGCAGGGAAAGCGAAAAAATCTACTGGGCAGGCAACCCCTGAGTGGGTCTGGGCCCCCAAGGAGAGCACTGGACTCTGTCCTGGGCTGAAGGCCCCCATGGAAGGCCAGACCACCCATTTGTACCCTCTCCCACACATAGCCCACAAACTGTTTCCAAGTCCAATATCCTAGGGACCTCTCCTCTGCCCCCGAAAGCCTTTTGTGTTATTTGGAACCCAGGAAAAAGCACTACCTGGGTCTAGCTGCGAAGTGTTTGATGTGGTAAGAATCAAAGTTTTTAAATTGATTTCAATCTAGTAAATCTCAAATACCCACCACATTGCAAGCCACTGTCCTGGGTGACACAGTCTTCACTCTTGAGAAGTGTACAAGGATGCATAGGACATGTCACCAATGTCCACAATTCAGTGTAATCCTCTCCTGGAGAAGCAGGCAAAGCTTTCTAGAAGCAGAGGAGAGAAAGGAGGACCTGTGCTGGACAGGGAATCAGGGACAGTCGCATGACAGAGGTAGCACTTGTCCTGGCCCTTTGCACCCAACTCCTGGCACCTGCAGGTTGTCTTCTTGGGTGTTGGATCGCGTTTAGCAAGTTCTGGATAAGTAGTGAAATAAGAAGGTGTTGTGAGAACTTGGTCATCGCCTGTTGCTGAGGATAGCCTGAAAATGCTGTGGCTTTTTTTTTTTTTTTTTTTTTTGGTCATTGGGGAGCCCACCCAAAAGGTGATTGGAGGGACTGAGACCTCAGAGTACAAACACCAATGACCTTGTGGCCTTGCACCCTGTTGGTCTTCCCTCTTCTTATGAAGACCTCAGTGCAACATAGGCTCCTCCACCCACTTGGGTCCAAAAATAGGAACACAGACTGGGGCAGCATGTCTGGTGAGTTACTGCTTTTAAAATAGTTTTGAAATGCAAGACAGGCTCAGCCACTTTCCCTGAAAGCTATCAGCACCATGTCATCAACACAGGGGTTAATTGCTAACCCTTTTGGCTGGAGAACACAGAAGTCAACCTTTCTGCATTCAAGAGGCAGCTAACCTGGAAGATGAAGCAAAGGAGGTGCTTCCCCTTGACAGTTTATAGGTCTGGAGAGAACTTTGAACAGGTACAGGTGTGTCTTTAACCTGGAGATCTTGCAGACCCTAGGGGCAAGAGGAAATGGGTCCAAAAAATAACCCCACACATGCATGCACGCACCTACCCTGCCAGAGTGGGGACTTTCAGGAGTGTCCAGAGTTTAAACCTAGGCCATCCGATGTCCAGGTGATGGAGCTTGGGTCAGAAATGGCCCCAGTCCATCCAGGCTGCACTTGGCAAAGGTGTGGAGTGAAGTAGGGGAGCTTCCGAGTGGTGTGCTCTCTAAGGATCCTGCCACCATCTCCAGCCACCAGGAGGCCCCAGGCCCAGGGTAGACACTCAAGGGTCTTCCTCTCAAGGAGGAAGTGGCGCTCACACCTGCTTCTGAGAGAACACCACACTCCATGCTGCAGCACAACTCGGCTGTGGTTTCAGCCATGGACTAGATAAGGTGGGTAACCAAGGAGCCTGTGAGATGCTGGCAAAGCTCTTTGCTGAGAGAATGGTTTGTAACTTGTAAAGTGCTATATAAATGTCAGGGCATTTTTGTTTTAAGGAAATTAGTGTCAACATTCACTACAGTTTGAGCAGACGTTCGTAGTCCTCCTCTTGGCAGGTAGTGTCATTCGCCTCCCCCCGCCCCCTTCTCGCTAAAAATTAATTCCCTCATTTTCTCCTTTTCACAGTTCATTTTATCGAGCACCTACTATGTGCTAGGCAATGGGCCCACCACACAAAAAAAGAAAAAGATAGCACTGACAATGCCCTTGAGGAGTTCTTAGCCTGTCAAAAATGTTCTAAAGGCACCAGTTATGTCAACCCATAGGAGAAAGTCAGGAAGAAATAAGCCAGGAGTGTCTTCCTCTGAGGAGTGGAAGGATGGGATGTCATCAAATTACCAAGGAAAAACTTAACCATTGTCCCAGGCAGGCCTCTGGTTTTGAAGAATGACTCTGGTGTGAGCAGACTTTTCATAGGCAACCAAAGGAAAATGGGTTTGATTTCTGATTTTGGAATAAGCTCCCATTTCAATTAGAAGTTTTGTTCAATGTTCCCAGCTGGCTCGCTAGTGAATGTCCCAACCCCGCAGGCTGCACAAGCACCAAACAACAATTAATTACTTCCTATTTCACAGGTTCCACACAGAAGCTGACTGGTCCTGCTTCACAGGAATGGAGCTACCTGAGCTCCTTTTAGAGACATTCTCAACTTCCCGCTGACCCAAATCCCTTGTTGGCCCAGGGATGGAGACTCTGTGTTCCAGTTACATCAATTCCAGGTCTCAGAATAGCCACACATGCTGACACCTCTTTACCCAGTCCCCAGGACCTCCAAGTCCAGCTGTCCTGCTACTTCAGATGACCACAGCTTTCCTTGGTCCTCCTATGTGAGTAGGACCAGGAGGGCCAGGAAAGGTCCCCAACAGAGAGTGCCAGACGCCCCCAGCCTGGCATCCTGACTCAAAGTGCCCACTGCCCATTATAAGACTTCCTAAGTATCCTCGAGAAGTTTTTTAAAATAAGCAAAAAAACATTTAACTGGGCTCAGTGGCCCACGCCCGTAATCCCAGCAGCTGGGGAGGCTGAGATAGGAGGATTGTGAGTTCAAAGTCATCCTTAGCAATGGTGAGGCACTAAGCAACTCAGTGAGACCCTGTCTCTAAATAAAATTCAAAACAGGGCTGGGGATGCGGCTCAGTGATTGAGTGCACCTAAATTCAATTCCCACTACCTCCCCCCACCAAAAAAAATAAAAAAACACTTAAAAATTAATGGTGGAATTAAAATAGAATTCACTGGTTCTTAGAGTATGGTTAAAGAACTGCAGCATCAGCATTACCTGAGAACTCTGTAGAAATGCAATTTTCAGGCCCCACCCAAGAATGGCTAAATCAGAAACCCCACAATGGGGCCCAGCAATCTGTCTTGTATCAAGCCCTCCAGATGGTGCTAATACATGCTAAAGGGAGAGCACAACTAATGTGATTATTTGAATCTGAGATGAGCAATGTTTGGTTTCTAGTGCACAGAACTTAATAATTAAAAATTAAAAACCTGCTCAGCTTGACTGCCAACTTTAAAGGAGTGTGTGTAAGTGGTCATTTCCTCAGACATGTAATTGTACAGATGAGTTAACATTTCAGAGTTCTATTCATTTGCTATGGCTGCCATCACAAAACACCACAAGGCGGGTGGCTTAACGGGGTGCCAAAGTTGTTAGTGAGACCCTGTCTCTAAATAAAATACAAAATGCTGCAAGAAATCAAACATGTACCCGGAAATGGGTCAGTAAGGCAAAATTCTAGTTCTGAGAAGGGTGTACCCCCAAAGGGAATGGTGAGCAAGCACACCTGGGCAGGCAGTCTGCAGTTTTTATCCCTAAGGAAGCACTGTCCCTCGCTCTGATAGACAGTGTTCAGGGTCCAATCTACACTACTAGGTAATTTAAAACTGGAGAGGGCACCAAAATGGGCTACAGTAATGAATGATAACTGTTAGGGAATTTAAAACTGGCTTTATTCTGACCACACAGTTTCCTAACTTAAGATGACTCCATTATACATGTAAAGTTTAAGTAAACATGCCTGTGTTGCAATACAGGTTCAACTTTGATAGAAAAGAAAACATAAATCTTACAATTCTCCCCCCTCATCCATATAAATTCTTTTCTGCATATTTGGACAACATCTTTGATCTTCATGTTCAGCTGTTATCTAATATAGGAGGATTGTTTTGATATGGGACTGGGTTTGTTTGGTGAGATCCATCTCTCTCAATCGAATAAGAGTGCTCATCTATGGAACTACGCAACATTTAATTTAATTTTTTTTGTACCAGGATTGAACTCATGGGCACTTAACCACTGAGCCACATCCCCAGCCCTATTTTGTCTTTTATTTAGAGACAGGGTCTCATTGAGTTGCTTAGTGCCTTGCCATTACTGAGGCTGGCTTTGAACTTGCAATTCTCCTGTCTCAGCACCCCCGGAGCCGCTGGTATTACAGGCATGTACCACCGTGCCCAGCTCAACATTTAATTTCTCACTGTGGTGTGAACATATTTCTCAAGGGCACTTGGATTATGACCCCTCCCAAGAATACTTGTCCTATTTGGGGCCTGTGCTTTAAGTGAAAGTCAATAATTATAGAAAGTCAGTACTGATGGGGACCTTTGAATACCATCCAGCCTGACCCTTTACCTCCAATGATAAATTTGCAGCTTGACAAAGATGTAAAAATGAATATTGAGCCCCTAAGCAGCATGTATCCTTCTGACTACCTATACCCCAATTTCCCTGTAAACATGCCAGGCTGTTCCTGATGACCTACATTTTTTACTTGGCAGAGACCAGAAAAGAAATACTCCCTTCTGTCTCACTGCCTTCTCAGTACCTTCAAATGTTGCCAGGCATGTCCTATTATCACCTCTAATTTGAAAAGAATTAATTTCCTGACACATGGAGCTCTCCCAAGAAACCATCCCCGCATGACCAGGGCCTTCAAACTGGAACACTACAACATCAGTCCATACCCGAGACCTTAGACCAGCCTCCACCCTACCTTCCCCTCCTCCCCCACACACTTCCTTTGAACCATAAGGAAAAACAAATTTGCCTTGCTTCTCCTTGGGACAGAAATCTCAAGAATGGAGAAATAGTGACTCCCAAAGTAGCTTGAATAACTAGAAAATCAAGGGCTAATGGTTCCTGTATCTCAGCAAAGCAAATGGGGATTTAAAGTCATGCCAGGCCTTCTCTGCCCTACTGCTCAAGCTGAACTGAGACCTTTCCTGAAACAGGGGGAGTCTCATACAGGCCTGTCTTGTCTACACATGTCTCTAACACAACTGCTAACCACAAAGCCATGACAGGAAGTCTCTGCTTTACTTCTACAGACACAGCAGCAAGTAGAGGTAGACTAATACTGAAGTGAATGGAGTTTTAGTGCCAAGATGCCTCATTTCAAGGATCTGGGAAAGGATTGTTCTAGCAATGTGTTCATATGCCATGTGTTTTTGTAAATTGTAGATTTAAGCCATCTTAACCTCAGTAATGATTCTCCCTCCTGACATCCTGTTTTAGTCAGCTTTCCACTACTATAACAAACATCTGAGATAAACAAACTTAAAAATAAGAAAGGTTTATATTGGCTCACAGTTTTGGAGGCTTCAGCCCAAGGCCAGCTGACCCTATTTCTTTGGGGCCAGTGAGGAGGCAGCACATCATTGCAGGAAGCAAGTGGTGGAGCAAAGCTGCTCACCTCATGGTGACCAGAAAGCAAAGAGAGGAAGAGGAAGAGGAGGTGCTGGGGTCCCAATAACCCCTTCACGAACATGTCCACAATGACCTAAGAAAGTTTGAAGTTTCCTCTTAAAAGTTCCACCACATCCCTATAGCACCAAGCTGAGGACTGAGCCTTTCACACATAGGCCTTTGATGGCCATTGACTATCTAAACCATAGCACATTCTCCTTCAGTGTGTCCTCTTGTGGAGTGATGAAAGACCTCCTGGGCATCTGATAAGGGAGAATGGAGTAAGAGAAACTTTCGATTTGGGTGTCATGGAACATTTTATGTGGTTCATAGTTACTTCCATGTGTTGCTAAATTCACACTAGCCATCTTGAGCAGTGGCTTCCAGGAAATCTCCCCCCACTCCCTGGGCATTCTCACCCACCCCTTGCCTGGTTCCCTGCCCAGTGGCTGTGCAGCAACGTGCCCCTGCTCTGAAAGTGTCGGGCAGTGAAGGAGAATCAAGAAGTAAGTCCATGGGAAATCCATCCCATCCTTCCAGCACACATACAAAAGAAACTGGAGAGAAGGCTTCGAGCACTTGGCAACAAGCCTAAAAATTACATGACATTGCCAATAAAGAGATAGGAAGCTGGAAAAAAAAGGAAAAGGAAAGATTTAGTTCAGCCTGGTTTGAGGGAAAAGGAATTTTCTTTCTCTTCTCTCCATGAATTTTATATTTGTGGTATATCTGCTTTATTATGACTTCTTCTCTCATCCTAAATGAATATTTCATATTTAGTTTTTTTAATGTGTTTATTTAAAGTGGGTCCCCTCCCCCCAAACTCTATAAGATTCAGGAACCATGAAACTTGGATCTAGCTCTGGCAGGACTCACTAAGGCAACAAGCTAAACCCATCAGAGAGAAGCCAACCATGTAATGGCAGCAATGACATCCTCCCTTCTCAGCCCTAAATAGCTATTACACTTAGGAAAGGCAATTTAGCAAGGAGAAGCCGTGGGCTCAAAAGTACTAGAGAATCAATCACATGGTTAAAGGAAACAGTCTCACTTGCAGATGGATAATGTACACTCATTTATATGACTCGGAAGTCGGGATCTTAAAAGGAAGGTGCCGTTCAACATCAAGTGAACTTGCCCTCCATTTTGGCAGGACAGGTCTGGGAAAAGGGCATTTTTTCCCCTGCAAGGATGTCTGGGAAAACAGGGGACTCCTCCTGAGCTGGGGGCAGGAAGGGGAATCTTCCCACCTCCTTGTCCAAATTTGAGAAGAGGTATGAGTGCTCTTACTCCCCCGAGTCTTCTCTGACAGATCATTTTGCCTTGGCTTTCATTTAAATCTTCTCTTTTCAAGTAATTTCGTATTTGGGGAAATGAGACATCAACAAAAAAATAAAATCAGCAACAACATGCTCCTGTGGGACGGGAGAGCAGCTGCAAGCTGGTGCCAGAGGGGACAGGGATCTTAATAAGACAAGGCCCGGGAGGACCCAACCTGGCAAATGGTTCCCCTAACCTCTATTTCCCAATGCTCAGAAGTTTCTTTAATAAATACTTTTTTAAATTATTATAAAAAGCTGAGCAGGGTGGCATATGCCTGTAATCCCAGCAACTTGGGAGTTGGATCCCAAGTTTGAGACCAGCGTAGCAACTTTGCAAGCTCTTATCTCAAAATAAAACTAATTTTTAAGAGGACTGGGGATATAGCTCTGTGGTAAAGCATCCTTGGGTTTAATACCCAGTATGTGTATATGTGTGTGTGTGTATACATACATATATGTATATACATACATATATGTACGTATGTATGTGTATATATATATTCCTTTATTTTATATATATATATAAAGGAAACAGTCTCACTTGCAGATGGATAATGTATATTTTATATATAATATAAAATAAAGGAATATATATATATATACACATATACATACGTACATATATGTATGTATATACATGTGCATATATATACAGGGTAGGGGGACTTCAACCCAGGAAGACCCTGTATCTTGTTGGAAGGTGGTTAGAAGACTTGTCTTAAAGCCCTGTTTGCATGATTCTTTACAGAAGATTGGAAAATAAATGCCAATTGTCCCTATCAAACACTGGCAGAGGAAAGAGTCCCTGGTCCCCACAAGTACAGGGGGAGGCCAAGCAGGAAGCTGCCGTCCACCACACCCTTCACGTCACCACATCATTTTACTTCCAGCAGCTGTCACCATTAATTTTATTAGCAAGAAAACACCAGAGAGAACACGTTAAACTTAAGGCCCCACAGCCCCCAAATGGCAGCTGTGTCTAGCTTCAAAGCTGCTGTTCTTTCCAATACCTAACCATGAGGTATCAGGCACCTCTTAGGAGCTGCCTGAGATTCCTTAAGCTCTCAGTCTTCCTGCCCTCAGCTGTTCATATTACCTCTGCAGCCACTGCAATGACAGATCCTACGAGGTAGTTCCAGAGCTGAGGCCAGTCCATCTCTTCATGGGCCACTTCCAGACTCCAGTCGTTGGACTGGGGACTTAGAGCATCAGCTCCTGTTTCTCAGACCTTTGGACTCAGACTGAAGGACACACCAGCTCTCCTGCATCCTGCTTTCAGACAGCATATCTTGAAATTTCTCAACTTCCATAATTGTGTGACCCAACTTCACATATATATATGTATATGTATATGTATTCACTTCTGTCCCTCTAACACAGAGAGTGTAGCACAACTGGTCAGGAAAGGGGTTTGGAATTAGATCTACGTTCAAGTCCTGAGGATAGTTCACAATCTTTTCTGGTAATTAATATTCATTATCATTAACAGCAACTTGAGCCTTCCTTAGAGACAAGTTTCTCATCCTACACTGTTTTCATTTGCCCAACAATGCTTACATTGTCACTGTTTTTATTTTTGGCCTGGGGCTCACAAGTAGGGTGCAATGCCGGTCCTGGTGTTGTCATCCCTTCCTCTTACATCTGTATTTGACCTGAGCTAATCCCTTCATCCCCATGACCCTGCTGGCTCCATCCTTACCACCAGACAGTGGCCCATACTGCATAGGTCACCCCTGAAGAAGTTTCCCCAAAGCTCACCAACTACCTCAACAGAACCCCTTTGTTTTTAAATTAAAAGCTAGTGAGAAAGAAATATTTCAAATCATGATTTAAATTAAACTTGAAGGAACAATCTAGGCAAACCTAGTGGTCAGCATTGCTTTCCTGTGTTTCCATTCCTTTCCCCTCAGAGAGGTCACAGATCATTCTGTGGGAGTGTAATTTGCCAGAGAGCCTTCTAGTAGGGTGCTGACTGGTAAGTGCAGGGGGCGGGGATCCCTGTCCTGCACTGGCTGGCCACTTAGCCTGGCAGATTTCCAAAAGGTCCTGCCATTGGTTTCTTTTTTTTAATTTTTTTTTAAATTTTTATTGTTGGTTGTTCAAAACATTACATAGTTCTTGATATATCATATTTCACACCCTGCCATTGGTTTCTAACCCAGAGGCAGCAACAGGGCTCCCTTTCTGAGCAGGTGAACAGGATTGTCTAAAGCAGGCCAACACTGCCACCTGTTGATCATCCAGAACACCTGCCTGAGCCCAAGCGAAATTCAAGTACTCACACTTTTTTAATTAATCTGGGGGCTGAGGATGGGGCTTACTGATTGAATGCTTGCTTAGCATGCAGGAGACCCTGAATTTCATCCCCAACAACACACACACACACACAAAACACACACACACACACACACACACACACACACACGACAATCCAGCCAGTCTTTTACTAGTGCTGAATATTTGGAAAATACAGTAGCCTTTATTTTGGAAAAAAAAAAATACACAAATAATGCATAAATAGACTTTTAAATTACTCTTTCATTTTTAAACAACTAGGTGCTTATTTCATATACAGGTCATATACTTATCTAAAATGTTTGGAACCCAAGCGTTTCAGACTTTGCATATGCATTAATGAGATATCTTGGGGATGGCCCACAATTCTAAACGCCCAACTTATTATTTTACATATAGCCTGAAGGTAATTTTGCATAATGTTTAAAATAATTTTGTGTCTGAAATAGATTCATGGAATTTTTCACTTGTGGTGTCACATAAGTGCTCAAAAAGGTTTTGGATTTGGGGGCATTTCTGATTTTGTATTTTTCGATTAGGGATGATCAATATCCGCGTGTGTGTGTGTGTGTGTGTGTGTGTGAAATTTATTCAGGGTCAAATAAAGGACTCTTGAATCTCAAGTCTGGAGTTCCAGGCTCTGTCCTTGCACAGCAACTAAATAACTGTGGGACAAGGCAAATCTCTGCTTCACAAGCTCTCTGGACAGTAGCTGGGGGGAGGTGAATTCGAGCTCCAATGCTGTATGGTTCTAGTAATCTGTAATGGTGAAACATAGGAGTGAATTAAGTCTTTTTAAAAAATATTTTGTTTATTAAGTTGTCGTTGGACACAATACCTTTATTTTATTTTTATGTGGTGCTGAGGATTGAACCCAGGGCCTCGCATGTGCTAGGTGAGCGCTCTACCGCTGAGCCACAACCCCAGCCCAGGAGTGAATTCAGTCTAACATCAAAAATTATGCTGAAGTCCTATTAAGAAAATTACCAGAGATAGAGGCCTCTTTGGCATCTTCCCCCGTGTATCATGACCACACTGCTACAGTTCATTGAGCCCACAGAAAAGTACACCAAGTCAGAGAGATTGACTAGGGTAATGGCTGCACATCCACCCACCCTCTGTGTTAGCAGAACAGTTCGCCTCTCATCTTTCTAACAGCAGGCTCTGCCAGAACCATCCTTGGTGGCTGCTGCCTCTAGGGTGACAGTCCCCCAGGCAGAGCGCAGGAGGAGCAGGGACTTTCCCCGGCATGAGGAACGCCTGGGGTTATCAGCTGGAGACTCCTGGGAGCTTCACCTTGAACTGACATCAAGCAGGACCAGTCCCTCCTTGCCCGCCTGACACCTGGGCACATGCTCCAGAGGTTTTCAGACTGGGGGCTCCAGGTGGGACTTTTTCTCACGCCTAGTTAAACAGGGTCTTGCAAGTTGGACAATGAGCCTCCAAAATAGAGAACTAAGGGGGTTTGCAGGTGCCTATACAGTTCTGATGTTATCTCTTAAAATAAAAATATAGGTTGCACATTTGCCCAACTGTAGATTATATTAATCGAAGTAGAAAACCTTATACAGTAATAATTTCCAAACACTCCCATTAAACACATCAGTTATTTTTAACTGATGCTTCCTTATTTCACCTAACTCAGTCTCAGATGTACTATTTCAGAACAGGGCTTAATTATTCTTTGCCTCAAACTGCAGTGTTTAGGGTCTGGTTGGAGGGACTTGTCACCCACACGCACCACTGGCAAATCTCTGTTCTTAAGACTATTCAGTGATGAATTGTGAGTCTGAGGTGTATTGTCCATGAAGGACAGTCTCCTTTTCATAGTTTCTGCCTTATCTTCCCACACCCCATCCAGCTAGCTGCTCCTGTAGCCCTCAAAGCTGGGTTGTACTGGGAAATGTTTAATGACCTGCTCTGGGGGTACAGGAAATCCTTGTGTATAGCATTTGAAGATTTCTGTGGTATAAATATTCATTGCATGGTCAATGAACTCTGAAAGACATGCACATTTTTCCTATGCCTTTATTCATTATTTAAAAAAAATTTTTGAGACAAGTCTCACTATGTTGCCCAAGTCGGTCTCAAACTTGTGGGTTCAAGAGATCCTCCTACTTCAGCCC
This sequence comes from Marmota flaviventris, assembly GCF_047511675.1. Taxonomy (NCBI): domain Eukaryota; kingdom Metazoa; phylum Chordata; class Mammalia; order Rodentia; family Sciuridae; genus Marmota; species Marmota flaviventris. Next base: position 53,496,176 of record NC_092503.1, on the reverse strand, counting down.
TCTGAGTAGCTGGGACTCCAGGCACATAACACTGCACCTAGCTATCTTATACATTTTTCCTTTTTATATAGAGTGTAAAATGTCATTCATAATATAAAACTTAGTATTCTAATAATCTGCAAAAAAAGGTTAAATTTTGTATTTTTTGCACACTCCAAAGCCTGGGAGTTTCCACCATCCCTGCTGACTGCAAATAAATGCGCAGGGGAAGAGAAATCCCATGATTTACACTCAAAATCAGGAAAGGGAGACAAGAAGAGAAGTCTGGGGACATGGCAAGTAACTGCATGTGCAGATAAGGCTGTAGGAGCTGGGGCTGCCACACGTCTGGAGCTGGAATCTATCAAAAGCATAAATAGCAACACAATCTGCGGAAAGGGGAGGCCGCCCTGGCACTCATCAAACCTTCAGGAAAAAGAGATACGGAGAAGCTGAAGAAGAGTCCCAGGGATGTCATGAAAATCAGCATGATTAAGCCCAGCGAGGAGGCAACCTCTGGCAGATGGCATGCCCTGCTCGGGTCCTTCCCAGGCCAGGCAGGCTTCTGGAAGACAAGGGGCCCCAGACCAAAGTGTGAGGAGGCAGACTGTGTTCACTGTCCCACTCAGTTCCCTTCTTCCATGCTAATCCTCTCTCCTCTCCCCATTTGCCCAGCTTTGGCCGCCTTCCAACTAATCCACACCGGCCAGAGTCCTGGCTGATCTGCTTCCACTGAGAATTCCCTTCAAAAAGCAATTTGCATTTTATTAATGGATTCATAGAGACAGAGGAGCCTTCAAGAAATCAGCAGTCAGCCCAGGCGGCTGGGGGATGGGAGCCCCAGCCTTGGTCGCCAACTGGGGTCCTGAGAAGGCAGGCCAGGGGGGGAGTGATTGAAACGCAAATCCAACCCATCTGGTGTTCCCACGGGCGACAACCTCCTCTAAAGGACAAAATAGGCAAATGAGTTCACATTTCAGCACAGGATATATAGTAGGGGGAGAAACAGTAATAACAGTAGTTATTTTAAGTGATGGAGCGTCCTGGAGGGGGCTTTCCTATCCTTGAGGCTTACTTGCCGATTTCCCCCACTTTTCCTCTTAGATGCTGTATTTTTACAGTTAAACCAGCTGACACATAATTTTCCTGTAGAATCATCTTTCAGACTTCATCACATGGTGAGACATCATCTGGAAACGGCAACTAGTTTTTTAAAATCTTGGCACCATGCGAATTCATCAAAATCGACATGATTCAACAGAAACCTCTCCAGCAATGCATCTATTAAAACGACCTCCACACAGCTAATGGAGTTCCACACACACTTATTTGATTATTTGTTCATTCATTTAAGAAAAATGCATTCCTTTATCTTTGTACCCTTCTTCTGTTCTTCTCCTGTCGCTTTTCACAAATAGTCCAATCTTTTTCGCGGACCCTGACTTACTTAATATTTTTACTTTGATTCAGTGGAAGCTGTCCTTTGAGTTTTGATCATTTCCCAGACTAGTGATTGCCGTACAATACACTCTCTTGATTCGAGGAGCAGCAGTGAGCCACAGCTCCCATCTGCCTTGAGGAGGGGCCCCGGGGTGACACCAGAACCACAGTGGACTGTGTTGCTAAGCTATAATGTTCAGTAGGTAGGCATGTTCTGTGCATTGTCAACTTATGATCATATTTTCAACTTACAATGCATTTATTGGGATGTAATTACATCATAAGTTGAGGAGCAGTTGTATGTATTTTTGCTTCTCTGTGTTTCTATAAAATTTATGTTGTTGTTTCACATACTAGTACTTTATGTGAGGGACATTATATTCTATAGCACTATCTCTTATTATTATTTTTTTAAGTGGCATTGGGATCGAACCCTGGGGTTTTCTACCACTGAATCACATTCCTAGGCTAGGCCTTTAAAAAAATTTTTTTTTTTTTTTAAATTTTGAGACAGAATCTCTAAGTTGCCCAGGCTGGCCTTGAACTTGGAATCCTCCTGCTTTAGCCTCCCAAATTGCTGGTATGTTAGGTATGTGCCACTGCACCCAGCTGTTTCTTACTTTTTTCATTGAGCATCACACTTTCAAGATCCAGCCAAGCTACTGGATAATAGAAACTTGGCTGGTTATAGCTTCTGCAAAATACTCCAGGCCCCTATCACATCTCACCTTTCTGCTCTTTGTGAGGAATGCCAAGTTCACTCCAACTCCTTGGCACCACAAACAGTACTATAAACAATCTCCTTAAGGATCTGACAAGAGTTTCTTTGGGATAAACACACAGGAGAGAGTTAATGGGTCATGGGAGATGCACATGTTACATTTTTCAAAACAGGACCAGATTGCTCTCTGCCGAAGGATTGAACAAGGCACTCCTTCCCTCCAGCAGTGCATGAGTTCCTACATCCTTAAAAACACCTGTTGTCACCCAACTTCATATTGGTATACATTAATTAATTGTTATGGCTTAGTATCTCATTTTAATTTGCATTGTCTGATTACTAATTATTTTAAGCACCTCTTCATATGTATTATAGCATTCTATAATTTATTTCTGGGGTAGCCATAAATTGCCATTTGGCTTCTGTGGTGACTGTAAATTATCCCTGTCCTCTAGCCATTTTTCTGTGGGGGCTTCTTAATTTTTATTTGCAGTAGGTTCTCATATTGTCTAAATATTAATCCCAGATCTAGTTCAGCCGTTGAAAATGTTTTCTTCTACCCTTTAGTCTCTTAACTTTATCCTTGGCATTTTTCACTGAACGGAGAATGTTTAATTTCAATTATATTCAATGAATGTCTTTTTTTGGCCTGTTCACTCTTTTTTGCAATGTGACTTAAGCCTTGGAAGTTTTGTTCAAAAAATCTTCTCTGATTTGAGGTTACAAAGATACCTCCTCTATTTGCTGATTGACTTGATAGTTTTATCTTTTACATGTCAGTGACGTGCTATTGAGTAGGGATCCTGTTTTACTTTTCTCTATATAATCAGTCAAATTTCCAGATACATTTTTACTAAACCATCTGTCCTTTCCATGTTGATTTGTGGCATCACCTCTATTCTGAATTTGTGTCCACATTCACTTGGATTTGTTTCTGAACTGTCCAGTTAGTTCCAATAAAGCAGAATGTTCTGTTATTACTCCAAAACTACGCTTAAAAATTTAATTACAGCAAGACTAAGTGTGAAGTTCTGTTGTAGAGTGTTAACCTAACATGCATGAGGCTCCAGGTTCAATCCCCAACACCTATAAAAAAAATTTATTATGAATGTGTGCGGTGGTGCATGCCTGTAATCCCAGCAGCCTGGGAGGCTGAATCAGGAGGATCAAAAGTTCAAAGCCAGGATCAGCAACTTAGTGAGGCCCAAAGTGACTTAGTGAGACTGAGTCTCAATATAAACATAAAAAGGACTCATTGGTTAAGTGCCCCTGGCTTCAATCCCTGGTACCAAAAAAAAAAAAAAAAAAAAATTGCTGCTGGCTTTGTTGCAGGTCAATATCTAGTAGGAGTAGTCTGGTCCCCTATCTTACTCTTCTTTATTCAGGTAGATTAGTCTTGAATCTTTTTTCTTCATACAAACAGAATTTAATCAAATGTCTCAAAAATATCCAAGTGAATTTTGATTAAAGTTGCATTTATTTTCAGCTTGATCAGGGTGACAACTGACACTTCACTAAATGGTGTTACATCATTCAAGAATGTGGGCTATCTCTCCATCTAATGACACATCCTATGTTGTTTTTAACATTTTTTTAAGGGTTCTGCTGTGAGTTATCCAGCAGTCTTGATTAACTCTTGGATACTTCAGTTTTTCATTTCTGTTATGAATGGACCTGATTTTGATTATGTAGTGTAAAAGATGCTGACTTTATAGGTTGAGCTTTATCCTGCAAAATTGCTAAATTTTTATTAGGTAATAATTTATTATTTCTGTTGATTTCTCTAGAAAGAGGTTTTCTCTTCTGAAAATATTGCAGGTTCTAGCTCTTCCCTTTCAATCTTTCTGTGTGTTATTTTTTTCTTCCATTCCAGTATTGCCCAGTTTCCCCACCCCACATTCTGTAAGACAGCATAGTAAAAGGGACATTATTGTTCTGACCTTTATCTTGAGAACATGCATCTAAACTTTCTCCATTACGTAAGTGTGTAGTTGCATAAGATTTTGACATGTAAGCATTATCAATTTAAGTAAGTTTTATTCTATTCCTAGTTTGATCAGTTTGTTTATTTTTCAAAATAGCTATTAGATTTTTATCAATAAGTATTGGTCTTTTTCAAAAGCTTTCTCTGTAATGTTTGAGATAATTAAACAATTCTCCTTTAGTCGCTTAATTTGGGAACTTACATTGATTGATTTTCTGATTTTGAGCTGTCCTTCTATTCCCTGGATAAGACATTGGATTTTAATGTTATTTTTTAAATAAGGTGTTATGTTCAGCATTATTTTACTCTCTGGTTGTGCATCTATATTCCTAAATCAAATGAGCTTATAATTTTCTTTCTCTTCCATCTGTGAAGTCAAGATTATACTAAATTTATAAATTGAGTTAGGAAGTTTTCATTTTTTCTATTGGTACAACTGTAACAGAGTTCCCTTAAGGGTAAAAGCCCCAAGTTGGGTTTTGCTCCCTAATTTCCTGATAACCTGTATTTCTCTACCCTTCCTTCCTCTTGCTGAGAATGGAAACTGAAAAATTGACCCTTTGTCCTGGGCAGGGACCCACGAAAGGAGAATGGTCTCAGACCTCTGGCTACCCCAGTCTGTCCAAATCTATATTACATATTTTTCCTGGCTTTTGTTCCTAGGAATTATAACATTTCTATAGAATGGGTGGAGGTAAATAAGCTGCCTTCCCAATTTGGGCCAAACTTCAATTAAATTCATTTTCCTTTTTCTATAGTCTTCCTTTAGTTCTGGTGCAGGCAGGCCCCTGAATCCAGCCTATGGGAACCCTAGCAGGGCCTCTGGCCAAGGGTGCCAATAACATGACTTATATAACATAGGAATCTGTTTATCTAAAGTTTGGTAAAAGTCACTTGTGAGCTTTTGAAAGTGAGGCCTCTGACTTCCTTTTCCATTTGGTTAATACCTGTTGGTCTACTTCAAGCCCTCAGGCGCTCTTGTGCTCTCTCTGTCTCTCTCTTTTTCCCCATCCTAATTTTAACATTTCATAGGGGCTGGGGCTGGGGCTGGGGCTCAGTGGTAGGGCGCTCGCCTAGCACGTGTGAGGCACTGGGTTTGATCCTCAGCACCACATACAAATAAATGAACAAAATAAAACAAAGATACTATGTCCATCTACAACTAAAAAACAAGTTTAAATAAAAATAATTTCATACTTTTTAGATGAATTTATTCTTTTCATCCATCTAGACTTTCAGATTTAATGATAGGCAGTGTCCATGTGCTCTTCTCTGCCCTTTAATCTTCATGTTATAGTTATTTTCCTCTTTCTGTTTGGTATTTTAAAAGGTACCTCTTCTCTCTTGTGCACACGCTCTCTCTTGCTCTCTCTTGCTCTCTTTTCCTTGATCCATCTTTCCAGAGATCTGTCTTGTTAATGCTTCAAAACACATTTTTTTGGGGGGGGTCAGTCTTATCAATTGCTTGACAGTTTGTTGGTGGAGAGCCCAAGACCCTGCTTCGGGGTGGGGGCCTGAAGTTGCCAGATGACTCTGGTCAAGTTTCCATCTTCAAATCTTTAGGATAAGACAGGTCTGAGAGGAGGTAGCTCTATTTCTGGGAGTGTGGAGAGGGAGGAGGTAAGGGTTGGTTTCGCAGCTGTGCATCACTTCCGCCCTCTAGAGAGCTTTTGTGCTGCCATGAATTTGCCCTGCAGACACCTACACCCTCGTCCAGGCCACTGTCACTGCCTCTGCAGTGAGGCCATGAGGGTCTTGAGGCTGCTCCAGGAAGGTGCAAGGACAGCCCTCCAAAGCCTTTTCTCCAATCAGCTTCTTTTCCTCGGCCTTTGGTTCCCCCTCCCTGGGGCTACAGCCCCCTCCACCAACTACAGTTGCAAACTATCTTCCCAACAGCTTCTTGGGGCTTCTGTTGGTTTCTTTTGTTGTTCCTTTCCCCAAATGTACATTTGCCCCTTGCTTCTGTTTCTACATTGCTGATGAGCAAGCAGCCCGATCTAGTTCTCCGTCTTGGTAGGAACCTAACCTTGTAAATATTTAATAAATGTTTGTGATCGATTAGCAAAGCTAACAGAGAAGCATGTCTCCTTCAGGTTTGTTATTGGTTTGACTTTTAACAGGAAAATCTTTTCAACTGATCCTTTACAGGACACAGGAAAAGAAAAGGGAATGGATTACTTTACTTTGTGTGCCCCTTACATGCTGGGCATTTGCTAAATGTGTGCTGTGGGTGTGAAATGTACTCATATATAACAGATGTTTTATTACTTAATTTCTCTGAATCATGAAAACCACCCTGGGCCCCATCTACCTGGCTAGTAGGAAAAATCCCATCTCAGTGATGGAGGGAATTTTCCTCCCTTGGATCATACAGGAGTCCCAGGACAATGAGTCTTCTGAAGCCTAGAATGTGCCTGAAAGGGCACTACCTGTTGGTCCCCACTGGTCCCCTCTGGGAGCCTCTGCAGTCTGGAGACAGCTGATCTGCTGCCTGGATGCAGGCACCAGCCCCGGGTGGGGCAGGGATGGGGTTTCCCTGAGGTTCCCAAAGCAGCTCATGCCAAAATGCACATGCCACCCACTGGGGGCTAAACAGAAGCAAGATGGGACTAAATGTCAGAGTCCAAGTCCCCTGATCCTCTCCCAGCTTTAGAGAATTCCTCTTCCCCTCCAACGCTGCACTTTAAAATCTGGGCCATCTCCAGCCTCGCCTCTACCCCTCTGGGCTGGGACCATCCTGCCTCCTCCGGCTAAAGGAGTTTGAAACACAAAAGCTTTTTCTCTCCCCACAGAAAAGAAAGTGTAAGGACCTCTCAGGAGTTGTGGGAGTTGCCACAGGGCCCAGGCCTGCCCAGCTGGGGGGAGAGCTGTAAGTCTCCTTCACAAGGTCACACCCTCTCCTCAGGGGCAGCGAGTGCCCAGGAGCTGACAGATGGGGGACTGGGGATGAGGTACAAAGACCTTGTTCTCCTTATTCAAGGTGGCACAACTCTGAAATGCCATCCATCAGGTTCCCTGTGATCTTGGTTGATGCCCTGTGCCCTGATTACCTAGCAGTTCCCTGTCAAGCCCCGCCTCTGCCTCAGAGTCCATTTCCTTGGTACCAGGCCTGACACAAACCTGAGAGAGACCAATATTCCCATTTTATTAATGTGGAAACTGAGGCTCTGGGGGCAAATGGAAAACTTGGTATTTGATTACCAAATCTCCCTGACCTCACATGGGCAAGAATGTGGAGTGATAGCAGTTCCATGCCTCAGGCCTACACACTACACACCCACTACACACACACACACACACACACACACACACACACACACACTTCTTTGTACCATGCTTACCATTTCTTTCTTGTCAAAAATTCCCAAAGGGGAGTGGGAGGCTCCAAGCCACTGAGGCATGCTTCAAACACCTCTGCAACTTTAGTAGTCAAATGCAAGACCCAGCGACAGAGGGCCCTGGCTGACTCAGCTGTCCCTCAGCACTGAGGCTGTCTTCTTCTGCAGGGTTCTAAAGAGGAGAGACCACAACTAAGGCTCCAAAGATGGCTGTCCCAGCCATAGTTCCTCCAGAGCCCCTGACTTCCTCCTCTCCCTCTCTTCATTCCTGAAAAGATCAAATCTTCAATCTGCATGACGGGAGCAGGCGCTGCTGCATTCTTTAAGAACAAATGCCATCTGCTGTCAGAGCCCTAGTAAGGCTCCTTCTGGGGCCTCACACATCACACTCACTCATCAGCTCACTCTTGCTCCCCCTCAGCGCCACACTAACCTGCCAGGTGCCAAACGATTTTCTACGTGTAAATATGGTCATCTTTGCCTAGGGCCTTTTAAAGAGATTGTCCTGGGCCTGGTCCAGAGAAGAGCCCTGATCTGACACTGAGCACAGAGGTCCTGCTGTCCCCACAGCAAAGGCCGGGGAGATGGGTCATAGGACCATATGGAAGAAGATTCAAAGAAGCCCCCACTGGATTTCTGACACCCAGGTCCTCATGCACACAAACCTTAGTGTTTATTTCATGCAGGGGACCTGAAATTGGTGCTAGACTGGGGACATAGGTGGCTGCAGTCCTGAGACTGGCCCCAGCTCTTCTAGTTCTTCTCTCTCCAAAACCCTAAAGTGTCAGGGCAGAGGGGGAGAGCGTCGTTGCTCTGTGGGGGAAGCCACAGCCAGACAGATCTGGACAGAGGCTCGGGGGTCAGTGTTTTGGCCCTGGGAACCCAAGCCTTGCTCCACAAGTGCAGTCAAGTACCCACAGCTTTGAGTTGTAGGCTCCTCTGTTGGCCATAGAGGTGAAAGCTCTAGCTGTCCTGATTTATTTTCCCCCTAAGTGTTTTTTATCAAAGTACTGAAAAAATCAGAAAGCTCACTTTGAAAGCTTGGAAGAGTTCCACTGTTTTGGTAGCAGAGAGGACACTACCAATGTCACTTCCAATGTCAGAAGTTTATGGGTTCCCCAGTTTCAGCAGGAGGGGGCAGCCACTGCTCCCCCAGTCTGTGGCTCATTTCAGTCTGTGTAGCCCCCACCTGCTCCTCAGGAACCTGCCCAGTGTCACGGAGCTGGGCAGCTGCCCCCCCCCCCCCCCCCGCCCCCCCCCCGCTCCCTGGATGCCCCCAACTCATATGTATGCTCAGCAGGATATTCATGAAGTCCCTCTTCAGGTTAGGAATGTGATGATGAGAAGAAAAATAAATTTAAATTTAAAAGCCATCAGAGATGGCATTAGAGCAGATTATGCTAAGTGAAGCTAGCCAATCCCTAAAAAACAAATACCAAATGTCTTCTTTGATATAAGGAGAGTAACTAAGAACAGAGTAGGGTTGAAGAGCATGAGAAGAAGATTAACATTAAACAGGGATGAGAGGTGGGAGGGAAAGGGAGAGAGAAGGGAAATTGCATGGAAATGGAAGGAGACCCTCAGAGTTATACAAAAGTACATACAAGAGGAAGTGAGGGGAAAGGGAAAAATAATACAAGGGGGAGAAATGAATGACAGTAGAGGGGGCAGAGAGAGAAGAGGGGAGGGGAGGGGAGGGGAGGGGGGATAGTAGAGGATAGGAAAGGCAGCAGAACACAACAGACACTAGTATGGCAATATGTAAATCAATGGATGTGTAACTGATGTGATTCTGCAATCTGTATATGGGGTAAAAATGGGAGCTCATAACCCACTTGAATCAAAGTGTGAAATATGATATATCAAGAACTATGTAATGTTTTGAACAACCAACAATAAAAAATTAAAAATAAATAAATAAATAAAATAAAAGCCATCAGAGAGCTTACCAAGTCTAGGGAGGAAGACCAACACTATTCACTGAATTAGACAAATAAAATTATAACTGTACCAAGAAAATGAGATACATGATACCTAGAGAGAGTGTAGCCAGGAGATTTTAGCTAATCAAGCTTTCCTAAGAAGTGGTGACTGAGCTGTCTCCATGGGAAAAGCAGACAATGCAGGGAAGTGCCTTCTAGCAGAGGGCATGGCATGTGCTAAGGCCCTGAGACAGGAAGGAGTCTGGGCCTCTAGGAAACTAAATGAGGACCTACAATCATGCAAGATATTGGAAAGTTGGGTTTTGTTTTGGTTTGGTTTTGGTTTCAGTACCAGTAATTGATCCCAGGGGCACTTTACCACTGAGCCACATTCCCAGCCTTTTTATTTTTTATTTTGAGACAGGGTCTCATTAAGTTCCTGCAGCTGGCCTCAAACTTGCAATCCTCCTGCCTCAGTCTCCTGAATCACTGAGGTTACATGTGTGAACCACTGCCTCCAGGTGGGAAGTCTTTAACGTATTCAAAGTTGTCACACATAATAATCAGATTTGCATTTTTTACAAAATCACTATTGGCTGCAGCAGAGAACAAAATAGAGATGATGAAGGTTGGTCAGGTAGCTACTACTTGGACCAGAGTTGTAGCTGTATGGATAGGGAAGAGGGCAGATATCAGAGACCTTTATAAAAAATGATCACCAAGACTTGATGGTAGAATTGATGTGTAGATAAGGGAGAAAAATCCATCCAGATGATCTGTGGATTTTGACTTCATAACTAGTTATGTAGAAAATGAGAATCAAGTCTAGGGAAAGCTAATGAATAATACATTACGACATGTTTAGCTTAAGTTACTTGGTGATATGCAAGTCATGTAGTCAGAGGCAGTTGGGTATCTGTGACAGGAGTCCAAGGCTAGAAATCCCATTTATGATCCTATGGTCACTAAGGCCCTGGTGTGGCCAAGTTCACCAGGGAGCAGTCACACAGTGGGAAGAGAGGAGAGTGGGGGATGGTGGAGGGAGTCCCCAGTTCATGGCCAGCCGCAGGAGAGGGAGCCAGCAAAGGAAACAGTGGAGCTTCCAGAGAGCCACAGACACAACAGGAGAATATCAGCTCTCAGAAGTATCTAGAAGAGACAGTGTTTCACAAAAAAGACTTCAGTGTGGCCATGACAGACTACCAGGGATCAAATTTACCCTCCTGCCTTAAATAAGTACTAAACAGACACAACCTATGGTTTTCAGACACCGAGAAACAGGCAGCACAGAACTGTGATCCCTGAGAGAGGAGAAATAAATGAGGTGAGTCTTACAATTGACACAGTCAGCTGCCTGGAGAGTTTCCAGGCTCTCTGCAGGGAGGGAGCTCAACAGAGCCAGAAGTTCCTCCTGAGCTGAGGAGACACAAGGAGAGTTTGGGAGAACAATTCACTCTCCACCCCCCCCACTTCTTCCAGAGAGCTTGAAGTACTTTGAACTCTGTGTCACACTGGGGCCTCCCAAGGGTGTCATGGTGAAGCCAGATTTAAAGTTAGGTAGTCAGTGTAGTTAGATAAATCGGGTCTAATACCCAGTGAAATCTAAATTGGAGGCCATGCTGAGAATGATTCCAGGAAACACAGGACAACTCATGGAATGTTAATGAAGTCCTGAAAAGGCCCTAGGCCAAAGTCCATCCCAAAGAAGTGTTAATGAAGTCCTTCCTGCTCAGACTACTTCTTTGGCCCACCTGTGTCCCACCCCTCGGGCCTTCCCACCTACATTCCATCACTGAAAGAAACTATAAAATGGAGAGACAGGCGCACTTCCACGGATTCCACCTCTTGGGTCCCCTTCTTCCTCTGGGAGAAGTCTTTTCTGCTGTCCTTTAATAAACTTCTAATTTCTACTCTGACCTTGCCTCGGCGTGCTTCCTTAGTGTTATTCTTCAACATTGGGGAAGCAAGGACTCATCACCGGCCAACAGTGGTAACAATGGCAGACAGTTTGGAACTAACTGCAAATAGACCCATAAGCAGGTAAAAACAGGGAACACTGCCTTGGTGGGAGAAGTGACCAGGGAACCCATTATGCCTGTAGAATGCAAGTCCGGTGGGGGGAAAGTGGCTGAGTCTTCCATGGGGTAGGGGGGCTGGGTGGCGCAGGCTGAGAGATGTGCATGGCCTCCGGGACTTCCAGGGTGCTGGCCAGGGAAGGCACCTCCTTCTTTTCCTGCTGATGGTTGCTTTGTCTTTGGAGTCTCTTGCCTGGAAATTCAAGACCACACCTTTCTTTATCAACAGACAGAAGCCCACCCCAGGCCCAGAAGTCCACCCCTGTGGAAGAGAGACGTGGCTACATTTTGTCCAACTTTTAACTTTTATCCTCCAAATTCCTTTAGTATGTTTTGGTTTACATAGTCCTCAGGCTGGCCCTTTCCTGGCATACCACAGAGGTGGTGACAGGACAAAGACCTCCTTTCTTTGGCCTCAGTCATTAGAGAGGACCAACATCTTCAGTCCACCTGAGGGCACAACTGGTAGGAGTCACAGAGCCAATGCTGCCACCAACAGCCCCTCGGCAATACTACAGCCCAGAAGGAGAAGCAAAGCAGAGTCTCCACCCAGAAAGTCATCTCAGAGTGCCTGGACCACTTCACTGCCACTGAGGTAGCCCAGGAGGGACAAGAGAGGATGGAGATTCAGAACTGAAAAGAAGAATCATGCTGAGCTCTGTCACCAAGCCAACACTGCCACACTGAGCAGACTACAATTCCAGTCTGTGGTCTGTATGTGTGTTTCTTTGAGAGCTGTTAAGGGGAAAGGCTATATAATGTGCACGATCCACTACATTAGTATTCTGAATTTATTCTTAGAACGTTGGTGCCTGTCAGATAAGACAGGACTCAATTAGTCCCCAAACACCATCATTTCCAGTCATTACAGTTGCACAAACAATAGAAAAAGCTCAACAATGAGTTTGATGTGAAAATTAACTTTCAAAGATGCTCACAAATGAATTATTTCATCTACAATCAACTTCTATTTTATTTTATTTTTCTCCTAGAGAAAGAAAATAGATAATTACTGAGAAAAGAATTGGGGAAATTTTCCACACCCATAATTTGTATCCAGAAACAGAAACAAACACTTCTCAGAAATGTATGAAATGATTCCACATGCAATCTGCTGTCATCATAGAAAGCCTCCTAACGTGGATGCAGAGCAACAATTTCTACTTAAAGAACACAGCTGTGATCTCAGGCATGTCAGACTTGAAATATGCATGTATGGATGTGTGGGAGTCTGTGTGTGCTCCCCATAATAGAGTCCCTGTGCGTCTCACTGTCTATGTGACTCACGCAGAAGTAGGCACAAAATGATTAAATAACAAAACCCCAAGCCACTGTACCCAAGAACATCTGATAGAGAGACACAGAAATCTAGTCAGTGGCTGCTATGCGGTAACTATAGCAACTTGCTTTAGAAGTTGTTCTTTCCTGCCAAAAATCAGGTAGGCCCTGTTAGCCCTCCTACTGTCACTCTGCAGGAAAAGAAGAGCCATTCAAGAGTGCCAGCCATGCAAAGGTACCCAAAGGGAAGGAAAACGCCTGAACTTTTGGCACCGCATGGGTCTGTGAAAGAGCAAACTGGGAACAAGAATGAGGACAACTAAGGATGGCTGAACATAAAGAGTGTATTTTAAGCCCTTGCAAACAGATAAAGAATTCTTGTAATGAATACATCAGACCAGCTGGGTCCGTTCTAAGGTGAACTGGCATGGAACACAGGAAAAGATCAGTGACCATCAAGAACCAGGACAACTAAGAGGACCTAGACAGGACAGAACTCTTTCCTTCAGGCTTTCGGAAGAGGCTTAGGAAGAAGGGACTGGAATTAATACTAGAACTCCACCAGACACAGGTTGATTTTGTAGTTGTGGCATTTTTTTTTTAAATGTTGAACTGTTAGTCAACAGCAGATAGTGGATCCCATAGGTCAAGCTCAGATTTTCTGACTAAATCCTTTACATGTTATTAGAAAGACTGGAGCAAAAAAGAGCCCCTCAGATATGGATAGAAAAAGACCCAGTGACCTCAGTACTCTGGTCTCTGGAGTGGGCAGCAGATTAAGCATTCTGCATGGAGCCAAGTCTGGCTATGTGTGACTGAACTTGGGCTCTGCTCACTCGTCTCATGCGGGGGTGGGGGGGGCATCTGGAGCAGCGATTACTGCTCCAGCTTGAAGCATCCCTCCACTCGGCTGCATGACTCCAATTCATCTCCAACTTCTCTGGCTGCGCCAGCTCACCCAGCTCTGTAGGGCCTTCCTAGCTCTAGATGACCAAAGCCTTGGAAGTCGTCCCCTCTCTATTGGCACCATTCTCTATGGGATCCTATTTAACATCATGGGTCTAAGTACACCTGCATGCTGGTGATGCCCCTGTACCCTGGCACTTGAGACTGGCACGAGCAGCTACCTTCTTGATCTGTCCCTGTGGATGTCTAACAGGCATTGTGAACACAGCATGCCCCACACTGTCTTCTTTAGTAGATGGGCGGCTCCGTGAACCAAGTATGTCTCACACAGGGCCCTCCGCAGTCTCTCCCCACTCCCATCCTGGACCCAACCGCTGCCCTCTCTATGTGGTTGGGTCTGAGTCCCCTGCCCCATCCCTGCTCTTTACTGCAGTCTGTTCTCCACACAGCAGCCAGGATCTCTTTAAAGCACAAATCAGATACTATCACTACCTTGCTCAAAACCTTCCAGCATCTTCCTGTCACCCTGAGAATAAAAGCCAGAGTTCTCACCCGGGCCTCTGAGCTCTGCATGGTCAGCTGCCCCTCCATGCCCTTCACTCCCCCTGCTCTAGACACTAATTTTCTCTGCTGTTTCAAATTCAGCCTCACATTTACTGTTCCTCCTGACTGGAATAGCCCATTCCCCTTCTCCAAGTTCTCTCCCTGGAGCCCCCCTGCCTGCTTTAACAACCCCACCGCCACATTCCTCCCATTCATCCTTTGATCCTGTTTTGTCTTCACCACACTAATCACCACCTGTATTGCCACAGGTAATTTGGCTCTCTGTCTAACGGGAGGTTCATAAACGCAGGGACTTCTTCATGTTCATGGTTTTTCTTTCCCCCAGGTCACAGAGTTCCGTAGGGCCTGGCACATGGGGTGCAAACAGCAAATATTTGTAAATGAATGAATAAACACATCCAGGAAGAGAGTAACTAACTGCACGTTTGTAAAACATATTGGCCGGGTATTGGTTTGATGGTTTTTAAACACTGGATTTTTGTTGCTAAATGATGTGGCTCCTTTAACCAATCGGGTTATAGAATAAAGTCACTCTGCCGGAGAAATTAAAAGTTTGGGGATCAAAACATGGCATTATTCCCATGCCTCTGATATAAAAGAGATCCCAAAACTTTGGCTAACAGAGGAGTCTGAATAGAATGAGGACAATAGGATTTTGGAGCTAGACGATTTCTCCCTATCCCCTCCCCTCCCAAGAACATCCCATATAAACTGTTCCTCCCAACCTTCGTCCTGTGGGCTCACCTGCATAGGATCACTTGCCTCTCAGGACAGGGGCCTATTCCAGAGGAATTCTCCTCATTGCCCAAATAAATAAATTCCTTCCATATCATCATAGAATTTTCAGTAACAGCTCATGTTTGGAGCATGAGCTCTGCGTCACAATTTGACATTCCCTGGTTAGTCCTCAGAGGGGTGCTGTGGGGATATTGTTAGTCATCTCATTTCCCAGATGTGGAAACTACAGCCTGGAGAGTCTGACTGACTTGTCCAAGATTACAGAGCTAGTAAGAGGAGGAACTTGGGTTCCACCCAAGGAGGTTTGATGTCAACCCATGCTCTTCATCAGCTGTGTGGTCTCTGTGCTTAGAAAAGGCCTCATGGACCCCTGGGTTCAAGTCCCTCATTTTAACAATGAAAAAGTTAAGAGAGGTTGAGTGACTTGACTGAGGTCAAGCAGGCAGTGGAGGAGTGGTGCAGGGTGGGAGTGGGGTCCACGTCTATGTTCCCTGTCCTTTTCATTTGGACTGAAAGATCCCAGTGAGATATTACTGTCCCTGGAGAGTGGGCCGCAGGGAAGTTTTCTGGTAGCACCAGTCCTAACTGCAAACTGCTAAACAGAACACCACTGGCAGAAACTGAGCATCCTAGAAAAGGGAGTAGAATTACATAAAAGAAAATATCTGGAACTTCATCTCAGCTCCATTTAAGTGGAAAGGAAGCCTTTTCTATTTGAAACAGTTTTTTTCCTTTTACTTCTTTCATATAAGGTATTGTTTAGTGTCTATTTAAAAAGTACTTTTAGGCTGGGGATGTGGCTCAAGTGGTGGCGCGCTCGCCTGACATGCATGCGGCCCGGGTTCGATCCTCAGCACCACATACAAACAAAGATGTTGTGCCCGCCGAAAACTAAAAAATAAATATTAAAAAATTCTCTCTCACTCTCTCTCTCTCACTCTCTCTTTAAAAAAAAATAAAAAGTACTTTTAACTAAGTTTTGTTCCATTATTTTCAGTGAGTAATTATATTTGTTTTAAACCTAGCAGACTATATTCTGTAGGTCCTTTAATTTTGCCACATTCAAAGACCAGCTACCATGTGCCTACCCTACGAGAGTCTTGGTGGCTGAATAGCATTGCCAGGACACACCTTAAGCTTCCAGTAAGTACCTAAACGCACAAATGTGAACCTGAGCAAGTCATTTAACCTCTCTGGGCCCCAGTTTATTCCAGAGGAATAGAGCCAGATGTTCTCTATCTTACTCTCTGATGTCTTTTGAGTCTCTCATAGAATAACCACCATGATCATGAGTGACATTCATTTAACTATTATGAGGCTATGTGCTGGTTTGTGTGTATTTCTCATTAATTCCACACAGCACCACTAGGAAATAGGTACTATTATTCCAATTTTACAGACAAGGAATCTAAAGCTCAGAGGTCAAGAAACTTGCCCAATAACACACACAAGCAGGCATGTGGCAGAGCTAGGTACAGATCCTATGCTGCTGCCAGCCTGAGGTGGAAGGTCTGCCCTCACAGGACCCTGAGGAGCCAAGGTGCCTACAGAGCTCCTCTTCTTATGGTACAGGTCCCCAGTCACCCTGCCAGGCAATAGTGGAGCCAATGAGAATTCTCTTCTTGGTTACTTACTAAACTGTCTTATGAGGTAGATATTGGAGAACAGATATCTTCCCCTTCAACAAGCTTCTGATTAGACTCTGAGCCTAGCCAATCCACCTTTTGTCCAGGGACATATTAAAAACAGATTTTTGGAAATTATATTGCAGCTCACCTGCATTAAATTGATACATTTTCATGATAGACTTAAGCTTCACTCTGTGTCCTTTTTTAAAAAAACTAAAATTTTATTTGTAATTCAGATTCAGAATCCTGTCTGGGTTTCACAAGGAAATTATTTGGTTTTCAATGTGAGGTTCATTTCTTCACATTATCATTTCCTACAGGGACTTTCCCCACAAACACACTGAAAGATGGGTCTGCAGAAGGTGGAGTCTGAACTTGAAGTACCTGCATCTTCTCCACATGCTAACACTCAATGCTCTCCATCACACCATCTACACAGACTCTTGAATCTAAAGTCACCTTTAGATTAGAGCAAAGTTCTCAACACTGGCTACATATTAGAATCATCTGAAGGACATTTTGGGACTCACCCACCATTGGAACCACCCTTTGAATGTGTTTTGAGTGGGAACATGATATTATGTTTCAGGAATGCTGGTTAGATTGCTATATCATAATTAGATGGAGAGACTCTTGAATTACGTTCTGAAAATATCCTGGTCTGCTTTCTGCCTAAATTCCCATTGCAGGGTCCTCAGTTGTAGGTACCCCATGCATCTTATTCCTTCTTTCTGTAAGTCCCCCAGGCACTCACTTTTTTTGTACCGAGGATTGAACCCAGGAGTTCTTTACTACTGGGCATATCCCCAGCCTTTTTAATATTTTATTTAGAGACAGGGTATCGCTGAGTTGCTCAGGGTCTCACTAAGTTGCTGAGGCTGGCTTTGAACTGGTGATTCACCTGCTTCAGTCTCCTGAGCCGCTGGGATTACAGGCATATGCCTCCGCTCCAGGCTTACCTTTCTTTTTTTGAAGTTGTCACTCCACATAAAAGAGTTTGTGGAGGAGTATGTGTCTTTATATTGTTCTCTCCCTGTTTTTATTAAATTAATTAAAAAAATTTTTAGTTGTAGATGGACACAATACCTTTATTTTTTTTTATTTATGTGGTGCTGAGGATCAAACCCAGTACCCCACATATGCGAGCAAGTGCTCTACTACTGAGCCACCATCCCAGCCCTTCTAAATTAATTTTAAAAAGATTTTCACATGTTACAAGATTCAAAAAGCATACAACAAAAAATTAGTCTCCCTACTTCCCCATCTCTCAGCCTCCTGCAAGGAGGTATCCTTGTGGAGATGGTTTATGCACATACGAGCAAACATTGTGCACCAGGAGTACCCCAGATGGCGACCTTTTGGACACTGTTCAGTGACTTGCTCTTTCTCCTTCTTTTATCCCTGCACCTGAGCATGCAGGACCTTCTTCTTTGAAGTATTTTTAAGGAGAATTAAGAGGGCAACAATAAAGGTCCCGAGGATCCAGAACCTCAGAAGTCCTCATATTGCTATCTCTGAGATCCTAATCAGTGGTATCTAGGGGCTCATGCTCACTTCTTATCTATATCTGAGGGTAGAGCTCTTCAAATCCTACTCTCCTTCCCTCCTGACCCCACTCTGCTACTGTGTTCTGCACTGTCTTCTTGAATGCTCCTGTCACTGGGAAGTGGGCCTTCATTTACAGTGAAGGCGGAACACTGCGGATTATAGGCCACTCAGGGACTTCCTCACCTCATTTTGAAATTGTACATCTCAAAGCAATTTATGATCCATGGTCACCCTGAACTACCTTTCACACAGTACCTTAGGCACATGACAAGGTTCTGGGCAATGATGTTAAAAGTCGAATCTAAAAGGAAAGGGACAAATAGAAGAAATAATGAAAAGAGAAACATGATGCGACTTGATAAGTGACCGGGTTCAGGGAATGGAGAGAAAGGAACGAACAACTCTCAATGTCTTAGAATCAAAACTTCAAGCTCAAGTCACCAGAAGAACGGCAGGATCGTTGTCAAACAAGACATTCTTTGTAAAGGGCTTTCAAAAGCCTTATTTTTTTCTAGGTTGAATACTGTACTCATCAAATTTCGGAGGTGCCAGGCCTGGGAAAATCTGTGAGGCATTAGTTTGTCTTCAGCCCTTCTCCACAGCTTTTCTGTTTCACCCTTCTGACAGATCCCAGGGCCATTCCTCCATGGGGCTGCCCATCATCCAACTCCTCCTGGGGATGGACAGTATCAGGTGTGGGCTCATGGAGGCAAAAGCTGTGTGCCCTCTCCTGGAGGGAAGCTACATTAAAAAAAAAAAAAAAAACCCTCAGAAGAAATAAAGCCCCAAAAGAAAAGGAAAAAAAAAAAAACTTCCAAGAATGAAATTAATGGGCCCTGGGTTAATTTCTTTAGACAAACTGGTAGTTCCTCAAGTCACACAATGTTTGGTTAATCACAAGGTTAAATTTGCTATTGGGATCTCTTGATTTCAAAGCTTTTCTTGCCTGAACACAGACTATTGCTTACTGACAGCATGTTAGGCCTATTAGGGTATGAAGTGCATAGTTATCTTCTAGCCAACCATTCAGTTATTTTAAAAGCCAGCAAGAGAGGTTGAATAATTCAGTTCCATAATTCCTAAGTCTCTTTTGGTGGGATTTTTCTGTGGTCTATAATGGGTCTTCCTTTATTGGGACTCTGTAACATTTAATGTTTTGTAGAAGAGGGGAGAAAACTCCATTACTACATCCAAAACCTTAATAGAGACACATGGCTCTTCTGAAGAGACAATTCTCCACTCCCTGGTCAGTTGACAGTAACTGAAACAGCTGATCTGTTATCATGGCCCCGGCCACTCAGACCAGAGCCAGGAACTCAATGAGGCGGTTACCAACTCCAATCCAGCTGGCTTAGCAGAGGCCCAGCTAAAGAGGATACTCACTGCTTAACCCCCTCCAGGCAGTGGACACTGAGAGTATTCACATTGTATCAGAACCAGTGTGGGTTCAGAGGTGAGGAGCATGGGCACTGGAGTCCAGCCACTTGGGTTCAAATGCTAACTCAATTTTAAAAAATCATTAACAAGTCATATTAATTGTGCAAGTTAATGAGTTTGACTGTGAAATTCCCATATGTACATATATGGTATTTTGATCACATCCAACCTCCCTACCACCCTCTTGCACCCCCACCCCCACCGCCTTCTTTTTCCCTAATAGTCCCTCCTCTACTTTCAGGTCTGGCCTTTATTTTATTTTTATTTATTTATTTTTAACAGTTTCCACACATGAGACAGAAGATGTGATACTCATCTTTCTGTGTCTGGCCTATTTTGTTTAACATGGGGTAACAAGATGACTTCCAGTTCCATCCATTTTCTTATAAATGACATGATTTTGTTCTTTTTCAAGGCTGAATAATATTGCATACGTATGCCCTACTTTCTTTATCCATTCATCTGCTGACAGGCACCTAAGCTGGTTCCACAACATGGCTATTGTGCATAGTACCACAACAAACACAGGTGTGCAGGTATCTTATTTATGCTGACTTCATTACCTGGGACTGGTATATATTTTTTAGTGTTTTCAGGACCCTCCATACTGATTTCCATAGTGGGCTGTGCTCGTTTAACCTCACTAACAGCATAGAAGGGTTCCTTTCTCCCCACATCCTTGCCAGCATTTGTTATTTTTTGTTTTGTTGATAATAGCCATTCTGACCAGGGTGAGATGGAATCTCAATATGGTTTTGATGTCTATTTCTCTGACAATGAAAGATGTTGAAGAACTTTTCATATATTCACTGGTCATTTGTTCCTCTACTTTTGAGAAGTATCTGTACATATCACTTGCTCATTTTTAATTGTATTATTTGTTCTTTCGTTGTATTTTTATATTGTATTACTTGTTCTTTCATTGAAAGAATAAGGAGAATAAATTTATGAAGTTGTTTATATATTCAGGATGTTAATCCTCTGTCAGGCGAATAGCTGACAAATATTTCCCCATTTTGTAGGTCATCTCTTCACTGTTGTTTCCTTTTCAGGGCAGAAGCTTTGTAAGTTGATGAGATTCCATTTGTCAATTGTTCCTTTTATTTCCTGAGTTAATGAGGTCCTATTCAGGAAATTTTTACCAAATGCTAACTCTACCAATAGCTATTTAGGCAACCTCATGATATTTATTTTACCTGCTGTCCTTGGATTCTATTAAGTCAGTACCTACCCTATAGGTGGTTGAAGATGAATTGACATAATACATGTGAAGCATAGCCAGTGCCATATGAGTGTTGGCCGTTAGTGGTTTTACCTAATAACTGAACTGTTTCATATTACTTCAGATTTTGCAGACAAATTTGTAACTAATTTTAATTTATTAAGATGTGGGTTTAAAAGAGCATTAGCTCTTTTTCACTGCTATTTTCCCTTCTTCTACTATGAAGTTTCTCTCCAGTGTCTCAAGTCCTAAAAAATGGTATCCATGTGTGGCAAGGATCCTAGTAGGTAAGTCACACACTAAACAGCAGACGTCAGGAGCTCCAACAGTCGTTTTTAGGTTTCCACTGCCCATCAGGGAGCCATAAACCTCCCTTTTGTACCCCTTCATTATCACAGTGCACACTGGCATGGGATCCAGTTTCTGCTGAACTCAAGCCAACAGTGAGAAGCTGTTGGTCGTCTTTTTCATGCAGGCTCCTGGCAAGAGGTACAGGCAGCGATAAGCCACTGTATAGGATATATATTCCACATTTATGTCATATCTTTTCTTTTTTTAATAAATGTGTATACTAAATTAAGATTTTATAGAGGTGACATGTAAACATGAATTCCTTCAGATAAAGGAGTCACAAAGCTCATGTGAATATCATCTTAATGAAAGGCAGATCTGTGATATCTTGGGGTTTAGAGAAAACTGATATCATTGAGGACCTGGGTAACATCTGAATAGATACTGGCTGAATGGGTCTTGTTCATCACATTGTTTTCTTTTATTGCACCATGGAGCTATACAAATATTTGTTGAATATTTATGCTATGTGCTTTCTCTTTATATGAAATGCCTGTCACATAAATGTTAATTAATGTTTGTTGATTTGTTGAAGCATTTAAATTGGGAGGTTGAGAATATTTTATTTAAAAGCTTCATCGTTTAGATATCATATCTTCTTGTGTTTTGGCATTTAACTAGAATGGTTTTTTTCTAAAATACCATACCAGGAAAATTTTATATTCCATAGTATTTTGAACAGTTTCTATTTTGGTGGAGGGCAGCAGGATTCCAGTAAAGAAACAGTGAGTTTAGTACTTTTACCTTTTGGCTTAGCTAACAAACATCAAATTAAAGTCACATATTACCTTAAGACAGTTGGTACTGCTATTGATAAAAAAGGACATTGACAGCATTATTTTTAGGTATTAAAAATAGAGCATTTTGAAAGAACTCCAGAGACTGCACATTTTCTTTGCAAATACAAATTATTTCCTACTGAAAATACGGGGATGAATCAAGTAGTGATGTCAGAAGTCTAATAAATCTTGTTGGTAAATTACAGAAGCACATAAAATATGTCTAAAAGGTAGCTCATGCTAGCAGAATATATTATATAAATCTACAAGTATTATATATATATATATATATATGTGTGTGTGTGTGTGTGTGTGTGTGTGTGTGTGTGTGTGTTAAAGAATATACATATATTCTTTAACTTTTCGAGAAACTGAAGTATTTTAACTTTAAACCATTTTAGGGATGGCTCTGTTTCAGACCCTATTCTTATTTCCTAATCTTTTATTATTATTTTACTCTATTTCTAGAAGGACTAGACCTCACAATGGGTAAAGGACTGCCTGCCATGATTTATCCAAACATTTCAAAAGGCCACATCCAGAATAATATGAGTTTTACCAAAGAAAAATACAAGGTTCTTCAGGGTCATAGAACTTGCAGCAGAGGGACTAGGAAAGCTCAGCTGGCCACCACAGCTGGATTAAACACAATGTTCCTTCCTCCAGAGCTGCATTTGTTGAGATGTCACTTATGGGCTCAGTAGGAAAAGACAAGACACCCCAAGCCATAAAATCAATCCACAATCTCAGCTCTTGGGCATGAGCTGAGAGGCATCAGTAAATCTTGGCCCCACACTTTTTCAAAATGCCAAAAATCACCTGTTAGTTATCATTCTTTTCATTTAGCTTTTCTGGTCTTTAATACCTTCTGTAAAAGATCCTAAAGGTAGTAAATTCTTAGTGATAAACCTTTTTGATAACTAGATTACTGATGGGATACTATAAGCCCTTGAGAAAAGGAAGAGGACTGGTGAGTTGTTGATGGGATGAGGTGAAGCATTTGCTTCTGCTCAGAGGAGATAGAAATGGTAGACACAGTGGTGCCAGGCGGCTGCAGAACAGCGCCAAGTTTGAGGTGGTTAGGAAGGGCACTTGGGGCATGAGAAGAGAGGAAGAGGGGCCTTGGGAGTGAGGTGGGAAATCTATTCTGGAAAGATAAATGAAAGTAATCAAAAGTAAGTCTCTATTTCTCTGCTTGTACATATGCCCGCACAGACACATACACATGTGTTTCTTTTCTTCTTTCCCACCCCTTAGCTAGTGAGTCTAACCCAGCATCAGTGTGGTCTTCAATAGACTTTTTTAAAACTCTAAAACATGGTTTCAGAGTTTTTTGAAATATAGAAAATATTTCAAAGTTTTCTATAAAGATTCATAGAAAATGCATATTAACTCATAGAAAAAAATAATCCCACGTTCTTAAAATATTTCAATATATGTAAGTATTGTTTATATGTGCATAATTGGGTTTATGCCTATAAGATTTTTAAGAATCTGAATATATATTTTAACTCTTAAAAATGATTAAGTGTTCCCTTCCTAAAAAAAGGGAATTGTGGTTATCTTCAATTGTTTTTATTTTAAAAACTTTCATTGCAAAAATATGAAGTGCTTCACAAATTTGCATGTCATCCTTGTGCAGGGCCATGCTAATCTTCTCTGATTGTTCCAATTTTAGTATATGTGCTGCCGAAGCTACCACTTCAATATATATATATATTTTAAACCTTTTGATGAAACCTAAGAGCTGCTTCCCAGTGGCATCTCCCTTCCCCAAAGTCTTGCTCTTTTGTCATGGTTAAGTCTTTTGCTTTTGGTTTACTTTTAGCTACTATTCATGAGTCCCCAATTCCCTCCACCTCACCTCCCCCATCAAAAGGGAGGCAGGGTAAATTTTCCCTATTAACAGCTTCCTTGGCTTTAGGATTATTCTTTAGTTTTTCTTCTTAGTTGAGCCCCCCTCCCTTCCCCTTCCTCTGAAATACGGCGTGGTTGTGATCTTTACTGTAGTAGGAAGTACATCCTGAGTAACTGAAAACTATTGAGGCAGATTAGACTGTCTCCTTCAGACCACTCTGTGTTTGTGCTTCCCTTTCCTAGTTTTCAGTTGTTGGGGAGGGGAGGGGAAAAGAGGGTGCGGTTTGCTTGCTCTGAGTGCTTTTTAACCCTGTGCTAGGTTGTTCTCCCTTTCAGACAGGTTGCCTTTGTCTGTGGAAAAGAAGGTATTTTCCTGTCTGAGCCCAACCCTCTGACATCAAACTGCCCTTCTGGCTTTCTGGGCCAACCTGCCTGTTGTCTTCTGGGCTCTGCTAGGATATCATCTAGCAGGCCTTTCTCTCCTGACTCCAGGCCTTACCTAAGGTACATTTAGAGCCAACTATCTTTCCCTTAGTGATTTATAACCTTTAAGTTTATTCTTCCTTGTCTTTGGGGGGAAGGGAAAAGGATGGGGGAGAGTACTGAACCCAGGAGGTTCATCCCAACCCATTTAATTTTGAGAAAGGGTCTCTTGATAAGTTGTCCAGGCTGGCCTCCTGCTTCAGCTCCCCAAGTCACAGGGATTACAGATGTGCACCACCATGTCCTGTCACTGTTAGGTTCAAATGTCATTAAGAAGAGAATAAATAAGTTACAGTCTGTTCCTACACTAGAATATTATTCTGACAGTGACAATGAATGAACTAGAGCCAATATATCATCATTGATGAAACTCACAAACTTATTATTGAAAAAAATGCAAGCCACATTTGTACCATGAATACAAAGTTTGAAAGCTATGCACAAAAAATGCTATATATTTCTAAGAGATAGCACTAACATTTTCCTGATCTATCTCTATATACACATTTATCTATGAAATATAGTTATAAATATACATGTGTATATATTCATAATAAATACATATATGTATAATAAAATACTGGTTAGTATATATTTCTTAAGCTAAGTAGATGATATATCAATAATACATGTAAATTTTATGTATAACAAATAGAAATTGCCTTCTAGCCTTTTCTGTAACAAGGTAGTTGAGATATTTTCTTAAGTTAGATGTAATTTTGATATAGAATCATTTATTTGCCTTAACAATGTAAAATTATGGTAAGAAGTTCCTGGCTCTATTTTCTTAGGAAAATAGCTTCTGTGTCATTTCAAGTTAACTTGACATTCTCTTTTTCTTGTTTAAGCACAAATCACAGCAGGGAACTTAAATCCTAATTAAAGCCAGCTCTTCTTTTTCTCAAAACTAACTATGGAATTAATGTGGATCTGGCACTAAACAAAGCATAAGCAACCTAGCTACAATTTCTGCCCATCTCTATCCAGGTTTCAGTGTTATATTTCATTAAAATATTCAGAGAATATTTTCTATCTTATTTACTTGACATTATAGTGGGGCCAAGGACATGTGCACAGAATCCCAGATAATTAAAATAATTAATCTCAGTTATCAACTGGTTCATCTGTACCTACCTTTTCTTTAAGCTACTTTTCTTTTTCTGTGCAACAGACTGGTACCACACAGCTACTACAAGCCATAAATAATATAATTCGTGTAGTATTAGCACTTGCCAGTGTTTTCAATGTGAGATAATCAGTTGAAGTTCCTTTGCTGCAAGTTTCTAATACAAATCATACATATATAAACCAACAGATAAGCTTTTTGAGATTATTAATATTTTAAAAATTTTATTCCAAATAATGGTAGAAACCATGAAACTTTAAATTATATCCTAAACTAAGGGAGAACTGAAATAAAACAAATTTAATGGTACCTAAAAAAATGCTTTGAAGACACTAATGTATTATATTCATGTGGAACTATAATGTAAAATGTAAATTCCTGTGAGGTAGAAATAGATATTTCCTTGCCCACAACCTCAACTACCAAGTTCCTTAGGTTCTCAAAGGCATCCCAAGTACATAAAACTTCAGGCTACTATTACTTGCAACAGAATAGAATTGGGAAAAAGGTAAACCTCAAATGTAAGCTTATAAAAAAAAAAAAATGAATGGCCTGAGTGTGTATCACTCTCAGGTTGGTTTAAAAAGTGCAAATGTTTATTCAGGAGGCTGAGGAAGGAAGATTGCAAATTTGAGGCCAGTTTGAGCAATGTAGTGAGGCCCTCAAGTAACTTAGGGAGACTGTCTCAAAAACTAAAAAGGGCTGGGATATGATTCATCTGTAAAGTGCCCTTAGGTTCAATCCCCAGGGCCCCCTCCCCCTCACAAATGCAAACAGGCACCTGCACCACACACAGGATCACACATGTAGAGTAACTGATAAGAGAAATTCGGTAAAAAGTGAATAATAGGTATATCTGGATTAAGATATATGGGTGTTCTTTGTACTATTCTCATTCTTGTAACTTTTAAGTTTGAAATTACTTCTAAATAAAACATTAAGAAGCAAAGTTAATGGCTCAATTTTTCAGTTTGCGGGGGGTGGGGGGTAGAGGGGGAGAACTGAAATAAAACAAATTTGTGGAGGGGGAGCAGGGGGAGATGGCAGGAGGCTTCTGAAAAGGGGCAGCTGTTAAGTTTCCAACCTAGTCCCTGGAGGCCTAGACCCTATAACAAGTTCCAGTTCTGATATAGTCTGTTTTTTTTTCATTTATTACAGGTAAAAAGATTGTATACAGCCATGTTTCCAGGGGGGAAATTATTCCTTTCTGGCATAGGTTTGAGACCAAACATTGGTTTTGAGAGTAAGGCCTCTAAGATATGCCCAACTTTCAGAATATTCATGGAATGATGCAGAACAGCTGATAGTAAAAAGGGAAAATTCAATCATACCTGATGATCCAGTTCCAAACAAATCTTAGAAAACCTGATGAATGGCATAGCCATGATTAGTTGAGTATCTCAGAAGGGTCTATGCTTTTATTCTAATTTTGGGTTAGTTTCATGGAGCTGACAGAAGACTCGAGACACGTGGGTAAGAAATGAAAAGATTTTCTTAGAGTAGTGAGAATGTCAGATGTTTGTAATGATTCCCTGAACTCCAATTCCCACAGGAATATAGAGAACAGGAGAGAGAAAATATTTGATGAGACAATAATGGCTGAAAAGTCTCTAAAAGCTCCAGAGATGCCTTCTGATGATCAGCCAGTTTTGATAATTACAGGGTAAATAATAGGCTATTTCTCCTCACTCCATGAACTGACAATCTAAGTGAACCAGAGGGTGGATAGAAGCTAACCAGATGTATCTGCTATTCACTGTATTAATGAGGCATAAATCATGCCGACAGGTCAATATAAATAGAACAATAAAGAAGAGGATTCTGTTTAAAGCCAGAAAATTCCCTATGATAACCTCCCAAAAGAGGTTCAGCTGTACCAGCTTCAGTCCTTTATAAGAAAATAACTAGAAGATGCTTCAGATCTATGCTTCTTTTATTTGCAAGCACCCAACAGTTTTATGTGCCCAGAATATAACTATTAGTAAATACTAATTGAATATTGAAAGAAATGAGCAAAAAGAAAAGATATCTAGAACTTTTCTCAAAGAAAGCAAGATTCAAGTACAAGGATTAAAAACATTACCTTATTTTAGCTCTATACACAATAATCTACATCTATTTCTACTTCTATATTTTTAGCACATCCCAGTAACTAATTTTGATGATAATGACACTCATTCATCCATTTATTTTCATTATTTTAACAGTCATTTACTGAAAGCCTCCTATGAACTATGGCCTATGCTGAGGTCTGAGGACACAAAAATGATTAAGTTCTCAATATTCTCACGGTCTAATAGAAGGAGATAGAAATATAAATAATTAAAACACTTTCTAATAAGTGCTATATTAGTCTCATTTCTAAATGGAAATGTCTAGAATATTCTTTTTTAAAACATTTAAACTATTTTTTTAGTTATAGTTGGACACAATACCTTTATTTTATTTATTTATATGTGGTGCTGAGGATTGAACCTAGGGCCTCACAAGCACTAGGTAAGTGCTCTACCACTGAGCCACAACCCCAGCCCCTAGAATATTCTTTTTATAAGTCCAAGAAATTCATAGTAGTTTTCAGTAATAATAATGCTTTTAGTCAAGAATTGTGGAGTCAGAGCTAGATTCAAGACTAGGCCTTATTCAGTCCCTTTTCAATATAAGTTGTGAGACATGGGTTAGCATAGCTCTGGACCACAACTCCTTCCTCTGTGAAATGGAGATTAATATCATTTCCTATCTCATCCTGTTGACTTAGAATAGTGCCTGAAACAAAAATTACAGACGGTTGATGGGGGTTGGTGTTAGTAATAATAGTAACATTTCCTTTGTAGTGCATAAAATTTTAATCCTTAGTTATCTGTAAAGGACATTTATCCAGAATAGTTTATTTCTCAATGATTCTAGATAGCTAATTTTTAATAGGCATTATACCAAGAACCAGGAGAAGAAAGATGAGAAAGACTCAGTCTCTGCCCTCTAGCAGAAGTATTATCAGTGATACCTGTGAGGATGTCATTTGTAATCAACTAAGATTCTAGAAAGTTAAAACAGCATTGAAGTATAAAAGATATTTCAAACACACTCGCCTTTTCTTAAGCAAGAATGCTTCAAAGTGAAGTGTCACAGGGGAATTCTGATTTATGGTGAAGCTTTTCCAAGTTGCACAGCTCCAAATAGCATTCTGTAAGTCCCAAGTAGTAAAATGGGAGTCATTTGACAGGTCTGTCACTTCATTTTTTTTTTATTCCTCAAAATACTCCAGGGATGTACTGTCTCCACTTATATAAGCCTCTGTGTTTCTGCTTTTGAACACTTGGCTTTGTTAGTTAAAAATAACTTGATTGTTCACAGTTCTCTTTTTGTTTTGATGTCTTTAAATGCAGCTGCATGCAACATACTGTTTAGTTGTGAGTTTAAAGAACACAGTTAAAAATTGTAAAGTGCATTTTATATAACTCATACTTAGGATGAAAAAATGTTTGGCTATTAATTTTTACTTTGTTGAAGAAGCAAAAAGGGGATTTACACATTAATTTCCTTTTTGTTGACAACTGGGTGAGCCAATCTCTTCTGTAATGGTAGAGCAGGGAATTTGGACTTACCCTCTTGCAGAGGGCAATGAGAAAAATCTGGAAAAATATTAAAGATAGGTGCTTGAAACCACCTGAGGGATAACATGATAGGAAAGAATTACCAAGTCAAGATTTGGGGGTATTTGATAGTTCAGTGTTTAGTCACTTTTCTCTTGGATTGAGTTTGCAGTACTTCTTCAGTCTCAGGCTGCAAGTAGGATAGAAAGTGAAGTGTAGGACTGGTCTTAGGGGAAGGCCAGGTGAGCTTTTCTCCTTTATGTTGAGATCCTAAAGGGCTGCACCATGGGGATAAGGTTGCATCAGAAATAGACAAATCTTGCCAAGAACTGCAATGCAACCTCCCTAATAGGGTCCCAGATACAGGATTTATCAGATTCAGAGACTATAAACTAGCTATCAAAGAAATAAAAGGCAAGATTAAAAATTTTGATAGAGAACTAGAATCTTTTTTAAAATAAGAAATTCTAGGAATAATAAATACATAACAGAAATTAGAAATTCAGTCACTGGATTCAATAGCATACTCAATACAGATTAAGTGAATTATAAAAGAAGCCAGAAGAAAACATTCAAATAAAACATAGGCAAAAGCGATAAACAATATAGAACAAGTAAGAGACAAACAGAAGACAGTGAGAAAGACTAACATGTAGGTAACTGTAATTCCAGAAAAGAAAAAAAAAAAAAAAAAAAGGAAAGAAAATAGGGCAGAGAAAATTTTTGAGAGATAAGAACTGAGATGTTCAAGAGTCAAATTGACCACAACACAAGGCTCTTGGGTGACTTTAACACACCTATCTCACCACTAGATAGATCTTCCAAACAAAAGCTGAACAAAGAAACTATAGAACTCAATAATACAATCAATAATTTAGACTTAATTGACATATATAGAATATTTCATCCTTCAATGAACAAATACACTTTCTTCTCAGCAGCACATGGATCCTTCTCTAAAATAGACCATATAATATGCCACAAAGCAACTCTTAGCAAACACAAAAAAGTAGAGATACTACACTGCATTTCATCAGATCATAATGAAATGAAATTAGAAATCAATGATAAAATAAAAAATAAACACTACCCCAACACCTGGAGACTAAATAATATACTATTAAATGAACAATGGGTTGCAAAAGACATCAATGAGGAGACTAAAAAATTCTTAGAGGTAAATGAGAACAATGACACAACATCGAAATCACTGGAACACTCTGAAGGCAGTACTAAGAGAAAAGTTCATTGCATGGAGTTCATTCCTTAAAAGAAGAAAAAGTCAACACCAAAAGCAGTAGAAGACAGGAAATAATTAAAATCAGAGCTGGAATCAATGAAATTGAAACAAAAGAAACAACTGAAAAAATTCACAGGACAAAAAGCTGCTTCTTTGAAAAAATAAATAAAATTGACAGACACTTAGCCATGCTAACGAAGAGGAGAAAACTCAAATTACTAACATACGTGATGAAAAAGAAAATATCACGACAGACACTATAGAAATACAGAAGAAAATTATAAATTATTTTGAAAACTTGTACTCCAATAAAATAGAAAACATCAAAGGCATCAACAAATTTCTAGAGTCATATAATTTACCCAAATTGAATCAGGATGATATACACAATTTAAACAGATCAATTTCAAGAGATGAAATAGAAGATGCCATCAGAAGTCTACCAACCAAGAAAAATCTAGGACTGGATAGATACACAGCCAAGTTCTACAAGACCTTTAAAAAAGAATTAATACCAATACTCTTCAATTTATTTAAGGAAATAGAAAAAGAGAAACGAGCATTTCCAAACTCATTCTATGAGGCCCTGATTTCAAAACCAGGCAAAGACACATCAAAAAAAGAAAACTTGGGACCAATATCTCTATAGATACAAAAATCTGGCAACTCAAATACAAAAATATATCAAAAAGATTGTGCAGCAAGATCAAGTGGGATTCATTCCAGGGATGTAAGGTTGGTTCAAATACAGAAATCAATAAATGAAATTCATCACATCAATAGACTTAAAGATAAGAATCATATGATCATCTCAATAGATGCAGAAAAAGCATTTGACAAAATACAGCATCCCTTCATGTTCAAAACACTAGAAAAATTAGGGATAACAGGAACATATCTCAATATCATAAAGGCTATCTATGCTAAGCCTCAGGCCTATATCATTCTAAATGTAGAACAATTGAAAGCATTCCCTCTAAAAACTGGAACAAGACAGGGATGCCCTCTTTCACCACTTCTATTTAACATAGTTCTTGAAACACTGGGCAGAGCAATTAGACAGACAAGATAAATTAAAGGGGTACACACAGGAAAAGAAGAACTGAAATTGGCACTATTTGCTGATGATATGATTCTTTACCTAGAAGACCCTAAAAGTTCCACCGAAAAACTTCTAGAACTAGTAAATTAATTCAGCAAAGTAGCAGGATATAAAATCAACACCCATAAATCAAAGGCATTTCTGTATATCAGTGACAAATTATCTGAAAGGGAAATGAGGAAAAATACCCCATTTACAATAGCCTCAAAAACATAAAATACTTGGGAATCAACTTAACGAAAGAGGGGAAAGACCTATACAATGAAAACTACAGAACCCTAAAGAAAGAAATCAAAGAGGACTTTAGAAGATGGAAAGATCTACCTTGCTCTTGGATAGAAAGAATTAATATTATCAAAATGACCATACTACCAAAAGCACTATACAGATTTAATGCAATTCCAATAAAAATCCCAATGAAATTCCTCATTGAAATAGAAAAAGCAGTCATGAAATTCATTTGGAAAAATAAAAGACCCAGAATAGCTAAAGCAATCGTTAGCAAGAAGAGTGAAGCAGGTGGTATCCCTATACCAAAACTTAAACTATACTACAGAGCAACAGTAACAAAAACAGCATGTATTGGCACCAAAATAGACTGGTAGACCAATGGTACAGAACAGAGGACAGAAAGACTAACCTACAAAATTACAATTATCTTATATTAGACAAAGGTGCCTAAAATATACATTGGAGAAAAGATAGCCTCTTCACCAAATGGGGCAGAGAAAACTGGAAATCCATATGCAACAAAATTAAATTAAACCCCTATCCCTCATCATGCACAAAACTCAACTCAAAGTGGATCAAGAACCTAGGAATTAAATCAGAAACCCTGTGTCTAATAGAAGAAAAAGTAGGCTGTCATCTTCATCATGTTGGATTAGGTCTGAACTTCCTTAGTAAGACTCCTATAGCACAAGAATTAAAATGAAGAATTAATAAATGGGATGGATTTAAACTAAAAAGTTTCTTCTCAGCAAAAGAAACAATCAGTGAGGTGAACAGAGAGCCTACATCTTGGGAGCAAATTTTTACCCATCAAACATCAGATAGAACACTAATCTCTAGGGTATATAAAGAACTCAAAAAGCTAAACACCAAAAAAACCCAAATAACGCAATCAATAAATGGGCAAAGGACCGGAACAGACTCTTCTCAGAAGATGATATACAATCAATCCACAAATATATATAAAAAAGTTCATCATCTTTAGCAATTAAAGAAATGCAAATCAAAAGTAAAAGATTTCATCTCACTCTAGTCAGAATGGCAGCTATTAAGAATACAAACAACAATAAGTGTTGGCAAGGATGTAGAGAATAGGGTACACTCATTGCTGGTGAGACTGCAAATTGGTGCAGCCAATATGGAAAGCAGTATGGAGATTCCTTGGAAAACTGGGAATAGAACCACCATTTGACCCAGCTATTCCTCTTCTAGGTCTATTCCCAAAGAACTTAAAAAACATGATACTATAGGGACACAGCCACATCAATGTTTATAGCAGCACAATTCATAATAGCTAAACTGTGGGACCAAACTAGATGCCCTTCAATAGATGAATGGATTAAAAAAAGTGGTATATATACACAATGGAATATTACTCAGCAATAAAAGAAAACAAAATCATGGCATTTGCAGGTAAATGGATGGAGTTGGAAAATATGATGCTAAGTGAAGTTAGCCAAACCCAAAAAACCAAATGCCGAATGTTTTCTCTGATATAAGAAGGCTGATTCATAGTGGGGTAGGGAGGGGGAGCTTGGGAGGAACGGAGGAACTTTAGATAGGGCAAAGGGGAGGGAGGGGAAGGAAGGGGGCAGGGGGTTAGAAATGATGGTGGAATGAGATAGACATCATTATCCAAAGTACATGTATAAAGACATGAATGGTGTGAATATACTTTGTGTATAACCAGAGATATGAAAAATTGTGCGCTATATGTGTAGTATGAATTGTAATGCATTCCGCTGTCATATATAACAAAGTATAATAAAAAATTAAAACAAAACAAAAAAAGAACTAAGAATGCTCCAAAACTTATGACAAATACCAAGCCTCAGATTGAAGAAGACTTTTGGATTCCTAGGACCGTAAATAAAATGAAACCTATACTATCACCACATTCTATAGATATTACAAGGTCAATAAATACATATTATGAACAACTTTATGCCAATAAATTCAACAAGTCAGATGAAATGGAAACAAATGAAAAATCTTAATTTAATTTCTATTAACAAAATTAAATCTTTCATAAAAAATTACCCCCAAAGAAAACAGTAGGACTAGGTGGTTTCACTGGTGAATTTTATCAGTTTTTAAAAAATAAATAGTGTCAGTTTTACATGAACTACTAGAAAACAGAGGTGGGTACACTTTTATGAGGCCAACATAATACTGATAGGAAAATCTGACAAAGACATTCCCCCCAAAAGAAAGCTATTATTTTTCCTGAACAGCAATACAAAAATCATTAATAAAACATTAGCAAATCAAATACAACAAAATAAAAAAATCAAATCCAACTATATATGAAGAGATCTAGTCATGGATAAAGCATGTGTTTATTCTAGAAATGAAAAGTTCAGTAATATTTGAAAATCAACATAACCAATTCTGTTAATAAAATAAAGGAGAGAAACCATATCATCAGTTCAAAAGATACAGAAAAGGTATCATAAAATATTTTCAACTCCAAGTCAAGATAAAACCTTTCAGCAAATTTGAACTGGAAGAGAATATCCCCTCTTCCAGTAGAGGGCATGTATAAAAACCCTGCAGCTAATATCACACTTAATGGAAAAATAAAGAATGCTTTCCCCACTGAGGATGGGATCAAATCAAGAAAGTCTGGTCTTAGGCTCATATCACTCTTATTCAACACTGCACTGATGGTCCTACCCAGGGTAATAAAACAAGGACAAGAAACAAAAGGCATCCATATAAAAAAGAAAGTGCATAATGTCTCTTTACAGATGACATGATTGTTTACATTAAAATTTCTAAGGAATGTACAAAACAACTATTAGAATAAGCAAGCTTATTAGCCAGTTTATAGGACACAAAGTTAATAAACAAAAATCAACCGTACTTTTGCATATTAACAGCACACAACTGGAAAGTGAAATTTCAAAGATCTAATTACTGCCAAAAACATTAAAAAAAAAAAAAAAAAAGGACATGCAATACCTCTATGCTGAAAACTACGAAACAACTGAGAATTCAAGCAGAGATAAACCATGCTGAGAGCCTGGGAGCCTCAAAAATTGTTAAGCTGCCAAATGTCCTCCAAGTTGAGCTATAGATTCAGAGTAATCCAGTGAAAAATGCCACGAATCCCTCCTTTTTTTTTTTTTTTTTTTTTTAACAAATTGTCAAGCTTACACTAAATTTCAGGTGTAAATGCTAAGGACCTAGAGTATCTAAACAATTTTGAAATATAATAAATCGGAGGGTTTTTAGTACGTAAATCCAAGACTTAGAAAAGGTACCAGTAATTTAAACCATGAAAATGTACCATGCTTATCTCCTGTAGGGGAAAGCATAGTTGACTGATGACCTTGGCCCTTAGCTTTCTGAATCTACCACAACATTTATGTCAAGGCCAAGTTTTTTTCTTTCTTTCTTTTTTTTGTGGCACTGGAGATCGAACCCAGGGCCTTATGCATACAAGGCAACCACACTACCAACTGAGCTATATCAACAGCCCTTCAAGGTCAAGCTTGACAGAGCACAGCATGGTTAAGAATTACTAGCCCATTCCTATAAGAGGCAATGTTGGCTTCAGGACTCCCCATAGGCTTAACTAAAACTTTCTTAGAACAGCAGTCTAAGACACTTTCCAATCAGTCCTCCTTTTCCGTTCCTTTCCTTTGGCATACGAAGGTTTCCACATGCCTATTCTGACTGCCCTACACTTTCTCCTTCATAGCATTTCCATAATAAATTCATTACACATGGAATCCTGTCTTGGCATACTCACCTCCATGGACCTAAACTAACATAGGCAGTGGCAGGAGTAGTCTGAAATTCTAAGTGTTAGAATAGAATTTTAGACTGTCTTATTCATTGCTTGGTGGGCAAAGAGGATGGCATCCTGAATTTGTGAGCATGAAGTCTCTGGCACAAGATAGTGGCCAAATTACTAGATTTCACCAATATGTTCGGAAAAAAATGTTGGGGGGGGGGGGGCTAAGGTTGTGGCTCAGCAGTAGAGCACTTGCCTAGCACGTGTGAGGCTGTGGGTTCGATCCTCAGCACCATATAAAAATAAATAAATAAAATAAAGATACTGTGTCCAACCACAACTAAAAAGTAAATAAATTTTTTTAAAAAAATATTGGGGAGGAGAATACCCTTCTATGTGCAATGTTTCAGGTATTTCAGTGGAATGGAGAAAACAATGCCTACAAGGACAATGTAGCTGGTTGGTTATTGCTAAGTTGATGTGAGGCTCTACAGAGGGATGAGAAAGTGAGGACTCTTAAGAGGTTAAAATCTAAGTGTGAAAGTTGAGTTTGGTAGCTTACAATGAAGCCCTTATTTGTTACTAAGGAAGAATAAATATAGTTGAATAGCTGATTAAAGATTTGCTTATTAGAAGCAGAGAATTCTAGAGACATTTAAACGTTCAGTTGAGGTAGGCCTACTGTATTAAGGCCAGAAACATTTGAATGAATATTAAACAATGGCCACAGTGGCAAAAATGAAGCCTCCATCTTACCAAAGCCAATCTATTGCTGCCTCTGAATGTTAAGGAATTAACTGTTCATCTGATTGTATATAAAAAAGCAAGAACCAAGAATAAATTTGATCTTAGCCAAAAGGCCAAGAAGCAATGAAGAACCAAGAATAAAGAATAGTAAAGATAATCTTAAAAACAAGGTAGACAGGCTTGCTTTCTGGATATCACTTATTTTAAGGCTATAACAAATTAAAAAATGTGATACTGCTGTAAGGAGAGACCAATAGTCTATAAACAGACTCATGTATTTGTGTATGTTCATGCTGTCATCATTATACAATCCATATTATACAGTCATATATCAGCATAAACATATATTTATTTCTTATCTGTGTTTATGTGTTTTTGAGAAAATAGCCTGAAGAGCAGTGGAAAAAGGACAGTCTTTTCAGTTTCAGTAAAATGGTGCTGGCTCAATTGGATACAAAAACAAAAGAAAACTTCTACTTTCACCACACACACACACACACACACACACACACGCACGCACCAGCTCGTGTGCGTGAAACAATTCCAGATGGATTGTAATTTAAATGTAAAAGGTAAAACAAAAAAATCTCTTGAATACAGACAATACAGGATAATCATTTATAACCTTAGCACAAGAAAACAGTTCTGAAACAGGACATAGAAAGCACTAACCAAAAAACGGATTAAATGGTCTATATTAAACTTAGTAATAACCTTTCTTCAAAGGACACCATTAAATGAAGATACCACCATAGAGAAAAAAGATATGGCTAAAAAAACACATAAAAAGATGCTCAACCTTATTAGTAATTATGTAAGAGAAAATTTAACAAGAAAATGTCACATGCCCACAAGAATGCCTTAAAATTAAATAGAATAATTCCAGAGGTAGCAAGGATGTGAAGCAACAGGAATTCTTGGACTGCCAGTGGGAATATAAATTGGTACAACTTCTTTGAAAAACACTTTGGCATTATCTCATAAGACTGAAGATATGCACATCTTTTTTGGGGGTGGGCGGCGGCAGGTACCAGGGATTGAACTCAGGGGCACTGGAACACTGAGCCACATCCACAGCCCTATTTTGTATTTTTTTTTTTTTTTTTAATTTAGAGACAGGATCTTACTGAGTTGCTTAGCACCTTGCTTTTGCTAAGGCTGGCTTCCAACTCGAGATCCTCCTGCCTCAACCTCCTGAGCTGCTGGGATTACAGGCATGCATTACTGTACCTGGCTAATTTCACTTCTTGGTATACTTAACAGAAATGTCTACACACGATTAAGAAATACATGCAAAAATGTTTATAGCATCATCATTAGTAAAAGCCCCCAACTGTAAACTAAAATATCCATCAAAAGAATGGATAAATTGTGGTGTATTTATATTATGGACAGTGAAAATAAGACAGTTTACATGTAAAAACATGGTTAAATCTCAGAAACAAAATTAAGTAAATCAGACACAATTAAAATATTCAGAAACACATGCTTAGGATGTAAACATTTAGATAGAAGCAAAGTGATTATCACTTTGAGACTGAAGTTAGGTAACAGGTGGGGATTAAGAGGTAGCATTCTGGAGTGATGGCAATATTCTATGTTTTGACCTGGATGATGGTTACACTACAATAGAAAACTGAGCTGCACCTTTCTGTACAATATGTTCCACAATTAAAGATTAAACAACCAAAAGGAATGGATTGGTGTTTGATGAAAAACCTAGTATTTGCCTAGTAGGCCTTCTCTGAGTTACTTTATAAATAATGATAAGCAGTTTACATTGAATTACCCATATTCTTTTGCTGAGACCCTCTGCCAGACATTTCTGAGAAGGCTTGCTAAGGGTAAAGAGTTTACTGCCAAAGAACTGTGGAAAGTTAACCAATTCAAGAATTAAACTTTAAAATTTGGGCTCATCTTAATATGCTCTAAAACCCCAAATTAATTGACTATATTATAAATATTTATTATTTGAGTTGAGGGGTATATTGTCAAAAGAAAAAGGATTCCTGCTGACTGGAGTACAATTAGGCAGATGAGATAACTCAGATATGAAAGAGAGACGCAGGATATCAAAATTCCAAATACCCTCTTTTTGCTTCTCCTTTGTTTCAAATTACATAATCTTCATCCACAAAAGAATATTTAGAAGATTTGTAAGATAACTGAATAAAGGGTAGTTATGCACTTTAAAATGAGAAGATATAAGTAATGTAGGTTTAACAGTGGGGTAAAAAGGGGGCTTCATAAAAAACCTAAGTAGAAAGAAAATCAAGATGATATTGAGTTTAGGGGAGGTAGAACAAAGTATTGCAAAGACAGAAAAGATTATTTGCAGATTGACAATCCAGGAGAACCTGTAAATGTACTTGATGAGAAAAAGAGATCAAACTTGCATTACAGCAATTTAGATGAGAAGAACTTCAATATGGGAGTTCAATCATGGGATTGAGACATTAAAATCAGTCAATGTTCCCTAGAGATCATCCTTGCATCCCACTCAAAATCCTAGTTTGATGAATTCTGTTGTCTGACAATTGACTTCAGAATGCTGAAAACAAAGTGCCACATGTTGTTTATTGGAGCCAGTATAAATACATGGTCACCAATCTCAAAATTAGTTCAATAATTTCCTATGTCCCTAGAGAGCTTTCTCATTTTTCATAACTATTTCAGATCATCTCTACTTCTCTTAAAACCGTTGACACGCCTCCTGGGTTCCTCAATCATCCTGAGCAGTGTTGTCATCTACAGAGGAAAAAGATGCCATTGTCTCAATTTTGGGGACCAGACCTTCAAACTTAACTGTTCACAACTACCCTCTGTCCTGCAGAAGTTTCGTTCCACAAATAAAAATTTAATCACTTCAACCATGCCAGTGATCCTCTTCCTGCCTTAAGTCCCAACCTACATCACCCATCCTCATACACCTGCTCCTCCTCTAACATTCCTTGTATCATTAACTCAGGACCTAAGGTGTCATCTTTGACTCCCATTTCCAATGACCAAATCTAATTTATTCTAATTATCATTTGGATCTCCTTATCTAACTCCTCTGCCATCACCCTAACTATCTCTATTATCTGTCACCTATTCTAACAGCTTGACTGGTCTCCAAGATGA
Source organism: Marmota flaviventris (assembly GCF_047511675.1). NCBI lineage: Eukaryota > Metazoa > Chordata > Mammalia > Rodentia > Sciuridae > Marmota > Marmota flaviventris. The sequence continues at coordinate 53,457,025 of NC_092503.1, read as the reverse complement.
CTTCTAATTCATTTACCATTTCATAGCCATTCTAATATGTCACTTCTCCAATTTTATTGCCCGTGGAATAAAACAAAACTTTTTAACTTGATTCTGAAGAGCCTCTCATGATTTGCTCCTGCTTAACCTTCCTGATCTACTGGGCATTCCACTCCCTGCATTCTCTGCACCAAGTCTTTCTAGACATCCACAGACTAGAAGAGACTCCACACATTTGTCTGTTTAAGTGAATCTCAAAACCACAATATCATTTCCCTTAGAAGGCCTTTCCTGACTTTGAATACATTTGATCTCTGTGCATAAAGCTTCCCTAACATAACATCTATTGTTTTTTGTTAACTTATCTGTATACTCAGAAAGGAGGGCTCTGTCTATTCACTGTTGTGGCCCCAATACACAGTGCCAGCAGTCTCAAGACTCTGTAGGCATCCAAAAATGTTCCTGAATATATGGAAAGAAATATAATAATATATAATAAAAATAAACCCTTAATAAGAGAAGATGTTCCTTTATTGAGAATTGTTTAGACAAATTGTTGCTACATACTTTGAAGTTAAAAGTACACTTCATGGCTTTCCTAGATAGGAATGAAATAGATGCTTTAAGTAATACTGGAAGATGTTATAATAGAAGACATATTTTGACATAATGGCTTCTGTGTCTTTTAATACTGTTTCCAGGTCAGAGAGGTGGATGAGGAGTTTTATTACTCCTGAAGACATCTGTGTCTTTATCAAGAGTTGTATTGAAAAATCTAGCCTAAAGCCAGGATGGATAAATAAGGAATTTATCAAAAGGTCTTTTTGAATATAATATATAAATGGCCCACTAGGATCACATTTATATAGATATTCAAGATCATTACCAAATTTACAGAAAAGAAACTATACATATCTTTAAAAAAAGATGACTTCAATACATGCTGTTGTTGTTTTTTTTTTTCTCTAAAGGAAAAAAAAAAAAAAGTCAGAGCAGCTGGCCTTACAATAACGAGAAAAAAGTATTGATAACTAGCCCTTAAAAAAAAGTGTCTGAAATGTTCATTCAAGGCTGGTATTCATTCTTTATTCAGAGCCTGTTTGTCAGGCTTGAAAAGCAACAGAGATTGAATTTTATAGCCAATTCAAACAGAACATAAATAAACTATTCTCAATACATCAATGAATAAAGGAAGGAAAAAACTTACTCTTTGTATTACAAGGCCCTATACATTTCATCCATTTACAGTTATAACTTTAACTAATTAGTCAAATGACAAAACCTAGAAATTCCTATTCCGTTTCATTAATTCAATACAGAAAAGCTATCTTTAAATCCTGATTTTTACATGAGCATCTTGCATCAATTTAGTTGCATTTAAAATTTTAAATATATACCTTTTAGTTGTAGATGGACATATACCTCCATTTTATTTTTATGTGATGCTGAGGATGAAACTCAGTGCCTCAGATTTGCCAGGTGAGTGCTCAACCACTGAGTCAATTCCAGCCCTGATTTACTTGCATTTTTATTGTGAATATTAAAGAGATAATGGATTCCAAAAGAAATTTCTTGAACTATTTAGAAGTTTTAAATAATTTATTTTATACTTGCTTCAGTTTAGGGAGTCAAAGTGTTATTTTTTTGTTTTGTTTTTAAAAGCTGATCAAGAAAACGAGAAAAATAAAGAGCAGTGGTTTGTTTACTAAGGGCAAAGTTAAAGTTGTGGATTGAAAGTAATTGATGAGAATTCCCATAAACTAAAACACAATCAATTTTGACCTCTCCTTAAGAGATGCTTCAGAGATATAAATGATTTTAACTTTTGGGCCAGAAGATTCATTCTTACACTTTCCACTTATTAAAATATATATTCAAACACACCCACATAGCTCTGATGAAATTGGGACTAATTTAACATCAACGGTGTTACTGAGTTTGGTGGAGAATGAAATTTAAAACAAGAGCAGTGCCTAGGAAGGAAGCAGCAAGAAGGCCCTCCCCCAGATGCTGAACAGATACTGGGATCATCTTCTGGAAATTCCCAGCCTCCAGAAGACTAAGCCACATAAACTTCTATTCTTAAAAAAAAAAAAAAAAACAAAACCCACAGGAGAGAATGAAAAAGGGCATATTTCTGAGCTATTTATAAGAGATATTTTGGGTTGCCTATTTAAAACAACACTCCAGCTGTTTTGTGAGTAATCTATTTGGCAATTTCAAGTAGGTAATAACCATGATGAAAAATAGTGTAAGAGTATCATCTGAGGAAAGATTACAATAAAAGAATTAGAAAAATTCAAAAGGAATATGAATGTCAGTTATGGTTATCAGAGAAAACTTCGTGGAAATATGGATGTGAAGTAGGTTGGGTAGAGAAAGGGTAAGATTTTCTAAAAGTGGAAATAGAGTTGTTCCATAATTTACAAAGCAAAACCCAAAGGAAACTTATTCTTATTTAAATGTCTTTTAATAAATATTTATAATCTGAAAATGTTTTTGAAGTCATCTAATCTGCCCAAATCGATTTTCAGCTGGGAAAGGCAGCAGTGATAGCTTAAAATGTGTCACAAATCTGAAGCTTATGGGTATCCCTTACTTAGGAAAAGATGTAGAGACTTTCCCTCAACAATGACCACATTTCATCCCACACACCACACACTGACCTCTCTCCCTTCTGTCTCTCTTATTGGGAAGGAGAAATGGAAGAAACAGTGTCACAAATGTCAAAGGACTGAAAGTCTCAAGGAGGTAGAATAAACACAAAATAAAGATTAAATAAGTTAAGAACTAAAATGTGTTCACTGGATTTAATAATATGGGCATAAATGGATGACCTCAATCAAAACAAGTGAGGCCAATTATTACTTCAGAGTATACAATTTATTTTTTCTAGGTTTATGTGTAACCTCCTGAATACTAAAATATTTCAATGATAAACAGCCACTATCCAGTAATGTTCTTTCTTCTTATAGTAATAAAACTGACTCTTAAATGATTTGTTCCAAAATTATTTCAGCAGGTTAAGTTGAAAATCTAGATGAAAAGGTTATTCTGATTTTAAAGTAAATACTACATATGTGACCTCTTCAGCCTGCAAACACTTTCTTATTTTCCAGAAATGTTCTAAAAACAAAACAAAAAAAAATCTATCATGAACTATTTAGGATACATATTGCTAGGCTTTAGTGATTAATGCATCTACTTTTACTATTAGAAAATCTTTGGCAATTTCCTTTTTATTACCGTTAACTGCTCCAACTCCAGTAACAATGTTTTGTTTATGTGGCCATGGTTGAGCTTTATTAAAAAAGCGTTAAGTTTTTAGTTTTTAACCATGGGCACACTTAGGAAGACAGACTTTAAATTGTGTCATATTTTCTATGGTTAAATTTGAACTGCATTTTTGTAAAGCTGGAAACAAACCTTGACTGACTATCTAGGCTCTTGGTGTAAGCTAAGCTACCCAAAAGAACAAGTCAAATCCTGTTTATTGAAGCCATCAAGACATGTTTTTTATATCCAAATTGAATTGCTACATTTGAATTTGGTTCATCATTTCTGTTCTATAAAGACTATAGGTCATTAGGGTTTTTTTTTTTTTTGTCTAAATGACCAAGTGATAATGTTGACCATGTAACAAATATTTATTTATTTATTTGGTACTAGGGACGGAACCCAGGGGTGCTTAATCACTGAGCCAAATCCCTCGCCCTTTTATTAAATCTAATTTTTAAAAAAAGGTTTTGCTAAGTTGCTTGGGGCCTCAGTAAGTTGCTGAGGCTGGCTTGAACTTGTGATCTTCCTGCCTCAGCCTCCTGAGCCACTGGGATTATAGGCATGCACCACTGAATCCAGCTCAACTATTTACTGTCACAATAATCTTGCATGAAATAACTCACCTCAAAACTCAGGTGTAAGAAAATAAGCCTTTATTTTTGTGCATGAGTTGATGGGTCAGTGGCTAGGCTAGGCTAGGCTTGTCTTGGCTGGGCTTGCTCACCTCTATAGTCAGTCAGCAGGAAAGCTTGGGCTTGGCTGGTCTTACCTGGTACAATTCTCTTCCATGAGGTTTCTGATATTCAGCAGGGGAGCCTGGGCTTATTCTCAGGACAGACAAAGAGATCTGAGAAGAGAGTAAGTGAAGCTTGGAAGGTCTCTTCAGGCCTAGGTTTAGTATTGGCATAATATCAATTTTGCCACATGCTAATGCAAAATTTAGGGATACCTAGATTTAAGGGAGTGGGAACAATACTCAAAACTTTTTAAAAAATTTTTTTTTTTAGTTGCAAATAGACACGATATCTTATTTATTTATTTTTCTGTGGTGCTGAGGATCAAATCCAGTGCCTCACATGTGCTAGGCAAGTGCTCTACCACTGAGCTACAACCCCATCCTGTACTCACCTCTTGTTGGGAAGAATTAGATTCTGCATTGCAAAAGTGGTAGATATAGGCAAAGGTGGAATACCGAAGTCGCCTTTAAAATCAACTTACTCAAACCTCATTTAGTCTTTTCAAACTAGGTAATCTAATAATAATGCTGCTTCCCCTTGAACCCTAAATCTGCTTGTTTAAACATTAATAACTCATTATCATTATAAATTATAACATCAAGAATGCAGTTAAAATGAAGACAAGATATGCTGAAATTAGATGGCAAATTCAGTTTTAATTTAAGATCTCAAGGAGTGGAAAATATAAATTTTTTAACCTTTGAAAAAATGATTTAGTGATTACAATATGAATATGTACAACTAAGAGAAAATTATATTGCTGAAATTGTTTTTAAATTTTCATTTACTATTTATTTATTAATAAAGGGGATTGAATCCAAGGGCATTCTACCACTAACATAAATCCCTAGCTTTTTTAAAATTTTATTTGAGGCAGGGTCTTGCTAAGTTGCTAAGGTTGGCCTCAAATACAGTCCTTTTGCTTTGGTCTCCTCAACTGCTGTGATTTTAGGTATGTTGCCATCATGTACAGCTTTGCAGTATTTAAAGCTACTTTGGAGTATTCGATAAGTGATCAGAAACAGTTTTATTCAAAGAGCAACACCCAGGAACCTTTAAAATGAACCATTTATTAAATCAGACTGTTATTTCTAACAGTTATGTAAGTTACATGTATGTTTAATTCAGAGTATTTCACATGGAAAATTTTTAAACTCCTATAGGCAAGCAAAATTGTATCACACAATATATAAGTGGGAAAGGAGTACTGCTAAACATTCAAATAAGGCAAGTATTTAAAACAATAAAATAATAATAAAAAATTTAAGCATTCCTTTAAGAGAATTCAACACTACAAGCTAAATGTACTTTCTGAGTGTATTCATATATCAAGGCAGTGTTTCTTCTTTTAAAACATCAGGAAGTAGAATAAGGCTCATTAATATTACAGCTGCCCTCAAGATTTCAATCTCATTCGCTTTCTTTAAATTAAAATTCACGAAGTGCACAATTAAGATATATCAAAAAACTGAATCTGCTACTCTAACAACAGCTGTCCATGCTTAATACTTAGTGGTTTGTTGGACCGAATTATGTCTTTTCAGGGAAAAAAAAAAAAAAAACCACTGTAAAACATTTAGTTTGAAATGTATGCTAATACTTTTCTTCAAAATCAAAAATTATGGAGGAAAAGGGTTATTTATTATAAGGAATAGAAAGCAAAACACTAGAATGACCAAACATTTTCAAAGAACAAGCACCACAAAGGACATTTGCATTCAGTTTTGTAATATTTATCAATGCATTTTTCTTATTCCAACCAATCTACTTCATCAAATTCTGAATCATCTTCTGAATCACTATATTCCACAGCAATACGGCGAGACAGGATGGTGGCAACATCATTTTCAATGCGTTCATGCTTAGCTTCCTGTTCACGCTGCTCTTCTACTTTGCGTAGTTGAATACCTGATATAGTAAATCCAAACCATTCATTTTAAATCAAAATGCTAAACACCAGATAGTATTATTTCTGGCATAAGATCAAATAAATATGAGAAATACTAATAGGAAAATAAGCAAGACCGATTAAAAATAATTTGAAGTAATTATAATCAGAGGCATTAAATCTTTCATTACATCATCATTTATGAGTTAATTAGTAAAACTTACCCAATGGATATCTACAGTTTATATTTATCTATTATGGTCTACTGTACCTCCTGTTTACTATCCCTTAAAAAGTTAACCAGATAATACATTTCTTCTATTATCACTATAGTCAGATAAATTATACACTGTTGAATATATTTTCTGTCACTTTATTATCCTCTGTACTTGAAGGAAAAGCACTATTATTCATTTTATACTTCTGATTCCTGGCATATAACAGCTGCTTAAGAAACGCTAACTGGGGGGAAAAAAAAGAAATGCTAACTGAATAAATGAATAACCACCCTATCAAGAAGTCTTTCTTGGTAACTAAGGGAAGAACCTTAACCCTTACTTAGCTTTACAGGCATCTAGAAGAACAAATGTCAATGCTATCCCAAATGAAAAGCTTTGACACTGAAGAAAAAAAACATTTTAAAATTCTATAATTTGTAAAACATTTTACATAAACACTAAACATAGAGAATTTAAATTTTCTATAATATTTACATCTGATATTTTAAGTTTCTCATTAACTCAATAAACATTTTAAGAATCCCTAAGTATGAAAATAAAATGATTAAATGTTTTGTATTTTCTTAAGAATAATTTAAAATATAAGTTGGACATACCTTTACTTTTGTACAAAAACAAAATCATCTAAAATTTTATAAATGAGGACTGCATTGTTGTCTTAAATATTTAGAAAATTTTCAATGCTACCACAATGCTTTTCATGGTCCTGAAAAAATTACCTTTTCGTATTGCTTCCAGTAGTACACTCCTTGCGTCACTGATTACAGGTAGGGTTGATGGATGACGCTTTGGCTCAGAAGCAGGTATAACTTGTGATGGAGGAGATGGAGGCATTAATGGAACATGGGGACCTGGGGCAGTAGATGGTGTTGGATGTAGCCCAGAGGGAGGATGAGCAAGAGCCGCAACTGTGACAGGTGATGATGGTCGAATGCCAGGTGGAGGCAGAGGAGGCGGTGGTGGGGGTGGAGGCAGCCCCTGGACTTCACCTTGTGGGAGTGGATGAACTGGTACAGTCTCACATACTGGGGCAGCTCTAGCTACTGGTGGAGAGGGTTGTACTAGAGGAGGTGCAATTGGAGGAGGAGCTGGGTGAAGAACTCCAGGGGCAATCTGAAGAGGAGCTGGAGGTGGTGGTACAGCTGGAGCTTGCAAAGCAGTGGTTGGAGGTGGAGGTGGGGGAGGTACTGGAGGGGGAGGAGTGGAAGTCATTGAAGCTCTTAATGAAGAAGTTGACAAGGCAGATGGAAGAGGTGGTGGAGGAGGTGGGGGAGTGGGGCTCACAAACACAGGTGTTCTGCCTGTGGCTGGTGACTGAGGGCGATTTTCTATCAAACCTGTAGCAGAACTGAAATGATAAAGAAATCCTAGCAAGTTATTAAAGCTGAAAAAAAATCTATAGAAACTATGATTAAAATTAATTCTATAAAAATAGATACATAAACATGTTCCTATAGAAATTTAAAATTTTTTAACACTATTTCAGAAGTAAGAATTAAAAGTACATCAATGAGAAAATTAGTGGGTGGTACTTTGGTTTGTAATATTCTATATCTATTTTTTTATAACGGGATTGTACCCTAGGAGCAATTAACTACTGAATCACATTGCCAGTAGTTTTTTCCTTTTCATTTTTGAGATAGGGTCTTGTTAAGTTGCTGAGGTTGGCCTCAAAACTGCAGTCCTCCTGCCTCAGCCTTCTGAGTCGCTGGGATTACAGTCATGTGCCACCACGCCTTGCTTGGTCTGTAATATTCTTTTTTTTTTAATATTTATTTTTTAGTTGTAGTTGGACATAGTACTTTTATTTTATTTATTTATTTTTATGTGGCTGAAGATCGAACCCAAGGCCTCACACTTGCCAGGCAAGCACTCTACCACTGAGCCACAACCCCAACCCTGGTTTGTAATATTCTAAACAGTCTCATCCTGTCATGCAAATTTCATATTCACTTAAGCATTTTATGCTAACTTTGTTGATAAATAAATAAAATTCTCAATTATACACTGATGAGTCTCTGTAATGATTCAATATTTATCATAATGCAATATTTGTAGCAATATCTGTGGCTAATACAATGCTGTATTTATATTGCACCTATTAAAAACTCATCATATGCCATTTCAGTGAAGTCAACGACAGCTAATTAAAACCACAAAAGCAAATTTACAGCCCTCTTTCTTCTTGAGGCTGGAACAACAAATGAACCAGTAATAAAAGGTTAGTTTAACAGAAAATTGTAAAGCTGATATCTAAGTTTCTTTAATACTTATTAAAAATGTACACTTTAGATAACTGAAGAAGATTTAACTTCAGAATAGCTTTACTAAAAGAATATTACAAGCAAAACTGCTAATTGTCTTTGATGTTCTGAAACTATTTTAAGTATTCATAGCTACATTTCTTACAGCCTAATGACAGTCCAAAAATTTCTTTTTTTTTCTTAATACACTGTACATGATATGCTTGATAACAAAGCTATAATAAAACAAAACATACTTTCTTTAAAGTAAATTGTTATTAAGTAAAATTTTCCTGGAGAATGTATCAGGTCTAATCAGAGAATGGCAAATTACATCCCATAGGCCAAATGTGACCAGTTCCTTGTTTCCATTAATGTAGTTTTACTGAGACACAGACACATTCATTTGGATATATAGTGTGCATGGCTATTTTCATACAATGACAAAATTGACTACTTGTGACAGAAATCATATCCCCATTAATCCTAAAACATTTAGAATTTGTTCCTTTAAAGAAAAAGCTTACCAACCCTTAACATAAAACATCACATGCTTGTCCCAACATACCTGATACAGGTGGGTATGGGTTTTGCATCTCCTGTTCCATGCATGGGTGGAGGCGGAGGTGGTTCATGTGGTCTGACTAAGACTCTTTCCTCAGCTCTAGTCAGAAGCTCACTCATCTGACTAAATGGCAAGGCAGAAAGTGAATAAGATCCATCCATATGATCCACGTAAGTCTGAGGTCTAAAAGAAATACACAGTATCAGTGCACTTTCTTGAATTACTGGTGAAATAAAGTGTTCTAAATGAAATAATTTATCTTTGAATACCAGTAGTTTAGTTATTTTTAAAAAACTTCTTACAGAAATGTATTAATAAAACCTACTTTTAAAACAAAGAATGCTGTTCATAAAGCAATCTTTACTTACTAATTTAGTCTTATTATTGTGACCATCAGTTACTTTATTATTTTATAATGAAATATTAATTTAATTTTTAAAGATTAAAAACATTACATATATAATCCTGTAATTTATATATAATTTTTCTGTTTGTTTGTTTTGGTCCCAGGGATTGAACTCAGGGGCACTCAACCACTGAGCCACATCCCCAGCCCTTTTTTTGTATTTTCTTTAGAGATAGGGTCTCACTGAGTTGCTTAGTGCCTTGCTGTTGCTGAGGATGGCTTTGAACTGCAATCCTCCTGCCTGAGCCTCCCAAGCTGCTGAGATTACAGGTGTGGACCACTGTGCCCAACAACATGAAAATAATTAACTTTGGCAAATAGTGTTTAAAATTACCTGTCTATATTTCATTTTTTTCTTCATAAGAAGCTTCCAATGACAGAATATGAAAACTGAAAATGTTTACCACATTCTTTTTATGAGAACTTGTTGTTCTCTTAAACTTACAGCTCTCAAAAGATCTCCCTGATTCTAGCACCACAGAGATGGCTAGCTCAATTCGTTGTGTCCTTTAAGTGTTCAAAAAGTGGGAAAGCACTCAGAAAATAGCTGAGTGACATAGCAACATGTGATCCAGATCATATTTAAGCAAAATTTCAGCTTGAACATGTAAAGTTTTATATTTATAGATTGTAGTTCCATCTGGGGACAAAGTTGGATTTAACAGATGTACACAGAGCAAATCAGAAATATCTTATTTAGTTGTAATAAAAATGTCTGTCAACAGATAATTATTATTTTGAAATCTCAATTCTTTCAGTTTCTTTCAATAATGCAGATAAATATTATCTCTCAGATGTATATTTCTCTTAAAATAGGCCAAAATATTTCACAGTAATGGCCCAATAATTTACCTGTGTTATTCAAAAGAAAACATTCATCTCTTTTCCATTAAAAAGTCAACATGACAACACACAAATTTCTTCAGAGGCATGCCAGTGTAATGTGTTTGCTATGGTAGCTTGTTACTTAGAAAGGGCCCCTGGCGACTGATAACGGAAAATGACCAATTCTATATTTCTGCAAAAGAGGTTGAGTAAATTTGTTTGAAAGTCCTGATATGTCTGAGGTGAGGAATGTGGCACAGAAAGGAAGTCAGTGGACAGAAAAAGGACAAAAAAGAACCCCTCTTCAACTCCCATTTTATATGCAAAAAAAAAAAAAAAAAAAATTCCAGACCCTACTCTACTGTGAAACTCTAGTAAACCTGAAATATTGAAGAGTTGAGACTTCAGATAAAAGTTAAAATAACAGTGAAAATCATTTACTCCAACCACCTCTTTCCACAGATGACAAGAATAAAGTCCAAATATAGGAATGACCTTGCCCAAGGTCAGACTTCAGAAGGCTCAACGGTCAGGATTTTGATATAATCTTTATAATTACAACAGGGTCTTCCAGTTCAACAGTTTAGGACTCAAAACTTAGCAGTACAGATATTGCAAATAAAGCCAATGTTTTATCATTAATTTAAAAATAACAACAAATAAAAGAAACAAAGAAAAGAAACCTTGTTTCAAAATGAGAGGCTGGGCCATTAGCAACTTCAATATGCTTATGTAAGAGATTAGCATCATCTTCAGCCAGCTCTGGACCTTGGGCCAGCTTCTGCCATTCTCTCCGCCTGTCATGAGGTGCTCTTGGTACTTTTTCTGGTTCATGAGGACGATCTAGATTTTTCTGCTATAACAGATGTATTGAAACAAAGCCAAATGCTGAAATGCTAATTTTTAAAAAGAGGTTACAACTATCATAAAATTTGAAAAGTTGAAATATTAAAGACAATACCATAATACGATGAAAGTAACACAGGGACAGTTCACTTATACATTCAGAGTTCAATTTTAGCTAGTCTGCAGTTATCCCAGTTTCTTGCCTTTTTAAAAACAATACAGGATTGAACCCAGGACTTCCCACATGCTAGGCAAGCACTCTATCACAGAGCTACATCCCCAACCCTTTCTGTTCTCTTATTTTGAGATGAGAGTCTCATTAAACTGCTGAAGCTGGTTTCAAACTTGTCATCCTCCTTCTTTAACTACCTGAGTAGTGGGGATTATAGGTGTGTTTTTGTGCACTTGCCATGTTTTGTAACCACAATTTTGAACTGATGTGCTGAACACATTGGAGTATGCTATGGTGGGTTGAATATGAGGTATCCCCAAAAGCTCAGGAGACAATGTGGCAATGATTAGAGGTGAAACGATTCAGTTAAGAGTGACATAGCTGAGTGACATAGCAACATGTGATCCATCTATAAACTAATTGGTAGATTAATCCACTTGATGACTAATAATTTGAAAGTATTCCTGTATTGGGTCTAACTATAGATCTGGTGTGAATGGAGGAAGTAGACCAATGGGGGCGTGCCATTGAGGTTATAGTTTGTCCCCAGCACCTTACTGTCTTTCTCTCCTTTGTGACTGTCAGGAAATGAGTAGTTTTCCTTTCTACACCCTCCCGTTATGATGTTCCACCACCACCTCAGGCCCAGAGCAATGGAGTGGGCCAACCATGGGCTAAGTCTCTGAAACCATGAGCTGAAAAATAAACTTTTCCTCCTCTAAGTTATTCTTGCCAGGTGTTTTAGTCACAGTGATGTAAAAGTGACTAACAAATATGTCTAAGTAATAAATGGGGAGGTCAGAAATTCCTTTCAGATGAAAATAAAAACAAAACAACCAAAAAATAAAAAAATAAAAATCCCCAAACAAAAAACCCCTCCCTCTCTCCAAGATCTATTAGCTTGAAATTTTTGCCATAAATGATATATTGTTTGTTTCTAACCAATATGAAAATTTACTAAGATTATGCTAACTGGGAAGCGACCAATTAGCTGGCTGACACATGGGAAACAAATTCTGTTATCCAACTAATCCATATTAATTGTATCACTCAACAGAACACTGGGTTTTTAAACAATAGAATACAAGGTGATTCAAATTAGGGGAGAAAAGTCTAGAATAGGTATAACAAATATCAAATGCCTAGAGAAGCCAAGCAGATAACATACATGAATGAAGCTAGTCAGTATATGATGGGGTAGGCTGTGAACTAGATAGACATATCTCATCTAAGAAATTCCAGTTCAAAAACTTTAAGACCCCTCTTTTTGGCAAATGAAACCTGCCTAATGGCGTAATCTGGTTTGCCAGTCACCAGTTTCCAAACTGGTTAGAACACAGGGACACTGTCTAGCACAGAAGATGACAAAAGGGCATTACAGAGATTGGGAAAAGTAGTAATAGCTACAAGACAAACAAGAATGATAAAGACAGATTTTGCCTCCTTCATAAATGCCTAAATCAAGTTGCTTCTTCTATATTTTCTGTTATCATTAACATAAAAGAAAGCAGATCCAAGTGAATGCATTAAAGTAGAAATTGACAACACAAGAGACAGATAACAGGAGTTTAGTAAGAATCTAACTTCTTTAAAACATTTGGAAAACTTTAGGATGTGCTCTTTGGCAAGAAAATATTAGCTTAATTTACTTACTTTACCAATATCTGCATATAATATTCTTTATTTCTCCATACTAGAATGCCCTTCTCTTCCACGGTCCAATTTATTTTCATTTGTTCTTCAAGATTGTTTATAAAAGCTTTGTCTGCTGGCTAAAGCAGATGCTATTTTGTGTTACCCAAACCTCTAAACAAACCTCATTATGGCACTACCATACCGTAATAATCTAATTGCTCATCTGCTTCCCTAGGAGACTCAGCTGTATAGATATAAAGACTTCAGTATGGATCCAAATAAAATAAAACCATCAAAGTACAGGATTAATAAAGTTCCATAAATGCAATAAACATAAACATACAAAAATAACTTCAATTTTTAAAATCTCTTTTAATACCTTCTGTTTCCTCTTTTCCTTCCTCTTGTCCTCTGTATCTTGCAACATTTTTTCTTTCCACAGATCAAAGAAATATGAAGGATTGGTATAAAACTTCAAACCTTCTTTACCATCATCTCTGAAATACATAAATTGAAATGTATACTAGTAAGGCAAAGAGGCAATCAAATAGAAATAATTTTACTGAAATGGCTTTTCTTCTCACATTAGTAAAATATAACATGTTAAAATATTGCCAAAATAGAATATTGCAGCAATATAAAATTTCTTACAAATGAGTAAGGAAAATGAAAAACCAGATACTTTCCAGAGTTAGTACTAAAAAATTAAAAGTATAGCTGGGCAACTCTCATCTCTAACTTCATTGAATGTCAAATTTTTCTGAAAGTCCTTTGAGAAATTTTAATAATTATAAAGAGTTCTGCCAAAAATAAAAGACTGAAAAGATAATAACATTATTTAGAATAAAAAGTTTTTACTGTTACTTCCAGTAGTATAATTACTTTAATACCATTTTATGTGCTGTGCATCTTAAATTACCCATTTAATAATTCGTGAGAAAACTCCAAAGAAAGGCTGAATAATTCCAGATTTTAAGTGGTAAAAAAGCATTTTTAAAACAAATACTATATAGTCATTATGCAAAAAGTTAATGTATATATAGATATATATACTTAGAGTAGATAGAACAAGCAAAAATAAAATACTTATTTTGTTAGTATGGTGGAATTTTGGGATCTTTATTTTTCATTTGAGTAAAAATTAAGTTAAAAGGACAATAACATTTCGTTGACCTTCATATTAACAGGTTTGTCAGTGCTTTTTCTAGTAATATTTGTTTAAAACAACCCCTTGAATATGTCTTTTTCTTTTGTATGCCAGAACCTTAGGAACTCATTTAGTGACAGAAAGAAAGGTTCTCTGTGTTGGCCAGAAGCACAATAAAATTAAGAATGTGTGGGGATTTAGCATTTAAATCTGCAGTCTGATATAAATAACAAGACTTCTTACTTATTAACCTACTGACCTATAAGGAGTAAGTATGTTGAGAGGTGGAGGTTGTTCACAAACATCATATGTCTCTTGTAATGGAATAGGCAAAGTCTTGCGGTCGAAAAGCTGCTGATCTTGAATTGTAGAACTTCGGAAGGCTTTTCTCATTGTTATGTCTTGCAAAGACACTGAAACAAACAAAATACCAAGAATTCATTTTATTTTCCTAAAATGATTTGACCATTGAACAAATTCATATTCTGTAATTGTTTAAAAGCCAGAATGACTCAAAAGGTTATGACCCTAGTGGCTTATCAATCATGAATAATTTTAAATGCTTTATCATTATATTTATCATTATTATTCTGTGCCTAGTTTTCCCAACAACATGGATTTTAACTCAACTCCTGATTTTAAGGCTCAGAAGGTCCTAATGATTCCTGAAGTGCACCTACACTTTCCATCAAAATATATCTTTCTTGGCATAGAACACTTCCACCCTACATACTGGCAATTTGTTTTTGAAATGTTCATTTAAAGTGGTAGTAATATTTAATTAAAATAAGCAGACAAGACTAGCAATAAGCATACAAAAGCATATTAAAAGGTGGCACATTCTTACAGAATCAAACCTTAGGATTTCAGATACTTTTCAAATACTTTTTATTTCTAAGACAAAAGTACATAAATAAATTATAAGGAAGGAAACAGAAAGAATGGAAGAAAAGGTCTGGTTAAAATGTCTTCTTCATGTCAAAAAGTTAAGAGCTAAGTAGTATATGAAATAAAGAGATTAAAACAAAAACAGGTAGAAATAAAACGTCAGGAGATTAACATTGATGGCATTTATAGATAAAATCCTGATTGACCATAACATGTATTAAAACAGGTAAAAAGATTTATAATAAATTCATGTTTAATACCATTCTTAAATATACTCTTCTAACTAAAATATATACATGGAAGAAGATATGAATAAACTTACATTCTTCTTCTTTAGGATCAAGCTGTGTAACACTAACAGATAAACGGTCCACACGTTCTTGCAGTGAGTTAACTCTGAAGGAAAAACTATGTGCTTCATTGAATAATTCTCCAAATATATCTTCAGCATATTTACCTAAGCAAAAAATGAAACATATTTCATAAGATTTAATGTGATCATGATCATGGAGATAAATACTGAACAAATAAAGTACCGTCCTATTAAATTTGTCATTTATTTGGAAATATTTTAAACTTTAATCCTACCCTACAGGCACTAAGTCATGACAGAGTGGAAAAATAAATACACAAACTCTGGGAAATCTGATTTTAAATCCTGCTCTACCACCTTTTGCTCAATGACTTGTGCCTGAAGTGGAAATATTCAACTTACTTTACCGATATCTAGCTATCTGATGAGGGTCAGGGGAGATTATGATGTAAAAGTACATACAAACAATATTTCTTCTTTTTTAAAATTTTTGTTTATATTTGTAGATGGACAGAATGCCTTTATTTTGTTTATTTTTATGTGGTGCTGAGGATCAAACCCAATGCCTCATGCATGCTAGGCAAACGCTCTGCCACTAAGCTACAGCCCCAGCCCCAAACAATATTTCTTTTAATCCCAAGTCAGCATTTATACATAGACTCCACACTAGTCTCAACTGAATTTCAGGCCAGGTGACAGAATGCAAGAGTCCTCATAGACCTACTGGATGCCCTGTCTCAAATATGTCTAAGACCCAAGACATAGCTTCAGAAAACTTAAGAGTGATATTTTGCATTCTTATTATAATTTCTTTAAAAATCATCAAAAATTTAAAAACCATGTATTTCTCTAGCTATGTAAATTCCTCTTATTAAAAAAAGCAAGCCAAAATAGCTAGAAGAAGGTTTCTACCTTTGGTAAATTTTGAACAGAGGGAGAAACAGACATTTAAATAAATATGAAAAGCAATTTAATAAACAATTAAATTCAAATCACTATGAGACCTTGATATCAAATTTCTCATCTGTAAAATAGGAATAAAAATATATGTCTCAAAAGGAAGTTATAGGAAGAGAGCAAAGGGCCTGGTGGTATACTTGATACAGAGTTGGAGCTCAACAACAGGTAAAAACCACACAGCAGAAAGCACCTAACTTTTGGGAGTGGAATGGTGTTCAAGAACCTAGTTGAACACAGGGAATCTTAACTTTTAATCTGTATATCACCTGAACTTATATGCAGATTTATAATGCATTTGCATTTTTCTGGAGCTTTTTAATAATTAAAGAAAAAGTCTATGAGAGCCCCCCTTCCACATTTAAATGCCAGTTTAGCAGATATCCCATTCATTCTTTTTAAATTTCACTCTGCCTCCCCCCCCAGAGAAATGAGAAACAACTGTGTGCACATCTGAATTTCAACTCTTACATTATACCACTTCTCTACTCAAGAACCTGTATCTCATTATCTATGAATTTAAATCTAAATCCCCTCATCTAACATCTACATCCTCCATAATCAGGTTCCACCACACTTACCTAGTATCAGTTGTCTTTTTAATCCCCCTATATACGTATTATTTATTTTTGCCTCTATTTGTTTACCTAGGACATGCATGCTGAAATTTCTTCCTTCCCTATTCTTTTAAAATTCATTTGGTCCTTAAGGGCCCAAGTCACCTTTCATTCAGTAAGCCTCCCTTAATAATTTCACCTATGACTATCTCTTTTCTATAAGTTCTGTAATTTAAAATTCATGATGTTAACATCTGCTCATACTATTCAGAATGGTTTCTGTATTCTATACTTAGTTGGGATTCTTCAAATTTGCCAAATGAGATAAATTCTTTTAGAATAAGAACCATACAGCTTTATAATACAATGAAGTAATTCACTATTATCCGTCTAATGTCTACCAATCTAATTTGTGTTATCAATCCTTCTACCCTTCCAGCTTATGACCTATCTATATGCTGTGGTTTAGATATGAATTGTCCCCCATATTCTAGAAGCTTAGTCCTCAGTATGGTAACCTGAAACATTTAAGAGGTGGGGTCTTGTGAAGACAATTAGGTCATGTGGGCAACACTCTCAGAAGGGATTAATACTATGTCTCACAGAGTGGGTTAATTCTAGAGAAAATAGGATATTATAAAGTGAAGCCACTTGGCTTCTTCTGCATTCAACTTGTTCCCTTTCTACAGTATTTCTCAATCATGCTGAGTCCCAGTAAAGAGGGCCCTTTTCAGAGGCTGAATAGATGAAGTCACTTTCGGCCTTTGATACTATGAAATAAACCTCTTTTCTTCATAAGTGCCCACATTCAGATATTTTGTTACAGATACTATCTGCCAAATTATCTATAATTGAAAGCAATAAATAGACTTTATACTTCATCTTGGCAGCATAAACTGACTATATTCAACAAGAGAAAAGCCATGGGAAGAACAGTAAAAACTTTCTGATATACAGTCCAAATGGTTAAGATAACAATAAAATGGAGAAGAGGAAATTTACATTAAGTAGATTTTAGGTTTTCAGTAATCATCTGTTAAAAAGCAAAATTATGTTCTATTAGGAAAAATCGCATAAAATACTGGCATGTACACTTTTATGAAGTGACAAGAGTATCTGGCTGAGAGTGTCTTGCCCTAAACCATATGAAAGCCTATAGTTTATTTTCATTACTGTATTCTGAAGAACTTTTGGTGCAAACAGTGGTACTGAAGTGAATACTTCAATTACTCACAATCATTTTAGATTGCTAATTTTTCTAAGTAATTCAGAGATTATTAAATTCATTAATTATTATAACTACTTTGGATAAAAATTGTTATGAAATGTATTGAGTTTCCTTGTCTTCTTAAATGGATACAAAATGAAATTTCCCCCTTTTTTGAGGACTCATGGCCATGAATTAATTATAAAAATCAATTATTTTTAATTATTTTTAAACCCAGGCCAGAAAACCCAGGCCTTGAAATGAAGAAGAATATTTGCTTTTACATTAAATGGCCTTTTTCCAGTTTTTATATTGCTTTTTTGGTCAATTCCTCCCTTGCTGTAAACTACAATTTTTGGTTGGCTTCTGTGATGCCTTATTCTATTATTATGTGCTGCTCCCTCTACCTCCTCTTTTAATTTTCTGAAGCATAAATATTTGGAAATAACATCATAAATATGTCTGAACTATCAAAGCAAAAGTAAACACACTCTGAGAGTGGGATCAATTGGTTATTTTTATCTTTACTGTGTGGGCTTATTTATTCTGGCTATATAGAGGCCTTTTAGATTTAATTCCAGGTTCTCAACTATGTCAAGTGGAAAAACTGCCAGAAAAATTAATTTCAGAGTAATAAAAAAAAATAATGTTACACCTTGCTACAATACCGTATAGGTTTATCTTGTTTTCGAATTTTTATAAACTGTTAGAAAACATCTATATGGCCTCTGATTCCAAATATGAATATTCCCAAATGTAACTTACGTTTATTTTTACAATATGTTTATTTTTCCAGATTTGGTTAGCTTACTGACAGATGTTGCTTATATTGACTCCATTAGGCTTGAAAATTCCTTATGTTGTCTTGTCATCTTTAGATTATATAATAAATGTTAATTATTGCAAATTAACACACAGTCACATTAATTCTAGATTCTATATTAGGTATATACATAAAGCAAGATACCTACCTGTGTTGGGCTGAAAATTCATTTCAATTTTGTTTAAAAAATGTTTTGTCTAGAGTTACTTATGTTGTTTTTATGCTTTTAACATGTATCTAACAAGCTGATGCACTCACATACACATTAACACATTTTATATAAAGTCACGTTCTATTACATCAATCAATGCTAGGTCACAAAAAAGTCAGCAAAATATCTTTAAACAATATGGTTAATTATAATGTTAATGTAATATCTGAGTCAACAGAAGACTTTCTTTTGATTAGTCTCAAAAGTAACAACCACATTATATGCATGTATAAATACACCCACAATGAAATCTATTACTTGTATAACTAAAATGTACTAGTCAAAAAAAAAAAAGAAAAAGAGGTATACTACATATTGGCTTTCCTGGTAAAGAAACACACAATACAATATCTTAGTGATTCACTGCCAATAACTAACCTGAAATAATAACCACCAACAGGAACAAGGAATATAATTAAAACAAATAAAAAAAATAGCCTGTTATTTATTCTTACAAGTATTTCACAGGCAATGCAAAAATTTGGTATTCTCACAAAAAGCATTCAAATACAGAATTCTCCAACTTATGATAGTTTAACTTAACAATTTTTCAACTTTACAAAGTGACAAGTATTCAATAGAAATCATACTTGGAAATTTGAAGTGTGATCTTTTCTTGGGCTAGTGATATGTGGTACAATACTTTCTTGTGATTCTGGGCAGTGGCAGTGTGCCGCAGCTCCCAGTCACGTGCTGATGAGCCATGTGATGCTCTATAGTGTACTATGTTGCTAAGCTATAATATTGGGTAGGATAGGTAGCTAAATAATTTTTTTTTTTTTTTGTTCCAGGGATCGAACCCAAGGGTGCTTAACCACTGAGCGACATCCTCAGCCCTTTATATTTTATTTACAGACAGGGTCTTGCTGAGTTGCTCAGGACCTCACTAAGTTGCTGAGGCTGGGTCTAAACTTGAGATCCTCCTGCTCAGCCTCCCAAGCTGCTGGGATTATAGGCCTGCACCACCACAGATGGCAGATAAATACATTTTTGTAAAGGCATTTTCAACTTATGATGGGTTTACTGGAACATAACCACATCATAAGATGAGGAGTACTTGCATAATGTTTTATGATGTTTTATCTACAAAGATATATGACCAAACTCTCTCACCTGAAACAAATTAGATTAACCATCTCTCTTTATCTTGTGCTAAGTACATTTGGCCCTGTAGATTCTGTGTTGAATTTGCAGATTCAACAAATTTTGGAAAGAAAATATTTGGGTAAAAACCTCCATCTGTATTGAACATTAGATCAATCAATGCTAGGCCAAAAAAAGCCATATACAGACTTTTTTCTTTTCATTTTATTCTAAATAATACAGTATAACAAGTATTTATTTAAATAAGCATTTACAGTCCTGTTAAGTAATCTAAAGATGATTTAAAGTGCAACATATGGGAGGATATGTGTAGGTTCCATGCAAACATAAAGGACTTGGGCATCTATAGATTTTGGTATCCGAGGGGGGTTCTGGAACCAATCTCCCAGAAATACCAAGGGATGACACTACTCAAGTTATATAAAGGGAAGACAAAAGTTAAAAAAAATGGAAAATACAGGCCAACCTTTATTATTAGAAGAGTCTATGCTGATGGGTATGACAGACATGATAAATCTAGGACTCCTTATAGAATGTTTAGGTCAAGAATATCTTGTTATGTATTTGAAATGAAGTACAGGTGTCTTATTAAAAAGCTAATTCTTTAATTCAAAAATAAATTTGTTTTAGTTTTAAATTTTTCTACCTGATTAAATTTAGAATGGGAAATAATCCCTTAACTAGCTCTGTTCTATAATCTTTTTCTCTTGCTCTTTGCTTTTTTTTTTTTTTTTTTGGTTTGAAACCAAGGGTGCTATACCACATTCCTAGTCCTTTTTATTTATTTAATGATCTAACTCCTTATTTATTTTTTTTATTTGTTTGTTTATTTATGTGGTGCTGGGGATCGAATCCAGGGCCTCATATGTGCTAGGCGAACACTCTTCCACTGAGCCACTACCCCAGCCCCAGTCCTTTTTTTTTTTTTTTTAAAGGTTCATTTATTTATTATTATTTTTTTAAAGAGAGAGAGAGAGAGAATTTTTTTAGTTTTCGGCAGACACAACATCTTTGTATGTGGTGCTGAGGATCGAACCCGGGCCGCACGCATGCCAGGCGAGTGTGCTACCGCTTGAGCCACATCTCTAGCCCCAGTCCTTTTTATTTTTTGAGACAAGGTCTCACTAAGTTGCTCAGGAACTTGTTAAGTTGCTGAGGATGGCCTCAAACTTGGATCCTCCTGCCTCAGCCTCCAGAGTTCCTAGGATTACAGGCTTGTGCCACCATGTCCAGTTTCTGTTCTATAATCTTAAAATGGGAACACACTGCATGTCTCCTTTTCCACTACCTACTCTTTCTATGGGCCTTTCTCTGGCTAATCGGTTTGCCTTCTATCTTCCAGCAGCCAAATTACTTGCTGTTTTCACATTTTTCTGTATATCAGACTCTTGACTCTCATTTTAATGTCCCTTAGACAAAACTCATTTGATTAGTCTAATCCTTTCACTTTAGATCTTTGATAATATGAAAACATTTTAGGAAAGACAGAGATACTGGTGTCCCCAAACACAGCTGAAACTTCTAAAACTAATATAGGTAACAACCAAGCAAGAGTACTACTCTGGTCTTACACTCAATCATATTTTTTAAAGATTTTAATAATTCTCATCCATCATGTGATTGTGTTCCAGAGATTCTGCCCTTATTTCCCTTTCTTGGGGGGCGGGGTGGTGGGGGGACATGCAGGGGAAGAAGAAATGATTCTAAAGCTCATTAATTTTACTTAAAATGACTATGTTTTTCAGGATAACTATATACTCTATCAAATATCCTCCCCAAAATTAACTGCAAGCATATCTTCTTAATAGGCTAAAGCATAACATTATGGTTTGCAAGTAATTTTTTTAATACATATAAAACTTACTTAGGCTACTTAGCTGTCTAATTATATTTGCCAAAGAAATATTGGTTACACATTCCAGTTCATTCTTAATGCCTCTAGGCAGTGCTGTGTGGCACAAGTGCCTAGGATCGATGTTTCTTTTCACTAACGGCATCTTGAGATAAACTTCTGTGCTAGTTCACCTGTAGGAAATCAAAAAAAGAAATTAACATTATTCAATTTCAACCAACACAGAATAAGACTCTAATGTCATAATTAAGAATAAAGTTATATGCTTGTATGAAGACAATGAAAATAGTCATCTGATTAAAAGAATCTAACTTATTATTAGCTTTGGTTTATTTTCAATTATTATAACATCAATATGACATAAAACATTTTTTAAAAACTTACTTTCAACATCAGATGCTACATCATGGTGAATTTACAATCACCATCCCTATTATTCTCGTAAAACCATTGTTTCTATTTACTATATATACTGGTTTTGTTTTACAAAGTTGGTGTCCAGAGAGCCTTTCTAAGAAATTACCTAAGAATCGTAAAAAGCTAGGAGAGTACTATCAAATTTATAATTTCATATAAAACATATCAGGTGTTCAACAAGTCAGAGATAAATAGTTCAAGCAGCCTAGCACCAAAAATCTCATCAAACTTGCCAAAATTTTAACTGACCAAAAATCCATCTTTGAATTAGAGGTTGTCTTCACTTTGTATGCTTCTCATGTGCACCAATTTCAGCAACCAAAGTTAATTTAAACAGCAATCTCCCAGCAACATGGTTCAAATTTCACTATTATATCTATTAACTCTAACTGCATAAATACAAACTTCATTGCTAGCATTCTAGTCAACAAATCACTGTTAATATGAGATGCGCATCACAATCAGTAGTCATCTTTCCAAGTCAGTTGACTTGGTAAGACTCCATGTGTTACTGAATTCCACAGACAGCAAAGCCAATACCTGTGTTGACTTCTTGCTTCCCACTGCTAAACCAATATGAAATTTTACAAAATGAATAGTAGAAAGTGGGAATTTGCTAATAGAGACAAAAGAGCAGCGAACAACCAAAAATTGATAACACTGGAAATGAAATTCAAATCCAATGTAAGTGGAAGAGCTGACTGTGGAAATGTTGCTACTACAACATACAACATTTTGTATGAAAATCTAGATACACAGCCAGAGGAACTTAGGGAAGGCAAACTTACAAGTGAAGAATGTAGTTTTGACAAAAATAAGAAATATGTCTCAGGAAGGGATGCTGGGAAAAATTAAAGGGACTCTGGGAGTTATTTCACTGCACTGAAAGTACAAAAGATAAAATGCTGGAAGTGGATCCAAATTTAGTAGAAAAGGAGTGTTATAATTTGCCAAGGCACAGAAAAGATGTTTGAGCTCTGTTAGTTGTGGCTCTTTTAGGTTACACAAGACAAACACTGTTCAAAGTGTTCTTTTTTGTTTTTAAACAACAAAAACCCAATATTGTTTCTAAAGTTGTAAATTACATTGTACTAAATAATCGTTTTATTTTTTAACACTGTCCTTATACATCTTACCAAGAGTTTTTAATGTTTTGATAAAAAGATTTAAAGAGCATGAACAATTATATTTTTCTCACAAATAAAGACAGTTTTCAGTCTTGCATGGTCATATTTACAGTCCAGCCTAACTGTTGAAAGTGCGGCTGACTGCCCAAAATTACCTACTGATAAATACTGGTTACTTTATAAAGGAAGAGATTTACTATTTTCTGAGCTTTAATGACTAACAAAGACGTTAGTCATTAAACACTCAAGTGTTACTTATACATACAACACTTTGCAAGTATGTCAATTAACATACTTTTAAAAAAACCAAACAAATGAAATTTGTCTCCTTTGACCTTTTTGCACAAAATTCTATGTACATTTTTAAATATTTTTAAAATTGTGTAATATTAAGCATACAGAAAAAAAAGTATGCACAAAACTGTATAACTTAGTAATTTAAACAGTCATATAACTCCATAAAAGAAATAAAACATGCCTGCACCTCAGGACTCTTCCATTTTGGACTCTTTTGTCCTTATTTACCTCCTCCTCAAAGATAAACTTTTCTTTAAAAAAAAAATTAAAAATTAAATAAAGGCATGCTGTCCATCTACAACTACAATGTTTTTTTTAAAAAAATATAATATTATATATTATATTGTGTAAATGTATATAAAATAAGCATTTCCTTGTTTTCTTTATATTTTCACCACCAAGGTAGGAAACTCTAAATATGAATATTATGATGGCTTTTTGAAGTGAAGGGAATAATATATATTGTGACTATACATTACGAAGAGAACAGTCTGATTAAAGACAGTTTCAGCTTTAAAAGATGATGCCAAACTGTTCCAAAAGTAACTATACCAATGTATGCTCTTTTTAGCAGTGTAAGAGGCTACTGCTGCCCCATTCTTACAATACCTCATACTGTCAGTTTTTAAATTCTAGCTGTTTTGGAGAATATGGGGTAGCAACCTATTTTAGTTTAGTGTTTTCTTAATTATTAATGAGTTTAGAATCTTTTCATATGTTCAATGAACTTTTGGATTTCTCTCAAGAAGTACATATTTTTTTCTGTAAGGGCTCATGGGATATGAGCCACTTAAAAATTATATATGAAAAAATATCTTCTGTCACTCACTAGTTCTCTCTCAATGATATTTTTAAATAAACAGACATTTCCAATCAGTATGGTGAAATTTATCATTCTTTTTCTTTTAGCTTTAGTATGAAAGCCTAATTATTAAAATCTTTTTATACCAAGATCATAAATATGACCATCTACATTTTTTTCACTTAGTGTTATTGCTCTTGTCTTGCACTTTAAATCAACAACTGATATGGAATTAATTTAAAAAAATTTTTTTAGCTGTACATGGACATAATACCTTTATTTTTATGTGGTGCTTCACACATGGAAGGCAAGCACTCTACCACTGAGCCACAACCCCAGCCCCTGGAATTAATTTTTTGAGTGGCATAACATTGCAGTCAAGTTTCCTATAATTCTTTTATAACTTTTATCATAGAGCAAGTTTTTATATTATAATTTCTAAATCTATCTAATTTTGGACTCTATACTAACTATTCCACTGATGTGTCTTACCTAGAGCTATCTTAATTAATGGGACTTTGTATAAGTCTTGATATACAACAGGGCAAGCTCTACCTCGTCTTGTTTGATCTTGGTCCTTTATATTTCCCTGTAAATTTTTAGAGTAAGATTATTAACTCACATATACATACATACTTGGAATTGATTGGAACTATAATAAATCTATAGCTCACTTTGGGGAGTACTAATATTAATACATTTCTTCCTATGCATGAATATAACATATGCCTCCAATTATTTCAGGATTTTTAAATGTCTCTCAATGTTTTATAAGTTTTCTGAAAAGAAAGCTTACACATCCTTAGATTTATATGTACATGATTTTTTATTATACTGAAAATGGTATGTTTTTTCATTTTATTTTCTTTATTGTATATACAGAAAATAAATCTCTGAATATTGGTCCTATATTCAGAGGCCTTTCTAATATCTAATTATTTTGGATTTTAAAAGTATATGCAATCATATCATAAATAGTAACAGTTTATTCCTCCTTTTCAAGTATCTTACATCTTTTCTTTCTTTTTCCTGCCTCCTCATACTAGAGAACTTTTAATACATACTAACTAGAACTTTTAATACAATGTGAAGTAACATCAAACATATTTGTCTTTTTCCTGAACTCAAAGGAAAAGGCTTCAACATTCACAAGAGTAGGGTTTTTGTTACATTGTGCTTTTTTTTTTGAGGGGGGAGGGAGTACCAGGATTAACTTGGGGCAGTTGACCACTGAGCCACATCCCCAGCCCTCTTTTATGTAGACACAGGGTCTCACTGAGTTGCTTAGCACCTCACCATTACTAAGGCTGGTTTTGAACTCTTGATCCTACTGCCTCAGCTTCCCAAGCCACTGGGATTACAGGCATGTACTGCCTGTTAAGTTGTTTTGTAGACACCATTTAATAGATTAAAGAAGTTCCTTTCTTAGCAAAGTTTAAAAGATTTTTAAAATTATGAATGATGTTGATTTTACCAAATGTTTTTCCTACATTTATGATGATGATCATATGACTCTCTTATTCTGTTAATGTAATGAACTATATTGATGTTTTTCTTTTGTTGTTAAACAACTTTGCATCCTTGCAATACCAAACTTACGTAACCTTACTGAATTTTTGTCTGCTGGTTCTATCAGAGAGATATGTTAAGATCTCCTATGATGACAGTAAATTTGTTAAATTCTTGGTATGATTTATTATTTTGAGACTACGGTATTAGGTACATTTAACATTATGAAGTTTTCTTATTATCACTAATAATATGGTCCTTTGCATAAAAGTCTACTCTGATATTAACATAGCTATACCAGTTTTCTTCTGGTTTGTGTTTGAATCATATAGCTTTCCCATTCGTTTCCATTTTCCTTTATCTTTTTGTTTTAGACCTATCTCTTTTTTTAATATTTGTTTTTTTTTTAGTTTTAGGTTGACATAATATCTTTATTTTATTTTTATGTGGTGCTGAGAATCAAACCCAGTGCCTCACGCATGCTAGGTGAGTGTGCTACAACTTGAGCCACATCCCCAGCCCCTAGACCTGTCTCTTGATAGACAGAGTTAGGTGTTTCTTTTTCATTTACTTTTAACTCAGATTAATAACTTTAAACACTTATTTGTATGATGCCAATAATATTCCTGCTGCCCAGGATACTCTTCATCCACAGGCTGTTTTTCCCCTACTGTTGAGAGCCACAGCCGAAGGGGCCCCAGCAAACTTCCAGCTGCCAGTTGATGATTGGCTCACAGCCGCCCCAGCAAACTTCTAGCTGCCAACTGATTGGCTCCTCTACCATGATGCTCATTGGGCTGTTTCCCCCGCCCTTTCAGACCACGGAGATGCTCATTGGGGGACATTTTTTGGCTCTGCCCACCAACCCAGCCAATCAGCCTCAAGAGCAGGAGGAGTGGGGGAGGTAGAGAGGCTTGTGGGAAGCCCGTGGTGGCAGTTGGGCTCTGAAGGTTTTCCTGAGGAGCTGTGTAGTTTGTTGTGTGTGTTCTAAAAATAAAGTTCGTTTCTTTTGACAAGTGGCTCCTGAATTGTGCCCAGCCAGACTGCGGCACCCTACTCCTACTTTTCTTACAATTTCAGCTAAGATGAGGGCATTCCTTGATCCTCTAGCCCTGACCAGATGTGGTCCCTCTTTTAAAATTCTCTCATACCAATCTATCATTTTTCATTAAAACACTTGTCTCAGTTTGTATTTAAACATATCCATGATTGATTTGTCTCCTTTATTAATCAAAATACAAGGTTTTTAAAAAAATGTTTTTTAGTTGTTATTGGTCACAGTACCCTTGTTTTATTTATTTATTTTTATGTGGTGCTGAGAATTGAATCCAGTGTCTCACATGTGCTAGGCAAGTGCTCTACCACTGAGCTACAACTCCAGTGCCCAAAGGCAGGTTTTGTGTAGTTTTTTTTCTCACAATATATTGGATACCTAGTATATGCTTGGCACATTAAAAAAAAAAAAAAAAAAAAAGTTCAACATGTATTTATTAACTAAAAAAAAAAAAAACACTTAACTATAATTCAAACTTCTCTTACTAAGCTATAGATTGCCTATGCAATTGCTTCCTGGACATTCGTACTTTCTGGACATCCATATGTTCCATAAGACATATCAAATTCAGCATGTCCAAAATTAAACTCCCTATATTTCCTTTTCAAATCTAGGCATCACCTTTAATTCTGCCCTACCTGCTAGAGTCCCTATCTATATCCAATAAGAGATCAGCCTTACTAATTCTGTCTCATTAACATATCTCACATTCTGACCTTCCTTTTCAATACTACTTATGACATCTTTAATTCAAACCCTCACTTGGTTGGACTACACTAGCCTATAAGTTTCTCCTGCCATTCCATGTATATCACCATTCCCACCAATCCATCCTTTGCCTCAGCTTAAGAATACTATCAAAATCTTAAGTTTGGTAATGTCCTTCTGCAAAAATAAACCATTCCATGGTTTCTCTTTGTCATAACAAAGTCCAAACATGATATACAAGATTCTTCAGAATTGAGTCCCCACTTCTTCCTCTAGCCTCATTTCTCATTATACTCCTACCTTTAACCACTCTTTACAGTCCTGCCTTTTCTCATGCTTCTCTCTGCAGAGGTCTCTCCCTTTCTTATTCTCAACAAAGAGCACTTAATTGTTTCACACTAGACTCAAGCATCTGAAGCCTAACTGAATCCTCTAGGCAGATGTGGCAATCTACTTTTTGGTGCCCTCAACACAGATCCACATTTGCATCTACCTCAGTTCTCTCAATTACACTGTACTTATTTGTTTACATATCTATGCTTAAGTGATAGACCCTATAGGGCAAAACCTTGCCTTATTCAGCTTGTATATCCAAGATCTAAAAAACAGGAGATAATTGATAAGATAAATATGTAAGTAAAAGAGAAAACAAAACCATGAAATATAAAGAGACACACACACACAGAGGAAAAAAAAAAAAAAAAACTTTAGGTAACTGAGGAGTACACACATACACTTTTCTAAAGCAACTACTTAATCATGGTTTAAGGAATTACTTGCTTTATTTGTATAGAAAAAGGAATATAGTTGAGAAAATTGACACCTTACAATTGCATTGAAGAATCATAGGCTTGCTTATTTCACTCATAAGAGAAAGTTTGAATAATATCTTATTCATTTCTGCATCTTTAGGGTCTATCTCAGAGTTAAATTACCATAGTCTAAAGTATTATTCCAATCTCAAAAGAAAAATGAATTTTGTTGGGACTAAAACAGTGCCTTTAGGCACAATGCAAAAGCTTTCTGGAGAGAAAAGTCTTTCCTCATCTTTTCCTTTTATTTCAGTTATAATACCATATTCATTTTCATATTTTTCTATCCTAACTCAAAAACCGTAGTGGAAAAATGTTAAATAAAACAAAAAATTTAAATAAAATGTAACAACTTCATCTTCTAAATCCTGAAAAAACCTGATCATTTGTCACATTAAGAGTAAAAATTAAATCCTAAATTTAAAGGTATAAATTAATTATCAAGTAAATATAAGATCAAATTTATTTTAGTACTTTTTAATACTGCAGATAATACATTTTGTTTAAAAGCAATTTAAAAATTACATAGAAAAAAGTGCACCGATCACCTATAATTTAACATCTTTTAGTCTATCAATGCCTAACTTGCTTACTCAGGAGAAATTTGTTTATCTATAAGAAAGCTAAAATATATCATGCTAATATATAAAATAATTTTTGAAATGATTAATCTGTTCCTTACGGTGATGGTTAAAGATACCTACCACAGCAACCAAAAATTTCTCAATTAATTTATAACTCATTTGGTTCTAAAAGTAATTGAGTTCACTGGAGATATAAAAAGCTAAACCAATTCTCAGGTTCTGTCATGTATTTTCAGCAACTAAACTGTTAATTACTAAAGCAAAATTCAAGAGATTGTTAGTATATGTAAAAAGAATATCTCATGTAAAAGAGATTTTTAGAATTAATTTTTAGGATACAAAATTTCAGCTATAATCTCTACATTTTTAATCAGAATAACTTTTCATGGGTAAAACTTTAATTCCTAATACAGATTTTAAAATTAAAAATAAATTGGCTACAATAGTGTTTAAGACTTCATGTTCATTAAATTAGTAAATTGAAAGTCCTCTTTTAGGAGAACAAGGAAAATGAAACTACTAAAATCTACCCACAGCATTCTAAATTAAAACTTTATTTTGGTGACTATTGCTAATATCAACAATTTGTTTTTTAAGTTATTTTAAGAATGCCTTCTGTTGAGCCAAAATGAGGCATATATATGTATAAAAGTATACGGGCTGGGGTTGTGGCTCAGCAGTAGAGCGCTCCCCTCGAATGTGCAAGACCCTGGGTTCGATCCTTAGAACCACATAAAAATAAATAAAATAAAGTTATTGTGTCCAACTACAACTAAAAACTAACTAAATAAATAAAAGTATAAAGCAATACGTAAGTGCTAAAAATATCTCAGGATCAGACATTATAATGATGTTACAACTTTAGAAAAAACAAGTTATCAAATTCTCATTTTCAGAACCCCCAAATATTACCTGTAAAATTTATTTTAAAATTTTAAAGGATTCCTTATGGTTACTAATGTTAACAAAAATAAAATGCCAGAAAATTATTATAGTTAATCACTGCTTTATGGAGTACATAAGAAATTCATGTATAATTAAAAAAGAAGTTTAAAAAATTATTTTATTATGTCATTAATGAAAGACAAGTGATGACAAGCGACTAATTCTTTAAACTAAAGTCAATGAAATAGTCTACGCTCATTTAAGGGTATTTCTGAATTTTAAAGGCGACAGTGATATTAAATTTAAAAATTTATGTGAAATCACAGAAATATAATATTGAATTTTCATGACAGTATTAAATTCAAAGTAAATGATTCAATTATATGATTGAGAGAACCATTTAGTATAAAATAACTATTCAAATACAAACTAATTTCAATATTTTAAATACTTCTAAGAATTTTTGAGAGTAAATACATTTTAAGAAATGAATGACCTTCCCGCAATTAGAAGCAGCTTAATTATGCTTAACAGAACAATTAAAAAATTTTGGGCATCTGAATATTTAAATGAAATATTTAATATTTAATATTTAAACGAATATTTAATATTTAAATGAAATAATTTCATTAATCTACAATCAAATGACAAAATGATGTATCATTCTGACAGACAACTGATTAAAGTAATATAAAAAGCTTTAAAAGAATACATGAAATAAGAAAGAACTCCATATTAACAAATAGACTAAATCTATTTTTAAAACAATAATATAAAATCATAGGTCTTTGAACAGTATTATAAATATATTTTAAAAGATATTGTTCTAAAGTATATCAAAACAGAATTTTATAACTTAACTTCCCTCTAAATCTATAACATACATGTTCCAAACTTTTATTATTGTGGATAAGTAACTGAACTTACCAGTGAAATACCAGAAGCTTATGTAATACAACCTCGGGAAAAATACAAATTTCCCCTTCACAGGAAGCAGTAAACTTTAAAACTACTTACTATTCATGATTCTTTAAAATTCTTTACACAGGAGATGACAAAGTCAACTGAAGTACTTGCAGGTCTAAAGAATTATTAATCATGCTGAATACCTCCAGTAAGTTGATTGCTTTGATATGCTGGGGCCTTTGCTTAAAGAACCTGTCCTAAGAACAGTGCTATTGTTACAAACAATAAATAGATCATTACATTTTGCATGGCAAGCCTCGAGAGCAAAGTGTTAAATTTTGATAGGCTGAGGTTAAAACGAACACACTGATATATAAACTTAAGTAAAAGAAAATGAAATAAACTACATACTCAGAAATTCATGACACTGAAAATGCTGACAGATTTAAGAAAACTGGATGCTCATAAAATAATAAATAGTATTAGATACTTAGAGTGGAAATGAGACTCAATATAAGGAAGTTGTACTAAGATCCACTAGGTTAGTAGTTTATTATATGATTCCATGTACTCTCAAAGAAAATATGTATTTCTTTCAAGTTAATGCACCCACTACTGAAACCTGACAAGTTCATTATGTAAGCATAATACTGCATCAAGATTATTTTAAGAGATGTTAATCTGAAATCTGTAATATCTACACCACAAATTCAGAATTAAATCATTTTATCATTAAATCATTTCCCCAAATTGAGAAAGGCTTTGTGAGTTTGAAGAACTGGCAGATAAAAGAGCAGGCCAATGTGTATGAAGTGCAGTGAGAAGACTGCAAGGCTAGTAAGGGGTCAGATTAAGTAGGATCTGGAAGGTCATACTGCAGATTTTCAATGTTATCCTAATGGGCAGTCTTTGAAGGATTTTTAAAGCCAGGCAGTCCCAAGATCAGGAATGACAGTTCATTCTCTCTATGGAAACCTGGGTAGTGGGGGATGGCAGACTAGAAGGAGGTAGACTGGTTAGTAATCCAGGTAACAGTGATGGTAGTCACTAGGACTTGATAATACAAAAGTATGTCAATTGAAGATATATCCTATAAGTAGAGGGAAACAGGATGATGATTGATTAGATGTGAGTGAGGCCCAGTTCTTGGCATAAGAAACTTTCTAGAGATAGCTAATTGAGATGATGGAAAAAGTGAGACGGTAATTAATGGTATTTGGAGCATGTGATAGTAGAATAATGATGAGTTTTAAAGCCAAAATCAATTGGGAAGGCAAAACTATATTTAGTAGTTTTATTTCCTTTACTTCCCTTTCATTTTTTCCTTATATTTCATGATTCTAGGCCCATTTAACTCTTTTGTCTCTACATTGTTCCTATTTTCTACACCTTGTAACTTGAGTCCACTAGACTTCTAGACAACACAGCCAGGGTGAATACAATATTCCTAGAATTCACCTTCAATGCCACCTCAACCTATATGACATGTCTAGTAACGTCATCTTTCTGTAGGAAACAGCATGGCAGAATACTATTTGCATTACTAACAATTTCTCCAATGTTTAACTATAGCTTTCTCTTCACTTATATGTGAAGAAAATTCAATGAAATAGTGAAAACATAATAGATGGTGACCATGTCAATAGCAATACCTATACTATTCTGTGAAACTACTCATCCACAATGGCACAAATTTCATTTATCTTTTGTTGAAATTTAGTATCTAAAGTAGAGACTTCAAAGACTTCCTTGAATATCTACTAGTGCAGTGACACACAGTATAGGGAAACTTTTAATGTTTATATATTTATAAAAATCTTTCAAGATTTCTGTATTTACCTAAATTGTTTTTAATAGGTTAATTAAAAGTATACAAATATAAAACCAGTATAAAATCCTTGTAACCCTTATATAACCATAAAACCAAAATAAATACAACAAAACTGCAAAACCAACAAAATTCAAAATAGTAGCATTTAGTTAATATGAGGAAATTTTTTTCCTCTAAATGATTGTTTGCTATATGAATCTTGTACTACTTTGAAAATCTGCTTTACTGTGTTCATACCTGTCCCGCTATATTTAATCATAGCTTTTTCTCTGCTTGAAGAAATTTTACTCCTACATTACCTGGCTGACACTAGTTAGGCTTACTATGTGCAAATACAACTATTATATAGCAAAATGCTTGTACATAGTCAGTAGACTGAAACAATTCAAGTTATACTATTTGACACCAGAGCTATGCTAAACATAAACAAAAACAGATACAGAAACAAATACTAAGATTACTTGACAGACAAACTTTTGAAAGAATAGAAATCCTTCAAAAATCAAAATTAAATTTTCACAGAAAACTCACAAACAGGAATGGAGCTGTAGCTCAGGTGGCAGAGCGTTTGCCTAGCATGCATGAGGCACTGGGTTCGATCCTCAGTACCACATAAAAATAAGTAAAATAAAAGCATTCTGTTCACCTACAATTACAAAAAAAAAAAACAAAAAAACAAAAACAAAAAAACCCTCACAAACATCCAACTATATGCTCAGGATGAGAACTATTCTAGGCCTAGCTAAAGACATGACTCAAAGGAGGAGAAATGTATTGCTGAAGAGGTAGGGCTAGGAGTAGAACCTTTTTTTCCCCCCTTATTCACATTCTATTGCTTCTTTCATTTTAAGCTGAATTTATACAATGTACA
This sequence comes from Marmota flaviventris, assembly GCF_047511675.1. Taxonomy (NCBI): domain Eukaryota; kingdom Metazoa; phylum Chordata; class Mammalia; order Rodentia; family Sciuridae; genus Marmota; species Marmota flaviventris. The sequence goes on along the minus strand of NC_092503.1, from coordinate 53,423,349 downwards.
CTTTTTGAAAACATTTTAATAGCTAATTATTCAGGGAATGAGCAAAATTTCACTGAAGAGAAAAAACACAATTATTCTTTTCATCAACTAAAACAGAGGAACATGTATTTTTTAAAAGTAGCAATGTACATCAGTATGCATCATAGATGAGAACAAGCCCACCCACAGACTCCTTCTACACATGATTTTTGCCAAGAAATGGGAAAATTTATACCTCCTCCTATCCACTGGTCTTTTTCTCATCCTCAGGCTAGGCATCCACTTTTCAGTGGATATATATTTCCAAATATTGGCTGGTTGTCCCTTTCTCATACCTCTAATGGGGGTGGGGGGAACACCTCAAAAATCAACAAGCCCTAAAGTTATATTTTTCCCAGCAAAAAACTGGCTCTTTATTTCTTATATTAGCTAACAGTTCTATCAAACAATAGCCAAGTCAGAAATAATGTAATCTTTTTTTTCTTCCAACTTTCAATTGTACAAAAAGATCCATTAAATAAGTTCCTAGGAGAAGAACGGTAGGCATCAAACTATTGATATATGCCTTCACATTTTTGAAAATGGTTGACAAATACTCATTCAAAATTGTTCTACAAATTTATATTTTCCATCCTCAGAAGAATGCAGGGAGGGGCTAGGATTGTGGCTCAGTGGTAGAGCGCTCACCTAGCATGTTTGAGGCCCTGGGTTCGATCCTCAGCACCACATAAAAATAAATAAATTAAAGGTATTGTGTCCAACTATAATTAAAAAATAAATTTAAAAAAAAGCATGCAGGGAAACCACTTTTTAATCTCTGAATTATAGGTCTGTGAGATGTGCCATAATTTATTTAACATTTCCCTAATGCTGGACATTTTCTTGATTTTCAGTTTTTTACTATAATAAATATTAGAATAAGCTTTCATTATATAAACCTGTGCCCAAGTTTCTGGTCACTCTTCTTAGAATATAAAAAACTCAAGGCTTCTGAAACATTTCCAAATTACTTCCCTAAGAGTACACAATTTTGATTCTCCCTGATTTCTCGGCTCTATGAAACTCTGGAAAATTAACTTCTCTGTGCATCAATTTCCTCACCTTTGAAACAAGGATAATAATCACCACCTACTTTAAGTGGGTTGTGGGGTTTTTTTGTTTTTGTTTTTGTTTTGGTACCTGGGATTGAACTCGTGGGCACTCAGCCACATCCCCATCACTATTCTGTATTTTATTTAGAGACAGGGTCTGAGCTGCTTAGCGCTTTGCAGTTGCTGAGGCTAGGGCTAAACTCATGATCTGCCTGCCTCAGCTTCCCAAGCTGCTGAGATTATAGGCGTGTGCCACTGCCCAGCTTCAAGTGGTTTAATGTGAAGATTAAAATGGTTAATACATGTATAGCTTTTAGAAAAATCCCAGATACGCAGGAGGTACACAATAAATACTGCAGCTATTATAATTTATCACCAACACTGAACATTAGGAGATAAAACTGGTAGAACTCAGACTCACCTTAAAGTGGGAACAATGTTTGGAAGCAGCATTTGGGAACAAAGATCTTTTCCAAAATAAATATATGAGGGATGCAGATAACATATGTAATAATAATATATGTGGCACAGTTAACACATAAGAGGGTATATATGAAACTAATTTTAGGTCAGGTTGTAGACAAGGAGATGGGAAGTTTAAGCTTGGAGAAAAGAATGAAATAATTACATGTAGGGATGTTTACAGGTTATAGAAGCAGAAACTCTCTGGAACACAGTGGAAGGAAGTAAAGAAATGAGTCAAATGAGGAGTGTTGAAAGCACTGTGAATTTGTGAGTTAGAAGATTAAAAAAAAAAAAGATTATCCTGCCACTTGACTGAAATTAACTGATATGAGGCATAATAGAATTATTTCTAGGTCTTTTGAAAGCATATGGACACTATCTTCAGTTTACTTTTTTTTTTTAACCCCTGTTTTATTTATTTATGTATTTTTAATGTGGTGCTAAGGATAGAACCCAGTGCCTCACACGTGCTAGGTAAGCATTCTACCACTGAGCCACAACCCCAGCCCCTCTTCAGTTTATCTGATAGTCTGAGAATGCATGCTATGGTACAAAGAAATAAGTATTCTTTGTACTTTACTGCATGTGAACAATACAACTAATTATTGGCCCTGTAGGGATTGTGATCTTAGTTGTGATCTCCAATTCAGTATTTCCTTCACTATAACTACTGACATTTACTCCTCAATCTTATTTCTGAATTTGCTAATTAATTACTTGGAATATACAATCATTTAAATTTGGTTTTGTAATTCCTTAATTTTATTCACTGATTGCTACAAAGAAGCTCATTTGCTATTTTCCTGCCCACTCATAAGTCTTCTTAGATCACATAATTTGTCATCTTGGCATTTCACTACACAGAAGAGTGTTTTGTTATTTCAAACCTGGGCATTTTAATGCGTACTTTTCCTTCCTGAACATTTCAAAATATAAAATAAAAGCAGTGCCAATATTAATTTTTATTGTTAATAGTTTTCAATTCAGAAAAGACAACCATTTTTAAGACTAGAGGAGACATTAAAAACTAAATGATTCATCTCTTATTTTGTAGCTAAGCAAACTTACTTGATAAAGTTAAGAAACCTTTTTAAATTCACAAGATTAACAGCAGATCTGAGACCAGATTTTAGGTTTGCAGATTTAAATCTACTACTTGCTCAATTCTTTATTTGTTATTATTTTTAAATCCATTTTATATTCTTAACAAATCAGCCTACCAAATTTCACAATCTCCTAAAAGACTTTCCAATATATTCTGAACTACAAATAAGGTTTCCCAAATCCCAAATGACTACTTTCTTCAATAATAATTTGCAGATTACATGCTAGCCTTAAAACACATACAATGAAGAAGATATAAAAAAGTAAAATAGCTTCATCACCCAGAAGCTTACAAAATAATAAGCAAACATATGCACCAAAAATTTAGAAACAATGAAAATTTAGTATTTTAAGTCTAAAATAGGGTAATACTATTAAGTAAGCAGAGAAAATAAAATCAAAACAACCTAAAGAGATTACAGAGCAAAATACTAACACAGACCTGTTCTATCTAATACAGTAAATATTAGATGTGTATGACTAAATTAAAACTTGAAAAGTCCCCTTTTTCTGCTGTTTGGCAGAATCACAGCCTTTGGATCAGAAGTCTCCTGAGTTTCTCCTTTGCTAGCAAAGAAATAAACCTTCTTTTTCCTTTTTCTCAAAAAAAAAAAAAAAAAAAAAAAACCAAAACAAAAAAAAAACACCTTAAAAGTAATTTAAAAATTAGTTCCTTAGTCATATTAACCACACTTCAAGTTCTCAAAAACCACATGTGGCTTTTGGCTACCATAGTGAACAGGGTAGTTACAGAACACTATCATCACTGCAGAAAGTTGTACTGGATAGCATGATTTTAAGATGACACCATGATCCTCAGTCCCTAATGCTACTCCTATAATGAATAAACTGTCAGGGACTGAGGATATTTTAAGAATGAAAGGAAACATGTGCCTAATGGCATACAACCAATCCTAGTGGTTTGAGAGGCTGAAGCAGAAGGATCAGGAGATCAAAGCCAGCCTCAGCAATTCAGTGGGGCCATGAGCATTCGGTGAGACCCTTTTCTTTAAATAAAATATAAAAAAGGGCTAAGGATGTGGCTCAGTGGTTAAGTCCCTCTGGGTTCAATCCCCAGTATCTCCTCCATCACCAAAGGGAAAAATAGGTAGAGGTAGGAATAAAAGATAAACAAAAGTTCCTTTCAAGCAAGTTTTCTTATTTTTCCTCTACCTATTTTTCACTGAAGACTGTGAACTTTGATGTTCAATGAAAAACAAATAATTCTCTTAAAAAAAGAGTAAAAGATGACAAACATTTGATCTTAAAAAAGAGATTTAGTGCACATTATGAGGTAACTAAATCATAGGGTATATAAACACAAACATATGTACAAGTTTTGTAAATATTGCCAGTTTTTCTAAGCACTTATATCCTTACCAGCGACTTAGGAGAGTTTCATAATGAAAGTTACAGTTGTTTGATATCCTTGGTAACATGTGGCATTGTACATTAATAATCTTGTCATTCTCCTAAAGTTTTATCTAATCAATCAGAGCTTTTAAATTTCTAAAATCTTTGGCCATTAAATAATAATTATAATAAAATATATAATTCTTGATTAATCATTTCTGGAAAATAAATAAAGAGTTGATAAAACTTTTTAAATGCCATAAACACAGTATTCCCTGCATTCTGTAAATTAAGAATTCTATAAAATTGGCTGGGCATAGTGGTCCACACCTATAATCTTGGCAATTTGGGAGGCTAAGACAGAAGAATCACAAATTCAAGGCCAGCCTCAGCAACTTAGCAAGACCCTGTTTCAAAATAAAAATTAAAGGGACTGAGGTATTAGTGGGCAAAGCACCCCTGGATTTGATCCCTAGCAAAAAGGAAAAAAATAAAAAAACCTTGAGAATTTCAAGATTGGTCTGAACAATAATAGGATCAACAAAATGCATACCTGCACTAAATCATCTATTGTAAAAGTTTAAAAAATAAATAGGGATTTTTAAATATTAAATTTATGTTCACAGATATACATTAAGTCACAGTATGCATAATCACAACTTTGAGTCAAGAATTTAAAGAACAAAATCATCTCTGTGACTTTTAGCTACATCCTCACCTTTCTATTGTTCATTCTCATCACAGATAAAAGAAAATACAAACATAGAAAGGATACTAGGCATATTATTATCTTAAGTTTTATACCATGATTTGGCCACGGAAATGTGGTGCTGAATCAAATTGGTGAAAATGATCAACTTGAGTCTCACAACCATCCCTCTGAAAACAAAGATTATCATATCTTTTTGTCCTGTTTTTTTTTTAAATATATACTTTATTGATATAACACTGAAGCACAATGTAAGTCATTTGGTAGGCAAAATTTTAAAATGTCCCTGTGATCTCCAGCCCCTAGTGCTACTCCTATGATTATGTTATATTACAAGTTAAGAGCAATTAATAGTTTCAAATCAGTTCACCTTAAAATAGGGAGATTATCTAATGGGGCATAACAAAATCTATTACATACATGCTTTAAAAGCAGTGTTTTCTCTTGCTTGAAGTAGAAGAAGAAGTCAAAGATTTGAAGCATTAGGGAGATTCAGGATACCGGCTGCTGGCTGAACTATAATGGTTCCACTTGGAAAGGACCTCAAAGTGGATCTGGTTGCTAAAAGCAACCTTTGGCTAACACTTGAGGGAAGAAAAGGAACCTCAACCATAAGCCTATAAGCTGATTCCCCCCTTCTCAGTCTACAGAAATAAATGCAGTTCACTCAATGCTGTGATTCTAGACTTGTGAGTTCCTAAGCAGAGAATCCAGCCAAGGGCACTGAGACTTCTGACCTATAAAACTAAGATAATTAACAGGGGTGTTTAAAAACTATGGCTAAATTTGTGGTCATTCATTAAGCAGCACTAGAAAATTAGTACATTGCACATACTTGTGTACAGTTGATCATAATTAAAAACAGTTTTAACAGAGTTTAATACTGTGAAATCACAAACATTCCCCAAATTTTATTTCCTTTTGAAAGATCTCCCTTTACTCATGTCCCCAAGTATCACCGACCTGCCTTCCGTCATTATAGCTTCTCCCGAAATTTACTTTTGGAGCTCAGAAAAATTCCTCTCGTTTTTCACTCCAAGGTTACCCTCAATACTTCCCTTCCTAAAAGCAATCTTAGTGTATATTTGCATATTTAAATTAGATAATTCATTTTAACAAAAATTTTAAATATTCCATTAGATTTAATGAAATATTTATAAATCAAGCTTATGAAATCAAGTCTTATAAAAAATTTTAGATAAAATGAGATTCTACAAACTCTCTCAATGAAAGTAGCAAAGACAATAGACTGAGGAGAGACCTGTTTCTTTTCGTAAAATTTATTTTTTTCTGACAATATTTTTCAATGTGCTTTATAGTTGTCTATATTTCTAATATAACATCAAACAGATCACATTGATGGGAATGAAAGGTCCTAAAAAATGAACACTCCATGTGCTAAAGTACTTAATGTCTATATATATGAACACAGGACATAAAAACAGCTTTTAGTATTGAAGCCGAAGAAAATAATTAATCAATTTCTTTTAGAAAAGAATGCTAAAGACAATATCAAAAATATACTGATAGAATTTGCCCAGTGTAGTAACTATGCATTATAAAAAACTGCATTTAAATAAATATATAAATAGAAAGTTAAAAAAAAACTTCACTTAATTTTCATGTAGAAGCAATGAGGATAAAAATTAAAGAGTGTTTTGTTCCAAGTTATCCATTAGTCACTATTCAAATAACAAACACTTTCTTCTGATTAACTACTCAAATGCTACATATATCAATGACAAATAAATATGACATCTTTATATATATATGATATATACATTTATGAAAGATGATACATATTTGTGATAAATGATAAATATCTAAACATATCTCCACCAAAGGTAGATGTAATTTACTATAAACAGAGGCAATCAAGCATTTTATAAATTTATAAATGTTGCAAGAAAAGATCCTCTTCTTCTATCTCAAAGATGTCAAAAGATTTTTTCAGTTATTGCTTCTAACTTAGCTAAGCTAGGAAAAAACAAAAACAAAACACAGAATTTGGATAAAAATTTAAATGCAAAAAAAACTAAAGAGACCCAAAGCTTGAATCTCATGTAAATTTGTCCTTGGTGAAAGTCAGGCATATGTAAAAAAAATTCTGCAAAGAACATCCTAATATCTAATAAGGAATAAAAGGACATAATATGCTGCAATTACAAATGGGTAGTATAGTAGGTAGTATACTAGGTAGTATCGATGAAACAGATAGTTCTCACCTTCATGATAGATGACTTCTTGCCAAGATACTCAAAAACTATCAACTGGGCAAAAGACTCTACAAATTCCCAATTAGATCTAATTCTCAACTTCACCTTTAGTGAGATCAACATAATTGATTCAATCTAAAGCTCTTCTTCAACATTTGTATTCAATATATTATCACAATGAATATTTAAATATTCTTTGTATCTGATATTAGGTCAAACTGGAACAAAAACTAAGAGGGCAAATTTGATTAAACTCTTTTGTCATTACTGTTTCCTGGTTTGGAATCAGGTTGAGAGTTCTAATAAAACAAATATAGACCAAAAGACTAAGTGATGAGGTAACATTTAAGCTGGATATAAGAAAACTTTTAATATTACACATGTCCAAAAAGAAATATGTTGCTTCTGAAGGGGATGCTTTTAGAAGATGAGAAGTTGGACTACATTATTTCTAAGATGTCTTCTTGTTTAAAATCTCCTGTAATATAAAAGGGAAATTTTAGAGGATGAATAGAGAAACCCTCACCTGAATTTCACTGACTCCCAAGATAAAGTAAGTGAACAATTCCCTCAGATGGGTTATTTGACTCACCTCAGCTAAATTTCTTAAAATGATCTAATTCATGTTGGAGTTAATCATGAAAATTATAACCAGTTATTTTTCTCTTGAGAAAGGATATCTTTCCTCGTCAAGCCAATTCATTCTTCAATGTCCTGAACAAATTCTTCCTGAACAAATCATTAAAACTTTCTCAATATACCTAGTTCACGAGTTATTATTTACTTAACCTAATTTATAGTTCTGTTCTCTATGCCACTTATTATTACTGCTAACCAAATAAAGACTTACTGCCTTATAACCTTTCTCAAATTGTTTCTTACATTATTTCAATTTTCCAAGCTTATGTTTTATCTATTCAGTTACAAAATAAGCTCCCTAAAGATAGTGATCATATCTAAGTATTTCTTTTTATGTCCTATAGCAACTAATAGCATTTTGACTATTCAATAAGAACAGGAAATTACAGATTACTTTAAAAACTGGAAAATAAAAATTTGGTAGAAGAAAGCACAGATAAAGAGAAAAGGGCATATAAGTAATAATTATGTACAGGTTAGTAGTAGAGTCAACCTTGCATTTAAAAGAGGAGTTGGGGAAGGAGGGAGGGAGAGAGGGAGAGGGAGGGAAAGAGGAAGACAGGAGGGAGAGGGGGGACTGTATTATGTTGTCTGTTGAGTTGAAGAAAGCAGAATTCTAACCAAGTTCCATGCGATCCTGTCACATCATTTGGTAAAGAACATAGTAAAACTGAGAACAACTGATGGGGGGTAACTATAAGATACTTCCAGATTCTGAGAAATGTTATTGGTGAATTGGAATGACATTACAAGATTCTTTCCATATCTTTATTCCATCTTTTGGCACTTAATAGGCGTCTTCAGGTATCAACTCCCACCAACACCAGAGGGTATTTGGTTAAGCCTAATATTGGGCCATGAGCAGCAAATTGACTAAGTGATATTACTCATAAAACCACAATCACTTTGGGGAAAACTTATTTCTCTAAATGGTTCTAAAATAACCATGGCTTCAGCAATTTTTTACTTGTATTTAGTATTATAATGATAATCTTCAAGAATACCATCTTGAATATTTTATTTAGTTAGAATACTATCTAAATTTCTAATATTTATGAGAAAATTGTATTTGAAATTAAATGTTATACTGGTTTAAAACAGTATAAATATAGTAATAAATAGTAACAGTAAAAAATAGTAATATAGTAAGAATAGTTGATTCAAAATCAAGTGTCTAGTGAAAATTATGAACATAGAAAGAATAAATGTTACCTAATTACAGGGCAAAGTAATCAAAAAACTGGATATAGGACCTTTCGGGGTGGGGCAATTATATTTTACAACTCATGAATTGATGAGAATTTGGACTTAAGACTGCTGCAAGTTGGAAAGAAGGGGAAAAAAAAATCATTAGATACAGAAAAGGAAGACTTGAGCCTGAAACACTAGTGCAACCTTTATAAAAAATGGAGAAAGTAGAGAAATTAGTTTCAAATTTATTTTAACAACCATTTAACATTCTGTCACCACACACTTTATTTTTAAAAGCAGACGTTTTCAAGACTATTCTACTTTTATTAATACATAACTTCTGAAGTAGAAGTTTTAAGTAATTTTAAAATAATACCTGCTATCTGGAGTTGCTATTGAGATAGAGTACTTTTTAATTTTATCTTGAAGATTCTGTATTTTTTTTCAGTCACAGCTATCATAAATAGCTGTTTTAACATGTTGATTTCTCCAATTTTGAATAAAAATGAGAATTAAAAGTCTAATATTATTTCTTTTTCCTCATACTCAACAAAGTTTTTTTAACTTTTAGTAATAAAATAGATGAGGGCCTAAGGAGTAATTTATGCTTAATCAATTATTTTTAGTTACAATAGAAAACTGGAAGATCAATATAGTAAAATCATAATTAATAATATTCTACCAATTATGAATTTGAAACTATCTAGAGGAGATAGATGGAATTTGTGCTTAACTGGAAGTTTAAAATATGTATTGCTTGGAAAATCTTTTGCTATTACTATTAACGAATTATCTGACTAAAAAACCATTAGCTCTAAAAATCAAAGCTCCAAAAAATCAAAGAATCCTTTCACTGAGTCTTTTGCCAAGTTCTAAGTTGAGAAGACAAACTGCAGTATTCTAAATTCATTCATTTAACAAATACTTAAGTGTCTTTTATTTCTTGTTTATAAGTAGTTTTTTTTTATTCATGACATGCTGTGGAATACAAGTAAACTGTGTATTGTATTTTCAACCCTCTAACCTCATTTTATCTATTAATGGCATCTTATTTATGAAAAATATATTTATTCTAGAAGAAAGGTACTAGTTTAATGTTTCAGTCAACTGACAATCTAGAAATTTAGCCTAGAAACCCTACCAACAGTTGGATGAATTTGGGTATCTTCTTTTCCCTGTGTTGGTCCCTAGAATATGTTCATCATGCTCAAGTAAGCTTGTTAGATCATTAGAACTGTTCGAAGAGGATCATTTCCCTGTCAAGGGTACCTTAGCTTACTAGATTTTTTTACTTGCCCTGATATTTTTACATGCTCAAGATTTGAAAAATGTTCCTACTTATCTACAGCATTGCATTTATGTTTATTATGAAGAAAACCAAGATATTTTCCATATCTTCATTAATTTTGTTTAGTCAAGAAAAACTTTTAAAAACTCATACAAATGTATTCCCTTGCCATTTAGTAAAAAAATAAAAAAACTAGGAAACAATCATACCTTTTTGCATTATTATAATGATGTCTGCATTCCAGATTTCTCACTTACTCTGATGAACAATGCAATTTTGTCTTTTAAAAACTGGCTACATAACAGGAAGAACCATGTCTCAATTTGACCTCTATGAAATGACCACATTTCAGCTGAAATCTAATATGTGGGGAGTCTTCAATTATTACGTATTATACACATAAGCCAATTAAAAAAAAAAAGGACCTCAAACAAAATACACAATAGGGGAAACTATGTTATCACCAATGAGCTTAAAAAAAATCTAAAAGGGCTGGGATTGTGGCTCAGCGATGGAGCGCTTGCCTAGCATGTGTGAGGCCCTGGGTTCGATCCTCAGCACCACATAAAAATAAATAAATAAAATAAAGATATTGTGTCCAACTACAACTAAAAATAATATATTTTAAAAAAATCTAAAGCTTGTTACCAAACAAGTTTTTAAAGAGCTACAAGAATGGTACAATGCAGAATTCTATCTCATTGGGTACTTCATTATTGGGTACTTCAGAGAATATATTTAAGAAAATACAGTCAATGTGTTTTCAAAGAGTAAAAATAATATAAACATATCACATACTACTTATGAAAAAATTCTGGTTTATTAGGACAGGTCCTCGAACAGTTTTCTGTGTGGGTTTACTCAGACTTGATCACAATTTAACTCCTTCATTGTTCAGAATTCTTAAAACAAGAAGACATAAAACAAGATATATCACACAAGCAGCATATCTCTTGCTTCAAAAGTCATAAAACAAAAGACAGAAGCAGAGGGAATGCTTCCTAACTCATTCTATAAGGCCAGCAGTACCCTAAAACTAAAACCAGACAAAGGTAATACAAGAAAGTACATCTCTTTTTAACAGATGCAAAAATCCTCAACAAAATATTAACAAATTGATTCTAATAATGTATAAAAAGAATTATACATTAGAACCACCTGGGTACATTACAGGTATGCTAGGCTGGATCTACATTTGATAATCAATTAACATATTTCATTTTATCAACACGTTATAGAAGAAAAACTACATGATCATATCAAGAGATACAGAAAAAAGTATTTTAATAAAACCAATGCCCATTCATTACAAAAACTCAGCAAACTAGGAATAGAAAACATCTATAACAAACCTACAACTAATCATACATAATGATGAGAAACTAGAAACTTTTCTGCCAAGGAACAAAAAGAATATGCCCTCTTACCACATTGTACCAGAAATCCTAGTATATAGATTGGGAAAGAAAAATAAATTATTTGTTCACAGATAACATGACCGTCTACACCATAAAAAAAAAAAAAAAGAAAAAAAATCAACAAAAATATTCCTGTAACAAATAAGCAATTATATGGCAAGGTTGCAGATTACAAAGTTACTATACAAAAGTCAACTGCCTTCCTACATACTAACAATAATCAAGTGAATTTTTTTTCACTTTTTAATTAAAATTAAAAACACAATACCATTCACATTGTACTCCCACCAAATTAAATACTTACGCAGAAATCTAACAGAATATGTGTAATATTTATATGGAGAAAACTAAAAAATTATAAAATAAATCAAAGAACTAAATAAATGGAAAGATCTTTCACGTTTGTGGATAGTGTCTTATTTTGGATACTATAACAAAGTATCATAGACTAGGTATCTTGCAACAACAGAAATTTATTTATTACAGTTCTAAGACTGGAAGCTGGAGATCAAGGTGCCAACATGTTCAGTTTCTAAGGAGGGCCCTGTAGGTTGCAGACTGTTTAGTGAACATGTTATTGAAGCAAAAGAACAAAGTTGGAGGATTGACACTATTCAACTTCAATACAATATGGAGCTACAGAATTCAAGACAGTATTGTATTGGATTCACATAAGTACAGTCAAGTGATCTTTGGCAAAACAGCAAAGGCAATACAATGGAGAAAAGACAGTCTTCAACACACAGAGGTGGAACTGGACATCCACACATAAAAAAAACTAATCTAGGCACAGACCTTCACAAAAATTAACATAAAATTTATTATAGATCTAAATGTAAAATGCAAAACTATAAAACTCCTAGAAGGTAACAAAGGAGAAAAATCAAGAATACTTTGCACTTGGTGATGACTTTTTAGACAAAACACCAAAGGCACAATCTATGAAAAAATAACTAATAAGTTGGAATTCATTAAAATTTTTAAATTTCTGTTTTGTGAATAGATTAGAAAAATATTTGCAAAAGAATATTAATTGGCAGTGCTAATTTAAAATGTAGTCCTTAAACTTGTATCAGTAACATCAGTTTCACCTGGAAACTTTAAAGAACTGAAGAATTCTGGTCCTACCCCTGAACTTGTGAATCAAAATTTGCTTTTTAACAAGATTCCCAGGTAATTAGAATGCATGATAAAATCTGATAACAACTGACTAGAAGACTGAGGTTTAGAAATAAATCAAAATGCAACAAAAGTTAAATAGGTCAAATTTTTTAATAAATAGAGAAGAGGTAGGTATGCAAAATTAAATTTAAAAGGTTATGCAGGGGAGGGGAGAAAAGCGAGGGTGGGAACGTTGCTAAGGGTGTTGTTGGGAAAAGAGGAACGATCATGAGAAAATCACTGATAAACCAAATCTAAATGGAACAAGCCATGTATCCTACATTCCCTATGGAATAGGGAAAACAGGAAAGCAGATGAATACTTACAAAAAAGAAACATTCTAATGGATAAAGAAACTAGGGGCAAAGAAGACTGGGAAAATGGATTACTAACAAGAAAAGAAAAATGATGTTAGTTTCTCCTAATCTTGAGTTCTCATTTTGACCAGAATATTTCTGAACTCTTTTACTCTCTACAGATTATAATATTTTAAAAATATCAAGGATTTTCACCAAACTATATTCACACAACAAAAGTATAGTCTTAATATATCATCTTCAGACTACAGTGAAAACTGTGTTCTCATTTTATGGAAAGCAGTCCTCAAAAAATGACCAGACACACTAAAAAGATACCATGAAATGAAACCTCTTTCAGGTTTGGTGTCACTTGCATTGTTAAAATAATAAATTAATTTTACCACTTTATACTTGAGCAAAAATTAAAACATTTTAATTTACTTTGTTCTCTAGCAAAAATATTATTAGTTGGGGCTGGAATTGTGGCTCGGCGGTAAGAGCGCTCGCCTAGCATGGGCGGGACCCGGGTTCGATCCTCAGCACCACATAAAAATAAAGGCATTATGTTATGTCCATCTACACCTAAAAAATAAATATTAAAAAATTCTTAATTTATAAAATGTAAAAGGCAGTGCTCTATAGATGTTAGGAGTACAGAGTCTGAAACACAGGGTTTGAATCCTGGCTCCATTTACCACTTGAGTTAAGGACCTTAACTTCTTTATGCTTCCAGAGCCAACCTACCTACTTCATCTGGTCATTTATGAGGATTAAATAAAATAAAGTGACTAGCATAAAGCCTGGCCCATAGCACATAAGGACTCAGATATATATATATTTGGGGGTAAAAAAGTGTCGAAAGGTTTTTGGTTTTGGTACAGGTGATTGAACTCAGAGGTGCTTAATCACTGAGCTACATTCCCAGCCCTTTTTTATATTTTAGTTAGAGACAGAATCTTGCTGAATTGCTTAGGGCCTCAGTAAGTTGCTGAGACTGGCTTTGAGCTTGTGATCGTCCTGCCTCAGCCTCCCAAACTGTTGAGATCACAGGCATGCACTACCACGCCGGGATGTTGAAAGTATTTCTTAAAGCTGACTCTTCCATGGATAAAGGGCTATTCTATCTTAATATAATTGGAATTATTTTAAAGGACAATATTTGAACCAAAGTTTGGATTTCTGCCATCTTCCCTTTTACGAACTATTATTTTGCATGACCACAAAATCCATTATGTAATAAGCTTGTATAAAAGTGCTTCATCAAATCTTCAGACAGATTGTTCTGATCTTTAACATAATCAATAACCAAATCCAAACACTGGTTTTTAAGACTCATCAGAAGAGAAGCAATTTTGGAATTAAAATGCAAATATACCTTAGTCATTTATTCTTGTATCTATATTCTTAATAGTCCAAATGTTTATTTAACCAAATTGCCTTAGAAGTTATAAAATCAGGAGGTAGTGATAAATTTTCACTTCCTTCTTCTATCAAGTGACAACTAAGTATAGAAAAACAAAGAGACCCAGTTCTCAGAGTTCTAAAAGTCCATTTGCATTTAATCTGTCTTAAAACAAAACTATGAAATTGCTCTTTTGTGAGGATTCAATCCTTGCAAATAACATTCCTTTGGGCTATTCCAAGTTATTTAAGCCATTTTGTCCCATTGTTTCACATGAAGAACACTATAAAAACTTAAATCTACACTTATGGCAACTCTGAATAATATTTGAAAATTTATTATGTTCAAAGAGTTGAAAAGTAAATGCCGCAGTCCCAATCCTTTTATCACCTCCCACATTGCCTCATGGTTATAGCCTTGTTTATTCTACCAAGTAACCCCAGTCGTTTTTTCGTGCTAGTCTGTAAATAATTGTACATCTTTACTTATATGGTTTGCATATTACTTGAGAGTGCTCCACAATAGTTCATGTCATGTATTAAGAGAGCATAAACTTAATCCAACTACACTCTTTAGAAGTGGGATCTTTTAGAGGTAATTAGGATTAGATAAGGTCATCAGGACTGGGCCTCCATGATTTAATATTGATAGCATAAAGGAGAAAGACATATACATATGTTCCCTGTCTCTTGCCATGCAATGCCCTGTGCTACTTTGAGTCTCTGCCAACAGGAAGTCTATCACCAGATAAAGGCTCTCAGTCTTGGACCAGAACCATAAGCTAAAATAAATTCTCCTCTTTATAAGTTACCCAGCCTTAGATATTTCATGATAGTAACAAAAATGAACTAATATATAAGTATCCAGCTTATAAAACCTTAAGTGCCTTAGAACCTATAATAAATTTAAAATGGCCACAAATTCTTTTCAACTCTAATAAATTATTTCCCATGTCTTGGAACACAAGTTAGTCTTATGGCTTGCTTTGACTATATCATGTGGTGAAAGTACCATTGTTCAACTTGCCAGCCTAGGCCTCAAGAGACCTTGCAGCTCCTATAATTGTTCTCCTGGAGTTTTTCCAGATAATCTGCTTGTCATCTCAGAGATACACGGCCTGATTAATAGCCAGAACCAACTGCCAGACATATGAGTGAGGTCCTCCTAGACTATACAGCCTTAGTTAAGCCAACAGATAACTGCAGCTATGTAAGTAACCTTGATGAGATTAGGAAAGAAACTGCTCATCTGGTCCCAGCCTAAATTGCTGACCTACAGAATCACAAACAAAATGGTTGTTTTAATCCATCCAGGTTTGGGGTGGTTTATTACCCTATGAAAGACAACAGATATAAATTTTAAACCCCCTACTAAAGAAATGAGATTATTTCTATACAGAGTAAAACTAGTTTGTTGTACTATTTTGCCTTCCATAAAATCAAACCTGCTAATATGATCATGCCACTGGATTGGTGTTTGATCTAAAAACAGACACATATGACAAAACACAGGCCAATAACACAGAAAGTGACATGGCATAATTCTGCCTCCATGGAAGATTCAAATTCTATCAAATCTTTTATTAGGTAAAAATCAATGCAATATAAACATTAAAAAAAAATGGGTCATGAAGCAGCTACTGTGTCCTAAACAACCTGATGTAAATCCTAATCCTGTAATCACCAGGACTCAGGGCCATATGTATGCGGAGCCTCCTTACTTCCCCAGGTCCACTTTAGAGTGAACTTACATTGCCTAAGGAAACCTGAGCATTTCTTTTCCTGACAGCTTGAATGGGCTTAGTACATCATATTTATTTCAAAGTAGTAACACTCTATTTCTAAAAAATCTCATTTGAGAAACAATATTACATGAAACTTAAGTTCAACCACACTAACTGCAGACTATTAAGAGTTAAGGATTAAAAAAACAGAGAAATAATAGACATATTTTTTTCAAAATTATATGGCAAATAATAATACCATTCAAAAATTCTTTTCTATTATTTAATAGAATTTTTTAAGGACACTGATTTTATCAGTTGATTTTTGTTATGTAATAAACACCTGCTCAGATTTACAGTTTAAAACAACAATTGATTTCATGGGTCAGAAATTAAGGCTGGACTGAGCTGGGCAGTTCTGCTAATCATGCCTGGACTCATTCAAGTGTTTGTGGACAGCTGCCATGTAGACCATGGACTAGCTGGTCTAAGACGGCCCAGCTGGGATGGCTTGTCTCTATTCTATATGATCCCTCATCTTCAATTTGACTAGCCAAGGCTTGATATAACATGTGGAAACATGCAAAGTTTCTTAATGCCCAGGTTCAGAACTTAGAAAACATTACTTCCACCAAGTTCATTTGTCAAAGCACAAAGAAAAGGAAGATCAAGACTTAGAAGGGTAGATGAAAACAGATATGACGCTTGTAAGGATGAACAGTTTGTCCTTAATTCTGGAGAAAAAGAATGGAAAAGTATCTTTCAATTCAGTGATATACTTTGTTCCTTCTATCACATTCCAGAATTCTGCTCATGCCATCGTCTCTTCATAGAATCAATCCAACCTCAAATGTAATCACCTTTACAATTGAGGGACATTTAACAACTCTGAGCATCAGTTTCATCACAAGATTTCTGTTGGATTTTAACAATGCACATCCACAGCCTAATACATTAGGTTCTATGTAACTAGCAGTCATTGTTACAATTAAAAAGTTACACTGATGGTGGAACTTTTGCAGATTACTTCCTGTTTGTCACATTAAAATAACTCCACATGACCAATACATATTTTCTCTCCCTCACTAGTATTTACTATATATCACACAACTTTATACTACCCACAGTATATATAGAAACTTAAAGTCAATTCAATAATATTATTTTTTCACAACTACTACATGTAGGTCATTGTGCTGGGAGACCCAGAAAAAACAGTAAGTTTCAATTTTTTTTCCTTAAGAAGCATAATCTTGTAGAGGCAAAGAGATGTTATTTAGTGTAAATGACCCAAGGCCACAATAAGAAAACAAATAAGCTTGCAATATGGGTGCATGCCTGTGGACCCAAGTGCTTGGGAGGCCCAGACAGGAAGATCAGCTGAACCTGAGTCTGAAACAAGCTTGGGCAACGCAGTAAGACCCTGTCTTAAAAACAAAACAGCTTCCCCCACAAAAGAAAAGAAAGAAACAACCTAACAGATAAATGAGCAAAAAATTTAAACACACTACCAAAGAGCACACAAAAAAGATAGTCAAAATCTTTAGTCATTAGGGAAATGCAAATTAAATGAAAATTAAAGCCACAAGGAGATACCATTACACACCTATTAAGATAGCTAAAATTAGAAATAGTAAGGATATGAGCAACCAAACTCATACTTTGCTTTTGTGGTAATGTACTATTACACAACCACTGTGAAAATCAATTTAGCAGTTTCTTGCAGAATTAAACACGTGTCCAGCACATAACCCTGTCATTCTATTTCTAGGTGTTTATTCATGAGTCATGAAAGTATACATCTAAAAATATGACTTGTAATGAATGCGAAAAGCAACTGTCTTTATAGAAGTCAAAATCTGCAAACAATCCATATGTCCATCAACAAATGAATTGGTAATAAACTGTATTAATACAATGGAGTAGTATTAAACTAATGATGTAACAATACAGATGAATCTCAAAATCATTACACTAAATGAAAGAAGTCAAACAAACAAAAAAAAGATATATAGGGCTGGGACTGTAGCTCAGTGGCAGAGCGCTTGCCTTGCACATGTGAGGCACTGGGTTCGATCCTCAGGACCACATAAAAATAAACAAATAAAGGCATGTTGCCCATCTACAACTAGAAAAAAATTTTTTAAAAAAAGATATATCCTACACATGCCATGCATATAAAGCTTTTAAAAGTACAAATTAACCTATAGTGCAGAAAGCAGATTAGCAGTTGCTTAGGGAAGGAATTGGGAGATGAGAGCCATCCACTGGCTGTGTGTGGACTACATCAGCATGGCAGCCAAGTGAATAGGAGAATCTGGTGTCTGAGAACTTCCAGTGGAAATTTCCTCTGGTCAAGACTGCCCAGACACATGTGACCCTATTCAAGCTCTGATGCAGGTCTCATGCAGCACAGGAGATGCAGTCACACAACCTCTCAGAGATGGGTGTGACCTACAAGGATGCCAATCAACCTGCTGACTGCAAGACATCTGGAAGCAAGACTCCACCCCCGAAACCTTATCCTGCCTTTGACACACCCCTTTAAATAAACCACATGAGCCAATTTTTAATTGTCCAGCTTCAGCCCTGTGTGGGCTATCAGGTGCTCTCCTTTAAAACTATTTTTCTGTCTCTGTGTCTTTTGTTCTTCACTACTCATTTCTGACTTCTTTTCTCTGTTGCATTATACCCTCCTGAGCAAGAAGAAGGACACCCTGGCGAGGCATTGGCAGTCTCCCCATAGTTGGGATTGATGGAAGAAGTAGGAAGAGGTTAGGAAACAGAGATTACCAAGGGGAAATAGGAAACCTTTGAGAGTTCATTATCTCGATAGGTGAGTGAATCCAAAAGTCAAAATTCATCCAATTGTACAATTTATTTCCTGAGTGAATTCTCTTCCTGAGAATTGATCAAATTGTACAGTTTATTATAGGTAATTATTTCAATAGAACTCTCAAAAATCTACTTCATCAAATAACATTAGCTACTTATTTCAACTATAGACAATATTCATGCTATAAAAATGCTTATTATTTTCTACCATTCATACACAAAAAATGAGTTGAACATATTACTAATAGACATCAACTTTAAATATTTAAGAGGATAAAATATATAGTATTTCAAATATCTTTTTGGAAAAACACAAGCAGAAAATCGTGGATTCTACTGGACTAAAGCAAATTCACACAAGCTATCAGGTAGAAGCTATCAGGTAGACCTGATAGCTTTGTTATCTTCTACTTATAACCAATAGTTAATTCTCAGGCTTCTTCTCACTCAACCTACTAACATCATCTGTCATAGTTGTTCCATCCTTTAAGCATTTTCTTAATTTGGCATTCTGAACACTTCCAGTCCATGGCTTTCCCTCTATCTCATTCTCAATCTGCATTCCTGAAACATATACTACAATTTTTTTTTTAATTTTTTATTGTTGGCTGTTCAAAACATTACATAGTTCTTGATATATCATATTTCACAATTTGATTCAAGTGGGTTATGAGCTCCCATTTTTACCCCATATACAGATTGCAGAATCACATCAGTTGCACATCCATTAATTTACATATTGCCATACTAGTGTCTGTTGTATTCTGCTGCCTTTCCTATCCTCTACTATCCCCCCTCCCCTCCCCTCTTCTCACTCTGCCCCCTCTACTGACATTCGTTTGTCCCCCTTGTATTATTTTTCCCCTTCCCCTCACTTCCTCTTGTATGTACTTTTGTATAACCCTGAGGGTCTCCTTCCATTTCCATGCATTTTCCCTTCTCTCTCCCTTTCCCTCCCACCTCTCATCCCTGTTTAATGTTAATCTTCTTCTCATGCTCTTCGACCCTACTCTGTTCTTAGTTACTCTCCTTATATCAAAGAAGACATTTGGCATTTGTTTTTTAGGGATTGGCTAGCTTCACTTAGCATAATCTGCTCTAATGCCATCCATTTCCCTGTAAATTCTATGATTTTGTCATTTTTTAATGCAGAGTAATACTCCATTGTGTATAAATGCCACATTTTTTTTATCCATTCATCCATTGAAGGGCATGTAGGTTGGTTCCACAGTCTAGCTATTGTGAATTGTGCTGCTATGAACATCGATGTAGCAGTGTCCCTGTAGCATGCTCTTTTTAGGTCTTTAGGGAATAGACCGAGAAGGGGAATAGCTGGGTCAAATGGTGGCTCCATTCCCAGCTTTCCAAGAAATCTCCATACTGCTTTCCAAATTGGCTGCACCAATTTGCAGTCCCACCAGCAATGTACAAGTGTACCCTTTTCCCCACATCCTCGCCAGCACTTGTTGTTGTTTGACTTCATAATGGCTGCCAATCTAACTGGAGTGAGATGGTATCTTAGGGTGGTTTTGATTTGCATTTCTCTGACTGCTAGAGATGGTGAGCATTTTTTCATGTACTTGTTGATTGATTGTATGTCCTCCTCTGAGAAGTGTCTGTTCAGGTCCTTGGCCCATTTGTTGATTGGCTTGTTTGTTCTCTTATTGTCTAATTTGTTGAGTTCTTTGTATACTCTGGATATTAGGGCTCTATCTGAAGTGTGAGGAGTAAAGATTTGTTCCCAGGATGTAGGCTCTCTATTTACCTCTCTTATTGTATCTTTTGCTGAGAAAAAACTTTTTAGTTTGAGTAAGTCCCATTTGTTGATTCTAGTTATTAACTTTTGTGCTATGGGTGTCCTATTGAGGAATTTGGAGCCCGACCCCACAGTATGTAGATCGTAGCCAACTTTTTCTTCTATCAGACGGCGTGTCTCTGATTTGATATCAAGCTCCTTGATCCATTTTGAATTAACTTTTGTGCATGGCGAGAGAAAGGGATTCAGTTTCATTTTGTTGCATATGGATTTCCAGTTTTCCCAGCACCATTTGTTGAAGATGCTATCCTTATATACTACAATTTTAGACCCTGGATCTTTTCTCATTTTTATGTATACTCACTCCATGTCATTTCTTAAAAGTGAGACACACCTTAAGACAACATCTCCAACTTAATGTAAATACTTCACTGTTGTCCCCAAGTAAAGTCAATTACAGATAATTCTAATATTATTTGCTGAGGCAGCTGCAAATGAAGAACAGATTCAAATAAACATACACAAATTAAAAATAATTAACTTAATTTTCAATAAATCTCACCACCTTTCTTTAAGTTCAACATGACTGGTATAGAGAGTCATTTAAAAATTTAAAGTAATAAAACTAATTTGATGAAAACAAAAACAAATACTTATTATTTATTCTAATCATTAACCATATTAGAAATATTTAAATACCATGCTGGATATTTCATTAAATATGTAAACCATAACCTTGTCTATGATCCTAGTCTAAGGTCTTAAAATATATCAGCAGCACCCTTGTTAATACACTTATTTCAAAAGCCCTTTTTTAAGCAATTATTTCTTTTCCCTCCAAAGATTTCATAAAGATAGTAAACACTATTTTAATCAACAGATTTTGGTCCTACCATGTCCTCTCCTATTACAGACTTTCAATGAGTGAATTTAATAATTTAAAATTAGTTGAAGAATGGTCAGAGTGGCATATACAAAATAGTCCCAGCTACTCAGGAGAGTGAAGTGGGAGTATAACTTGAGCCTGGAATCCAGGAATTTGGGACTAATTTGGGCAATATAGCAAGATTCTGTCTCAAAAGAAAATAAACAAATATTAAATAAATAAAATGAAATTGGTTGGAGAATTTATCCCTACCTCAAGAAATATATATTAAAATTCATGTTCAACTGATAGGTCATCCTGTTATCTTTCTGTACTTAATATGTGCTAAACATCTTTTTTTTTTTTCTTAAATGTAGACTTAGATGAATTGTAAATGAACTCTAAAAACTCTAGGGCAACCACTAATTTTTTTAAAACAATATATAACTGATATGCAAAGAGTGGGGAGAAAATGAAACCTTACAAAATCCCCAAAGTCAGAGAAGACTTAAAAAAAAAGAGGAAGTTTTTTTAAAAAAAAAAAACAGAAATGCAAAGAATACAAAACAGTTACAAATATGATAGATATTGATTCATTTATATCAATAACCGTTTTAAATATGAATGGTCCAAATACAACAGCTAAAAGCAGAGACCATCAATGAATTAAAAAGGGGGAAAAGAAACAGACCTAACTATATATTGTCTACAGAAACCAACTTTACATAGTAAAGTCAGGTAGATTAAAAATATATCTTTATATTTAAGATATCTCCTTCAAAAATTAGCAGTTCACAATGAACAAAAAATAAACGATAAAAAGAATTTGAACAGTTAAAAAAAAATATACCATACAAACATGAACCTAAAAAAAGCTTGAGGTATAGCAATATCAATTGTAGACAAAAGAGATTTCTGAAAAAGGGAAATATTATCAGGGATTAAAAAAATAGATTATATTATGATAAAGGGGATGAATTCTTCAAGACAACATAACAATCCTTAATACATATGCTCTTAACAATAGTATCAAAATATATAAAGCAAAAACTAATATAACTGTAAGGAGAAATGGCTGAATCCACTATCACAGTTAGAGGCTTTGACATCTTCTACTACTAACTGACAGATCCACTGGGCAGAAAATCAGTAATGATATAGTTGAACTAAGTAACACCATCAATCAACTGGATCTAATTGACATGTATATAGTTCTTCATCCAACAATGGCTTGAGTTTCTTTTCAAGATCACATGGACCATTCACCAAGACAGAACAAATTTCAGATCATAAAACACACCTCAAAACCTTATGTTTTAAAAGAAAAGAAACCACACAATGTATGGTTTCAGAAGAGCATGATAGAATTAAACCAGAGAGCAACAACAGAAAAATAGATGGAAAAATCCCCAAATATTTGGAGATTAAACACATACTTCTAAATAATGCATAGTTCAAGTCTCAAGAGATGTTTCTAAATACTATGAATTAAATGAAAATATAATTTCTCAAAACCTGTGTGATCTATCAAAAGCTGTGATTAGAGGGATATTTATAGCACTGAATGCCTATATTAGAAAGAACTATATAAAATCAACAATCTAATCTCCCACCCAAGGAAATCTGAAAAAGAAGAGCAATGTAAATATTAAGCCAAGTAGAAGAAAAAAATAATAGCAAAAATTAGAACAGGAATCAAGGAAATTGAAAACAGAAAATCAATTAGACCAAATGAGGATTCTTTGAATATATCAATAAAAGTGACAAAATTTCTAGCCACATATTATAATGTACTACACAGAGCTTTTATTTTGATTTTTTTAAAAATGGGTGTTAGTCTTTGATCTCCACTAAAATACAAAACGTTCCACCTGTTCTTTTTGCTTAATCTTTCCACAATTCTCTGGCATAACCTCTAGTAGATGTCTGTTATAAAAATTTATGAGAGAAAGAAGAAAACAGACATCCCTGTCAAAAAAAAAAAAAATAAAACTACAAAAGCTTACTTTTGTAGTTGAATATGAAAAACAACAGACTTCATAATTTTTGTTAGAGAAGCCAAACAACTGAATGCATGTCCAACACATAAGGTTTTGTTCTTCTTTCAAAATGACTTAGTCATTACAAAAAAAACATTAACTTATTGGAGCAGACCTGAGCAATTGTTACTCAGGAGGAAAAGAATAGCAAGAAGCTGGAATACTGTCAAACATATCAAAATACAAAACAAAACAAAACACACCACAAAACTTTGCTGCCATCATCATCCAATAGATATTGGCACACCCAAAATCTACTTCCTTTGAATTCCTTTAGAATCCTTAATTTTATAAAATGGTACTTTGGCAGTACAGGGGAGTAAGAAAAAAAACAAAAACAACTTTGAAATCTTAAGTCTATGTTCAAATTCCACCTCCCTTTTTATTAGTCATTTGACTTTGTACAAATTAAAACTATATGACAGGTTTGGGTTAGTTGACAAGTACCAGAAATAGAATTTCAACTAGTTCATGCAAAAATGAGGACTTATTACAAAGATACCAGGGTGTCTATTGGAATTCCTATCTCAGGACCATGGACAAAGGCACTTGAATAAAGTCAGGACTTTGTAATATGCTTCTCTTCACATTATTTCTTTAGATGCCTGTTCTTACTTAGTCCATACGGCAAGAAACAGGCCAATTAAGAGTTTCAGAGTTTTATATCTTCATCAGTTAGAAATCAAATAAACTTATCTACCCCCTGGGCATTTAGGACTCAGGAAAAAAACTTGAGTGACCCAACTCAGTGCAAATGTCTAAAACTATAGAAATATTGAATCAGTTTCCCTAACACCCACCCTCCCAAGCCAGAGTGCTCTTTATAAACCGTATAGGTATGATCCAATGATTGACCTTATTTAAAGTCTTCATTGGCTTCTTTTTAAAATTTTTTTTTTGTTTTAGTCATACATGACAGTAGAACACATTTATGCACTTTGATATATCATACATAGATGGGATATAATTTCTCATTTTTCTGAGTGTACATGTTGCAGAATCATATTAGTCATATAGTCACATATATACACACAGTAATAATGTCTGTTTCACTCTACTATCTTCCCTGTCCCCACATCCCTTCCCCTTGCCTCCCATCACTTCCCTCTACCTAACCTAAGGTAACGCTATTCTTCCCTAGTCCCCCACCCCCACCCCACTTTATCATGAATTAGTATCATCCGGCCTTTGATTTTGTGGGATTGGCTTATTTCGCTTAGCATGATATTCTCCAACTCCAACCATTTACTGGCAAATGCCATAATTTCACTCTTCTTTAAAGCTGAGTAATATTCCATTGAGTATATGTACCACACTTTCTTTTTCCACTCATCTGTTGAAGGGCATCTAGGTTGATTCTATAGTTTAGCTATTATGAATTGAGCTGCTATAAACATTAATGTGGCTGTGCAACTGTAGTATGCTGATTTTAAGTCCTTTGGATATAAACTGAGTACTGGGATAGCTGGGTGCAAATGGTGGATCCATTCCCAATTTTCTGAGGAATCTCCATACTGCTTTCCATAGTGGTTGCACCAATTTGCAGTCCCACCAGCAACATATGAGTGTACTTTTTTCACCACATCCGCGCCAACATTTATTATTGCCTGTCCTGTATTCATGACGACTGCCATTCTGACAGGAGTAAGATGAAATCTTAGAAATGCAAATCTTGATTTGCATTTCTCTAATTGTTAGAGATGTTGAACACTTTTTCATATATTTGTTGATCAACTGTATTTCTTCTTCTGTGAAGTGTCTGTGCAGTTCCTTAGCCCATTCATTAATTGGGTTATTGGGGGGTTTTTTGGTATTGTTTTTTGAGTTATTTATATATCCTAGAGATTAATGCTTTATCGGAGGTGCATGTGGTAAAGATTTTCTCCCCATCTATAGGCTTTCTCTCCTCACTTTATTGTTTCCGTTGCTGAGAAGAAGCTTTTTAATTTGAATCCATCTCATTTATTAATTCTTGACTTTTACTTCTTGCACTTTAGGAGTCTTGTTAAGGAAGTCAGATCCTAGGCCAATGTGGTGAAGATTTGGGCCTATTTTTTCTTCTATTAGGGGCAGGGTCTCTGTTCTAGTGCTTCTTGAACAGACTTATAATAAAAATCCATAACCCCTTTAGAATCAGACTTTATGTAGGCCCTGTGTATTCTGGCTCCTGATTACCTCTGCTAGCTTCTATTAAATTAAAATCCTCTTACTAAGCTTCATCTATTCTAGACTTCTTTTTCCTTTTTTTTTTTTTTTTTTTTTTTTAGTTCTTTGAACTACCAAGCTCTTCCCCACCATAAAATTGTCTCACATTTTCTTTGTAGCCTCTTCCCTCTCCACCTAGTTTTCACTAATCTGCTTCCAAAAAGCCTTCCCTGATTCTCAATGTAAATTAGTTTCCTTCTTTTTATTTATAGCATTTATCAATTTCTAATTGTGAATGTGTGTATTTGTTCACTATGTGTCTCTCTTATTGCACTGTTAACTCTTAGAGACTAAAGACCTACCCTTTTGACACCCAGTTGGCTCTCAATAATTATGTGCTAAATGAATAACTGGTTTAGCATGACACTAGATTAATCAATTACAAATGAGGGGAGGGTAGCAGGTAGGCATAATTGTCATTATCTAGTCATTAAAATGAATTTTCCAACAGTAACTTATTGAGGAAAGGAGAAAGTAGTTCCCAAGAGAACTTGAAATACTTCTGGGCAGAATAAAAACCTGTTCAATTCAGTTACCCTCTTCCCTCAATTCCATAAAATCTTTATAGATCTATGATATTAAATAAAATAAATTTAATAGTACCTATAAAGTGACTGCATGCAATATTACTTCCTTTCCTCTTAGGAGATGATGCTACACATTAGCAATGAATATCATTAATCTTCAAATAAGAAATTGTTTAAAATTCTACAAAATAATGTACACGACAAACAGCTGTTTCATGACCCCTTCTCTCACAGCACCCTGATCTTTCCTACCAGCTGTCCAAAAGAACTATTTGTCTGCTATTCTGTACTAATTCTGTTTACTCAAAATCCATTTAGCTTAAAGAATAGGCATGAATAAAACAAAAATAAAATAAAGCAAAGCTAAACAATCAACCAAACCAAAACAACTCAAACCGTCTCCTTCTTTTGAGGAGTTGATAAACTCTTTTTTGTCACTCTGTCTCCAACTCTACCATACCTATGTCAAAACCCCACAACATTCCATTTCTTGGTTGTGCTAAAAGTTTTTTTTTTAATTAAAATAAACAAAATAAAAAAGCAAACATAACAACAATAAACTAAAACGTCATGCATATGAGAATTGCAGTGTGAAAAAAATTAGAACTATAATCTTTTTCAGAAGTAGATCCAGAATAGATTCCCTGACAGGAAGTATGTAAGTAGTAATATTAAAAAGGGAACTCCCCCCGCCCCGCCGAAAGAAAAAAAGAAGTTATACAGATCTTTCAAATGCCTTAGAATTTTAATTGTAGCTAAAAGGGACTCAGAAGTCATCTACTTCAACTTTCTGATTTTACAATTGACAAAACCAAAAAACCCTGAGAGGTAAAGTCATGTAGAAGACCCTACCTCCTTCCAATTTCTATCACACCCCAACTTCCTGCCCCAGATGATGTAAAGCTAGACTACTCAGTGAATGGAAGGATATCCTCCTCTTCACATCCAGTGGGTGAAAGAGAATAAGTTCCTAATGTTGTCATGCCTACCAAGATAAAACTGTCATGGTATTATAAATATTTTATAGTATTTATTATAAGTTTATAATTGTCTAGTATTAATGGTACATCCTATAATTCAGGTATATTACAGGCTAAAAATATTTTTGTGAGCTCTTTGTGAATCTAACTATCAAGCATATTGTGTCTGAAAAAATAAATTCCAGATTCCAAACCATTTTATATTTATATTTTAAGGATATAATAAGTCCCATTCTAAGTTAGGACTACCAACTCACACAAAGACTCAAAATTCTAAGCTGAATGTGATAAACTAAAAACACAAGATTCTTAATTTTATAAAAAGTTCTACCTCTGGGATCATTTATTTTTAAAATTACGTACTCAAGACATTTTGCACAAGATTTAATTTACATCCATCTTTTTTATTAACATTTCACCAGAAAACTTAAGTCAGAATGAAAAACATTTTTATATCATTCAGTAACAAAAAGTTAATATACATTTTAATTAAATGAATTGTAAGAGATAAGAAAAAAATTGTTAATATTTCATTTAAGTAGCTAACATATACATTATTCAGTATCTAGTACTAGTTAAAAAAGCTGTGGTAAAAGGATTATAAAAAGAGATAAAATAATACAACTTAAAAAAGAAAGTAAAAGTTCTCAAAGAACCTCCAAAAACAATTTGCACTTTTCAAGATAAAACTGTTGCATTAATTAAAAGGTTTGATAAATCTTTTAACAATTTTCACTTAGTATATTAATTCAGTGGCTATTTCTCACTCATTCATTTTATTTGTTCAACAAAGAAATCTGAATCCTTGCTATCTGCTAAACACTATGCTGCCACTCATTTATGACAATAAGCTTCAGATTAGCTCTTTTAAGAAAAACCACTAGTTAACTGTATCTACCCAAGTGATAATGACTACTAAATTTTTGCTCATCATTTTAAAAAATATATAAATTGTAATCAAATTAATTGTTTAAAAAACTTATTTAACAGTAATTCACTTGTTTATCTATTTATTTGGTACCAAGGATTGAACCTAAGGATGCTTAAGCACTGAGCCACACCCCTTGCCCCCATTTATTTATTTGTTTGTTTGTTTATGACAGGGCCTCACTAAATTGCCCAGGCGGGCTTTATACTTGCAATCTTCCTGCCTCAGCCTCCTCAGCTGCTGGGATTACAGGCATGTGCCACTGCACCCAGTCTATAACTGTAATTTTAAAGACACTTTAAAAAAGTCTTACCATCTATATGAAGTTCTCCCACAAAGTAACCAAAAACATTGTTTTAGCAAAAGTTCTAGTAATATACTCTTTCAGAAGTAGTTTTGCTATGAAAGTTGATTGAATTAACTCTCCAATAAGGAAATCAAAAGCTACTATCTGCTACAGTAATGAAAATCAAATACTTGGAAAAGATATCTTAAATTATTTCTAAAATTAAGCAAAATGTATACTTACAGTATTATACAATATTCTTACATTATTTGTGAATATATGGATATGTACCAACCTGAAAAGTAAACAAAGTAGCTCCATACCTTACAAGTGATCACAATAATATATTTTGGATTGTGCCTCTTGAAATTTTTTGTTTCTTTTTTGCATGCTCGGGATTGAATTCAAGGCCTCATGCATGCTAGGTAAGCACTCTATCACTGAGCTATATCCCCAAGCTGATTCATGAAAAAAGCCTTAACATTTTCTGGATATTTTATTTTCACAAACTTGATTGAATTTTCTACCAAGTCACATAATGTTTTCATCAGTATTAACTATTTATACCTATACTATAACTGTACACATGTATTAGCTACAGTAACTAGTAATTCTAGAGTTAAAAACGCTTGATAAGAAATTCTTCAATTTAGAACCATATTTCTCCAAAGCAAAAATCAATGTAAATCAGCCAATCTAAAGTGCCAGGGAAATCCTAAAAACATTTTTGATGGTATTTTACACTGAAATGGTCATTATCACTAACTAAAACATTTACATTTTCTTTAAAACCACCATAAAAACAACTTTACAGAATTTATATACACTACCTAGTGGAATAAGTATTATCTCCATTTACATTTAAGGAAACCAAGGCAAAACAGTGTCCATTTTGTAAACTGCAAGGTCATCTCGAAACCAAACAACTGATTCTACATCATCAACTTTTGTGTGCGCCTCTTCCAAGTTCCATTTAACAATTACTGTACCTTAAAACTGTATCTGCAATGTCTATATGCAATTCCTTTTTCATGAAAAGGGTTAATGCAACAAGCTTAAAACAAGGAAAGATGAAAAAGGTAGATTACAAAAAGAAAAGAAAACATTTTTGGTAGTAAAACATTTATTTTTAAAGCATGAGACTCAAATGGTAATCTTTAACATTATAACCAACAATTGTTTCTTATGCTTTCAAAATAATACTTCATTTTTCAGGTAGATCATGCAAAACTGAAGTCTACTCATTCTTGTAGATAGAAGTTAGAAAAATAAGAAAAAAATCCATAACAAGCAAATACATGATAATGCAAAGAAAAGAAGTGAATAAAAATAAAACTCAGATAAATTAAAGAATGATCTATTAAAACCCCACCTTAAATGTTAAATTCTTCCTTTCATTCAAAGTAAGGCTATGATTAGTAATAAAATATTCTGCTGCTAAATAATAAATACAAAACTTTTCCTATTCAAAACTTGGGAGATTTTATATCAAGTTCTTTATTCAAATATTCACTATAAATAAGTACTTTTTCTAACAGAAACTTAGATCTTAAAAGACAAACTGTTCCTGAGAGTTTAAACTTAGATTGTATTGGTAATTGTACAATGCTATTAACAATTATCAAAATGAAAGTTATCTATTATACAAATTGAAGAGCATTAGACCAGTTGAATAGCCAATAAATCGATTACAATCAATTACTGAACTAAAAATTAAGACTCAGATAACATGTAAATCTAACACTCCCTCCCCCTCAATTTTTAAAAAATAGAATCCAAGGCAGACCTTATATAGAAAGGGATAGTATTAGAATGAGTCGTATCAAAGTACCTACACTCCAGTTGGGGATTAATTAATTAATCGGTTACAGGACAGGTCGTGAATGTTCAGGTCGAATATGCTTTCTTTTCATCATTATTCTAGTTCATCATCGGTTAAGTGCAAGAGGTGTCAGAGTACCGAAGCTAGGGGGCATGCTGTAGCAAGGGGAAAAGAAAAATGGGAAAGGTGCAATGGATGCTGCATAGTTGAATAATTATCTGGGTGGCACAATGGGCGAGTCCTGTCGACATCAGAGCTCAGTGAGCGGCTCCCTAACTCTGCCCGAGGCACCTCCCCATTAACAGGCATCAGAAGAGACCGCACCGCTTAGCCTCTTCAAACGAAAAAGGATGCCTGCACTCGCTTTACCGTTCTGTCTTTAGACAGATCCACGGCGCAAACACGCTAAGGCACGAGCTTGCTTTACAGAGCCTCGGGCACGTACAGCGAGCTGGGGCTTCTCCGTTATCCCGGGCTGCAGCCTCTCCTAGGGCGAGGAGGCACGGGGGCGGCTCGTGGGTGCCAGTGGGCAGGGGATCCCAGACCACGGCACCTCAGGTGAGACCCGCAGTCTCTCCGCCCAGAACTGCCTCCAGCCAGTCGGTGCAACCAAGATCCAGACGCACCCGCCGCCGGCTTCCTCGGCACCCAGCCCGGGTGGCTGGTGGGCTGCGGGAGCTCGGGAAACCCGGAATGGGGGTGGGGGCCATCGCGGGGGAGGCGCGCCCATCCATCCCCGCAACCTTTGCGGACCGGAGATCCATACACACCTCTCTTTGCTCGGGTCGGTAGGAAGAGTTCCTTTCCCAGGATCCCCTCCCCCGAAAAAAAAAAAAAATTCCTGAGAGACTCGCGCTCACCGTGAAATCGTGGGGGGCTCTAGCCTTACCCCTTCTTCATGCTTCGGCGGCGGCCGCCGGTCCCGCTCAGCTCGGGGACTCCACCTGCAGCCCACAAGAGCGTCGGGCTCCGGGGCGGAACCCGCTTCGGGTAGCGGCTGAAGCGCCGGGCCACCAGGAATGCCGCCTAGGGCGCCTGCCGGTCGCCGGACCCACGATGTGTTCGATGCGCGAGCGAACAACACCGCGAGCCGCCGCTGCCCCCCACCCGCCCCCTCCCCGCGCGCGACGCTCCACAACCGGGCGCCAGAATCCGCTCTAGAAGCAGGGGGAACCGCAGCACTCACTCTATCTAATCTCCCATCCTTTCCCCCAGGAGGTACTACTGGACACCCATAGGTTTTAGAACCTAAGATTCTCACTTTCTCCCTCAGCCCCCAGTGCCCAGGTACAGCGGTGGTGGGAAACTCAGCCTCCGCCCACTCACCCATCATATGGGGGCGAAGATCGCTCTTCCCCCTTTCCTGAGGCTCTGTGGTATTACCCAATCCTTAGTTTGGGGGAGGGGGACGGAGAGAACCGTGCTTGGCCAGGGAATGAGGGAAGATGATAGCCAATTGAATGAACCATCCATTCAGGGGCGGGGTCTAAGGGAGGCTTTCCTGCACCGCACCGCCCCCTCGATCCAAACTACACTTCCCATTGTGCCTCTTCGTACTTCCCGCCGCGCTGCAAGCCGGGAGTGCAGGACCTCGAGGCCTCAAGGTATTTCAGAACTCCTAGTCCCTATCTAACCAAATAGGTCCTGAAAGTTATGATCTGTTATGATCATCTGTCCATTCCTATGTGTTTCAAAATTACCGGTCCGATTTTAGTTATTGTAATGATTAATTTATTGTTTCAAAATGTTATGGATTATTTCTTAGTAAAGGAGGTAAATAATGTGTTCCGTGATAATCTGTCAGGACCTGGGAGCCGCTTCTTCTTCCGTCCGGGCCTGGTCTGTGCAGAAGATCTGTTGCCGCGATGTCGGCTGCGATTGCAGCTCTGGCCGCCTCTTACGGTTCGGGTTCAGGGTCCGAATCGGACTCGGACAGTGAGGGCAGTAGGTGTCCGCTGCCAGCCGCCGACTCTCTCATGCACTTGACTAAGTCGCCTTCGGCCAAGCCCTCTCTGACAGTGGCGGTGGACTCGGCTCCGGAGGTGGCAGTTAAGGTAAGTGTTTTGGCCACTGATGCTGTGCCAGAACTGGCTTCAGCTCCAAAATCCCCGCTCTCCTGTTAAGTCCTGAGTTACCTCTTAGTGCGGAGAGATAGTTGCTAACGCGTAGATCTCTCGATCCCTCCTGCATCTTCCTCCGGAGAAGCTGTGAACTGGAAGTTGGGGACAGTTCTCCATTGCTCGCTGCCCTGGCTTCTCACCTTCAGAAAGCAAGTGGGAAAAGTGGGGACAATTTGAGCTTGGGATATGACTTAAATAGGGCAGGTGTAATCCCATAACATAAATAAAACTAGATCAAGATATCGCAAACTAAGGTATGTGCCTTCACCCGAAATGAGCAGTGGCCTGACTTTGTTTTGGTTTTGAAGAACTAGGTTTTAACCCGGGCTTCACCACCTGTGTGAACTTGGGCAAGTTATACAACCTCCTGTTTCCTCACCTGTACAACTGCGATCATTTTTAAAGCACTTATCTATATGAGAGAACTATTGAGAAGAATAATTGAAATTGTACAAA
This sequence comes from Marmota flaviventris, assembly GCF_047511675.1. Taxonomy (NCBI): domain Eukaryota; kingdom Metazoa; phylum Chordata; class Mammalia; order Rodentia; family Sciuridae; genus Marmota; species Marmota flaviventris. Next base: position 53,390,492 of record NC_092503.1, on the reverse strand, counting down.
TAAAGCTTATAACAGAGCCAGCTGTCTAGTGGGAGTGCAATAAATGTTAGCTATTGTGACTGTATTTGTTAATACATTGAGGAAAGCTATTGGGTTTAAAAATAATGCATGATCTAATGGAGGAAGGTGATAAAGTTAGAAATTGGGTCAGATAGTTCATTTAACAAACATTTACCAAGCACCTATTTTTCACCAGGAACTGCTCTAAGAACTGAAGCCACAGAGGCCGGAGGCATCTTACATTCTAGTGTTAGAGGCAGCCAATTAAATGTGATCAAATAAAGTAGTTAGAGGTTGAATCGAGTACTATCAAGGACAAAATAAGATACCATAATGGAGAATAATTTTTTAAAATATTTTTTCTAGTTGTCAATGGATCTTTATTTTATTTATTTATATGTGATTCTGAGAATCAAACCCAGTGCCTCACATGCTGGGCAAGTGCTCTACCACTGAGCGACAACCCCAGCTCTATAATGGAGAATAATTTTGATAGGAGTATATTTTTGGTAGGTTGATCAGGGACCTCAACCCTGAAAAGGGTGCTTCCAAGAACAAAAAGCTAGCCCATGGAAGCAAAGAGTTTCTAGGCATAGGTAACTGGCAAACCTGAGAAAGTGGAGAGCTTAGTTTCAGGAAGTGAGGAGAAGTTGATATGTCTCTAGCTAGGTGAGAGTATCCACTTGTTAAGAGTAGAACTCCAAGTGGCTGATCAAAAGCTCAATGTGTGGAGAGGAGCCTGTACAAAAAGTCCTTTGTAAGATGTTCCTAAGTCCACTGCTATGACTTAAGAAGTTTTTTATAGGTTTTTAATGAGCTATTTATGAATTTTACTTTTTGCTAATGGACATGAAAGGATGCTTGGAATTCTGTCTTTATAACAAAACTGTCCCAACTTAAAACCTTCCAGTACCCTCCTAATCTTTATTCCTTTCACAGGCAGGTCTTTTGGAGCTCTCTTCACCTGTTTCAATTCTCCCTAACCCAAAGCAGTCTGGCCTTAGCCTCTTGGAAAACTAACCTCCCAGAATGATGTCCCAGGCCTTTCAGTTGTCAGGTTCTGCCATCTGACTTGAATCTTCATCAAGTGACAATATTACATATTTCCTCTTTCTCAAAATGCTGTCTCCCTTTGATGTCCACTTGTCTATCCTTAGCTTTCTGGTGCCCTGTTCTGCCTTCCTTAGTCCTCTTTACACTTCACATATTCTCCTGTACCTTCACCCTCTCTGCTTCTGATAGCTCTCAGGTGACCACTGTAGAGTGATTAGCACAGGTTTGTGTCAAGAATCAAAGGATTCAAATCCTGCCTCCAGTGCTTACCACTTGGTGACCTTGGATGAGTTACTGAAGGGTTCTGTGCCAATTTTTCTCATTTTTAAAGTAGATTTAACATTAGCTTCCATCTCATGGAGTTACAAGAATTATCCTAATGCTTGTAAAGCAAATTTAACAGTACCAGGCACACAATAAACACTGAATATATGTCAGCTATTCATATTTCCAATTCTAAACTCCTTCCTAGCTTAAGATCTAATAAGTATGTCTTCCAGAATGATTGGATACCTCTAATTCAGTGTGCTGAACATTTTTTTTCCCTTCAAAATTCACTTATCTTTTTCTCATTTTGATTAATGACTCCACAACCTACCATTCTACAGACAACTATAGCCTTTTAACTGGTCTTTGTACTTTCTCCTTTTTTATCTCCCAGTATTCCATACCACAACTCCATTCTTTCTTCCATGGTGCCTCTAGAACATTCTTTCTAAATTCTAGTTTCATCATATCACTTCCCTGCCCAAAGACACCATGTTGCCTATTAGATAATTTGTAAGTTCCTTATGTAGCATGTGAAGCCTGCTGTTATCCCATGCTGAAATCTTTATAAAAAAGTTCCATAAGCCCAATTTTCTTTTTTCCTCCCAAGATTTTGCCCACACTAGTCTCTGCCTGAAAATTCCTTGCCTCGTGCTACTTCCACACCCCAAACTCTGCTGCTCCTCAGCCTCAGTGCACTTGTTTCCTCTTGTGTCTACCAGAGCCCCTTATCTCAGCTGTAGCATTTGCTACATTGCTGGATTTAACTTTTTACTCTTTTCTGGACTGTGAGACTCTGGATCCCAGAGATTCTTGTGTCTGTTCCTTTATGTTTCCAATGCCTAGTGCACTAAAGGAAATATATTTGATAGGAAAATGGAAGAAGAAAGGTCTTAGTAAAGTATGTACATTAAGAATCTGAGTTTTAGAGCTGGGTGGACAGTGGCAAGATTGAAGAGGGTCTTTAGAGCTTACTGATTTCACTAAGGAGTTAGTTCAATAAAAAAGGAAATCCAGAAGGAAAAGTTACGTAAGATACCATTAGAAGCAGAGCTGGGGCTAGTCTCCCCAGCAGTTTGGGCTGCATGATGAGAGATTAGTAGTGTTCTTATTGCTGGTTTGAGAACCAACACCAACACTTCCTTATATGAAGTGGTAGGGGGTTGTGGCTGAAGGGAGATTGGAGTCTTATTTGTCCAGTCATTACAGTAAAAGTAATGATTGCAAAAGATTGGAAAATTACCAAGGAAGGAGGGAAGGAGATATGAAACATGCAGATAATTTCATCTGTACCTAACAAATTGTGTTGTGACTAATAGCAAGTATTTTGGCAGGAAATAAATTATGCAGTGGTTTTAATCTATCTTTTCCTGAACACTAATGAGATTGAGCATCTTTTCATTTTTGTGTTAGTGACTTGATTTTTTTTCTTTTTCCTCTGCAAAATGACTCTTGGGTTGTCATTTTGATTTGTTAGGGATATTATCCTTTGTCAGTTTGTTGAAAAAAACTTTTCCAGTTTGTAACTTGTCTTCTCTCAGTCTCTCTCTCTCTCTCTCTCTCTCTTTAATTGTCTTTCATTAAACAGAATTGTTTATTTGGTTTTATTAAATTATTCCCTTATGGATTGTGGTTCCTGTTTCTCGTTTGAGAAATCCTTAACCCAAAGTCATGAAAATATTCTTTCTTTTGAAAATGCTACATGTTTGCTTCTCACATCTAATTAATTCATCCACATAAAATTAATTTTTGTATAAAGTGCAAACATTCCTTCATTCTTTTCCCCTCCCCCTTTTATTTTTTATTGGAGTGTGTGTGTGTGTGTTACTGAGGATAGTGTATACTAGATAAGCACTGTACCGTTGAGCTACACCCCAGCCTGGTATTAATATTCTTAAATCTATGACTTGATATATGGTAGGATAATTTCCTCCCCCCACCACCTTTTTGTTGTTGATTTTTAAAAATGTTTTGGCCCTTCTTGGCCCTCAAAATTCTACACACTGTTTGGAATTAACCTGTAAAGTTCTGTTAACACCCAGGTGGGATTTTGTTTGAGATTACATTGAGTCATAGATCATTTTTGGAATCTATTCATTAATTTAGGTCTTTGATTTTTTAATTTCTTCAAACTTTGTAGTCTTATCCATCAAGATTTTACATGGTTTTGTTGCAAGTATTTCTAAGGGCCTGTTATTTCTATGCTATGATGTTAATAATAACATTATTTTTTCCAAGTATTTAACTTTCAGTGTTACTACTTACAAAATCATACCACTTGTAAACATGGCGTTATTTTTTCTTTCTTTCCTTCTTTATTTGTCCAGAAAGATAAAAAACAAAAAGATAGAAAAATGATATACCAAATTCTAACCAAAAGAAAGTTGTTCCTGGTTGTATTAAGATCAATAAAATAGACTTTAAGAAAATATTAATAGAGACAAAAAAGGGATATTTCATAATAAAAGTTTTAATTAACAAAGGTATATAACAAGTAAGCTTAAATATTTAGGCAAAAATTGACAGAACTACTAGGAGAAATCAACAAATGTATAAATCACAGTGGGAGATTTTAATACACCTCTTAATCATTGATAGAACAAGCAGAAAGTATCAATAATGACAGGAAATTTGAACAACAATATCTAAAGATACAGTTTACTAATCTGTATCTGTATTTGTAAACTGTTTCACATAACCTTACTTAATTTAGAGTATTGTTTTCATCTGTATCTATATTAGTAAACTGTTTCACATAACCATACTTAATATAGAGTATTGTTTTCTAGCACCCATGAAACATTTTTAAAGAACTGACCATATACAAGACCAGGGATTGGTGAATTTGGGTAAAAGACCAGATAATAAATATTTTAAATTGTATTGACCACATATAATTTTGTCACTTCCTTCTTTCTTTGTCTTTTTTTGAACAATGCTTTAAGAATGTAAGTGCCATTCTTAGCTTGTTAGCATGAAAACAGACTGGGGGCTAGATTTGTTTATCAGTCTATAAATGAGTCTCAGTAAATTTTAAATCACATTTGATGACATTCTCTGACCACAGTGAATTTATACTAGAAACTAGTCACAAAACAATAATTCTAAAATTCCCATATTTGAAATTTGTGAAATTGTACTTACCAAAAGTTACCAAAGTCCCTCATAGGCCAAATAAAAAAAAACATAACAAAATATTTTGAGCTGAACAATAAGAAAACAATATTCAGTAAAACTTGTGAAATGCAACTATAGCAATAACTTTTTTTAAAAGTTAGTTTTATGTACATTTAGCAGAAAAGAAGAAAGGTAGAAAGTACAGTATGGTAGACATCCATTCTTTTGGATTTTTTTTCCTGTTCTTTCCTTGTCATCATCTATAAATTATGAATTCAGTTTCTGTTAAGTAATTACTCCTATAAATTACCCTGTGTCTGAATTAATTCATACCTTCACCTTCTTAAAATCCAAGAATGAAATTCTCTCACCCCTATTTTAGTTAATTTTGTCTGGTGTGTGTGTGTACTCATGTGCGTGCTCACACACATGTGCATATTTTTGTACACATACATAACAAACATCTTACACAAGATGATGGTGAATGATATGTCAGATTTTATACATTAATAGTCATCACCTTAACTAGAAATAGAACCACCATATGACCATCAGCTGTACCACTCTTTGGTATTTATCTGAAAGAATTAAAATCAGCATACTATAGTGATACATACATACCCATGTTTATAACAACACAACTCACAGTAATCAAATTATGACCAGCCTCGGTGTCTGTCAACAGATGAATGGATAAAAAAAAAACATGGTATGTAAACACAGTGGAGTTTTACTTAGCCATAAAGAAGTACAAAATTATGTCATTTGCAGGAAAATGGATCAAATTTAAGAACATTATGTTCTATGAAATAAGCCAGACTCAGAAAGTCAAGGGTAGTATGTTTTCTCTCTTGTGGAAGCTAGAGAGAAAAGCAGGGAGAGGCAGTGGGTATCTTATGAAAATAAAAGAGAGATCAATAGAGTAGAGGAAAAGAGACCAAGGGGAGGGAGAAGAGGAGGGAAAGGCGAGGTCCTGGGGAATGAAATTGACCAAATTATGTTATGTGTAGGTACAAATGTGTAACAACGAAGCCCCACTGTTATGTACTATTAAAATGCATTAAAAATGATCAAAGGAAATAAATCATCACTTTAGAAATGTGATAAGCCCTATTGGGTTACCAGAACTGCTTATTAACTTGCTTTAAAGTTAAAAAAAAAAAAATAAGTAAATGAAAACAACCTGGCTTTATCTCATTTCAGTCAATCACTATGTTACTTTCCCCAAGTGGCTTCCCTGCTTCATTTAGCATAGCCAACTTGAATAAAATGAAAATTATGCCTCTAAGTTTGAAGCACAGATTTTAATTTCTTCTTGGATGATATTTCTTGTTATTTGTGAATTCCCAATTGAATCACCTTTTTTCCTCTACATCTGTTAAGGCCCAAACTCAAAGGATATCCAGATTTCTGTTTTCTTATTTCATCATCTAAACTCCTATTTTTAGAAACTCATTGGGCTGGGGTTGTGACTCAGAGGTAGAGCACTCACCTAGCATGCATGAGGCACTGGGTTCGAGCCTCAGCACCACATCAAAATAAAATAAAGATATTGTGTTCACCTAAAACTAAAAAAATAAATATTAAAAAACAATTGCTATATATAACAAATTAGAATAAATTTTTTAAAAAGAATCTCTTTTAAAAAAAAGAAAGAAACCTTGTCATTTCCAGTTTCTGGGGGGATAAAACTATGCCATAAATTGAGAAGTACTTTATGATAATGATTAATAATTGTCATCTACTTTGCAGTGTACATGGTGTTTTCATGTCTGTTTCCTTATTTGTACACAGGAAGAAATGTGAAAAAGACTAAAAAGGAATATTGTTTAGTTTTATTCTCAAATTAATTTAAGTCAACAAAAGATAAATTGTTTAAACTTATTAGACCCATAGAGTGCCCTTCAGTTATACTGCACTTTAATTTTTGTGGATAATTGAAACTAAATAGAAATCTTTTGTAATTCTGTAGCAATTCCAAATGTAAGCCTAATTGGTGTTGAACTCTTCATGAGTATTAAAACAAGGTTGTGGTATTGTCCAAGTTCTTCTAATTAAATGTAAAATTAACAGCCCATTTTCTGGAGAGTTGTTCAATTTGTTCTATAATTTTAGTAGGAGCCAGACTGGGATCAATTTTGTATTGTTTATTAGTTGCCATTGTTTATTATATAAAGGGTAATTTTTTAAACTGTACTTTGCATTTAAAAATTGGTATCTCGTGATACTCTGCTCAATATAATTAAAATTTAGAATATTTTAGATACCCTTAGTTGGAAAGATCTGGTAACCCATATGATAAAGTGGTCTAGCAACTATATTCTATAATCCATCAGGAAGATTTGAAGGTGGCTAAACTTCTTGTTTTTTAAGCACTTTGTCACTCCGAGTTGAGTATTAAGAAGGAAAAGCATTTAATTTAGTTTTCATGCATTTTAAGCAATTTGTATGTAACCTTTTAATTTTATAGTAATAAGTTTGATATTGGGCTCAAGGCAAGATGCTATCTGTAATCAGAGAAGACTCTGGAGTGCATTCTAGGGTGATAAGTAATTGTCATCTTTTAGGTGGCCTAGCATTTGCACCTCCTCATAGAGAGTCCAGCTCCCTTTCAACTCAGGCTCAGAGCTGTACTTGAGCTTAGCCAAACAGATGTACCCACCTAAACTTTCTAGCCTGAAACCAATCTGCAAAGAAACAAGGGGTCAGGATTTTAAGTGACAGTGTTGGCCAACATTTTCCAGTTTCTCACACCAGTAGTTTCAGCAACCACTGGCAGCAGTAGCAACTTAGCATTGATTTTGAAAAATAATAAACTGTCATCTTACTGAATTGGTTCTGTGATATAATTGATTGAATTGTGATTCCATCTGCAGACTCACCTTTTATTTCTGTCTGCTTCTTAAAGCTGATTCTTTGTCCCTCCTGGCAATTTTAAGAAAAATGCATAAGGATTCAATAGCATTTAATCAGCCTATAAGGATTTCTGTTGCTTGCAAATAAGAACCCTGTCTGATAATACCTAGTTCCTATGCCAATGATTTTTCTTCCTTTTGTTGCTAGTCTCTTTATCACTATTCATTGTGATTACTTTAAACTCTCTTATCTTTATCATTAATTCTTTAGTACCTTGGGCTAAATGACTTAATCTTGGTTATACTTCACAAAAGTGTTGTAAAGATTATGTGAAATAATGTGTCTGTCCTGACACTAGCACATTTGTGTTTTCTTTTCACAGTACTTACCCTCTTCTTGCAAAATGTATAGTTCATTTATTTATTAAATGACTTGTGGTTTGTCTACTCTACCAGAATATAAACTACAAAGACAAATATCTTTTTTCATTTCCATGGGCCTAGAATAGTGCCTAACACATATTAGGCATACTGTTAATATTTGTTGAAGGTATGTACTAAATGAATGAATGTACTTGAATCTGAAGGTATGTACTTGAATGAATCTGAAGGTATGTACTTGCTTTATTAAGGTGCATAAAGAAAATTAAATGATCAATTATAACTCCAAGCATCTCCCAGCACTTTTAAATATCTATCACCTACTATCTCAAAGAGAGCCTTCTTTTCACAGGTTAATCTTCGTACTCTGTCCTGGATTCTATCGTCTCTTCTTCTAGGATACCTTTCATTATCTCCTCATTCTTGTTGTGTTTTTTTTCTGCTGTCTCCTTTCCTCTAGCAGTATGATTGACTATGTCTCAGACTTAATCTTTTCTTATCTAAATCCTCACATATACCAATACTCCTTGCTGCTGACTTTCTGTGGTCCACCTCAGTGGCCAAATCACTGCAGCAAAGGTTTTTTGTAATGTAATTGCCAAATGATCTTTAGTTATCCTTATCCTACTTAATTTCTCTATGGATTTGTTTTCTTTCTTCCCTGTAATTTAACAAGTGTTTATTGAACATGTGCTGAATGCCCTGCATTCTACTAGGTAGTAAGGATTTAAAATGTAAGTAATTGCTATGTGCAACCAATAACATATCACAAGTACTATCAAGAATGCAACATTCTTTAGGACTGTGGACAACAAAGCAGTTTTCCTAAGGCCAGTAGATGGGAAGAAATCAGGGAAAATAAGATAATTTATTATCAGATAACAAAGTGAATGCCTGTGATACAAGGCAATAACATGCTGCTGGCACAAAAAGCATCAGAGTGCTTGCTATTTAAAAAAAAAATTAGTCATCAGTGTAATATGTTAAAAGTGGGGGTATATTAAGCCAGATAAGGAGGTACTATAATAAACTAGGCAAGATGTGCCGAAGGTCTGAATGAGGACAGTGGTAGCTAGAATTTGGGCAGGGAGGATAGAAATGGGATTGCTGGAGAAATATTCACAGGTAGAATGAGAAAGACTCAGTGCCTGGTTTGTTTATGAAGATGGAGTAATGGGGGAATGATATGTTCTCTAGGGTGGTGTTTCATGCTGTCACATCCATATATAATGAAATTCAGTAGGTAGTTGGATTTGAACATCCAAAAGCCAGGAGTGGAGTCAGGGCTGAAAAAAAAAAAATGTTGGGGGGAATTAATGAAGTCATGAGAAAGATAAGAAAAAGCCAAAAAATGGAGAGTTTTAAAACTAGAGAGGAGAGAAGTTTCAGGGTAATAGCTGATAGACTATATCTTTGAGAATAAATAGCCTGCTTTGTAAAGGAGTTTTTGTAAGATGTTTTAAGAGTCGTAAGATTTTGGAACAATAACTGTGTGCCTGTGGTATTATTTCTTTTGTTGGTTTTTCTTTACTCCTTGGCTAGCCGAACTACCAGACATTCATTTGTGGTATTGTCTATATCACTGTCAACTTTATGAAGTTCCACCTATTTTACAAACTTTGCAGTGTCCCTTGCAATGTATGGTGTTGACAGGTGTATCTACCATCAGTGAGAGGCCAACAGTAAAGATGATAACATGATTGCAATAGTCCTAGGGGTTGATTGTACATTTGTGCATATAAAATCTACCTTGTGTACCTTACATTTTCAGTGGAGGGAGATTGATAATAAACATGCATATATCAGGTGATGGTAAATGAATAAAAATAAAGTAAGGTAAGGGTAAAGCAGGAAAAAAAACTGAGCAAGAAATTTAAAAAGAGAGAAAAGTCTTGTGGATATTTAGGCAAAAATATTTCAAAAAGAGAGAATGCAGAGCCTCTGAAGCAGGATTGTCCTTTGGTATATTCCAGGAATAACACATGAGCCAATGAGGCTGGGGTTAGGTGAGCACAGGCCTAGTGCTAGATGAAGACAGAAGTTGCTGGGGCAGGGCAGATCATGGAGGGTGGATTTTCAACATATTGCACTAAGATCCTTATTTTATAATAGCAATTTTATAAACTGGCATTACTGAAATATAATTCATAGATGTTTAATTTTCTTAAAATTCTCAATATAGCTTGAATACCCTAACTAAAGGAAAAATATTTACAATCAAATAACATGTTTTTGATATATGAATGGTCAGGCATTACAAAACAGGATGACAAAAAAAAAAAAAAATGCCCTGTAAAACTCTCCTGGGAAATCATGACCTCTTTCTGAGAATAACTATGATAGTCCTTATAGATTTTTATCAGGCTTTTACTCTGAATGGGGAAGATACAGGGGGTGGGTACAGCAATAACATAATCTAATATTTGGAAAGAATTGCCTTGATTTCCTGTGTGGATTGAGGCTGTGCATAGGCAAAGGCAGAAAGCAGTTAATTAACTATTATAATGATTCAGATACAAGATGCTAAGTTGAATTGAGGTGATGAGCAGTGGTTGAATTCTGGACATAGAGGGAAGACACATTTGCTGATGGATTGAATATAGAGTGTGAAGAAAGAATAGTCAGAGATAACTTGAGGTTTTCACCTGAACAACTATAATGATGTAATCGTGATTAACTTGGATAGAGAAGACTAGAAGGGTTTGTTGGAGCCGGGAGACCAGGCATAATTTGAGATGTCTGTTAGATACCAGGCATGGGAGAAAAGATGCCAAGTCCAGTGGTTTGAATATATAAGGTTGCAGGGTTCAAGAGAGAGGTTCAGGCTGGAGAAGCCAATTTGGAAATTGATGTATACTTGTTAAGTGGTAGGGTTAAAAAGATAGACTGCCAGTGATTCTGCAGTGAAAATGAGATTTTTATTATGTTCATTAACCTGGGAAATTAATTTAAGAAGGTTGAAACATTGACATGGATTGTAAGACTTCAGATTTAGAAGACTGAGAACCTGCTGTTTCCTTTTGTTTCTTCTGCCATATCTAAGAGAGTGCCATCTGTTTACACATCTAAAAAGTTTGCTAAATAAAAAAGAAGTGCCTGTTTTGAATTTGGAACTAGAGGATCAAGCTTTGTTTGTTTGTTTTTGAGTGCCAGGGATTGAACTCAGGCACTCAAATACTGAGCCACTTCCCCAGCCCTATTTTGTATTTTATTTAGAGACAGAGTCTTACTGAGTTGCTTAGTGCCTCGCTTTTGCTGAGGGTGGCTTTGAACTCTCCATCCTCCTGTCTCAGCCTCCCAAGCTGCTGGGATTACAGCATGTGCTACTGCAACCAGCGGAGGATCAGGTTTTTTTGAGTTAATAAAAAAGAAGAGTTAGAAACTCTAAATCTTTTTGTAGTGTTAACTTCTTTAGAAATTTTTAATTTTTAATTAATAAATTTGGTATTTTTTTGAAAAGAAAATGATTGTTATATTATACTTATATATATATTATTAATCTTTGATTATTAGAATTATTAACCATATGGTGTACTAAGGTAATAATCATAAAATTGGTGTTAAAAAAGACGGGTGTGAGTTTGATGTAGTTTCTGAAATAAAATAATTGCTTATCCAGTCTTTAATATTCATTTGGTTTTCTTTTAGGAAGATTTAGAAACTGGAGTTCACCTTGACCCTGCTGTCAAAGAAGTTCAATATAATCCTACCTATGAGACTATGTTTGCTCCTGAGGTAAGAAAACATATTCAAGGTTCTGCTTCTTGCTAAAGGATTTAAATTATACATAAGAAGATAAACAGTTGGTGAATTTTAAAGTTTTCTCACGAAAGTATACTATTTAAACCTTTGGAAAATATATCTTTGTATTCTCCAAAGATATAAATAGTATGTTTTTGTGAAAATATTTTTTAAAATCTGCTCTTCTCCATCTGCATAGAAATACATGATACCATGGATTTATGTCTTTTGTAAAAGGTAATCTGAAAATATTTGATGAGAACGTAACTGTTCCTTTGCCATTGACAAAGAAGTATTGTAATTAACCACAAAGAAAAAAATTTTGTTTTATTAGCATCAGTATACATAGTATAGTAGGAAACATTTGGTTAAAAATGCCTCTGAAATGTCATACTAACATACTTTGATACTGAGTGAAACAAAGTATGATACTGGATTTTTTTTTTTTTTTTTGTCTTGGTATAAATGGTAATAGAAGCTTTAATAAAACAGAGGGGAGGAAAAAAGTAGAAATAATTCCTTTTGTTCATTTAAGGAGGTCTTGGAGTATTATCCATATAGGACAGTATGTAGAAGTTGTTAACATTTTTAAATATTAAATGGAAAAGAGTGCTTGATTGACCCAAAGGCCAGAAAAGTATAAAATTATAAAATATTAGATTTAAATAGCAGAATATTTAAGAAGCATGTTAAAGGTAAATGTAAGAAGCTATATTATATGGCATCTTGGTAGAAAATGAGGTACTTTTAAAATAATTTTTATTTATGGTATATACTTTCTGATATATCAGAATCCTACAGTTATTTCATATACTTTACCCGCTTCAGTTTCCATAGTCACTTAAAAGAAAGCCACTGAATATGTAGCACAGCCAGAGATGTCAGTGTTCCAGCTGTTCTCTGAGCATTCAGTAAGCAAAACCTATAGTACATTTTAAGTTTTATTCCATTATTTCTTAAATCCTTCTAGCTTGTTAAACTGGAGGCTGTTTCAAATCCCTATGTATTGTCTCAGCTGGCCCATTGAAGAGAGGTTGTACATTATATATGTGCTTCATGATTTTTAAAATAAAAAGTACTTCAATAAAATCGAGCTACTAAATTGAGAAAATTGGGAATTAGTGTAGTGTATGACATTTGGATGTCAACTTATTTTCTATGAAGTCTGCTTTTGAATTTTGAAATCTTATGCATAACTAAATTGTTGTGTAATGATAAGTTTCCAGAACTTTGAAGAAAAATTTAAAAGGTCAGTTAAAAGTTTTTGTGGTGATATTCATAAGGCAATAGGCCTGTCATTCTCTGTGGGATTATCAACGCTTTAATGTTCAGCTCTTTTTTTTTTTTCATATTTGGGAGCCCCATCTTAAATATATAAACTAGTTTACATTTGGAACACTTCCACACTTGTTAACAATTTAAGGAAGAAGTGATGGGATCTAAAATGGAAGCCAAATTATCATTTTCCTCATTGCCAAATGAGTCAGTCATCTGTGCTATAACAAATTATGAACTCTACTTTATGACTAGGATCTGAATCACTTGGCAAAGTCTGGAAAGGTGCCAGTAGCAACTCTGCTAGATTAAATTCAAGTTTCTGTATTTTGAGGATACATATTAAAAGCAAGGTACAGTCCCTCTCCTCAAGCTAGTCTTTTGTCAAAGAGTATGTGCTAAGTATGTGTTTTGAAAAGGTAGACACCAGACTATTTCCTGTAATGCCTCCAAGGTACTATTCAAGTTTAAGGAGAGATTGCTTCAGGTTTTTCTTTTTAAAGTTCCATGAAAGAAGTAGTATTTGAAATGGGCAATACATTCTAGGTCAAGAGCGTGAGATTTTTGAGCTCAGTAGACTACCTGGTATCTCTTATATGACCTTGAATGTTCTTGGTTTACTTACAGATAAAATTAAGATAATTTCTACTATCCTGAGTCCTAAGGATAAATGAGATCATGTTTGATGTGGTTAGGAAATGCTCTAGCACAGAGCAGGCATTTAACAAGTAGTAGTTAATATTGTTATTTGTATTAATAGTATTGGTATTGATGATTGGGTAGTCTTTTATTAGGAAAGATTATAAACAGAAAGGAATATTGGGAGCCAAATCAAAAAAAAAGATCTAAAGAGGAGGAATGCCTTAGTCATTATCAGTGGGAGTTAGTAGAGAGAAAAGATTAGAATGGCGCTTTGTATAGTTTTGCACAGGGCTTTGGGAACCAAGGTGAAGGTTTGTTCTTGATTTAATAGATGATAGATTTCTGAGGGTCTTAAGCGGGGAAGTAGCATAATCAAAACAGAATTTTTAGAAAAGTTTATTTGATAAGAGTTTTATGACGAAAAAGAACAGAGATAGAAACTAACAAGATAAAACTATCATGTTTATTGTCATATTTATTAATGTGTGCTAGGTATCATACTGAGGAATTAACATACCTTTTCTCCTTTTGCCTTCCCTATGACCTTATGAAATCTTTATCCCTATTTTATAGCAAATAAGTCATCAGCAAGTGACATTTTTGAGGATTCTGGTCAGTTCACTCTTAATACTCTCTATATATTTGGAAGACTAGTTTAAAGAATGTTGTAGAGTTTGTAGGGTATATATCTCTATTCCTTTGACTTTGCTAGTTTTGAAAAATAAATAAATTGCTAATTCTGTAAAATATTATTCCTTCCTCCCAACCAAGGACTTTTCCTAAATGGAAAAGTTTATCCAGATAAGTTTTGTCAAATAATGGATAGAACTTGAAGAGATAATAGCCATTGTTTCAGTCTAGTGATTTTCTTCATTTCACTCAATTCTTTTTGAATCTGCTTAGAAAAAAAGCTGTATTTATTAGCTTCTCTAACTCATAAAACCCATAGGTCTCAGGAAGAATTCCAGACTCATTAAAATAATGCTATTTTTAAGAAAAAAATATAAAAGTTAAGAGGGGGGAAAAAAGCCAATTTTGTTAAAAATATGGCTGTAAGGGCTGCTATAAATATTAAAGCTAGAATAAACTTTTTAGAAATCATATATCTTATCTCTTATTTTATAAGGAAATTGAGGCTCAAGGTCATGGAACCAGCACTAATGAAATTTTCTTATTCAAGTAATAAACTTTGCATACATCTTACAAAATTATTCTGTCAGCAAATTGAATTGTGGTCTTTTCCTAATTTGTAGAAAACAGTTCAGTTAATGGCCCTTTCTCAAAATTTATTTATAAATTTTGATGATTGCTATAAATATTAATGAAAAATTTAACAATAATTTATAATCTTAGTTTAATAATTTTTTTCTTATATGTGAACTTAGTATTATGATTTCATGTTGTCCATTTTGACTAGTATAAATTTTCTGAATTCCTATGATATAATGATATACCACTAAGATATTGACTGTCAAGTACTCTGCCTACTGAAGACTTATGAGAACCACTTCTTTATACTAAATCTCTGGGAGTTATCTACCAGCATCTTCACAAATTAAAAATGTTTTTCACCCAATTATATAAATAAATCATTACACAGTTGAAAGATGTAAGAATGCTTACCTCTTTTGGGAACATCATACATTCTTTGGATATAGTGATCTAAATTAGTACTTAAAAATGGTGTGTGTGTGTGTGTGTGTGTTTGTTTGTTTGTTTTTTGGTGGTGGTGGAGAGGGGTTATCCGGGATTAAACTCAGTGGCACTTAACCACTGAGCCACATCCCCAGCTCTGTTTTGTATTTTTATTTAGAGACAGGGTCTCACTAAGTAGATTAGCAACTTGCCATAGCTAAGGCTGGCTTTGAACTTTTGATCCTCCTACCTCAGCCTCCTAAGCCACTAGGATTACAGGCATGCACCACTGCACCGGGTTTAAATGTGTATTTTTAAAATTAATTTATTTCTGAAATTGACAATTGTATATTTACTGCAAAAACATGAAGTTTTGAAAAACATATATATATATATATAAAACATATATACATATATATATATATATATATATATATATATATACACACACACACATACACACACCCACACACTATAAAATGGTTAAGTCAAGCTACTTGACATAAGCAAACATCACATACTTAGCTTTTTTTGTGGTGAGAACACTTCAAATCTACTCTCTTCAAGATTTTTAAGAATACAATACATTGGCCACGCATGGTGGTACATGCCTGTAATCCCAGTAACCCAGGAGGCTAAGGCAGAAGGATGGCAAGTTCAAGGCCAAGGCCAGCCTCAGCAACTTAGCAAGGCCCTAGGTAACTAAGCTCAAAATAAAAAATAAATAGGGCTGGAGATGTGGTTCAGTAGTTAAATTCAATCCTGGATACCAAAAAAAAAAAAAAAAAAGAATGCAATACATTGCTATTAACTAAATCACCATGTTGTACAAAATAAGATTTCTTGAATTTATTACTTCTAACTGAAATTTATGTCCTTTGACAACACTACCCAACACTTCCTCACTCCTAGTAACCATTCTGCTTTCTGCCTGTATATCCAACTTGTTTTCAGTTCCACCTGTAAGTGAGGTCACAGAGTATTTGTCTTTCTGTACTTGGCTTAGTTCATTTAGCATAATGTCTTCCAGGTTCATCTGTGTTGCCACAAATGACAGGATTTCCTTCTTTTTTAAAAACTGAATAGCAAACAGTCCATTATGTATGTGTGTGCATGTACATATATAAATATCTATATATATGTATACACACATACCACATTTTCTTTACCCACTCATCATTTGGAGGACACTTAGTTTGATGCCTTATGTTGTCTATTGTAAATAATGCTGCAGTGAATATGGGAGTAAAAGTTTCTTTGACAAACTGATTTCATTTCCTTCTTAAATATACATCCAGTAATAAGATTGCTAGATCAGTTTCCATTTTTAATTTTTTGAGCACCCTCCATACTGTGTTGCCTAGTGTCTGTACTAATTTACATTCTCATCAACAATAAGCCAGGGTTCCTTTTCTCCAACACTTGTTAACATATGTCTTTTTCTGTTTTGTTTTGTTATACCCTGTCAGTGCTGGGGATCAAACCTAGGGCCTCATCCACACTAGGCAAGCACTGTACCACTGAATCACATCTCTATCCCTCAACATTTATCTTTTGATACTAACTGCTCTAACAGGTATAAGGCAATATTGTGATATTTAACTTGCATTTCTCTGATTAGTGATGTCAACACTTTTTTATATACCTATTGCCATGACTTCTTTTGAGAAATGTCTATTCTGGTACTTTGCCTATTTTTAATCAGTTGTTTGTTTTCTTGCTACTGAATTGCTTGAGTTCCTTATATATTTTGAATATTAACTCCTTATTAGACATATGGCTTAAAAATATTTTCTCCGGGGCTGGGGATGTGGCTCAAGTGGTAGTGCGCTCGCCTGGCATGCGTGCGGCCCGGGTTCGATCCTCAGCACCACATACAAAGATGTTGTATCTGCCGAAAATCTAAAAACTAAATATTAAAAAATTCTCTCTCTCTCTCTCTCTCTCTCTCTTTAAAAAAAAAAATATATATATATATATATATTTTTTTTTTTTTTTTTCTCCCCTACATGTATATATTGTAATTGACACTAGTGTACTTGGATATCATTTTAGTTAAAATCTGTTAAATACCCATACCTTACTAACTTAAATCTACTGTAAACCCAAATTTATGCGAATGTTATAAATTTACATACAGATCTTATATATTCATTTATATATTGTTAAAAATTATTATAAATCACTTGAGCACAAATTAACTCAAACTTAGTTAGCTACCAAAACATAAAAAAAAAAATACTTGGAAATCAATTTTGTATACTTTTTATGTACTTTGTTTTGTTTTTTAATGTCTACCCCAGAATTAAGAGAGTTGCATGTTCACAGAGACCATAAACATCTGAGAGACATATTTTTGAGTAATTGGGAAGAGCTGAGTCCTGCTGAATAGTGTTCTCAGCTTCCCTCTGTTGTCATTTAATATCTTTGAGGTCAGCTCCAATAACTGCCAGGAATCAGGCAATTAAGGTGAGCCTCAAATAGATGGAAAATCCTCCCACCCAGCTTTCCCACCCAGCTTCCCCCATCACTAGATTCTTGTTGTTATTGTCTCAGCTAAAGCATCTACAAGATGTAAGCACATTTTAAGATTGCTTTTAGTATAGCACCATATGTAAAATACACTTAGCTTTAATATACAGATCTGTATTTGTTTAGAAATCATAGTAATTTAAGCATTTTTCTTTAAAAAGTAGAACGAGTTTGATATGTATGGCCTATAGAAGAATTATTTTTTTTTTTGTAAAATCTTAATAAAATAAGACTGGAAATTATAATCTCCTTTTTTAAATGGCAGATTATACATAAGCACAGCGACTGATAATTTATTATGTTATATGAGTAACAATAAGGACACTGGGGATTTTTGTCATTTTAGATCTCCCCACCCCAGAAATATCAGATACTGCTTTGTGGATAATGACTATGGCAGGTAGTGCATCTTTGGAAACTTTTAAATCATTTTATTAGCTTTATTTTCTTGACTTCTTCTGTTTCTTAATAAATTTCATGATGGAATGACACTGAAAACAACTTCCAGCATTCATCAATATAGATTCCCCCCCCCCCTTGTGTTTCCATCTATTGGCAGATGCAGGAAGAACTAATATGGGCTGCAAAGTCTTGCACTATCCTTTATACTTAGAATGGTAATAAAAGCTTTGTATGTAAATCAGGTATTTAGATAGTAATAAAAGCTTTGTATGTAAATCAGTTATTTTAAAATTGAGTTATTTAAAACAGAAATGGGAGCTCAATATATAGCAATCTTATAGTAATTTATTTTCTTCTAAAGCAAAAAATGTAAGGCAAATAATCTAATATCATTTAAATTCATTTTTTTATGTAGTATAATATTGATGTCTGGAGAAAACAGCATACTGATTAAGGGAAGATCAGTAATTTGTATTTGTGGCTCTGTAAACACATCATTAAAAAGATAGTTTCTAATGATAGTGACCTAAAATATTCTAATGTCAAAATACTTCATCAGGACAGTGGATCTTTCAGAGTTCAAATAAATATTCTGTTACACTCTTTCCAGAGTGGAAAGCTCATTTGTTTCTTCATTTAAAAACAAAACAAAAAGAGTTGGATTTTCCCCAATACTTTTTATAATAGCATTAAATTAATAGGACTTAATATATTCTGGTACTTTTTAACAAGTTAGACCCTATGTTTGTACTTTTAAGTAATGTTGTGATGCAATAAAATGCTTAACTAGGGTTTGTTCTAGCCTTGGTTCTACCAGTAAATAAACTTTTGACCCTGGGGCAAGTAAAATATATCGTCTTCAGCTTTTTTCTTCTTTTGTGAGATGAGAAGGAAACTACCTCTCTAAGTTTTCAGGGTTTTTATACAAATCAGATTAAATAACTTGGAAAATTATTCTTGAAATTCAAAGCATTAAGATAATGAGAATACTAGTTTGTGTAGGAATAAGGTAACTTTTCAAAGTGGAGAATTTTTATTTATATTTGTGGTATCTTTTCCTAGGAACTTTTTCAGGCACTTAATTTTTATTGTCTATTTTCCTATCCTTTACCCCCCACTGGGATTCTGATTATCTTTCCTTCATAAATACTTTCTATATATCAGGCACTGTGGTAAGTATAGAAGATTCTGAATATCTACTTTTGAGGAACTCAAAATCTAATAGAAAAGCAATACGGCTTTCAAAAAATTATATCATAGTGCCATTATTGGCACAATGTCATCCAAAATTCCTCAAATCATGGTTTAGAAAAAACTGTAGTAATTCTCAATTATCCACAGCAATATGACCAAATAGGACTTTGTGCAGTATGGGAATGCAGTAGCTAGTAACCACATGTGATTATTGAACTCTTGAAATAAATAGCTGGGCTCTTCTATTTCAGTCCCAGGAACTGACAAACTGCTAACCAACCATTGCCCACTTGCACTAAACCATGTGAGGCTACCATTTTCCCAAACAGGTTAATCAGCCCCTGATTTAAAATTGAAAATGTATAAGCTTTTTAGTAATTCTAGCTTTCATATAGTCAGAACTTATGTTTTTCTTCCCTACCCCCCCCCCCCTTTTTTTTTTTCTTTCTGATAACATTGCAGTTTGGACCAGAAAATCCCTTTAGAACACAGCAAATGGCTGCTCCTAGAAATATGCTTTCTGGCTATGCTGAACCAGCTCATATCAATGATTTCATGTTTGAACAGCAAAGAAGAACTTTTGCCACGTATGGTAAGGTTATACGACTTAAACAGTTTTAAATTTGGCCTTATTGGAAGTATGAGTTGTGTGTCCAGTAATCTATTATAGCTTCTGGCTTTTAAAGTGTATTAATCTAGAGTCTTTCAGATGGACTTCTGATCTGTATCTATAAATATTTTACATAAATTAAAAGGTGAGCTAATATTTTTAGCTGTCATTTTTAAATCCAGTATGATTTCTGTATACTGGATATATTCTGGGATCTTAAAAACAGAATGCTTTTTGTTGTTGTTCTTGGTAATGAACCCTTGCTATTGAATGTCCACTATATGCAGATTGCAGTTAAAGTTGATAAATGAAGAGATAGTGTTAAGAGGTTACTTTTTTTTTTTTAATCATATACCCTAGTTAACTTTACTCTCTTCTCAAATCTTATCTCTGAAATGTTTTCTCTTGATCACTAAGGGATGTCAGAAAATAGGATAGTCATAAATTAATTGTGTAAAATAACATGCATGGAAACATTATGAAAGGGATTATTATATATTAGATCATGTTTCATCATGGCAAGGTTTTAATTGACTTACAGTGGCCAAAAGTCGTCCTTAAGATTGAATACCACTAAAATCAACAAAAGATTTCAGTGACACTCCCAATTGCTGGAACATCATTGCATTATACCCATTACTTATGTAAGGGTAAATCTAAAGTAATGTGCCACACATAAAAATCAACTCTGTTGAATCACGATTTATTGTATTTTAATACTAAAACAGAGTTTTAAAGAATAGCTTAAGTAATAATTTAGATAGCTTAAGTGTCTTCAGAACAAAACAAGGGGTGGGATCTTACCTCAATTTATACCGATACCTACTTTTCTTTTTAAGTTACCTTATAGCAAGAATAAGCATTTAAAACTACTCAATTGGCTTTAGACTTGGGTTAGAAATGGGCTTATTTAAAAAAAAAAAAAAAAAAAGCCCAGTGATTTTTTTTTTTTTTTTTTTTTTTTTTCCCTCTCCTGCTAGAAGGTAGTCGGCTGGGACAGAGGTTGAACTAGTGAGTTCAATGTAAAAAATAAATGTGAGACTATAGTATATTAGTCAGAGGGAATGGCCAGTGGCAAAACTAAGAATATCATGGTCTGTCTCTCTTATGATAGATCTTAGAACTGAGAGCAATTTGTTTGAACTTAATAAGTTAACCAACCTCAGGTTTAGCACTGTCTCTTTTTTTCCTTACACTCAAGCACTGATCAAGTATAGCTTCTGTTAGTGTAAGTCTTACAGTTTTCCCATAGAAAGTTCTTACCTGACAAGATAGTGATTTCTAGGCCAGCTTCCTATGTACTTGTTTGTTTTATCACTCTTACACCTTGGGGTTTCTGATACAGTCCCTCATTTACAAAATACAATGGAGCACACCTTCCTTATATCTTGTACTACTGTTATCTATAAGACATATTAAGGAGATGGCACATAAATTCAGTTTTACCTAAGTCTCATATTTGTAACTCTGGGATATCACTGCTTGGATGCAGAATAAAAATTGATCTTATTTTTCTTCCTATTTTAAATGATGTAACATTGTTATAATATCAGTAAATAACTTCTGGAAGATGTATATTCTACAATACATTTAGTTTATCATAGAACCAGCCTGTAGAGTCCTTATCATTGAAGATAGTCTCATTTCCTGTTATCACCTCATTTATTTGCAGTGTAGTTGGTTTTTAGCTCCTATTTATTGTGTTTCTCCTGCCACCTCAATCCTTCAGTGGATATGTGAATTTTCTTGTGTGTGTGTGTGTGTGTGTCCTATTTTCTTCCCTTTTCTCCTGAGTTCTGGACTGTTCCTTTGTTGGTCTTGTTTGGGGCTTCTCAATGAAGTTTTTTTTTTTTTTTCCTGTTGTTCAGAGTTCACTCAAAATGTTCACTACATTAGTCTATGGAAGTGGAAAATAGAATTTTAAATAAATAGTGTAGTCTCACCATAGTCGTTTTTAACATTAAGTTTTATCTTCAACATTATAAACTCCTTTTTAATACTTCAAAATAATTTTTTTAAATTGTCCACTACTGTAGTTTAAGAATCTCTGGTATCATTAGATTTCAAGTTGGTCCCAGTTTTCATTATTAAAAAGGTACTGTATATATTATATTGCAGTAAAATGCCCTTTTTTTGTGAGGGGAGTGGTTACAGGGGATTGAACTCAGGGCCTCTTGACCACTCAGCCACATCCCCAGTACTATTTTGTATTTTATTTAGAGACAGGGTCTCACTGAGTTGCTTTAGTGCCTTACTGTTGCTAAGGCTGGCTTTGATGAGATCCTCTTGCCTCAGCCTCCCAAGCCACTAGGATTACAGGCATGTGCCACCACACCCGACTAGTAAAATGCTTTTTTATGTGACAGTGTATATTATTGAGCATAAAACTTTGCAGGCTTTTTTCACTGTTTTTTTAAAATAAATTCCTAAAAGTAGGGCAAATAGTTCTCTCAATTCTACCACCACCAAGAATGAAAGTTCTGTTTCTCCTTATCTAAGATCCATATATGTGATTGTTTTTCCTGTGTTTGATAATCAAAATACTGTTTCTTTATTTTGACTTGATTTTTCTGGACAATTGATTTTAAAGGATTTTTTGTTTATTCGCAACCATTTCTTTGCAAATTGTTTATAGTGTCTATACTGTTTATAGTGTAAATATCTGTCAGAATATTAGTATTGATAGTTTTAAGGATATAGTAATAAAATTAGTATTATTATAGCCATTTCAGATGCTGCTTCCTAAAGAAAGTAGACATGAACTCCATTAAAAAAGTAAAATAGAAAATAGGCTTCCAAAAGATAGACAAGAATCTTTAAGAATTATAGTGCAGATACATTCATTTATTTGAGACGTAGAGTAATAGAAAACCATTTGGACTGAAATTCCGTAGTATTAGTTAGAGCTTGTTCTATCACTGGCTGATTTGTAGTAGTGTATATGGATAAATATTTAATGTCTCTTACTTGTAACCTGAGACTAATTTTATTCACTAATCACCTGGAGTAGGAGGGAATGGGGCAGGGGATACAAGTGGCAATAAAAGATCTTTACCACAGAGAAAAACGGGAGGAAAGCATAAGTTCCTTTAATTGAAACAAGACTGTGTATGGCCAGAAGAGTTGGGGATTGGTGCTTACATAGAGATAAGGAGGACCAGGGACACCCTTCTCTCTCAACCTCCACCTCTCCAAACACATCACACAATGCCATTTATATAGACATAAATCTCCTTCCATGGTAGAATTTACATTCTAAATAAGGTTTTATGGCTGAGATGGGAATTTTTAATTCAGGGTATGTTGGTCTGAATTTTATATGAGCCTTAAAAAGTCTCATTTTCTAAAAAATCACACATAGAACACTGTTTGGTACAAAAAGGTAAAAGCTAAAATAACTCATGGGATTTGAACCTGTGATTTCAGAGATTCAACTCCAAAGCTGCTTTTCTGCCATCAAGCTCTCTTCTCTGGCTAAGAACATATTTTAATGCTGAAAAAAACTATATCCAAATGAACTAATAGCCAGGTGGTTGGTTCTATTCTAGCATATCACGAGGGTGAGTTAAGCACCTACATCCTTAGCTTGTTTTAAAAGTATGTTTCATGACAAATCTTTTTCCATTCTCCAAAATTAGTTCCCTTTAATCTTTAGCTGCAAAATAAAAATGTTAGATATGTCCGTTAGGGTATGGCCCTTTAAAAAAATGAGTTAGTACTTTTTATGCACTTTGTGATTGTTCACATGGGTTGTAGGCCATAGACTAATGAATGATCAGCTCTCTTTTGTGAATATACCAGATTTTTGTGAAACAGATTAAACTAAATGTTTATTATCCTAGCACACCCACTGGAGGAAAGAAAAAAAATGATTTGAGTTAATTTAGGAAGGCTTTGTTTCCCTTCATTCTCCTAGACCACTGGAGACCACTTTCAAATGTAGGTACACACTCGAACTAGTTGAAGGAATATATCTATACACCAGCTATCCTTATTATCTTCTCTTACCAAAGAAATATAAATAATGATTTTTGAAGGAGAAATAGATTAAGATTAGAGGAAAGACAGTCTTTACTGAGAATAGCATTTTCAAAATAATAGCTAGACATTATGTGATTAACTTCTACCCTATTTCTTTTTTAATTTAATAGTTTATATATTATAAGCTATAATATCCATTACCAAAAAAAAATGGAAATAGTTTCTAAACTTCCAAACATATAATGCACATGTATTTTTAAGCTTTTCAAATGTTTGAAACTAAAGTTGATTTCATAGCCAGAAAGGCTTTTAGTATATAATAGCTATATGTTAAATTCATCCTCTAAGATACATTTTATTCTGAAGTCATTCAGGGTCCAGCCTAGAATATGGATTAATTGTGGTAAAGAGAAATGGAGCTCAGAAAAGAAGACTTGGTCCATAGTTAAAGAGACCATTTTTAATATCTGGGAAAGAAAATGTGAAATGGGTATATTTGAATAGTTGTAATAAAATGAATTATAAGTGGCAAAATGGAGTCAGTAGTTTGCACTTTTTTCCTTTCAGGTTATGCATTGGACCCTTCATTGGATAATCATCAAGTGTCTACTAAATACATTGGTTCTGTAGAAGAAGCTGAAAAAAATCAAGGTAATTTATTTAAAATAGTTAGTATCATGTGTGTGTGTGTATGTGCATATACACATTTATAATTAGTGCCTTACAGTAATTAGATAGTAGGAAAGAACCCATATTTAGCTCTTGATTTTTTTAAGTTGAAATAATACAGTGATAGGGTTTAGAGAAATACAGTTTAGAACTATTATGGTTTAGAGCTTGCTTTTACTACTTACTAGCTGTGTAACCTTGTAAGGAAGATGGTGGTTATGTATCATTTGGGGTTATTTTGAGTACTTGGTACATGCCAACCCTATAGATATCATTCAATGAATTATAATTAATGTATAGATAATTTTGGCTGTTGGCATCTCCACAGTAAGTCAAGCTAAATTTTAAAAGAAGTAAAGTTTCATTTTGTGAGTCTGTGAGGATTGTCTTTGAAGGATTTTTTTTAATGGCTTGAGTCTGAATATATGTTTTAAATATGCTTGTGTTCATATTCATCTTTTATAACAAGGCCATGCATCATGCTTGCTAAATGCTAACTTGTCACAAAGCTCATCAGACCACTGAATCTCATCTATAAAATGCCATTTAAAAAAAAAAAGTTCAAGTTACACAGGGACACTTCTACTTAAATAAAACTAGACCCTGTATGATCAAACTGCCTTCTGTGCTTGATGATTGTTAAAATAGACTTTCCCATGCTTTTGTTGTAACACAGCCTAAAGGAAATTAATTTGAATTAATATGAACTATTTTTCCCTGTTCTTATGTATATGGAGCTAGATTCTTAGTTAACCTGTCACTATGACTCCTGTAAAACTTTCTTTTTGCAATCTAATAGTATGCCATCTCCTACTGATCAATTAAAAAATCTCAGAAACATCTTTCTTCCTCCATTTCTTTTTACTAAAGTTGATATTAGAGATCAGTTTTAGAAGGAGATCATATGAAAGAAATACCAAAATTTTGAGAAAACTTGTTTAATTTATATTGTTCTATTACAAGCATAGTAAAAATACGTTACTAAGTACTTAATGTGGTTTTAATTCAACCCTGTTTTGTTTTTGTTTTGGGTTTTTTGTTTTGTTTTAATCATTACTTAATTGCAAGATGATGGAATTAATTATAAATTTAAATTGTAAGTTGGTAATCTCCCAAAGAAACTTGAACTTTTCTTTTTTAGGAAAGATAAACTGTAATTTCAGTAGATAGCAATAGAGGAAGATTTTGTCACGTAGACTAGTTTTCATTTACTCAGTCAACTGTATAGCTGTCTCAACTGGGACAGATACATTTACATAACTGGCTGCGCTTGAGGCTTCTTTGGGAGCAGCTTGAAATCTGCAATGCACTTGGCAATCGTCTCATTTTCCTGCTGTGCAGAAATACTCTGTACCACGTGTTTCTCCACCCAGTTTATCTTGTACTCCTGTTCCTTTCAATGCATAATATTCTGCAGAGATATGATAATCCAGGCAGTTCTTTACCTCCTTGTATACTTTATGTCGCCCTTCCTGGTAAGAAACCTCAAGGCCATAGCAATGTTATTCCTTTGGACATCAAAAAGATAATGGCACTTCTGAACCAGCACCTGCTGTGACTTCTATAACTCAGTTGCATGTTGGATTTGTTGGATGGAAGCCTGTTTCACCTCTTCTAGTTGGGCAATTTTATGCTCATTTAGATTTTCAATAAATTCTCCAATAGAGGCACCATATTTTTTAATCACATAGACAATTAATGCTACTATTGATATGGTAGAAAAGGTCTCTGGAGTAATCACATAAATTTCTTTGGATAGAAAATACAGTTTCATGCATGTAGGGTCCTGTTACACAAGTTTTAGGATAAAGAAACTGGAAGAATTCCTCAGGGATCAGCCCCAAGAAGAACTTTTCCTCCATATGCAGAAATAGGTGGTAGAGGGGCAAGATGTGGCTGCCCTGTGTGAAAGGTACTTTTTTCCTGGTCCTACGAAGGCTGCATTCTGAGACAGAGGTCATTGTTGCGACCGCAGAAAGTATCACCTGAGAGAGTGTGGTCAGCAATGTCTAGGCAGCAGCCTTAATGTCCCTCTGATCCCAACCCTCAGCCCTGTTTTTAAGCAATAAATTACAATTCTTGCTTTCAGAAGTAGCTTTATTATTATTTAGCAACATCAAGTTGTTGAGTTTCTTTCAGAATTAGTAAAAGTCTATAGATACAGGTTTTTGATTCATTAAAAAGGCTGTGTACCATTGTAGGATTGGATATCTTTTTTTTTTCTTTTAATATAGCAAAGTTTGCAAAACACTACAGGGTTAGAAGATTCTCTCCTCAGAAGGTTTCATGTAACTTGAGCTAGTTAATATATGTTGCAGATTCATTTACCTTTTAATTTTGTTTTTGGTCTCTTGAACAATCACCTTTCTTTAACTATATAAAATCATATGTATGATGATGTTTTTGAAGAAAATGTATATATTTATAATTTCTTTTTGTTGTTGTTAACATAGGTTTAACTGTATTTGAAACTGGTCAAAAGAAAACAGAAAAGAGGAAAAAGTTCAAAGAAAACGATGCATCTAATATTGATGGTTTCTTGGGACCGTGGGCAAAATATGTGGACGAAAAAGATGTAGCCAAACCTTCAGAAGTAAGCTTTGATGTTTTTCATTTCCAGTTCAAGTGTATGCTATGTCTTTACAAATCATATCTCTATTAATAAACTTGAGATTCTCTTAGAGAACCAAGTGACTCCTCAGAATTTCTCTGCCTTTGTTAAGAAAATACAATAATTTTTTTTTGTACTATTTTTGTTTACTTTTTTTTCTGCTTTACTTTCTTTGGTACTTTCTTATAAAAATAGAATATTGAACAATTTTTTTTAAAAAAATTGCCTTAATAAAGCTTTTAAACTGCCATGATAGCTGTTTTTCTGGTATCATTCAGATAGTAACTACAAAATCAGGGGTTTTTTTTCATATTGGAATTGATAGTGGGTTTTACTTATTCATTTATTCAAAAATCTTAAATTTTATCTGTATTATTTTTTTAAATTTTTACTATGAAGTTAGTAAAGTGAAAATACAGAACTCCACCCTTCCTTTCCCCACCTGCATAATCCCATTTGTCTCTATGAGCCAGGCACCAGTCTAGGTCCTGAGATACAGTTGTGGGCAAGATCAGGAAAATTCTGGCCTCGTGCAACTTATATTCTAGATGTTTTTTATATCTGCATTAGCTTAATAATGTACATGTTCTGCTATTTCTTTATTTATTTTAGATTGTTATTATAGATACAGATTTACTGCTCTCCCACTTCCCTCCCCAGCTCATGCCAAAATGGTCATAAATCTATAGTAATTGCTTATACCCTCATGACTATGTAAAAGCTATTTATTGAAGAACAACATTATGTACTAAAATTCAGTTTCCTTTCCTTTCTGGTACCAGATTTTCTAATTGCCTTGTCTTTTCACTGGAACAATTAGCATAATATGTTCAATTTATTTCTAGATGTTCCAGAAGGATGAGCTTGTATAAAATTGGTTTAAAAATATTATCTAGTATCCATTATAGGTTTATTGCCATTTTGTAATCTGTGGAAGAGATAATCAATCTCTGCTTATGGAAGAGTTGAAATTATTCTGTGGGGAAGTATATTTACAGCAATTGCTTCACAAAAATGAAGACTTCATTATAAAGAATTTATAACCAACTTTGGACATAGTGAGATTCTCAAACATTTGTTTTAAAGTTCACTCCTTCATTTTCTTAGGAAGAACAAAAAGAATTGGATGAAATCACAGCAAAAAGGCAGAAGAAAGGCAAACAGGAAGAAGAGAAACCTGGGGAGGAGAAGACAATCTTACATGGTAATGTATTTTCATATTTCTTCATTTCATGAAAAAGCTCATGTCTGTTCTCTGTTCATGTAATACCAATTGCCCTTACCGTCAGCTGCCATACAATCATAATATTAAGAATAATTATAATTTTATAGTTTGTATCCCCCAAAAATCACAGCAGACTTTTCCTTGTGCTAATAAAGGGGAAAAGAAGTAGTAGCATGACTAATAATAGCCACATACAATGTTTGTTGAAATGTTAGTGAATTTAAAAAAAAATTTTAAAGAAGAAACTCGTATGGTTCATGCCCTTTCTTGAGATAAAGTTGACTCTTTTCATATATTAATGATGCCTAAATCATTAAACTGTTTTTTTTTTTAACTCAATCCAAATAGTCAGGTATCTTCACAGTTTATGAATGTCATTAAATGTAAGTAAACTGGAGATTAAGACTCATACTTACCTTGACTTGTGGAAGAAAATGCATGTTCACCAAAATAAATTACAAATATTCTAGAATGTACCTATTCATTAATGATTAGTTACATTTAGGAAATTACATAGTGATTACTGATTTTTTTGCACAAATAGTGTTGCTTTTTCTGATGTTTTATCACATCAGCTTTTTAGGTATAATGAAGCCATATTTGGTTTATCAGGCTCCAGTTTTGTATTTAAGGAATCTGTTTAGTACTGTGGCGTGTACAATTGTAACAGCAATACCATTCAACATTTATTGAATACCCACTCTGTGCCAGGCATACTACTAACTGCTTTCTCTACACTATGCCATCTAAGTCACCCACATGACTATTATAAAACTTTGAGGTGAAAATCAGGAAAAGAGGAATGGAAAGGAACCAGAAAGGCATAAAAGCAGAAAGTGAGAGGAAAGGATAGTTGATATTTTTTTGTTTTAATTTCTTTCTTAGCCTGTTTTTCTTCTGATTCTTTACCAGTGCTCATGAGGCCCAAGTATTTTTTTTTTTTTTACTCACTCTTATTATACTGCAGTGAAGTCTTTATTATATATCACTAAAGTATATGACTGAGTGAAAGAAGTATAGATCTTAAAGGTGTAATACGCTCTAGGAATTTAGGAATTCCAAAATACTGCTTCAAATTGGAAATGATAGCAAGGATTTCAAGCAGCTAATTTTAACTAACCTACAATCTTAACATCACCAGAGTGTTATTACCCAAGTCTTGATAAAGGCAATAGTCCTAAGAATGAAATGTTTATCATTTTAAGAATATAGATTTTGTGATTGTTTTGACTATGAACTATTTGGTTATTGCCTTCTTGTTTCAGTTAAAGAAATGTATGACTATCAAGGCAGATCCTATCTTCACATACCTCAGGATGTTGGTGTCAATCTACGGTCAACTGTGCCACCTGAAAAGTGTTATCTTCCCAAAAAACAAATTCATGTGTGGTCTGGACATACAAAGGTAAGCAAGTTGGCTGTTTCTGTTTGCTGTAGTGTTATAATAGTGAAGCCAGTGTAAAGTTTCAGTCATGGATGTGGATCATTCAGTATTTCTGGTGAGCATATAGGGAAGTAAAGATAGGACAGGGGAGTCATATTGAAGATCAAGTTGGATTAGACTTTGGAGACGCTCACATGTATCAGTCATGAAAACCTTCTGACGTGGCCATGACACGTGTTTGTGGTTGGATATTCTGACCCCCAGCACAGCCATTTCTCTGCAAGTTCCAGTCACAGTCTGCTTCCTCTTGGACACAAATTCAGTTGAGTAACAACCTGGTCCTAGCATCAAGTCTCTTGCTTAGCCTGTAATGTTGCCTTGGTTTTGGGGGTTATCCCATTGCAGAAATGAGATGCTCTGTGGTTTATAAGTCAAGGTAATAACACAAAGACAAGATACATGAGAATTTTCCATGTTGATATTCTTTGTCATCTGCACAATTCCGGCTGTTAATTTCCAGCTCTTTGCAAAGAGCAAAGGAACTACATAAAAGAAGGAAACGAAGTGGGGACATTAGCAATTTGATTGACTCAGGATTCCCTTGAGTGAGAAAGTCAATATTAAAGGTTAAAAAAAAAAAAAACCTTCAAAAGCTTAGTGTCAGTAAGGCCTGCTCTTGGAATACTAATGATGATTATTCTGGGTCATGATGATTGGAATAAAGAAAAATAGAAAAGGTTGCTTTTAGGTTGCTTAAAGTTTACCGTCTTTGCCTTGTGTTCTAGCCAATATTCAAAATGCTTCTGGTTTATAACTCTGATACCTTTTTACAGGGTGTCAGTGCAGTCAGATTGTTTCCCCTCTCTGGTCATTTATTGCTGTCTTGTTCCATGGATTGTAAAATTAAGGTGAGTTTTTGATAACACTGGCAGCTTTGTCACTGTTAAATCTGGTTAATTGTAAATAAATTTGGGTGCTAGGCAATTAGAGGTTAATAATTTTCTCTTAGGTCCTGTAAATTCAGCTATTTATGAACTGCTTCTAAACTTGTAGGTTCAAATATAGCCATGTGGTCCAGTTGTCTAGGTTCTTTTTAAAGCTTAGAACACTGATTAGAATGTAATCCAATCAGTTTGGCATTAGACACAGAAATATTTAATCACTAGTTATGCATTTTTATAGAAGTTTTAGATATGTAATAGTGTTCATTTTTCCTCAAAACCAAATAAGGTAGAGAGGACACATTATAGAAATCCCATTTTCAGAATAAACAATGTATTTTATCCTTTTTCTTTGAATACTTTTAGATAACAAGTAGCAGAAGTGCTCCCAGTCTCTTCTCCCACTGTAGTCTTAGGAAGTTCCACCTTTACCTTCTGCTCAACTCTATAGTATGTGGTACAGAAGACTTGGTTGTCACAAGTATAGCATTTTGATACTGAAAGACTTTAGTTTTGAACTTTCCTGAAGCAAAAGATATTATAGAAGCTGTACAAAAATAATGATCTAGACTAAAACAATAGGCTCACAGTTCTCATATCTAAAGTTTCATGTCAACTTAGATATGGGGAAAGCCTTGAAATAAATCTTAAATCTAAAAGGATAGTTTTTGTGTTTTTTGGTCTTCACTGTGTCTATTATCTTTACAATGGTTCGATAAATACCAACCCTATAATGGTCTTGTGGCTTGGAAAGTTGAATCATTAAAGCTTTTTCCTTCTTAATAATGCATGAATATTAAGAATATATAAAGATAGCTTCTTTGGATGAGAGCAACCATTTAAGCATTTGTCTCTAATAGAGATAATTTGTCTCGATTTGTCACTAATTGAGTCAGTTGTAGTAAAAACCCTTACTTCTTTAACCTTTACTTTATACAAACTACGTAAATTGAGGTTATGATCTTCTCTTTGACCAACTAAAAAAAATTACAGAATTCAATTAGGTTCACGTATGTAAACACTCATTAGGTAGCCATTATGTGAAGAGGGTGAGGATAAAAAAATGTTAAGGCACTATCTCTGCCCATAGGGTGATCGTTGTATGATGAGGTAAATGATCGTTATAGAGGCAGGCACAAGGTGCATGTATTCTGGCTTCAAAAAGGAAGCATATCTCAGTAGGAAGGTTAAGTTAAAGGGAAGGAATAGAGTACGTTTGAGAAGAGCAAATAGAATGAAACAGCATGGTGTGTGCCAAAAACTACAAGTTTTGTGGTTGGCCAAGCATAAAATCTAAGAGACAAAGAATGATAATAGTCATAGAAAAGGGACCAGGTCCCAGAAATCCTCTTGTGGCATGCTGCGGGAACTGAGACTTTATCCTCCTGGCACTGGGTGGCCAGGAAATGCTTTCTATTTTAGAGCACTAGCAGTATTGTCAAGGACTGGGTTTGAGGCAGGCAAGATTAAAGCTAGTTTTGAAGCTTTTGTATTCATGCACTTTGGATATGATGAGAATTATGAGACTGTTATTTTAGTCTAGATCATTATTTTCCCACTGCTTCTATTATACTTGTTACTTTAGAGAAGTATTTAAAAGCTTTTTAGTATCAAAATGTTATATACATGGCAGTTGTAATAAAGTTTGTAGTATTACAAAAGTAGAAACTTTTTATCATAGAAAATAACTACAGTATTAAAAAAAAAAAAAGAGCAATGATAAATGAAACCACCTGGATTAACTCCTTCTGTAGTCAAGGTCTCTTGGTATTTTGATGCAGGTGTTTTATATCACTTTGGATGAAAAGACCTTAAAAAATTCTAGTTATAAAAGAACGTGTATGTATATATATGTGTGTGTACTCCAAGTAATACAACACAAACTGGTGGTGCTAAGTAAAATTTAATAATTAAATCCCCTATACACACACAGATATGCACATACATAGCTGGAATATGACATTATTATTGATTAAAAATTTTTATTAAATTTAATATCTCCAGGGCTGGGGCGGAGCACAGTGGCAAAGCACATGTTTAGCATATATGGGGCCCTGAGTCCAGTCCCCAGCACCAAAAAAAAAAAAACTAATATGTCTGTGTATTTTATTTTTTTCTCCAGCTCTGGGAGGTTTACGGTGACCGGCGTTGTCTGAGAACATTTATTGGTAATACTTCTTTTGTCCCTGGCTATAAATCTGTTTGGGGGAAGACTTTTTAAAGTGAGATAACATCAACAGCAGTAATTTTAGTACAGTGATGTAAAGGAAAGTGTTCATAACTTGAACTGAGCCTATTAGAAGGAGCAAGTCCCCCCAGGTAGACAGAACTGGGAAGTGCAGAAGCAAATGTGGTATAAGAAAGCACACTGCTTTGGGAGAACCACATAGGTAGCAGAATTCCCAGAGTGTAAGTGAAAGCAAAAGCACAGAGAAAAGTAGTCAAAGGGGAACTAGAGTACGGAGGACTGTGTGTGTCATTAATAGAGTTTAGACTATTGTAAGGGCATCAGAGAGCCATTAAACAGCTCTTGTAGGGAAGTAGTTGCATGATTGGAAGTTTGCAGAAGATCACATAGCAATCTGGACGATGCTTTTATTAGAGAAAACCTAGAAGAAAGGAAATTAATTCATTATTTTATTAGTCTGGATCAGAGATGGTGAGAGTTTGAATCAAAGCAACAGAGATAAGAAAGGACCTGTTTAGTATTGAAATCAATGGAATCTGGTAATGGGATATAATAAATTTAGGCAGAAATCTAGGGTGACTCCCAGGTGGCTGGAAGAATGGTGGTGCTGTTCACCAAAGGAGGGAATGTGAGGATGATGAGGGTTTAGACTCATTGAATCTGAGCTGCCTTTGGGATATCAAAGTTAAAATACCCAGTAAGCAACAGCCAGATGTCGAACTTGAAAGAGAGGTTGGGAATTGGCAGCTGAGGCATAAAAAGGACAAGATCAAGATCGAGAGAACTTGAAGTAAAGAAGAGGACCAAAGGGAGGACAGCTGTGTGACAGACTAGCCTTCCTGGTAGAGAAAGGTTTATTTTCTTTGTCATTTCGTATGAAAGCTCATTACTCTTTCCAAATTTAACCAAACCACATTGAAACTCTGTTTGTGTAAGTCGTGGTGGCTCTGTTTTTAGATTAAAGTGGGAGTCTGTTCTGCTGTGCTTTGTTAAGATTTTAGGAACTCTGCAAATAAATACCATCCAAGGTACTATGCATGCAGCCTAAAGGAAGACTTATGGAAAGCTGTTAGCTGTGTCAGGGAACAAAATGTCTCTGTCAGATATAGTGGGTTTGGTCTCCATCTGCCTCCCCTGTACTGGCAGACCATTTTTCAGTAGAAAACTGAAATTCTCTTATGTAGGAAGATTACAGCAGCTCTGACTGGGACTCTTGCTGTAGAAAAGAATTTCTAATTGCTATGGTGCATACTGCCTGACTAGAGTTCAGTGGTAGTCCAGGCTCAGGGTTGCTACATGTGGTTGACAATTTGTGCCATACACATTATGTACAACTGTACATGGCTTGGTCATGGTAGGTGTGGTGAGAAATAGGAAAGTTTCTGCTTTTGTTTAGCTACCTTTTGTTTGTTAACTTTCAAAAGAGTTGATTCTGGCAAGATTGATTTCTAACTAAAACATAATCAGCACCTTAAAATTAATTTATTCTCAAAAAGCTATCTTAAAATGAGAACTATTTCATATTTAAATTGTTCATTCATCTGTGAGAGTCTGAATCATTTTCTATAAAATTTGGTAATATGATCATAATTATCCAAACATACATTTATCAAACAAGGGCTACAGTTTCCTGAACTTTAGGTTTAAGTCATTTTATTTTCACTGCCAGCCTGGTGAGCAACCTGATAGTGAACCCCCAAATTTCATCATCATTTGTTTTCATTGGCAATAATCAGTCAATTATGGTTCGATAAATTCTTGGCTGGTTAGTCATCATTTGTCTGTACTATATATTAAGAGATTCTCATTACAAATTTTTAAAAAAAGAAGAAGAACTTAAGACTTGTTCTCTTGGTTCTTACCCAAACATTATATATTAGAATTACCTGAGGAGCATCTGGAAGGGAGAAAAATTCCCACTCTTCATTGCACACCCATATTGGATTGTAAGTCAGTAAATCAGAAGATGGGTTCAATGATCTTGACTCACTTCCTTCCTTGGGAACCACTGTTTAATGCTGTTTCTAAAGATACAAATTTTGATGTCACTGCCGTTTCTGTTGCCTCTGCCTTTAGGTCACAGTAAAGCTGTTAGGGACATCTGCTTCAATACTGCAGGAACGCAATTCCTTAGTGCAGCCTATGACAGATATCTTAAACTCTGGGATACTGAAACAGGTAAGAATGCACTAAAACTAAGACACCTTTGTCTTCTAAGTTAGCATTTATGAAACAGTATGAGCTGACTCCAACAAAATGGCACCTCCTCTCACTGCTGATTGTCCCACCATTGACTATCAGTTAATATCACGAAATATGTTTGAGTTAAAGCTCATTTATATAAGCAGCTCTTTCACTATGAAACTGTTCCTACTACATACAATTTATAAAGTAAACATGTTGATGGACAAGCAAATTTGAAATATTCCCTAGACCATCTAATTGATCTTTTTGTTCTCATATGTTTCCTAGCATGGTACATTATATATAAAGAAACTACATAAATGTCTATAAGTAGAATTAAATTTAATTACTCAAATTGATTAAAATGTAGGTTTAAATTCCTGTTGACCAGTTGGTTTTACATATTTGTAACCATATTAATTGCACCAGTATTTTGTGGCCGTTATAATTTTATACTATTAGAAAATTATCTTTTATCTTACTGAGTTTAAAGATTATTGATAATAACTAATATTTACCAATTACGCTAAGCATTGATATGCAGTATGTCATGTAATCTTAATATATCTCTGTGAGGTATGTACTAGTATTACATTATAAATGAGAAAACTGAGGTTTAAAAATAACTTTCTAGGATTAGACAGCTAGTCACAGTTGGGTTCAAACCAAGGTCTCTGATGCCAAAGTCCATGTTCTTCACCTCATTAGCAGTGATTCTCAATTCTGGCTGTACATTGTAGTCATCTGAAGAGCTTCAAAATTATTGATACCTGGGTCCAACCTTCAGAGGTCCTTATATGATTGGTCCAGGCTGTGGACTAGGTACTTCTACTGTATAGCCAGGGCTGAGAGCTTCCCACTCTAAGGGATTTTCTAAAGTCAAGGAATAATATACATGAAATTTATAAAATGCACAAATGTTCAGTGGTTTTCATTTTGCTTTTTGGTAACTGTATCTATGAACTTGTATAAACTAATTTCTCTTTTGTATCTATTTTCACACAAAATAGTATCTGAGATTTACCCATAAGGCTTGTGCCAATTACTTATTCTTTTTTGTTGCTCAAAATATTCCATTATATGGATGAAATTATATTCATCTATTCAACAATTGATGGCACAGACATACTTTTGAAAAATTATTTTTAATTATTAAAAATCCATGGAAAGGGTCTGGGGATATAGCTTAGTGGCAAAACACTTGCCTAGCATGCATGAGGCCCTGGGTTCAATCCCCAGTACCGGAAAATATGAAAAGGAACAATGTAGTTTATAACAAAGAATAAGCATGGGTTGGGGTTGTAGCTCAGTGGTACCGTGCTTGCCTCACACATGTGAGGCACTGGGTTTGATCTTCAGCACCATGTAAAAATAAATTTAAAAAGTAAAGATATTGTGTCCATCTTATAAAAAAAGAAGCAGCAGCAGCAAGCTGCCTTTCCTCAAAATGTATTAAGCAAATGACCATAGATCTTAATACCAGTGTCATCCTTAAGCGTTATTTTTTATTTAATTTGAATCTTTGGTTTTAGGACAGTGTATATCAAGATTTACAAACCGAAAAGTACCCTATTGTGTCAAATTCAATCCTGATGAAGATAAACAAAATCTCTTTGTGGCTGGGATGTCTGATAAAAAGATTGTGCAAGTAAGTCTTTTCCTTCAGTATTTTTATTAAGCTTTCTGAGCTTTATGCTGTATCAAGGAGTGGAATACAGAATGTTAGCACATTTAATATTTGCTACTTGTAGGGATTACTGATACTCTGTTAGTATCTATTAGTAGAAAACAGTCAATTTATAAAAACATCTTAGAGATCTTTTTCCTTTCCACTGTCCAAAATTATATCTCTGTTTTTACCTTTGCTCTTGTTTGCTATCCAGTGGGACATTCGAAGTGGAGAAATTGTGCAGGAATATGATCGGCATTTGGGAGCTGTCAACACCATTGTTTTTGTTGATGAGAATAGGAGATTTGTGAGCACATCTGATGATAAGAGCCTAAGAGTTTGGGAATGGTAAGTTTCTATCAGTAAAATATCTACTGCTTTGGCTAGGCACGGTGGCACATACCTATAATCCCAGATACTTGGGAGGCTGAGGCAGAAGGATAGCGAGTTTCAGGCCAACCTGGGTGATTCAGTGAGACCCGGTCTCAAAATAAAAATTTTAACAGGTCTGGGGATGTAACTTAGTGCTTACCTAACACACACGACTCTAGTTTCAACCTCCAGTACCAGAAAAAGAAAAGAAAATCTACTGCTTTATACAAAACAAGCAATTTTTAAAATGTGTAGCCAAAGACAAAGCCTGATAATAGGCAGTTATTTAAATATTTTTACAGCTGTGATCCTGGCTTGCCAATCAGTGTGTTATTTAAGTACCCACAATTCAGACATAAACTCTAAACAGGCTGTCTTCACAGTTTTTGGATAATCTTTCCAAAGAATACTCAACTGTAATAAATATCCAAAGAATATTTACTTGAGTGCTTGTCATATAGTGATGATAGACATTAAATTGTGCTATCTTACATTGTTTATTAGTTATTTCATTCATCTTTGCAAAATAACTGGCTGATAAGAAGTAGGAGCCACAAATATATAGGCTATATTGGTTATGTAGGGATTATGCCTCAGAAGAAACTCAAAGAAAATACTCATTATTTCTCCGTTCCTTAAATGTCTTTTTTTTTTTTTTTGATTATTCAATATTG
This sequence comes from Marmota flaviventris, assembly GCF_047511675.1. Classification (NCBI taxonomy): domain Eukaryota; kingdom Metazoa; phylum Chordata; class Mammalia; order Rodentia; family Sciuridae; genus Marmota; species Marmota flaviventris. Next base: position 53,352,890 of record NC_092503.1, on the reverse strand, counting down.
AAAGTTGTCCCATATCATCATCCTTGTACAGATGTTTTAATTATAGAATATAATCAGACTATATTGGTTACTTTTGCTTTCTGAAGTCCAAAATACTGAAGCTAGTTTCATTGACTGTCATAGATCATGTTTTATAATTTAAATATAAATATTATATTATAATTATAAATATTATATATTTTATAACTTAATATAATTAAGTTGTAAAGAAATACATGATAATCTTTTGGTTAAAATGAATGTGTAGATGGAACCCAGCTTGTTTTTGTAGCCATTTATGAAGCATAATTCAACTATGATTATAGCCTTGCAAGGACTAGAAAGTGCATCTTTCTACCCTCAGAAGTTGTTACACTTTAGGAAAGTGGGAAGTTTTGAATTTGATTTCCTCCTCAGTGTACATCCTTTTGGAGAGCTGAGTAGGCCCTAATCATTGTCAGGACAGTTTTAATAATTGAAGAATTAGCACTCCTCACCACTACCACATTTATCCAAGTTATTCCCAACTAGTAGAGTTGATTGTACTTTGTAGTTGCATATAACATCACTCTTAAGGTCCATGGTTTAAGACTGCCTCATAACTAAAGCTTTCTTACTTAAGAAATGATGTTTCTTATAGAGAATCTAGATATGAACACCAAGTTTTTTGCTTTTGTTTTCTTGAGAAAAAGGAAAATAAGTTTTATTGCTTTGCTAGCAAAGAAGAAACCCAGGGAATTCCTGTCCCAGAGGCTGTGATTCTGCCCATCAGGGGGAATAAGGGGTTATTAAAGAGGTGATTCAAAAGGAATCCTGTTTGGAGAGATTAGGTAGGGAAAATTAGGGAGGGGAAGATTAGGGATGAGGAGATCAGGGGGAAGAAGATCAGAAAGGAGAGATCACATCAAGAAGAGACTTATTTTAAAAATAAGTCTCAGTGGCAGAACAGCAAGGGCTATATATTCAAAGCATAAAGTGGATGACTGTCACATTTTCCCATTGTGAATTTCTTCATTCCATTTCTTTGGAAAAATGGACAATGACATCTCCAAGCTGCAAAATTGAGGGAAGTGACCCAAAGTCCTTATTCTCTATTCTGTCCGGTGGGGCATGGACACTTAGGGTATTTAGCATCAGGGCAATTCAGATATCCATGGTAGCCATTGGTGGGTGGCTGGAAAAGGCATACATAGAGCAGGGATCATATAATGACAACAGTAAATAAGATAGCAAAGCATTACTTTTTTTGTAAGCAATTAGCACAAAAGCAATTAGTATTTCAGATTCTGAAAACCATGAAGACAGTAACTCATTAAAGCATAAGAGAAGATCTGACATGCCATTTGGACACCAAGTTTTACATAAGTCATCTTAAATCATTTGCACAGTCTCTTTCTTTTTTTTAATATTTATTTTTTTAATTATAGATGGACACAATATATTTTATTTTTATTTGATGCTGAGGATCAAATCCAGAACCTCACGCATACTAGGCCCGCGCTCTACCTCTGAGCCACAACCCCAGCCCCAGTACTCTTTCTTAAACATACATGTTTTATTTTATGTATGTTAACAGTTTGTTTATACTTAAACATTTAGATGTTTCTACCTTCGGATGACATTTCATTTCCCTTTTTAAATGTAGAGTGGTGTAAAACAAATCGGTAAATATTTAAATGTTAGTGTTTTATCCCTCTCTCTTAATACTGCTAGAAAGTCATGATACTGTTTTGTTACAAATAATGACATCCTTGAGATTTTCAATTAACCCTGACTTAATATAGTAGTTGTTGCTGAATCATTAGTGCTGTTACATTTATGGAACCCTTTTTATATGCCAGTCACTATCTATGCTAAGTGTTTTATTTGAACTCTGACTTAATGTACAATCTTATGAGATAGGTACGTTTTTTTATTCCCATTTTCTGTAAAAGAAAACTGAAACAGTTTAATTGATTTGCCCAAGGTTATATAGGACAGGAAAAGGCCAGAATTCAAATTTGGGTCAAACTGATTCCAAAACTTGAGATCTTAGTTATATTATATTCCAAAACTCAAGTTCTTAATTATGTGGCTGAGCAGTTAGATGAATGAAAGAACTGATAGAGAATGTGAGGATCAGTCTTATTACAAAGGCAAATAGGAAGCTCAGGATCCCCAGAAGTCTTATAGCCACCACCAAGAGTAATTACTAATGATACTGGTGGCTTGCGTAGAAGGGAGGTCATCATCTCCTCAAAGTGAGAGCTGACCCCAGGAAAATTAACAGCACCAGGGCCTTTAGACAAGTGGTGCTTACCAAGCTTATCTTCCCTCTTCCTGCTTAGAGTAGCATAATGAGGAAAGAAAACAAACCAAAGGAACCTTGGCTTTCTTAAACAGCACAATCAGAAACTAAGACTATTATGTAGTTCTGAAGGAGAATTGGAGTTTATATTCAATATTCAGCAAATATGGCATTTTAACTCGATAAATGCATGAAATGTCATTGTCATGTTTTCTCCCAAAGGTATTTATTTCTGTAAAATACTTTTAAAAAGAAATTTTACAGAGGTTGATAAACACTGTTTATCTTTTATTTTTAAAATTTTGTAGACTTGTTACTTTTTTTTATGAATACATTTCCAAACTGAAGATTATTTAAAGATGAGTTACTAGCTTATTATACTGCATTGCAGTATCTAATTAGAAAAGTGTTGGTTTATTAAATTTAACTATGCCTAGCAGACATTTCTACTAGAAGTAATGAAGACCACAGAGGAGTTCAGATTCAATTGTTGTTCTAAACTTTGTTGTACCAAGATTCCTTAAAATAAAGGTCCATTTGATTTTTTTGTTTATGTATAGTAAAACATTGATTAATATGAATCTGAAATACGGTCAATTTAACTTAGAAAATGCCCTCATATTTCAATCCATGACATAAAATTTTTAGCAACTAATAATAAATACGAGGAGGGAAAATACAAATTCTTTTTTGACCAAGGCTTTTTTTTTTTTTTTTTTTTAGTAGCTGTCAGATTTCACTGCTGCCTTAGAGGTCTGAGGATTGGTGATCTGACAGTGTTAGTCCCCTTTTTATGCCTGGGATTTTTTTTTTTCCCTCTAACCAAGACCTGAAGAGAAGTTTTCTCTAATCATTTGTTTCTTCTTTCAGATGGCTGTATAAATGGATAGAGAAAACTCTTACATGAAACAAAGTATCTTGTTATCATTATCATTATTATTATTTTCTAGTTAATCAAAGTATTAGAACTTGAATTGTAACTTGAAATTGAAATTGCTATTTTATTTTTGTTTTATTCATCAGATTATATTTCCCAGATATTACTCTGTAAAAAAGAAAATAAAATTCTTATGAGAAACAACAGGATCAAAACGCCTTTTAGAATTATGATATTTTTTAAATATTTTTTTTAGACTTTGATGGACCTTTATTTTATTCATTTATTTATATGTGGTGCTGAGAATCAAACCCAGTGCCTTATGCATGCTAGGCAAGCACTTTGTCACTAAGCCACAACCCCAGCCCTGATATAATTTTTTATGAAGAATAGTAAAAATGAAAAAGTTAGAATTTTCAATGGTTTTAAATTTAGGTGACTGGTTTTGCAGATTTATTGGTTTTGTTTTATCCTTTGTATCACTCACATGAAATTTTTTGGTTTTGTTTTTAATGCTTTTTTTTCCCACCATACCCTTTTGAAATGTTCAGCATATATTTTGAAAATAGTCTAGGTATCAAGCACTTAATCTCCCTAGACTTGGTCATTATTTCTAGATGGAATAGACCAGCACACGGATCCGTATAGCTCTGTCTGCTGTCTGTTTGCATTGCTGAGTTAAAAGAACATTCCTTGTAGGCTTGCACAGACATCTTGTTTTGACTTACCATAGTACATTTTATGATGAGTTATTAAATATAACAATTTTTAAAAAAAAATATTAAGGTCAAAGTTGAATTTTCAGAGTTTGAAAATAAAATATTTCATGGAAAATCATTTATAAAGTAAGAAGCTTTAATAAGCAAAACAGTATCATTTTGTGATTTTCCTTCCTCCAGAAAGTTTAATGAAAAGGTTTAATAAATATATCATTTCAAGAGTTTGCTTTTACTTTAATACTATACCTCCATTTCAGAGATAATTTTCCTGCTAGAGGTTTTATTGTCTTAACTACTTATTCTGATACGCTATTTTTAAATTTTAGGGATATCCCTGTGGATTTCAAGTATATAGCAGAACCCAGTATGCACTCAATGCCTGCAGTGACTTTGTCTCCAAATGGTAAGTTTATACATAGAATGTGATCTTAAATGAGTTCCTAAAACGGGATAGTCTAATTGCTATATTCATAGGAACTTTGGCCATTCCCTCCTGGGGGAAATTTATTTTAGTGTCATATAAGGAAATCTTTTCAATATTAGAAATAATTGCTGGTTTTCATATGTGAGTCACCTCACCCACTCTCTTGTTTTGAAAAAATAAACAGTTTTTAGGTAACATTGACTGAGCATCTAAGAATTCTATATGACTAGGGTTTTGTTGTTGTTGTTGTTTTAATCTCCCAATAGAATCAGGTTCATTAAATTATTTAATAAGCTCTTTGCTTTCAAGAGGATAGGGAATTTTGGTCTGAGTTACTCTAATGAGAACATCTTAGCAATTTATTAGGATTTTCTCAAGTAAAAATATGAAAAAGATAAATTATTTAGTACTGTTTCCTATTCAATAATCCATTGTCTTTTAAGTGAAATATAATTTGTGCTTCAGACATACTGAAAATATATTGATATGATTATAGCTCTACATGAGGATATTAAATTAAAGGGTCTGAGATTTGGGGAACATCATCTTTGAAGCCACTGTTAACTCACATAACTACTGTAAGTGTAGAACAAGGTCATAGAGACAAAGAAGAGTCTATTCCTCCATTCGTACATCTGCCACAGGCAGAGTGAAAATAGTTATTAAGTGCCCTATCATTCTTCTGAGAAGAGCAACCTTAACTGGATCCTACTTTGGTAATCACAATATTATGTACTTTTCTTATCATGTTCGTACCCATCTTGAACAAGGTCAGGGTTAGAACTTTTCTTAGTAATGTTTACAAATGTATAAGACACAAGTAAATATTGTAGTTTAGGATTTAAGGGCTTTGAATCCTGGGTACAGAAAAGCACTTTTAAAAATAATTACTATAATTTTGTTAATCATATTTTTTGGAGCTGTTTATTTGATAATCAGAGATTTTCTTACCAGTGTGATCTTTTTTATTTCATACTTGTCAGAAATAGGTTACATTTTTCCTTGGTTCTGTTATCTGTAGCAACTACAAATTAATTTCACTTTATAAATTTAATTTGTTCCTATTAAAACTAAGCTTGGAACTTCTGTGTTTCCTTTTATTTGAAGAGTACTCAATGATAATAGGATCATAGGAGCAGAATTCATTACTTAACATATAAATAACTCTTAACAGTGACATATTTTTCACACTTAATGGATAACATGGTAAGTTTTTTTTCTAGTATAATAAAGTATTTGGGAACAAAAAATAATAATGACAGCAAACATATTTAAAATAAAGTTTTTATTTTAATTTTTTTAGTCTTTCTCTAAAATGTGTCATTTATTGACTTTACAGGGAAATGGCTAGCATGTCAATCAATGGACAACCAAATCTTAATTTTTGGAGCACAGAACAGATTCAGATTAAATAAGAAAAAAATTTTTAAGGGACATATGGTAGCAGGCTATGCATGTCAAGTGGACTTTTCACCAGACATGAGGTAAGTTTAAATCTTCTGATTTATTCTCATGTTCAGATATATGATACCTAAACTGTCATGTACAAGTAACAATACTTCAGAAATCATTTTCACATATTTAATTGTATGAGAACGTGTAATCTATCAAAATGCCAGATAAAAAGGCAATAACAAGTTATGAAAATTATATCTTGCTTTTCTTTAGGTTTTACTATAGGTTTTATCCTTATATTACTTAGACCTGGTGCTGGGGATATAGCTCAGTTGTGCCTGTCTTTCATGAACAAAGCCCTGGGTTCAATCCTCAGCACCATAAGATAAAAAACAAAAAACCACACACTATTACGTAGGCCTGTGCCCTTTAACCACCTATAAATCCCTGTCTGTATCAACAATGCTTTATTTTCTCTTTGCTTTTCTAAGTTGGCTAGGAGTATTACAATTACTGTATGACTATGATTGAGTGAATACCAGAAGAATTAATTCTATATGATAATGTTGAAGGGAAAAACTTTATTGTAGCTTATCTGCGCTAAAAACTGAAATCCAGCTTTTGAATATTTCTAGATCACACTTGATTCATGAAGCCTGCAGTCTTGTTAAGAGTGAAATTCCATATTCCTTTCCCCATTCTTCATTAAAATATATAAAAAAGGTAGAGATAATTCAGAAATCCCTATAATTGTGCCTTAGATTTCTACCTGTGACTCAATCTTAGATTTATTCAAAGGATATTGAAGATAGAAAGTAATTATGAAGATAGTAAAGTTCTCTGTGATAGAATGTGTCTAGTATGTTCACTGAATATATGTGAAATTGGTTATTCTACACTATTTTGACTGTTCAGAGACTGTTATGTGTCATTTATTATGGCCCCTGGGATTCCCAGTGTTCCCAGCTAAAAATAATTTTCTACTCTTTGATTGGTAGCTCAATAGGGAGGTATTTTTGTAGAAGTTCAAATTATAGACTGCTTCATGTTCTACCTTATTATTCTGAGTTTTGTACATTTACCATGATATTTTTATGTTAAATTAAAAAAATGAGATCTGCCTGTGTTCTTCATCCACTTCACCAGTTGAAGGTATTTGAAAAACAATAATTTTGAATTTTTCTTCCTGTTGCAGCTATGTGATCTCAGGAGATGGAAATGGAAAATTAAACATTTGGGACTGGAAGACCACAAAACTCTATAGCCGCTTTAAAGCTCATGATAAAGTGTGTATAGGTGCAGTGTGGCATCCTCATGAAACATCTAAAGTCATTACATGTGGCTGGGATGGTCTCATTAAATTGTGGGATTAATGGGATTAGTCCTGAAACTATCTAGGATCATTTTTGATCCAATGTCATATTTAACTATATTTAATTATTAAATGTGTTGGATGACAACTTGATTTATACATAATGTTTTCCTTATGAAGTTGACCCATTGTTTAAAAAAAGCTTTATAAATTTGCTTCATTTAATTTCATTGGCAACTTTATTTTGTTGTTTATAGATTTTATTTATACAAAGAATGACCGTTGACTATTCAATGAGTAGTTGTTGTTGGCAGGCAGTTGGGGTTTGTCCCCATGGCATTACTGAAAAGATCTCTTTGAGGTCAAGAAAGAATCCCTAGTGGTTTATGGATTCTAGGGGAAATAATGTAATTAATGACTCCAAAAGGTACCCTATAATTACCCATTCAAAAGGGCAGTAAAGACCAGGGATGATATAATTTAATATGTGTTTGAAAGAAGGATAAAACCACCCACAATTACTGTTCCCATTCTTTTTAGTGCGTCAAGTTCTAATCCTTTGGCTTCATGGGTTCCACTATTTTTTATGACATATGTTGCATATTTTTAGTTGTAGGTCACTAACCTTCTTTGACTGTAGCATTCCTCTAATTTTTAACAGTGTAAAATAAAAATCAGCCCAGAATTCTTTTCTCTACTTTCTAACTGATCAGTACAGACAGAGCTATTGTAAGCAAAGAGTTATATTATTTCTGAAGATAGAACTCAACAGAATGCACCAAGGCTTTGAATTTCATTACTATTCATTCTCAGTAAGGACCTGGCTACACTTCCAGAAATCAGGATCTCCTAAGGTCATTGTTTCACCAATGTTACTACTAAAATACTCCTTCTAGAATTTAAGGTATGAGGGCATATTCCAAAATGTCAGTTTGTAATTTCTTTGAAGTTATGTTTTGTCTTTAAAATTATTCTGATTTTACATACAACCCAACTTTTTAAGATTGAAAAATACTAAACTTCTTTCAAAATCTTTGAAAAAAAATAATAATGCTACAAGGTGGCTAGACTTTACCAGTTTGAGAATAAAAATTTCAGATTATGAAATCAAGGTAGCCTCTGAAATATGGTAGCTAATAGTACTTAAGTATTTCAAGCCCTTTCTCCTGTTTTAAGTCTATATCAGATTGGTTATAGCTATGCAGAGTACTGACTTGAAGAGTAAAATCATGTTGAATGTTGATAACCTAAGAGCATTAAGCTGTGAGTCATGTGCATGCTCCTTTCCCTTAGAGAGCTTCCATTTTTAAATTTAAAAATATGACCAGGCTCTGTAGCCACATACAAATAAATTTCAAAGAAGAAAATAGTAAAAGAGGATAAAGATGAAGAAGGTATAGTTTTTGATATACAGGCACACAAAGAGATAGAAGCACACTGCCTAGATCCTGCCATTTTTGTATCTTCCCAGGAAGGGTGGCAAATAAGAGGAAAGAATTCAGACAAGACCTTCCTTTAGTCCCAATCACTGGTAAAACAAATGTGAATTATTGAAATGTGACGGGACAAAAAGAATTCATACATTTAAACTGTAATTCAGCACCAGTATTGTATATGTTACAAATCATAATTTCTTAATCTGGATTTATTCTATTGTTTTTTGACTGTTTCTAAACTAAGTAACTGTATATAAAAGTTTTCTCTTTTTTGAAAAGATCCTATTTTTGAATAAAACATGTTTTTGTAGACAGTGTGGTTGAAATATTCTTTGTTAGTTTCCTTTTAAGTCTGAAGTCTGTTGAGACACCAGAGTAAACCATTTGAAGATTTAAATGTGTCGTATAGAAAAAATATGATGCTTTAGTTGTGGGTGCAGTATACTTAGTAATATATTTATTCTAATTAAATGATAAAAATACAAGGCAGTAAGTACCCTTAGAGCATTTAGTGGTATGCTAGGTCATGATTACACCCAATTTTAGTGTACACAAACAAATGGGGTTCTTTTCTAGCATTAAAAACAAAAAAGTCTCAAGATTATTTTTTCACACCAGGATAGATTTCCTTCCTGAAAGTTAGAATAAAAGTGATGGTTTAGCAAAAGATGTAATTGAATGACATTCAATATTGAAGCACAAGCTGGGGATATTTTGTCTTAAGGAAACAAATTTAAGATAAAGAACTGTGAGTAGCATCAAACAGGCTTATTTCTGAGTAGAAACATGTAGTTTCTACTACATGTGTTTCTTGAGGACACATTGTAGGCCTGGCTGGTATCCTTAGCATGTTTATAAATTAAAACCTAAAAGAAAACATCAACAGTGAAGTCTTAAACCCTTGAATGGCAGCCATAAAGATCACACACCAGCAGGAAATTACAGAAGCTATCCTCGAAGACTAGTGTGAACTGATCATCTGCATCAGAATCACCTGGGGATTGTGTTGCTACCCAGATATAAAATTCAGAAGAAAGCAATAGATAGTTACAGGAGCCATGATGAATTCAGGTATGGGGTGAAGTGGCATCCAGGGCACAATATCCATCAGTAGTCTTAAATGTGGGTCTCAAGGTGAAACCTGGGTAACACTGATGCCATATTTCATCAGAGACATGTATTTTTTAATTTTTACATATTTGAATAGGACTACAGTTAAAATCAAGGCCAGCATTCCTAGTGAATCATAAAATAATTAATTAAATACAGAATAAACAAAGCAAGTACTAAGGGTCCTGAGAGGAAGAGAAGATCCAATAGTAGGAAGCTGTCTATCACAGCATTTGGTTCAAAATTTATGTTATGAAATGTTGGTTTAATCTGTGAGTAATAAACTGAATGAACTAACAAGATAACAGTAAAAATTAGATGATTGATACATAGATAAATAGATATAGACAAACACACACATTATGAAATCCCTGGGAAGCTTTTCTAAAATGCACAATTCTTGTTTCCAAGACAGACCTCCTAAATCAAAGTTAAAACTTTTGGCAAAATTCCCAAATGATCATTTAGCAAGATTGCACTAAGGATGAGAACCACCTGAAATAGAGACCCAAATTTATCTTATACATTTAAAAATCTAGACTATTTAAATACACAAAGCCAATCGCTTCTCGGCCTTTTGGCTAAGATCAAGTGAAATACACAAAGCCATAGAGAAATTTAGCTGGTCAAAAAAATATATGTGCGTGTTTATGTTTATACGTTCTACTTTTCTAAACCTAAACACTACAATTTTGTCTGGAACTTAAGGGAATAGAAATAGAATAGAATAGACTTACAGCCAAAACCCCTGGAATGGCTTCATATTTAATGGCAATAAGTTAAAGAGATAACTCTCTGATTCTGTAGCTTCCTATAACTGCAAGAGCTGTCTTCACATGAATTTTTAAATTCCCCACTTGCCTCTCTCCAATATCCAGCATTTTAGATTTTTAGATGTGGAGGACTATCAAACATTTTATGTTTTATGAATTTATGTTCTAGTACAGTGCTGGCCAATGGAAATATGTGGGTCATATATATAATTTTAACTTTCCTAATAGCAGTTTTTATGGGGAATTAATCTTATTAATATGTCTGACTTAATATCCAAAGTTTTATTTCAGCATGTCCAATTATTTTAAAAATCAGTAATTTACCTATTTTTTATACTAAGTCTTTGAAATTTAGTATATATTTTATACTGACATTCATCTCAATTCAGACACTAAATTTTTATCAAAAAAATTATTTTTCATACACATATTTACCTCCCAAGTTGTTATAAATATAATTTTTTTCTAATAACTAAATCAAATATAAAATTTTTAATTTAAAGTAATCAAAGGAAATATTTAAAATGAGTGGAGTTCAGTGATAAGCCACATGCTTTGCAAATGTGAGATCCTGGATTCAAATCCCAACACTAACAAAGTAAAATTCAGTTCCTCAGTCAGCCACATTTTAAGTGCTCAATAGCAAAGATGTCTAATGGCTACCATATTTCATGGTATTATCCTAGTGCCACTTTTTTACAGAAGAGCTCAGATATTCAATTTTACTGCCTCATCTTCTGCAAGATATTCTAAGGTTAAAACAGCTCATAAAATAGCTTTTTTATAGGAAATATAAATGTTCACATTTTTCTGTGCTATATTTTGAGTAGTTTCCTCAAATCTATCATCCAGTTCACTTTAAGGTCTCTTCAGCTGTATCTAATCTGCTCTATAATCCATTTGGTTTCTCATTTCAGCAACTATTTTCCTTTTTGGAAGGTCTATTTGTACTTGTTTATATCTACCTATTCTTTTTCATAGTGTCTTATTTTGTTAATGTTTCTATGTAGTCTTTTGGGAAAAATCATGTTAAACTGTTTATAATCTCAAGTATGAGGCTGAAAGTTCCCATATTCCTTATGTTTGTAAGCTCTACCTCATGAGGGACCATTTTCTTTCCTTACCACTTGTAATGTTTTGTTATGAGCTCATCTTAGCCGAATCTTACTTTTCTGAGTAAATCCCTGTAACCTGGATTGGTGAAATGTCCCTTCAGAGTGGTTTTACATCTGCTCCTATTATGTACCCTTGAGGTATCACCCCTAGAACCAGGTTTTTATCATAATTTCTCAGCTTATGGTTTGGCTCACCATATGATTTAAGACAAATTCAGTTATTGAACTTGAACAGGCCTGAGGTTTTGGTTTCTCAAGAGAAACGTTTATTTGGACTCAGAGCTAAAGTGGAGATTAAGCATCTTTGTGCTGTTATGGAATTTTTAAATTTTTTTATTCTAATTATACATGATAGTAGAATGTATTTTGACACGTGGAGTATAACTTCTCATTCTTCTGATTGTACATGATGTAGAATTACATTGGTTATATAATAATTTATGCACATAGGGTAGTAATGTCCAATTCATTCTCTGTCTTTTCTATTCTCATTCCCTCTCCCTTACCTTCATTCCCCTTTGTCTAATCCAGAATACTTATATTCCTCCAAACCACCCCCACTCCACCCCCACCCCCCACCTGCAACTATTGTGAATTAGCATACACATAACAGAGCAAAGGCCTTTGGTTTGGGGGATTGGCATATACATTGGAGAAAAGACAGCCTCTTCAACAAAATGGTGCTGGGAAAACTGGAAATCCATATGTAGCAAAATGATATTAAACCCCTATCTCTCACCCTGCACAAAACTCAAAATGGATCAAGGACTTAGGCATTAGAACAGAGACATTACACCTAATGGAAGAAAAAGTAGGCCCAAATTTTCAACATGTGGGCTTAGGAACTGATTTCATTAACAAGACTCCTAAAGTACAAGAAGTAAAATTATGTATGGAATTTTTAGTTCATTTTTTCATTGAGATGGTATCCCTCCAGAGGTCCCAATCCCCCCTCACCACCCCCACCACCCCCACCACCAGGCCTTATCTCTAGCACTCTAGGCCTCTAACCATTTCTGTTCAACTAAAGCCCTAGGGAGGCTGTCATATAGATTCCTTCTATACCCCCTGCTCTAGGCTCCCTCTGGGATTTTTGTATCTGAAGATTTTTCTTTCTTGGACATTTAAGCACACTTGGTGTGCGTGCGCGCACACACACACACATTCATACATGTTGGGGGCTGCCCTGAACAAGAGCTGAGCATACCTTTTTTTTTTTTTTTGGTGGTGCTGGGGATTGAACCCATGGTCTTGTGCATGTGAGGCAAGCACTGTACCAACTGAGCACACCTCTTTAAGTCTGGAGTAAAGGGGTACTGGACAGGCATTGCACCCTTTGTAATGCATGTGGACTTGCCTGTGCTGGGCAAGAGAGGTGCAGCTCTGGGAGTGTGCATTACCCAATGAGATAGGCGTGGCCTTCCAAGATGTCAGTCAATCTACTGACCCCAAGACATCAAGAAGCTGGAGTCAACCCCTTGAAACCTGACCCCTTGCCTCATTTGGGGTGGAACTTTCTCGAATGTCTTCCCCCCAATAAAAGGGCTCCAGAATGTGCTCCTCTCTTTCTTGCCTACCTTGCCCCCCTTGTGGGATGTGTGGCTGAGGACCTGTCACTGAACCCAAAGAAAAAGGGATTTTGTCTGTGTGATTATTTCATGCCAGCCCAGTTCACCTGGAGTGAGCTTGACTAATTTAGTCACATGTTACATCACATACACATATGGAAGGATCTTTGGGAGGATATGTTTAGATGCAGACATGTTGTTGGGACAGTTTAAAACCAGTATAAAATTAGTGCAGCCTGTGAAACCTCCATTCTGGTTTTAAGAACCATAAGTTTAAGTACATAATCCAAAAAAGTACTTTTACCAAAGGCACTTCACTCAATGACTGAAGAACTACCCATCCTGGATTTCCTTACTATCTGGGCTCTGGGATTTTTCTTATGCATAAGCACACCATTTGGATTCCTCTGAATTTATCTGAAGACTTCTCTTTACAGACTTCTTGGTCCTTTTGGGCTGCTAAAAATTCTGAAGACTGAGTAATTTATAAATAACAAATGTATTACAGTTCTGGAGGCTAGATGTCCGAGATGAAGGTGTCAGCAGATCTGGTGTTTGATGAGGGCTTCCCCTCTGCTTCAAAGATGGTAATTTCTTGCTGCATCCCCACGGGGTAAAAGGGGGAAACACACTCCCTCTTCCTAAGGTTCTAACCATGAAGGCTCCAACCTCATAACCTAATCTCTTCACAAAGGACTCACCTCTTAATACTAACATTGGGGATTAGATTTCAAGATATGAATTTTAAAGGGACAAGCATTCAGACCCTAGCAGCACACAAATTGAGAAATAATCCTATTGTCTAAGTCTCATCTGATCACAAAACCAAAATTATGAGATGTTCAAGCCAGAAGGAACTTTAGAAATTAAATATTATAAGATAGCAGTCCTAGAAAGGCTAGGACTTGCTTAATATAATGCAGCTGCTTAGCAGCACTGTCAAGATCTCCTTTTTCTTTCAACTTACTGTCCTACTTGGACATATGCCATTTAATTGTATATTCTTACAACCCAATTTGTGTCATAATCTTTGCGGCTTCCAGCTTGCTATCTCTGTTAGGTAGTTTTTTAAAAAACAGCTACTTAGATAATGTTTCATTCTTTAGTAAAACAAAGTCTGTACCTGAAGACATTCTCATGGTTCCTTCCTTTAGAGTAGGACCCCCATCATTTTCTCTGTACCCAAAAGGAAATTTTCTTGATTCATACTTCAGTCTTTAGAATCTACCTTTTCTCACCTTGACTTTTACTCTTTCAACTATTGTCTTTATTATCCATTTTGTCCTATAAAAACAATGTGACTTGAATAACCATATTTATAAAAATACCAGTCCCTATCTTTGGTAGAAATAGCCTTCCATCATCACACATTCCTTGTCTCATTAAACAAAAAATATGCTCTATGCTACTGTGAATTGTATATACTGTATTGTATTTTATACTGATTCTTTAAAAAAGGTTGTTTGCTGGAGATTGGTACAAAGAAAGGACAATGAGAAATAAGAAAGGAAGATTGAGATTTAATATCATAGGACATAGATATATCTTCAAATAATAACTGAGCCTTCAATTATATCTAATCTGTTCAGTTCAGTCATTACATAGCTCTCAATTCCCCAAGGTCAAGAAGATCTCCGTTAACAAGTTTTAATCAGGAACAGGGACTACCACATGCAGTACAGTTATGTCAAGAAAAAGAAAAGAACAAAATGTGTCCAAATTTAAGTAAACAAAATGAGAGACACTGATCCATTTAATTTCCAAACATTTTTAATGCTAGAGGAAAAAAACAATAGAAAACGGTGGTGAAATAATTTCATAGGAAAATTCTATATGAAAGAGCTCTTAAAATTTATATTCAACAAATATTTGTTCAGCACCTTTTAACTAGCAGGTTCCATAATAGGCACTGGGACTACGGACATGGCCCTTACCTTCATGGAGCTTACAGTCTGCTGGGCAAGACAACATAATACAAGCAGATAACATTAAGGAACAACAAGAGTAAAAATAGAAAGAATAGAGGTCCCTGGGGACACATAGTTGAAGATCTTAAGGAGGGGGTCCCTGAGCAAATGATGTTTGATCTGACATCAATCCTTGAGAAATAATAATACAGATAATATTTTATTCATACATAATTGTAGTTTCTCATCAATGTTGCAGAACACATTTGAACTTTTTTTCTTATACATCTTTCTAATGTCCATCCAGGAGTAAATATTGATATGCCCTATATCCAATAACAAGTAAGATAGAAGACAAACCAGTTAGAATAGACCCTAGCCACAGTGTGAGTCAGGGTCCTAGAGGCTGCCTGTACATTAACCTCTAATTGTTTCATTAACTGTGCATTAACCTTTAATTGCTCTACTATGGAGAGGTCAGGCATCCTGAGAGAGACCTACAATGGAAGGACCACTGTAGAACTCAGGACCACAGCCTTTTTATCAACCTCTATAGCTCTACTGGTGGTTTTGTTTCATTTTGCATGAACAATATATCCAAAGTATTTCATGGGACATACTTGTTTAATTAACAGGTAAAAATTATGTACATTTATAGTGTACAAGATATTATTTTTGTATACATAAACATTGAAGAATGACTCAATCATGCCATCAACATCTTATCATTTTGGGGTACTGAAAACATTTAAAATCTGCTCTTAGCAATTTTCAAGTATACAATACATCATTATTTACTGTAATCACCATGTTGTTCAATAGATCTTTTCTGCTTACATATAGATTAGATATCAGTCTTGGCTTCTCTATTAAAATAGTCTAGATTAGAATTTGAAGTTGCCACCCACAAAAAAGTCCCTTATCCAAGCTTACTGTACAAAATCAATCACTAAGACAGTTATAGTATTTTAAAATTTTTTTATAGTTGTAGATGGACAAAAGGCCTTTATTTGATTTGATTTTTTTTATGTGGTGCTAAAGATCAAACCCAGGGCTTCTCACATGCTAGGCAAGTGCAATGACACTAAGTCTGCTTGATTTATTTTTCTAAGGACAGGAATTTAACAAAATTATTTTTTAAAAATTTAATAATCTCTAAATTTAGATAGGTTTAAAAATATAGATGATTCTTTGGGTTATGATTTCATATAAATAAAATTAAAACACCTCTTTCAAGGTAAGTAAAAGGAAAATTTTTGAGCATAAAGCAATTATTGAATTCCCAAAGTGCCAGCAATTGGCTAGCATGAAAAGAATTATTGCATGAAAAGCAAACATAAATTTATTGCCAGCAGAAAAGAACAATTACATTAATTGAGATTTGGAGGTATTGTTGTATTGTCAAGTAAAATCATCTGTTCATACAAGGGCTTGATTTTTCAACTGGCAAAATATTATGAACCTGACTTCCTGGCTTAATCCAAGCTTTGCAAAATCCAAACATTTAATACTTAAGAAATTCAAATATTGGACTGTATTTATTAAAAGATCTTATAACTAATGCAGAAATGCTTACATGAATAACAGATTTGGACTAAATACGGTAAATTCATGCATTACTTTTGTTCTGCCCTTATGTAAATATTAGTCGATTCTAATAGAAGTTCATTCACCTTTCCCTGGCTCTCTTCATGTGAACATGTCAAACAGTTACAAATATTTATATGATAACCTATTATAACTGCACCAATGGAATCACAATAAGAAAAGAGGAAGGGGAAAATTTTTCCTTGACTTTCAGCTCAAATCATGACACAGAGTTTGTGCTAAAAGGTGACTTCAGAATCTCTTACATCCTCATATGTCTTATCCCTAAAAAAGTGCAAATTTTAAAAAATAATCTGATCAGAACATCATTAAATTTGTATTTTCAGAATCATTTATGAAATACACTACGCTGGTAAGAGTTAATTAAAGACATGCATATCACAGATGTTCCCAACTTAGCTCATTCATTTGCAGGTCAAAGACAAGTTTTAAACAAAGCAGCAAATTCATATGTGCCCTTTCTAAAGCCTGGGAGGAAAGTACCAATTATTGGAACAAGCCTGGGCAAGAGACCCTCCAAGGCCTGGAAAGAGCTTTACCGGCAGTCTAACTATATTAACAGAGAATCTGGGTTCCATATTTCTTCAGTAAGCCTCCATTTGATGAGCATACTTTGATTACATAGATGATTCAAGTTAAAGAAATCTATCTATATGCTGCAAAATTATATCCACACTCCTCCCTCCTCCATTTTTTTTCCCACTAACAGGCAAAAAAGTGCCTTCCAATGTGGCATTTTGCATTTGATAATGGCTACAAAGATCATGGTGGGAAACAGGCATGGTATTTGTGGGGATCTGATAGACCAAAGGGTAGTTTTCTGTTCTACCATCTACTAGTAGAATAATCGGAATAAGCTAAGTAACATTCAATTTTTTTTTTCCTTTGGTACCAGGGAGTGAACTCAGGGGCACTCGACCACTGAGCTACATCCACAGCCCTATTTTGTATTTTATTTAGAGACAGGGTCTCACTGAGTTGCTTAGGGCCTCACTAAGTTGCTGAGGCTGGCTTTGAACTCGAGATCCTACTGCCTCAGCCTCCCTAGCCACTAGGATTACAGGCATGTGCCACTGTGCCAGGCTCAGAGTTTCTTTGTCCATACACTTGGGGAAATTATACTTACTTTTTGGGTTGTGGCCAGAATTTGAAATAACCTAAGCAAGGTACCTGGCATATTGTAAGATCTTGGCAATTAACTCTTGATTTTTGTTCACTTGCTGCATTTTGTTTGTGCTGCTTTTGTGGTGGTTCTGGTGGGGATGGTTATTGTTTTGTCTATTCCTTCCAAGAGGATGTTGTGTTTGCCGGTTTTTTAAAAGCAAACACTATGCTGTGGTAACCTGATCCCCTTCTCATGACCTACACCAGTACTTCTCCACAGTGAGTGGTTTTGCCCCCTAGGAGACATTTGGCACTGTCTGGGAACTACATCTGGTTGTTATAGCTTGTGGGGAAGAGGTTTTTGCTCCTGCCATCTAGTAGGTAGAGGCCAAGGATGCTGCTAAAAATCCTACAATGCATGGTATAGTCTTCCCATCCCCATCAAAGAATTACCCAGCTCAAAATAGTATAGTGGAAAGGTTAGGAAAACCTGGTCTACATGACAAACATAATCAACTCTAGAGACAGGGTTTCTAGAGACAGGCATCAGAATATTCATTGTAATTTTCCACTATCCATGAAGGGAAATAAGCATAAATAAGTATGGATCACTATTGAACAGGCTGCCTAGTAGTGGGTATAGGTTGGTGTGTTTGTGATTTTTTTTTAACATTACATCCATTCTTACTTCAGATATAGAGTGATGAAGTAGATGGTCTGCACCATCAATCTTGATCAAATGGTTAACTGGCCTTATACAAAACAGTTTTCAGTAATGCCTTAAATTAATTCTTTGAATTAAAAATCTTGATATGGGTGTGTATACATCTAAAGTTGATCAGGCTGCATACTTAAAACTAGCATACTCCACACTGTACAATATAAGAATATATACTATGTATTTAAGTGTATAAAATTTTTATGAAGAAAAAAATTTGACATAATTCAAGTGGAACTGGACTGAATAAAGTGAGCTTTGCTTAGGAGAGGACAGCATACAAACTAATAGTTTATGGACCCTTCTGCACATTTGAAATACCTATGCACATCAAAGAGACTGAGCTGCCATTTCAAATTATACTTCTTTAAGCTGCTCCTCTCAATCCAACAACTTTTATTAGTGTACTGTGAGTTTCAAATCAAAACTTCATTTATACCTTTAAAAATAGTCACAATTAATTCAGAAGTTCTGTTCTCTTTTGAACTCAAGTTAGATCGTTCTATTCTATGTTGGTTCTCACTTGAGGAATGGTATTTTCAAATTGTTGCAATAAAGAAAAATCCAACCAAGGAATCTGAAGGCAGAAGCAAGTAAAAACCTGCAAGAAGGAAAAACCATGGCAATATTCAGTGTTCTACTCCCCCGCTGCCAATTTTTTGAACAAACAATATACATAAGAGTTTTCACACCCTCTCAGGATGTTAAAAAAAATTCCTAATTTATAATAAGGCATAATTTGGTTTATTTTTATACTACCACTTTATTCAAAAGAGAATTTTTAAAAATCATTCATAGGAGAGTCTGTTCCTGCATATAGGGATGATGGAGATTATATGAACAATGGAGAGCCTACATTCTCTACTTAATTTTTAAAAATGTAAAAAAGTTTAGAAACACTGAAACACTATAATACTATTCTAGGAAAAACAGATTATGAGCTACAGTCTTATAAAAAATGCCACTGGCAATAAAGAAAAATGTACTTTACATTCAAGGTAGTGTATTTAAAAAAAGATTTAACAGTATAGGCAAGTCTGGGGGGAGGAGCAGTCATGTCCATAGACAGAAGAGGCAACAGTTTTCTACATATGCTAAATTTTGTAGGAAGCAAAAGGAATTTGAGATTGAGAATCTCGATCAAAGCCCTTGATGGTCTATTTTTTTAAACTCAGTGACAGAATTTAATGCATCTGATTCCAAGAAACCAGAATCAGTGGTTCTTATAAAGCCACAACAAGCCTCAGCAAAGGCTGAGAAACAATGGTTGAAATCCATCAGGTTGCAAAAAATATGATTGATTAAGTCAACAAAGGAAACCTTGAAAGAAGTGAGTCAAAGTCACTTTTAAACATTGGACAATAAACTTAAGAATTCTCATCATCAACCTACTAAAAATGGAAAATTTACATAATTTCATTTTAATGTTGGTGAACTCATGGGCTATAGATACATGACGATTCTTGGGAATGAGTGGGGGATTACACTCTGTCAAAGGCAAAGAGTCTGAGTTTAAGCAAACTTGTCCATCCCTTCAACTGTGCCCTTATCATACGCCAAGCACCAGGGTACATGCACTGCACAGACAATACCACAATCCCTGTCTTGAGCAGGTAAAGGGTCAGTGGGAGGCTGGTTGGGCAAATCTGGGATTAGAAGCACAGACATGCTCCATTTTGCAAATATTTCCTTGGATTCTGGATGAGGTCCTGCATCCTATTTCCATCTTGTATTCACCCAACTCAGAGTATAACAGCTACTAGCATTGAAAATGTCTTTCTTCAGAAATAGCTGAGGTTTAGATAAATCCTTATAACTGTAAAAAAGCCTGAAATCCTTCCGTTCTAACTCTTTGAGGAGGCTGTACCAGAATCGCACGACGCTGCTGTCACTGCCGCTGACCTCAAACCCAGGCCAGTGGAGATGAATCTCAAAGATGAGCTGTCCAATCTGTTCAAGGACATCTTCCAGAATAAGATTTTCCAAAACTTTCCATTCTGCACTTTCCAGATCTGCCTTGAGAACATCAATCTGTAGTTAAACAATGAGATGAGATTAAAAGATTTGGAAATCACTATGAAATATATCATTTTCCTATCAGGAGTCTCACATCATAACCCCCTCCCAAGGTAGCAGAATTTTTAAAATTTTAGAGTTAAAGGTCATTTTCAAGGGGACATGATGCTACCAAGATGCCAGGTGGAACTCATAATGGACCCTCTTGCTTTCTGTCCAATGCAAATGGCTACCCAGAAAGAAACTGGATCATGTGTATCATGGAGCTTCTCCCCACAGCCTGTCCAAGAAACACAGCCAAGTCCTGACAGAATGATGGCCATGGGAGGGACTGACTGAGGGCCACTGCCTGCAGAGACCATCTCAAGCATTGTCCCCCTCCAACTTCATCAGGCCTGGAAATCAAGGAAAGGATTTCCAAATTCTGAATATTGGACATACAGAAAAATTATTATCCCATGAATTCTTTATTTCTAAATGCCAATACAGCATCCTTTTAAAAAAAATCATCTGCCTATTTACTGAATACCAGTTTATATCCCAGGTAAAATGGAGTACAGCAAGAAGTTAGGATGGGAGAGAAATATTTTGCCATTAATCAAGTTATAAAAATTAGCTCCTTTCTGCTGGCTTTGCAAACAATCCATTAGAATAATGGACCTCTCAACACCTTATAAAAGCAGGATTGGGGGTGTGGCTCAGTGATAGAGCACTTGCCTAGTATACACAAGATCCTGGGTTCACTCCCCAGCACCAAAATATTCAAAAAAATAAATAAAAAGCAATGAAATTATGTATATATGCCTGACACCAATCTAACTGCTTCCCTTTGTGATATCCATTTAATCACATCTTAACTGTGCTGCAAAGGTAATCCTATCAGGATCCCTAATTAACATCTGGGAAATCAGACTCAGTGAGTAACCCATCCTAGTCACACAGCTGGAGAGGCAGTGGTGCAATTTAACCACCATGTTGCCCCCCCTCTGCCCCCAAACCACAAATGGAAAAAATGGTAACTCAAAGTCCCAAAGAGGTTTTGGGTTTGGAAAGTGAGATGCTATTTATGGAGAATGAATATATGGTCAGCAAGTAGCATTTTGTTATCAGTTATCACTGCTTGACATTTGCAAAGCACTTTTCAAGGGGATCATTTTACCACACAAAGGAAAGCTGGCAGCATTCAGAAACAAGTTGGGACAGTTGAAATGGAGGGAATCATGCAAAGGAACTACGGCTGTAGTCCCAAGAGGTGACAGCAGAACAGCAAATAGCCCTTCAGGAAGCTGCCGACTGAAGTCACTAGTCAGTATCCTGTCCCATGGAAGTGAAAATATCTTTGCTGGTTCAGGATGGCTAAACTCCAAGACAGATCCTGCCCAGCCTCTCCTCTCTCTCTCAGTACGTGTCTGTTGGATAAGTTTCTCATGCGAGATTGAAATGTGAGGCTCCCAATGCCATGGAAACATTCCTTGTGTGACTTCAGAGTTGGGTACAGGAGAAGGTACGCAGAACTAACATACAATTGCTCCAAGAAAATGGGTTTTGCCTAGTGACCTGGGACCTGCAGGCAAAGGTTTTACCTTCTTGCTTTGGACAGTACCTCCTGGTCCACCAAGAAAAGAACAATGGTAAGATCCCAAAAATCCCCAGAGAACTTACTGGGGATTCTTAGGACCTTAAAACAGCTTGGGGGCAAATGGTTTCAAAATCAAAGAGAAAAGGTAAAAAAAGAAAAACCTCTTTGTGAAAGTAACTGAGCAAGGGCAGGTACCGTGGGAACATACACCAGGCTAATTAATTCTTGAAATTTAGACACAAAGGAATTAATTCATCCTTTTTTTTTTTCCTCTCTGCTGCCCTGGCACTTCCATGGCTTTGTTTAATCTTGGCAGTTTTCAGCAGAATATTCCTGGATTAAGAGTAATTAAATTGCCTAAAGAAATATTTAATCAAAATCTCACAAAGTGTTCTAATTGGTACAGAATACATCCAAAATTCAAAATTCAGCATTTGTTATATCAATCCACAGAGCCAAGAATTTCTTTGGTTCCTTACAGATTTATTTTCGACATTGTTTTCTGTGAGTTTGCATCTGATGAATGTCATCAATAAATCAGAGTGTTAAAGGACAGGGTAAAGTTAATCAACTTAAAATTGACCTAAAAACGATTCTAGTAAGGTATAGGGGAATATACTTTCTAGATTTTTTCCAAACATTTAAAAAATAAAACTAGCAATCAGAAGTTATGAACAACTAGAAGAAAATCAAATTAATAGACTAAACTATAGCAAACATAAACTTTCTTTAGAATCCAATTTTATTTACAAAATGCAAATCACTTTTTGTGCTTTCAATAATGACAATCCCCACCCTGTTTGATCCCAGTGACCAAAAATTCCCACTTCAGTCAGAATTGTCCAGATTGATCTACAACACTCAGCCTAGGGGTGGTACAACCCTGAGGCTCACATAAGCTCTCCCCTGTCCTCCAACCTGAGATCACAGCCACCCAAAATGCATTGAATAAAACATTCCTCTCTCCTGCTGTGCTTTTTCTATTTCTTGCATTTCAGAATGTTCCATTACCATTACTATTTTGCAAATGTAATTTCCATTATTACTGCATAATGCATCCAATATTATTGTTATTATAAAGCACTAAACATTTCTGAATAAGATATGCCACTTTTAAGATTCTAGTATCAGCTTCCAACAATTAGGGCACTAAAAAATCATGCAAATGATTGTATTGGAATAATCAAGTGCCAATCCTAATACAGTTAGATTAGATGAAATCAGGTTTCTAGAGAAAAACAACCAAGTGTTAAAAATCCTTATAAATTCTGGAATAAGTGAAGACATATTTTGGGTAGAAGGGGCTCAAACAACTTATTTGATGTTAGAGAGGCTTTATTTCCAAGATATTAAAGGGGTTCTCCTATCAAGTATTATCTCCTTTTCCTTGTACCTGAAATAGCCAATAGATTGCCTTTCACAAAACTTTTTGAAGAAATGAGAATTTTAATTTTAACTGGATTAAGATGTGATTGGCAGATTTCCTTTGGGCACAAGTTTTTCCCTGTGATCATGCACCCAGATTTGCAGATGAGATGAAAAGGGAGGAAGGGGGATGGGTGTTTGAGAGAGTACCACAGACTTGATGGTTTAAACAACAGAAACATTCTGTCTCCTAGTTGTAAAGACCAGAAGCCCAAGGTCAAATGTCAATAGGGTTGCTTCATTTTGAGAGTCCTGGGAAAGAAACTGATTATGCCTCTCTCCTAGCTTTGGGAGGTTTGCTGCTAATCCTTAGCATTCCTGGGCTTCTGTGTCACCTGAGCTCTGCTTTCATCTTTATATAGATAGTATTTTCTGTGTCCATTTCTATGTCCAAATGTCCCCTTCATATAAAGACATCAGCCATCTTGGAGTGAGCCCACCCTACTCCACTATGACTTCTTAACTAAGCACATCTATAACAACCTTATTTAAACAAGGTCATATTCTGAGGTATTGGGGGCTCCGACTTCAACGTATTCATTTTGGGGAGACATAATTCAACCATAACAATGTTCAAGGCAGCTATCTCAGTGGGCCTTTCCAAAGCAATACGTGTTCAGGAGCCAATTCCCAGAGCCAATGCTGGAAAAGCTGCCCTACTAAAGAGATCCAAGGACTGACAACTCTCTGAGTCAATCATGGAATCACCCCGCCAGTCCCTACATCAGCCAATACTGAAAACTCCAACTTTGCTAAGTACCTAACTCAGAGCAAGTCAACAAGCCTCCAAGGCCAATTGACACTCCTGTTGTGAAAGCCCTGTACTTCATTCCTTGCTTCCTCCCCAGCCACACAGCGCTATGCAGCAGCTACAGCCTGTCTTTGGCACTTTCCCATTCCCTACATGCATCCCTCTTGTCCCTCTGGACAAGCACTCAAGCACTCAACATTTTCCCATCTTCAGCTCCTCACCCAAGACTTTCCCTCTTGAATAGGGCTGTCCCACAGGACAGGCAAATTTTGTTACATGTTGGCTGGCTTCCAAGAGTGCTAAACAGAGCTGCACCACCTGTTTTGAACTGAGGATTGAACCCAGGGGCGCTTAACCACTGAGCCACATCCCCAGCCCTTTTTTTATATTTTACTTAGAGACAGGGCCTCGCTGAGTTGTTTAGGGCCTCATTGTGTTGCTGAAGCTAGCTTTGAACTCACAATCCTCCTGCCTCAGCCTCTGGAGCTGCTGGGATTACAGATGTGCACCACCATGACTGGCCATTTTTTTTTTTTTTTTTAAGAGAGAGAGAGAGAGAATTTTCTTAATATTTATTTTTCAGTTTTCAGTGGACACAACATCTTTATTTCATTTTTATGTGGTGCTGAGGATCGAACCCAGCACCCCACGCATGCCAGGTGAGCGCATTACCGCTTGAGCCACATCCCCAGCCCCACCTTTCTTTTTTAAAAAAATCTTTAATGGTACATTCTGTACATAATAGTGGGATCCACTGTGATATATTCATACATGCACATAAAATAATTTGGTCAATTTCATTGCCTAGTATCTTGCCTTTCCTTCTCCTCCTTCCTTCCCTGACCCCCCATCCTTTACTAAAATCCCTTCTATTTTCATGCGATTACCACCCACCATCAACTCCCCCTACTTTTTTTTTTTTTTCGCTTTTTTCTACCTTCCACACATAAGATAAAAATAAAACTCTTGACTTTATGAGTCTGGCTTATTTCATTTAACATGATGTCCTCCGGTTCGACACATTTTTCTATGAATGACACAATTGTGTTCTTCCTATAGCTTAGTAAAACTCCACTGTGTATATATACCACATTTCCTTTACCTGCTCATCCACTGACAGACACCTAGGCTGGTTCCATAATACGGCAATTGTGAATTGTACTGCTATAAACACGGGTATGTATGTATTTACTATACAGTGATAACTTGATTCTTTAGGATAAATACTGAGGAGTGGTATAGTTACATCATACGGTGGTTCCATTTCTCACCCTTCAAGGGGCCTCCATGCAGATTTCCATAGTGGTTGTACTAATTCACAATCCTACCAAGAGTGTATAATTAAGTGC